>NC_086186.1:28752322-29481697 GCF_023053635.1 Elgaria multicarinata webbii
TTATCCCTAGATCGTCCAGGGGTCAAACCTGTTCATCTAGGTGACACACAGGGGATCCAGTGCTCAGGCAGGGGTGAACCCTGGATGATCCCAGGATAAACCTTAGGTCTAGCTGCGGCCAGATTCTCCCACACTGGCAATGCTCACAGAAGGAAGAACATCAGAAGCTGCCTTATACTGAATCAGAGCCTTGGCCCATCTAGCCTAGTACCGTCAACACAGACTGGCAGGCTACACTTTCCAGGGTTTCAGGCAGGCGTTTTTCCTAACCCTACCTGGAGGTATTGGGGATTGAAACTGGGGCCTCTGATATGCAAACCATGTGCCCTACCACTGACCGCTTTGCTCCAGCCTTCCTAACAGGCTCAGTAAAGCCTTTATCTCAGACTAATTTTTGTAAGCTATTTTTTAAGCATTAGGGCAAGGATAGAAAGCAACATCAGGGATCACTCCTGAGCTGCGTGTCCCCAATTTCTTTGGCTCCTTGCGTCCAGCTGCCCCTGTCAAAGGAAAGCAGGCAATGACAGTTGCCCCCCTTTCCATGCATAGAACCGGCCCCTCTTTTGAGAACTGATGCAGGGCAGGAGCTGGGTGCGAAAGCCGCCCATTCTCCAGAAGAGCTGAAACATCACTGCACTCAGGAACTCACTGGTGGCAAACGTCAATCTCTGCCTGGAAGCCCATCTGTAACTGGGGATAATAAATAAGCTGGGCTTGAAATAAAATTGGCTGGAAATAAAATCAGGATGTTATACAAATGCATCAGAAAAAAGGAAGCTAACCAATATGGTTCCAATGTTTTGCTGTTGTTAGTGCGCGTGTGTGTGTGTGTGTGTATCGGGAGCTTTATTCATTTGCATTATTTATTTATTTACTTACATTATTTATTTACTGCCCAATAACCCAGGGTCTCTGGCTAGTTTACAACCCTTACTTATTTCAGTTCCAATGCTGAGACCAACATTTTTAAAATATCGACTGCGTCCAAGTTGGTGCCCTCTTGAGATTTCTCCCACGGTGTCTTTCTACAGAGAGTCTCAAGAGGGTTGGATTTTGAGTCCCATTAAAACCGAGCTGCTTAGTTTTTATTTTTGCTCATGAAGCAGGGCTTCCATTTTGACTCCTCAAGGCGGGATGTTTGGCCTTTAGTATAATCCAAGCACTTTGGGGCCAGAAATGTAGCTACCTCTCTTGAAAACCATTGAGATGGATCCATGTTTAATGTTATTTGTAAAGTCAATTTCAAAGAGATGATTTCTTCCAAGAGAGTGAGTGACCCCTTGTGGATTATGTAAGACTAATTTTTTTAATAATTTAAAAATAAATTTAAAAATCCAACCCTCACCAAGGACCTCTTCCCTTGATTCTGAATTATCGGAAGATTCATTGTGAAACGGAGGCACCGCACTGATTTACGGAGTTGCTCTTCAAGCATTCATTCCACCAGCTACACACAGAAGAAAGAAGTTTTGAGCTCAGAGAGCGGCTGAGCAGTGGATATGTATTACACTACGGGGAAAAGGAGAGCTAAAAACCAGCTGGTCCACTGTAACAATGGCAGCGATCCTTCTTTTTGATGAAAGGATAATCTACATCTGGGCTTAATACAAAACATGATGGGTTGACCTGGGGTTTCGGGATGTCAGGTGCAGCCTGGGTAATTTTTAGTGACAGGCGAAATCGCCCTGAGTGAATTCGTTATTTTCCGGGAGAATAACGAACGTATCCATGTGAGCTCATTTCGTTCCATGTAAACGTGGTTTTGCACATGCACAGTACCAGTGCCTGCTGGCAGCTGCAGTTTGGAATCGCCTACTGCAGCATGATAGAAGGCCTTCTACTAGTCCTGATGGCTATGTGCCACATCCAGTATCAGAGCCTATGTACACCAGTTGATGGGGAACATGGGTGGGAGGGTGATGTTGTACTCATGTCCTGATTGTGGGTTTCCCTTGGGCCACTGTGTGGACAGAATGCTGGACTAGATGGAGCCTTGGTCTGATCCAGCTGGGCTCTTCAGATGTCCCCTTCCTGACTTCTTGTGCTGTTGCCAATTGCTGTTATATGAAGGAAAGAAGATGACCGGCTGGCACAGAGATCTTCCTCACGGACCTAGACAAGCAGTGGACACACAGGATCGTTCAAGGGCGAAACCAACCAACTCAGTGCATGCACAGAAATGATGTTGTTTCAGTGTAGCCTGTGCATGCTCCAAAGCTCACATAGCAAATGTGTAGCACTTAATAGCTTTAACTGAGGAATGGAGTGAAGCTGTCAAGCAGGCAATAGCACCAGAAGCCACTTTTAGAGAAGGGGCCAGGTTCAGTCCCGGGGCTGGGAACACCACCAACAATCCAGTTGCAGCACAGACCAGAGGCCACCGTGGGCCGGACGGACGAAGGGCTGAGATCCGAGCTCTGCTTAACATGCCAAGTGGTCGACATGCGTGGTCAGAGTGAGCTACACAGCCGTGGTGCCCATCGCCCATCCCTGCAAGACCAGCGCCTTCGGTCGCCCTCCTCTGAGCCTCTGTGGGTCAAATGCTAATCTGAGTTATGTCCGTGTAACTGCGGGGAACAAAGTTTGGCCCCATCTCCTCGGAACACCCAGGCAGCTTGGCTCCAAAGGCCAGTGTTATGAGCAGCATGGGAGAGTGAACTATAAAAATTTCTGGAACACCAAGAAACTCTGGCTAGGGCCCTCCTTGTTCTAATAAGGCTACAAAATACAGACCCGGATATCTCTGAGATACTAATTAGGGATGGACAAAGCGGAGGAAAGGAAAAGAAGAAACCCTTTTCGCTGTCCTTTGCAGGGTTAGCAAAAGTTCAGCAAACGGCTTCTCCTGTTCCTTGGTACGGACTCTCTGTATTCAGCTTCCAGCAAAGGGCTGTGGCTAAACACACACACATGCACACACACACACACACACACACACATGGTTCTGCAGCGTTTCCAGCCCAGCTCAACGCTGGGCAAACTTTGCTGTGATTACGACGTTTTTATCCTGCCTTTTTTCAATAGTGCTCAAGCCAGCTAATGCCAGTAAACTTAAATCCAGAGGAGGCTGGTGGTTCTGGTGTCAGTGGGGTGGTGAATCCATCCCAGGCGTCAGAATAATAATAATAATAATAATAATAATAATAATAATAATAATAATAATAATTATTTTTATTTATTTCTTACCTGCCTCTGGATCGAGGCAGGGTATGACACAAATACAAAACACCATAAAATACATATAGTTTATTAAAAACATATACCGTAACACTAATACATTATTAAAAGGCATCTTAAAATTCAACTGGGTAGGTCTGCTGGAAGAGATCAGTCTTTATGGCTTTCTTAAATTCAGAAAGATGGTTGAGTTGGCGAATCTCCTCCAGCAGGCCATTCCACAGTCTGGGAGCGGCGGAAAGGAAGGTCCTCTGGGTAAGATCTCTCAGCCTAGTTTTGGCTGATGTAGGAAATTCTTCCCAGAGGACCTGAGTGTGCAGGGCAGATTGTATGGGAGAAGGCGATCCCACAGATAAGTTGGACTCAAACCATGTAGCGCTTTAAAGGTAATAACCCACACTTTATACTTTGCCTGGAAACTAATTGGCAGCCAGTGGAGTGATTTTAAAGCTGGTGTAATATGGTCACTCACCCCTAGATGTACTTTAAAAAGTTACCTTGGACAGCTCCTTTAGAGTTCTGACTGAAACCCGGAGCGGATTCACTGAAACCCGGAGCGGATGCCCCAGTGGCATCAGAGACACCAGCCTCCACTGCTTAAAACAATTGAAACAATAAACGCTAAAACGACGGAATAACGAAATACCAGCAGCCATGAAAACACTTTGAGCACCCAGCTTCCAGCAAATGAAGACAATTCAAAGGTTTTACCAACCCAGTGGCAGGCCGAGAGAAAGCGGCAAAATGAGCCTCTCCCGGGGGTGGGGGGCGTCTCAGAGCCTGGGCCCAGCCACGGAAGAAGCTCTCTCCCCGATTCCAGCCAGGTACACGTCTGGGAACGTTGGGACACAGAGGAGGGCCTCCTTCGAAGATCGCGGCACGCTCTTCACAGTGATATTCATTTCTGCCCATGGACTCAAAAGTCAGCCAATGCTCCTGGGCCCTACCATGTACAGAGTTTACACATCTGGGGAACCGTGTGACCAGCACGTCAACATGTAGGAATCTTCCAGGGCTAGCAGAACTCCAGATCTGAATGCAGCATTAGAAGCTAACCAGAAGCTACACGCTACCACCAATAAGCTGGTGGCTCTATTACAACTCCCAGGATGTACGAAGATCCCTTTCCCTCCACCTGCCACATCCTCTTCCGGGTTTTTTGCTTACAGTGGCAGCCGCTCATTTGCATGATTCAAACAGGTGATCCACCCATTAGCTTTGGCCTACTGCCACAGGTATGGAATTCCATGCAAATCCATCAGGACTTTTTTAAAAAATAAAACGTTGGCGCTGCATTTTGGATCCAATCGGCAAATTGCCCGCAGCCAAAAGCAGCGTCAGCTCTCCTTTCGCTGGCAACTCACAGCAGCTCACTGGCATCATCTTCTTATCTGCTGGAGGACTGGGACAAGACTTCCAATGATGGTGGCTGAGCCATGAAAACCTTGCCCCCGCGGTAGAACACGTGGCCTCCTGGGGAAATCGATGGGTCGACTTTGTCAAACAGCCTCATTTGGGGCGCTTGGCTTTAACAACGGCGACCTCTCCCTTGTACCAACCTTGCCAGCTGTTCCCTCTCCTGCACATCCTGTGTCACCATTTCATTCCCAAACCCCTCCAGGTTTCATCCCTTCTCAGTGGAGGCTGGTGGCTCTGATATCAGTGGGGAAATGAATCCACTCTGGGTTTCAATCAAAACCAGTCAGAAGCCCCTTGGAGAGCTCCTTTAGAGTTCTGAATGGTTCTGATTGAAACCTGGAGCAGACTCACTGCTCCACTGACATAGGAACCACCAGCCTACACTGTCACTTCTTCTCCTTTTTCCCCTTAACGGCGGGGTTCATCATACGAGCGTTTTCTCGCACGCTCGCTATTGCCTATCACAAAATGCCCCTTTTAATGGAAAGTGAAACCGTTTCCTGCTGTGTGCAGGAAAAGTGGCGTGATAAAAATGCCCCCTGAATGGGCCATGTGGTCTTTGTTTACTTCCTCTTTCTTCTCTGGGAAGAAAGAGGAAGTAATGTGGGACAGGAGCAGGGACAGAGAAGCGACGGTAGGGAACCGTGATTTCCCCCGCATCTGATGATGCTCATTGTCCCAGCTTCCCACTCTTATGCCTCTTTCTTTGACCTCCCTTTGCTTAGTAGTGTTGGCAGCTGGCCTGGCCATTTTTAATTCTTGCTTTTGTGCCAGTGGCCAACAGAAGCAAGGAGTGGGACTGTCAGCAATGAAGTCAGGTAATTGCAGACTCTAAACGTAATTGCCTTCCAAGAACTCCTTCCTCTTTAGCTGGTCGTCATGTATATTACTTTGCTGACTTCAAAATGTGGTGAGCACACCTTGCTGCATTTCATACCCACCTGCTGACTTCAGCCCCAAAGTTCTGGCTGAATGATACCACGGAGGGCTCTTCCTTCCTTCCTTCCTTCCTTCCTTCCTTCCTTCCTTCCTTCCTTCCTTCCTTCCCTTCCCTTCCTTCCTTCCTTCCTTCCTTCCTTCCTTGAGTCATTGAGTGTCCCTACACTAAGGGAAATTACGTTGTAATTGTAAGGGTGTTGTGCTGCCTGGTTCTTGAAGTGATTGATATGAGCTGATTACACCAGAGGGGAGGGCTGACAAGGCTTGTTCCTTTAAAGGGTTGAATCGAGGGAGGGCCTCCCTCCATCCATGGCGTGTGTGCAAAGAAAGGGAGGGGGAGTCGGCTGTAGTGTTTCCTCGCACCCCCTGGAAAGCCAGGACTGGGTAGACATAAGACCTTAAGCACACTTGCATGGCAATAAGCCCCATGGAACAGAAAGGGGTGCTCTTGGTGGGGTGGGGAATTCAGAGCTGCCTCCCTTTGTCACAGGGAGGCATTTTACTCTCCTCCCCCTCGAGTGCAGACACGGGGAAGTCCTTCATTGGCAAGTTCATAGTGCAACCCCAGCTTTATGCGCTGCCGATTTCCCGCCATTAGGATTTATTCCTAAACTGGGCATGTTTAGCCTGGAGAAGAGAAGATTGAGGGGAGACAGGATAGCACTCTCCAAATACTTCAAAGGTTGTCACACAGAGGAGGGCCAGGATCTCTTCTCGATCCTCCCAGAGTGCAGGACACGGAATAACGGGCTCAAGTTAAAGGAAGCCAGATTCCAGCTGGACATCAGGAAAAACTTCCTGACTGTTAGAGCAGTACGACAACAGAACCAGTTACCTAGGGAGGGTGTGGGCTCTCCCACACTAGAGGCCTTCAAGAGGCAGCTGGACAACCATCTGTCAGGGATGCTTTGAGGTGGATTCCTGCATTGAGCAGGGGGTTGGACTCGATGGCCTTGTAGGCCCCTTCCAACTCTACTATTCTATGATTCTTTGACCTATTTTACAATGCAATCAGAGTGGGGGGAGCCGTAGGAGATGCCGCCGTTGGTAAGAGGACGCGCAAACTTCTGGGAGTGGCCAGCCACGAGTGTGCGTTATTTTGCTCATGTGGAGAAGTTCGTTGAGGTTTGTTTTTAAGCCGTACGCCTTAGGCGAATCGATCCCTTTTGTGCTAGGCCGACTCCAGGGCTTGCTACAAGCTGCTGAGCTTGGCAGGGCTGGCGCCAAGGGTCGGCACGCTTGGGCAGCCGCCAAGGGCCCCCACACACACACCTCCTCAAGGGCTGACTGACAAGATCCCCGTGGACCTGCTCCTCCTCTTCTCCCTTGCAGCCGGCTTGTTCCCTTCCTCTCGCTCTGACCCCTGTGTTTTTCACTTGCCCTACCCCGCAGGCTGTTTTAACAATGCCCCAATCTACTTCGCTGGCAACCTAAAGTGAAAGAGGCCACGCAAAGCATCCGTACAGATAACAGCAGCCTCTTGCTTCTGCTTTGCAAGAATGCCATGGCTAAGTTTGGCTCATTTAAGCTTTCACTGAGATATGGCTTCCCCGATAGCCTAATCTCAAGCGAAGGCGTTTCTGGCCTCACGCAACTGAGGTTCGGAGCCACTCTTGGCCTGTGAAATCAAAATGCTTTTGCTGCAATCTTTAAAAGGTCACAAGAACATGCAAAGTGCCCTGCTGGCTCAAATTGCCCAGAATGGCCACCCAGGTGCCCCAACAGTAAGTCCACAAGCAGGACGCAAAAGCAACCCCTCCCCTCCCTGTCCATTTCGTGGTACGCTGCCTCCCATCCTGGACGTTTCACGTGGGCATCAGGATTGGTAGCCATTGACCAACCTCTCTGTGAATTTGCCCAATCTTCTTTTAAAATTTAAAGCCATCATCCCCACCTCATGAGGCAATGAATCCCATAAGTTAATTCTAAGTTATGTGAAGTAGCTTCTTTTGCTTGTCCTGAATGCCAAACAATGTGATTGGCAGAGTGGCTATGTGTCCTCTTTTACAGAGGACCATCCTCTCTTTGAAGGGTTGTCCAATCCAAGTTCAGTATTCAGATAAAGGGCGTCATCAGACGGGAGGAAATCCCAATTCCCTACCGTTGCTTCTCCACCCCTGTTCCTGTCCCATGATACTTCCTCTTTCTACCTGGAGAAGAAAGAGGAAGTAAATGAAGACCATGTGGCCCACTCAGGGGCTGCCTTTATTGCGCCGCTTTTCCTGCACACAGCAGGAAATAGCGATACATTCCGTTCCTCCCCCCAAAAAAGTCAGATTAAAAGGGGTCCATTTTGTGACGGAAAAAAGGCAAGAAGGAGTGGGAGGTGCACGGAAGGTGGGCGTTGTCGTCTAAAGGAGGTGTGAAAAGCCATGAGTGGGCGGTAGCAAGCATGTGACAAAACCTCAAAGAATGAACCTCAAAGAATCATCAGAACTATTGCTCATCAACAGTTAGCATCTGGACAAGCAGGCACGCAGATCACCTGCGCACGGACTTCTGCACTATGGTGAGATGTATGTACCCGCCGTTCTTATCAGTCTCATCCGCCAAGTCTCTTATTCATGCCTTGGTTATTTCCCGCTTGGACTACTGTAATCTCCTGTTGACTGGTCTTCCTTCTTCTCATCTCTCCCCATTGGTTTCCATACCATTCATCATTCTGCAGCTAAGATTATTTTTCTGGCTCGTCGTTTTGATCACGTCACCCCACTTCTAAAATCCCTTCACTGGCTCCCTATCTCCTACAGAATTCAATACAAGCTTCTCCTTTTGACTTTTAAAGCTTGTCATGGTCTGGTTCTCCTCTATCTCTCGTCTCTTATTTCACCTTACTGTCCTGCTCGCACCCTTCGCTCTCATAACACCATGTCTCTTACTTGCCCAAGAGTTTCTACTTCTCTCGCTCGTCTTCGCCCGTTTTCGCTCGCTGCCCCCTAGGCCTGGAATTCTCTTCCAGCGCATTTGCGAACCGCGACGTTGATCACAGTTTTTAAATCTTATTTGAAAACATTTCTTTTCTCAAAAGCTTATAATCTGTAGTGTGACGATACTAGTTTTTATTATTTGTTTTATTGTCCCCCGTGCTGGTGGGCCTTTCCCCTCCCTGTTTGATTGTTACTGTGATTTTAGAATGTAAGCCACATGGCAGGGGGGGGTTGTATTCTGTTTTATTTTGTTCTGTACAGCACCATGAAAATTGATGGCGCTATATAAATAAATAAATAAATAAATAAATAAATAAATAATAATAATAATAATGACTATGGCCACAGCTAGACCTAAGGTTTATCCAGGGATCATCCAGGGTTCACCCCTCTGCCTGAGCACTGAATCCCCTGTGTGTCACTTAGATGAACAGGTTTGACCCCTGGACGATCCAGGGATAAACCTTAGGTCTAGCTACGGCCTATGTCTACATTTGCATCTATACATGTAAATTGGCATGTGCCAATTTTCTGCAAATCAATTGGTGATGCATTTCCTCTTTTTCGGCAATTCACACGTCGTCACCCTGCGGACTGCTATTACGAGAGAGGGAGAAAAACACACTGTTCACTTTTCAGGTTTCCCCACACTCAATTTGATGTCCTCCATTAGTTGTCTTTGCTAAACTAAAAAGCCTTAGATGCTCCTGCCTTTCCTTACAGGGAAGGTGCACCCACCTTGTGTTTACTTGGGATTCCCTTTTCTAAATCCTTATTAGTGAAGTCCATCAAAGCCCCCTGCAAATGCGATCATTCTACAGCTTTGTTAGATAGCAATTAACAGACTTTTTTCGATCTTTCTTGAAAGATTGCTTTCAAACATCCACAAGTACACAAAACTTCGAGACATAATTTAAACACAGACGCACATGCACACTATATTTCAACACTAAAAACAGCTACTTTGCTTTTGTTCTCGCTAGTGCAAGTTTCTCATGCCCCAAATTACAGATGGCAGACCAGGCATGCTGTACATAACCCATGACTTAATTCTAGAATTATTGCCTTTAGTGTGAGAACTGTTGCCAATTAAGATGCGTTGTGCTGTGATGATAACAAGTTGAACCGTTCATGAAATTGCTGCAATGTGGTCAGATTGACTGAAGATGTATAGTGCATTCTTATGCATATAACTCCTTTTCTAAGGGAATTCCACTGGCCACCGGGCCAGGTTTAAGGTTTTGGTACTAGTGTACTAAGCCCTAAACAAGTTGGGACCAGGATACCTGAGAGAGCGCCTTCTCCCTTACCATCCTACCCAATCACCAAGGTCATCAGAGGTCATGCTCCTGGTGGTTCCACGTGGACTTATGGCCTGATTGGAATCCACCAGGAGAAGAGCCTTTAGTGTAGTGGCCCCTTCTCTGTGGAACTCCCTGCTCCTGGAGGTCAGGCAGGCACCAACACTAGGCTGCTTCCGTTGCCTCCTGAAAACAACTCTCTTTTGAGAAGACTTTCTCAACTAACTAGCCACGGTTTTTCTGGTTCCTTTGCTTTTAAATTGAACAATTTTAATTTGCTTTTTAAATCTTCTTTGTTTTACTGTTTATACCTCTCTTCACCACTCTGGAATCTGTGTTAGATAATTGAATGGTATATAAATATTGTAAACAATAATAATAATTTCTACTCAGAAGTAAACTCCATTGAGGTCAATGGGACTTTCCCCCAGGTAAGTGATTGCCGTCTTAGTTGTTTATTTCCTGGAAGCCACTTTTAATTCGCATCAGCAGATTTGCACCTGTGAGGCTGAAAGGCTTCGTTTTCCTTATGGCATTTTGGTAGCATGTCACTGAAATTTGGGGTGAAAAATAAAATATTAGAGCTGGCCTTTCCTTCCTTTAGTTATTCAATAGAAAATTACCTTGCTTTTCCTTCGATCTCTCAATCCCAAACCCACACTGAGGTTTTGGTAGCATGCATATTTATTTCAATGGAATTCATGAATCAATGAAGAGACAACCCATGGCTTCATCTGGTGTTCTCCCACTCCTGGCCCAACTCAGTATTCCAACATGTTCTCCACACCTTTTAGCATTGATCATTACAATCCTATCCATGTCTACTCAAAACTATGTCCACCTAAGTGGATATAGTATTGTAGCCCTTTTCTGGAGGGCTGAAGTCTTGAAAAACCAACGTGTGACTTTCTTTAAGGGCTCATTAATGTCACTCAGTGAAATGTGACCCTATTTACACCTGATAGGATTTGTACTTGTGATGGGGAGGCAGTTAAAATGATTATCTGAAGGGCATCATCAAATGGCTGGTGGTGTTGAAATGTTCCTGCGATAAGTCACTCAAAGAATGCTGGAGTTATTCTTAGGTGTGTCCTAATGTGACAATCCTGGCCTCTCTGTTTGCGCTGCTACTGAGTAAATGAGAAGATAAAAGGAGGCAGATATAGAGCACCTAGCGCTTTGCTTTTCTCATTCCCCCTTCTTCTTTTTTTTTTAAAATGGAGCCAAATCGTATTGTTTTCTTTTCTGCAGGCTCTAGGTTGAAGATATGTGCAAGTTTAAACAAGACACACCAGAAGGCCTCATTAAAAATTACTTTCTCCTGGATAATATTCAACTCGATGTTAGCAGTAATGCGCATGATGTCATTTCTTTTAAGCTCCTGTGACCCGGGCCTTTGCACGTATTTGGGAGGGCTGCTGAAATGAACGGTTTGGTGCACAGGAGAATTACCCAGGCTGGAAAATGTGATGCTACTTCATGGAGCAAAGCCTCAGCTTGAATGGGTCAAAAGTGACAGGAAAAATGATCATATAATTATTTTAAAAATTCACCCGAAAAGCAATCTTTTCTCTAGCACATGGCACCTAAAGTCAATGTGGAGAGCGTATTGGCTTTGGGTTCCAGGATTAAAATATCAACAAATTCAATGCAAGCACCCAGTGTATGGAATCCAGTTTCCAATTGGGCTCCAAACTCTAATCTTTGTAGACATCCAACCTTTGTTCTTTTATCAACATGCCGAGGCTCTAAAGTTGGCATAAATAGTGGGAGTAAATCTGTAGTATAGGGCTCTGCCCTATAGTGTGTTTCCAGTCATGGTTAATCTACCCTCCTGATCTTGCAGAAGACTCCCTCCGGGCTTCAAACTCTGTTGACTGCAAAGCTATGCGCTGCTTAGAGAGGTCTGTCACCTAGTGACTGAAGCTGGGACTACAGGCTTCAAACACATGGACACATGTAAATTAATGCATGCTGCGTAAATGCAAATAACCCTGAGGTGCACACCCCTAGGGTCCCCATAGTATGCATACCAAGTTTCAGGAGTCTAGGTTTTATGGTCTTGGAGCTGTTGTTCTGACCAACAGGCAGGCAGACAGACAGGCAGGCAGGCAGGCAGACATACAGCCCCCTTTATTATTATTATTATGGATTCTATTTTTACTATCAGGGAAATGCACTTGTGGGATTTTTTGCCTCAGGTGACGTCTGACTGACACTGACAATGTCATCTTTTCATCGCCAGGTAAAGTCAACCTTCTACTCCTAGTCATTTAACGGTATATGATGTGGCACTATGTCTGCTGTTTCAAAACAGGTCTGTTAGGAAAACCTTGTTTATTTAAACTGTTTTTAGCTATTTGCATTCTTTTAATTTTTCTATGTTAAAAAAGTTAGACTATTTTTATTATGCTGTATTTTGTATTTTTGTGAGTTGTTGTATATGGCCCAGAGAGCTTTAGCTATAGGGCGGTATAGAAATTAAAATTATTATTATTATTATTATTATTATTATTATTATTATTATTATTATAATAATAACTACACTGGTTTGAGTATTACACACCTTGATTTTTGGTGGTGTCTGTTTTGCTTCAAGTAGCGAAATGTTTTGGGTCAGCCCTGGTCCTGGGATGAATCCACTCATTTTGTATCCTCAAGTCCAGCAGAAAAAAATGAGCATGACTGGTGCACGTTGCTGAAGTCTGTCTACATGTACAGTTTTAGGAGGTTTCTAAAGCATCACTGGTAAGTGTTCTTTTGATGACTGAGGAGGCTAATAACTTGTACTATGTGTCCTTTCCACAGCAGGGGCTAATTATACTGTAGTAGGGGCATTTGTGAAACAGCTCTGGCTATTGGACGTTATCGAAATATGATTAATTAATTAGAATTCATGAAAAAAGAGAGAATTTAATTAATTAATTAATTAATTAATTAAATTCTCTCTCTCTGTTTTTGGACTTGGAAGCATTAGATGCAAGCACGCCATTTTTTATTGCGGTTCTTGGACCGTGGTCATGTTTGCCTCTCAGTCCTGTTGACCCTTCTCCGTTCGTACCGGATATGCTGGCTTAGCTCCCAAGGTAAATACAGATAGCTTGGGAAAGAAGCTGAAAACTGTTCCCATTTCACAACGAGTGACTCACAAAGCCCGACCTACCAGAGCGATTGCTTATCTGGCTTCAAGCTTGGTGAAAAAAATGTCCTTCTGCTGTCCTTCCTTTGGTTTCAGGAGCACTTGCAGGGTCACTCAGGTCGTAGCTAGACCTAAGGTTTATCCCAGGATTGTCCTGGGGTCAACATCTAATGCCACACAGGGAATCCAGCGCTCAGGCAGGGACGAACCTGGGATAAACCTTAGGTCTAGCTATGGCCTTAGTTAGTAAAAACACACACACAGGTAAGTTTGTCAGGTAGTTCTGTATCTTGAAATGCCCCCTGCCCCATTCCCAGGTAGCGGCTGCGCCTCCTGCCTTGGGGATTGGTGTATCTGGGGCGCATGTCACAAAGGTGTGGTTGACCAGCTGAGACATTTGAGCAGTTCCTGGGAGCATGCTGGGGGCTGTCCTACATGGAGGAGGTTGCTGTTCCCAAAGACAAACTAGTTCCTTCCATCTCATATTTCTGACCATATCTCTCCTGCTACTCCTTCAGGAGGATAATAATAATAATAATAATAATAATAATAATAATAATAATAATAATAATAATAATAATAATTTATTTGTTACCCGCCTCTCCCTCTGGATCGAGGGATACAGCACAAATGCAAATGCCATAAAATACATATAACTGATCAAAACATTTAAAACTAATACATTATTAAAAGCAGCACATTATTAAAAGGCATCTTAAAATTCAACTGGGTAGGCCTGCCGGAAGAGATCAGTCTTTATATTTTTCTTAAAATCCGGAAGACTGTTAAGTGGACGAATCTCTCCTGGCAAGCCATTCCACAATCTGGGAGAGGCAGAAGGGACGGTCCTCTGGGTAATAGTTGTCAGCCTTGTTTTTGTTGGCTGGAGTAGATTCTTCCCAGAGGACCTGAGTGTGCGGGGTGGATTGTACAGGAGAAGGCAATCCCGCAGGTAACCTGGACCCAAACCATGTAGGGCTTTAAAGGTGATAACCAACACTTTATACTTTGCCTGGAAACTAATTGGCAGCCAGTGAAGAGATTTTAAAACTGGTGAAATTTGGTCACCCCTAGGTGTCCCGGTGACCAGCCTGGCTGCCATATTTTGAACTAGTTCAAAACAGAAGATGATCTTGCAGACATGCTGCCAATTATATGTTATCGAGCACAATATGGCTGTTGTTGGCTCACCTGTTAGGCATGACAAAGAGACCGAACTCTCTGTGTGTCAGCATGAATGGATTCCCTTTTAGGTCCCTTTTGAAGCTACCATCCCATAGAATGGGCTAAGTGCCTGCTTCTATAATGCATGCTGTTCACTAAATACTGGTGTGGTTTTCATAAACTCTAATATTCCTGAGGACAGATTACAGGGATTGTGGGATCAACTTCATGATTTACTTATAGCTCCTCCCAAGGTCCACCAACCAAAGCCATGGGAGAAAGTGTGGCTACTACGGCAGGGGGGCACCTGGACAAGCTGCTTCCAGATTAGGAAGGCGGCCGCCAAGGGACTTTCCGTGCAGGCGCCAAAGCGAATGGCTGTGCTGGGCGTTGCCAAGAACAACGAGATCAACCCGAAAAAGGCCCTGAACCAAATTGCCCCGGAGGATGCGCCAAACGAGTCAGACCCGATCGTGCCAGGAAGGGCCCAAGAGAGAAGGGCAACCCTTCACTGACACTGTTGGCCATGCTGGCTAGAGCTAAGAGGAGTTGTAGGCCAAAATGTCTGGAGGGCCACAAGAGGCCCAACCCTGCTTGACATGCAGAAGGCCTCAGGTTCGATCCCTGGCATGTCCAGTTTAAAAATGAATCAGGTAGCCGGTCTAGGAAAGAGCTGCCTGAGAACCTAGAAAGCCATTGCTGCCAGTCAGAGTAAGGTCTACCTGCCTAGATGGACCAGTCGTCTGCCCTGGCTTAAGGCATCCTCCTCCTACGTTTGGACGTAAGTGGAGCGTTGGGCTCAGCCTAGCACAAATCCACAGCTTCTCTCCCCTTTCATTTTGTAAGAGATCAGAACTCTGATATCACTCTTTTCTCTGTCTAAACATGCAGCCTGCCCAGTTGCTGAGGCTTGGGACGAGTAACTGAATGAAGCCAAGCCCTACTTAAGAAACCTGTTATTATAAAACACAAATGGGTACGGTTCCAATCAACCCAGAAGTCTACTTCCTTGTGCGATGCAAAAGCATCCAGATTTCGTCTTCCTCCGTGCTCCTAATGGAAGAGGACGCTGCCCTACATCTGCAGAGTTTTACCGCAATGCATAGCGGCCATCTGTCTGGAGAACCCTGACTCTGGATTAAATTAGATCAAAGTTAGCCCAGAAGTAAAAATAAGGGCTTAGACGTGAAATCATGGAAAGCACGGCAGCCTTGCTTGTTTTGACAGCCATTTGAAAAGGCTACTTTATTTAATTTCCTGTGGGTAAGAGATACTAGCATGGGGGAGTGAAATCCAACAAAGCTTTCTTCTGTGTGTTAAATGCTAGTGAAAAGCACAATTAGGACGCTGGAGCATGTGGAAGAAGTGGATTTAGCCACTAATGGGTTCCACATTTGAAGCCAAAAAGGACCCTCAGGAAATGCTTTTACCCCATTATGGTTTCTTTCTTACTTACTTTCTTCCTTCTTTCTTTTTTTTTTAAATGAAATTACTGCCTTTCAGCTGATGCCCCAAAGCGGTTTACAGAAGTAATTAGATAAAACAATTAAAAGCTTCTTATTAAAATAACAAAATTCACTTTTTATACATCCATAAAAATAATCAAGTTGTTCTACAGAACAGAATCCCATAAGGGTGGGGGGAGAGCTAAACATCCTACAGAAGGGTGTTTCAAAGCTCTGGGGCAGCAACCGAAAAGGCCCTGCTGCATGGACACTGGAGCCAGGCCTCACATACAGGTCTAAAACGTGGGGGAGGTTCTTATGGGGAGGAGGAGCTCTGCTATAACAAACACCCTGACAAAGAATTCTGTGTGACTCTAAAGCTTGCAACCAAGATTTTGAAACAGTACCTGATGCAAGTATTGTACACCACTTGATGATCCCCACCTGAATATGTAAACCATGGCTATTGATATATGTTTTGTTTGTGGTCATGTGGTGGTTCATTCATACATGCAAATCACCACCTGATGTTGAAGCACGGAATATGCATGTGTGAACGTGCCCTTAGATTTAGATCTAATCTGGGCCACTTATTCAGGATGATCAAAAACAGGATTAGTTCTAATTTAACATCCTGAAATACCTGTTTATAATTACAATGTCAGGGTGCTTGGATTTTTTTAAGGGTGGATTTTCTCCAGGTTTCAGGAGCAGTTGGGCATTCAAATCTCACTGCGATTGTGAATATGGAACCATTATTAATAGTAGCGTTTGTTTATGTAGCACCACCGATACAGCCGAAAAAGCAGTCTCTGCCCCAAGCAGCTTACAAGTGGTGTAGGGTTAGTGTTGTAGTGGGACTCAGGAGATCCAAGTTCTAGTCCCCCACTTGGGGACTAGAGTTTTGGCCAGTCCCTGATTCTCAGTCCTAACCTACAGGATTGTTGCAAGGATAAAATGGAAGGAGAGGAGAAAAATCAGAGATGCCACTGTGGTCTCCTTGTAAGAAAAGGCGGAACATAAATGTAACAAATAAATAAATCCAAAATTTGATATGGGAGAAGGAAGTGATATTATTATTATTATTATTATTATTATTATTAATTTATTTATATAGCACCATCAGTGTACATGGTGCTGTACAGAGTAAAGCAGTAAATAGCAAGACCCTGCCGCATAGGCTTACAATCTAATAAAATCATAGTAAAACAATAAGGAGGGGAAGAGAATGCAAACAGGTACAGGGTAGGGTAAGCAGGCACAGGGTAGGGAAAAACTAACAGTAGAAAGTAACAGTAGAAGTCTGCACAACATCAAGTTTTAAAAGCTTTAGGAAAAAGAAAAGTTTTTAGTTGAGCTTTAAAAGCTGCGGTTGAACTTGTAGTTCTCAAATGTCCTGGAAGAGCGTTCCAGGCGTAAGGGGCAGCAGAAGAGAATGGACGAAGCCGAGCAAGGGAAGTAGAGGCCCTTGGGCAGGCGAGAAACATGGCATCAGAGGAGCGAAGAGCACGAGCGAAGAGCACGAGCGAAGAGCACGAGCGAAGAGCACGAGCGAAGAGCACGAGCGGGGCAATAGTGTGAGTAAACAGTAAACAGTAATAGTAAACAGTAGGGCCGTGCCCTTGCCTCGGAGCCTCCGAAACGGCCCCAATTTAAATCGGGGTACTTCGGGGCTGGGCCGCCTCGCTTTGGAACCAAACCCTAGAACAGTAGAGTTGGAAGGGCGCTATAAGGCCATCGAGTCCAATCCCTTGCTCATTGCAGGGATCCAAAGCGAGGTTCGACTCTTCTGAAGCGGTTCAGCCCTTGTGGGTCCCTGTGTGGCTGCCTGGCAAGCACCCTGAAAGCTGGGCCCGAGGCTGACCAAAGACCCATGAGACTTTGCGCTTGCTCACCTCCCCACCCCCCCCAAACCTGACGCCAAGGGACTAACCTTTGCTGTCAGTCTTCCTCCATTAGAGCCCCATTTTAAAGTAAGATGGGGGCTCTCTCATTTTCATAGATCTACAGCTGCAAACTACTTTTAAATCATGGCTCTAATGGAAGAAGGCAGACGGCAAAGCTAAGTCCAGCAGGCGGTGGCAGCTGGGGTTCAGGGGTGAGTGGGGAGGGGGGTCCAATGGACTCACAGTTGGCCTCGTGCCAGCTTTCAACCTCAAAAAAACCAAGATTATGGCAACCAGCTTGATTGATAACTGGCAAATAGAGGGAGAAAACGTGGAGGCAGTGACAGACTTTGTATTTCTGGGCACAAAGATTACTGCAGACGCTGACTGCAGCCAGGAAATCAGAAGACGTTTACTTCTTGGGAGGAGAGCAATGACAAATCTTGATAAAATAGCTAAGAGCAGAGACACCACACTGACAACAAAGGTCCGCATAGTTAAGGCAATGGTATTCCCCGTAGTAACCTATGGCTGCGAGAGCCGGACCATAAGGAAGGCTGAGCGAAGGAAGAGAGATGCTTTTGAACTGTGGTGTTGGAGGAAAATCCTGAGAGTGCCTTGGACGGCAAGAAGATCAAACCAGTCCATACTCCAGGAAATAAAGCCAGACTGCTCACTTGAGGGAATGGCATTAAAGGCAAAACTGAAGTACTTTGGCCACATAATAAGAAGACAGGACACCCTGGAGAAGAGGCTGATGCTAGGGAAAGTGGAAGGCAAAAGGAAGAGGGGCCGACCAAGGGCAAGATGGATGGATGATATTCTGGAGGGGACAGACTTGACCTTGGGGGAGCTGGGGGTGGCAACAGCCGACAGAAAGCTCTGGCGTGGGCTGGTCCATGAAGTCACGAAGAGTCAGAAGCGACTGAACGAATAAACAACAACAACAGCTTTCACACACTGGTGGGTGGAACAGCCCACCACTGCTCCTAATTGGCCCAAAGCACTCCGGTGAGGTTTGGAAGCAATCTGCTTCGCCTCGGGCCAACCCGGCACCACCTTGCATCCAGGCTGAGATGGGCCAAACGGGCCTGTCTTGCCTTGCATTTGGCTCAAGGCAGTGCACAGCCCTAGAAATCAGGGAAAGGGTTGCGTTTGTTAGCAGATCAGCTAGAACCTGATGAGGCCGAGCTGGGTGAAATCCTGTCTGAAGGAGCAGGGTTTACCCTGGGTAAATCCCACTGGAGGCTCTAGGTCAAAGGAATAATGGATACTGTTGTTTTTATGCTTTTGGTGGTTTAAATTTTTTGTATTTATTTATTATATTTATATACCGCCCCATAGCTGAAGCGCTCTCTTTTTGTATATTTGCTTTTTAATGTTCACTGTTTTTACTCTTTGTGAACCGCCCAGAGAGCTTCAGCTATGGGGCGGTATATAAATGAAATAAATAAATAAATAAATAAATAAATAAATAAATAAATAAGAAAGCTTGCATGAACTGCAGAAAATACGTGTTGCACAGGAGGTTGCCCAACCCAGAATGGAGGAAAACCCAAAGAGAGGTCTCCTCTCTGAGAGGCAAAAGCATGAAGAAGGAGAAAGTGAGGTCAGCAACCCTAAGAGTACTAGCCTAGCAATAGAAGCACAGATCAGAGGACAGTCTAGGAAGCTCGGAGGTCCTCTGTCTATTCTTTGCTTTCCTTTTGAAGCGAGCTGAGTTGCACCCACCCTTCCGATAGCGTTTTCATTCAGTTCTACCACTGTTAGAGCTAGTTTCAGGACTAAGGAAAGAAGCAGGCTAATAAGTTGTACCTATGATCAAAGTACATCAGACCCAGGGTCCGCCTAGGCCAGCACTCTGTTCACACCGTGGCCCACCAGCTGTAGGCCAGGGACCAACAAAGCAGGACGTGGTGCAACAGCACCCTCCCGCCCATGTTCCCCAGCAACTGGTGCACATAGTAGTCTTTGGGGAGGTATTTGAAGGAGGAGAAAGAAGCATCCTAACGCACGTGTTCTGGGAGGCATAAGGGGCAGCAAGGGAGGAAGGGCACTCCAGATCAGCTGAAGAGTGCAGTGGCATAACCTTATGGCAGTGGTATACATTACTGCTGGATCCACCAGCCCCTCCCCTTGCTGTGGGAACGGATATTTAAAGCAATGCTGCTGGCTGATTGTTTCAGGGTGTGTCGTCTTTGGGTGACGTCGGCCTCTGCTGCTCGCTGCAGCTCCGCCATGTGCTCCCTCTGTTGCTCCTACGTTTTCTGGCTGCCTCTCAGACGCGCTGCCAATTCCTCCTCTTGTTTGTACATTTTCGAGTTCCGTTCCTGCCACTTAAGTTTGAGAAGGATTAGAAATAATTGGGTGGAATTGCTGTCAGGCCAGATTAGGTCACTCTGACAACAACGCGAGGGTTCTTTCTTCTCTCCTTTCTTTTTGGTTGAAAGTCTTTCCTCCTTCTCCAAAACCAGCTAGTGGCTTTACTATCGAGCCGGATACACAAAACGTTTTGCACTGCTGCTTCGGCCATTGGGGTGAGCGGGCCTCCAGATTTTCACTGCAGGGCGGATTAACCTGAAACTTTACATGTGTGTGCGGTTGTTAGTGCAAGCTTTTGAACTTGACAAGATTCTTCATCAGGCAGAGGGCAGACTTCAGTGGAACTCATCAGCTGACTGCTACTTCCCTCCCATTCCTTCTTGAGCCGTGAAAAAGTATTATTAAATGGATTTTCAGAAAGATGCTTTCCTGCTCGGGTCCTCCTTCTTCTCTGAACGAAACGGGCCCTTGAGTTGGTGCGAAACTTCCTGAGACTTAAAACAATATTAATCCCAGGATCTACCATTTCAGTGGGGCTGCAATGACAGAACGCCAGCTTCTCGCACTCCATAAACTGGCTATTAGTACCAAAGCGGCCGTAAATTTTGGGTGACCTCAAACGAACTGCAAGAAGGAGCCCGGTGGCCAGATGGCGGGAGCTGTTTTTAAGTCTTGCCATGTCCTGTTTGTTTTGAAAAGGTGTTTGTCAACCATTAATTGCTTCCATGGCGGCCTGCTTTGCTGCTACCGCCTTTCGGCGGCTGCCCTGCTTCTTTGCATATGATTTATTGGCGACCCAAAACCACGGGCAGCGTTTCAAAGGGGGTGGCTCAAAGGGAAGGAAGGAAGGAAGGAAGGGCTGTGCTGTGGTGGGCTCCCTCCCCCCATTTGACTGGCATCTTTGGGCATGGCCAGACTGACTTCAGGGAGGGGGGCCAGGGCCAGGCAGGGGCCATAGTTTAGGACAACCTGTGCTTGGAATGAAACAGGTCGCAGGTTCAGCCCCTGGCAACACCAGGGAAAGGACCTCCAGGAACCAGGCTGGGAAAAGAGAACTTGGAGAGAGCCACAGGTCTCATCCCTCCCCCACCCAGGAATATGCCAAACACGCCCCCCCCACCTTTCTGAACTTCCGGACTTCTTTAAACAAAACAGGTTTCTTGCCCTCTTGCCTGCCGTTGCAGAGCCACAGAATGCCCGCAGTAACTCCAGCTGGGGTGGCTGTTTATGCACGGCCAAAAAAAGAGGTCACAAATGTGCACACGTTAATTTTACATGTATAGATGCAAATTCTGAATCAATGACTGTAATTTAAATAGAAATATCTTGCATCTCCCCCTAATGGGGAAGGCTGCCCAGGTGAGCTGTGTGGCAGCTGCCCAGGTGCTGCTGACTGTTCAGGGGCAACTTCCAGGCCCTGCGGCTGTCCTTTCCCTTTCAGCTGGACTTGGACTGGGGCAGCACTTCAAAAGGAGGCCACTTTCAAACAGAGGAATGTCCTCTGTAAGTAGGACACCCGGCCATGCTAGTTCTGGTCAATAAGTGCAAAGGCATTAGGATATCTGGCAAGCACAAGGCCTTTCCTTTAAAATGTTTAAAATGTCATTTTGTTAAAGTTGACTGCAACGAAATCATGGGTTTGCCTATACGCCATCGTGGCTGCACGGTGGCGCTGCATTGTTTAAATGACGCAGCCCCCAACTTGCAGCCACATTGGGCTTTTTCAGTTGCTCTGAAGTCACCACATTGTTTCTTCATCCGTTAGTGGTGGCTTTGGTTCGGGTTAAGAAAGTGGCCGTTTCTAGGAGCAGGATCAGTGCAGGGTAGGCGCAGGAACACAGGGCAGGGGGTCGGCTGACAGGCCAAATCCCCCCTCCCCCCATGCAGCTTTTGTTCCGAGTTCAAAAGCTTGCACTAATTTTCCACCCCTGTCTTCCTCGCCCTTATTTTTTATTTTATTTTATTTTTAAGATCGCAAGAACAGAGCTGATTTTTCCTGGGCTGGATAGCTTGCGCTCTCTCTCTCCTTCATGCAACTCTGTCACTGCTGCTTCGTAGCAGCGATGCGGCGAGGCTTGGGGGGGGGAATCAGGAGGCAAAGCGTCGTGGTATAGTCACGGCCCATGCGGTTGTGTCTTGGCTGTTCTGCAACGATTCTCTGCTCCCCGTGGGTTCCTCACCCCAATGCGCCTGGCTCTGGGCCTGTCTGGCCAAAGTCTAGGGGGATCCCACAGGCTAGAGCAAAAGCCATAAGCCTGTGAGCATGTCCATTCGAGCTGCATTGGCTCCTGGCCCTGCTTCCCGCACACCAATGGATGTTGAGCATGAGAATCAAGAGTGGGGACGTACGAAGGCCAGGGGGACGGAGCCGATGGGCTTCAGAATGCAGCCCGCGTGCGGCCTTAGCCAGCTTTTGAGCCATTTTCAAAATGCTTCCAATACTGCTGGGAACGAGCAATCTGATGGGGGGGTGTTCTCACTTCCCCACCCACTTCCCGCTGAGTGAACTCGGGGCTTAGGTTTCAGCGGTCACAGAGGAGACCGATTGTTCCTCCTCCGCCTCCCGGCCGTAGTCTCGCAAGATACAAATATCTGGAGAATGTTTCTCTTTAAATTCTGGGGTCATTTCCCCCCCTTCTCACCCCGCCCCGTTGGGAATGGCTTTAGACAGAAGCAGCCACGGAGTGCCAAAAGACGGTGCCAGACGCTTTATCAACAGCTGTCGCCAGTGTTATCTTGGCGCATAATAACAGCAGAAAGGGAATGGTTTAATCTCTTAACTGGAGCTCTTCATAGGAGGCTGCCCTCGCCTCTCCTCTCCCCCCCCTCCCCCGGACGCCCCTTTGAAAGGATGCCTGTGAACAAGAGGTCCCAAGCACGGCCTGCCAGCCCAGGGCGGCATTCAGACTTGTGGGCACTTCTTTCCTGAGGCCATCAAGGCTGCGGGGCCTCCTTGGGCGCTGCCCACGCTCGGGCTGTCTGGCAAGGGCCGGCCCCCGCCTGGCGACAGCAGGTCTGCCGGCTGGCCGGGACCCCAAAGAGAGGGCTGTTTCTGCTTCGGATGGGTTTGGATGCCTCCGCCACACGCAGGGAGGCAACGGCGGAGTGGGTTCAAGGGCGGCCCCCTGCCCGCCACAATGCCACCCAGCGCTGTACAAGGGGCCCAAGCACGCTGCCCGGGAGCGAGGGGTGTCACCAAAGAAAATCCAAGCCCCACTTGCAAAGGTCAGGGGACCCAAACACTGGCAGGCTTGTTCTGGGAACAATCAGCCGTGTGTTGTTCCATGGGAATGAGCTGGCGGAAGGCATGTCAAATGTTTGTTCTTCGGCGCGCAAACCAAGACTGACGAGCCATTTTCTGGCTTTCTGGAAAGGCCCCAGCGTTTGGCGAACTGTTTTAATATTGATTCACAGAGCTTGGTGGGACTAAAAGATGCTCCAGGTCCCTGGGGCGCAGAAGGTTTCTCCCGTGGTGGGGGGCTGATTGCCCCCACCAGGCTCTCCACGGGCTGGGTGTTATCCCCCCCCCATTTTCACTGGAGTTCTGTGCCACTCCTCAGGACAGCGACAGGGACTCTGCTGGTGCTGGGAGCTGCAGCCATTCCCCAAACGCCAGCCCAGTCTCCAGGTTGACGTGTTGCTTATCATCCCAGATAGGGTGGGCAGCAAGCAGCATGCAAGCGGACTCAACGGGTCCTAGGAGAAAAGGTGCCTCCCAGTGCCAGCCAAGTTGGGAGCTGCTCCCGCACACCTCTCTCTGTCCCCATCCAGGCCAGTGAGAGGCAGGCAAAGAGAGGCCACCGATTGGGGCGGGGGCAGGAGTCTCTGCTCCTCCCAGTGCCGGCTAAGTCCCCAGCTTTGCTCACCTCTTGCCACCACCTATCGTGCCAGCCAAGTCCTCCTTTGTACACCTCTTCATGTCCCTTTCAGGGGTGACGCAAAGCATACAAGGGAGGATTCAGCCAGCACTGGAAAGAGCAGCCAAGTCATCTGCCCCCTGCATCCCTGCTGTTATCTCCGACCTGAGATCGGAAATAACAGCAGGGATCCTCCAGGGACAGGGCTGGGAGGCTGGGTTGGGCCCATGGGACAGGGGTTCTGTGCCCCTGTTCTAGAGCAACCCCTTATCCCAACCCCTTGCAGAATGCCACCGGAGCCCAAACATCATTTTTCTCATCTCAGTCGAAACCTGTAACATGACCACTCTTCCTGCTTCCTCCCACAAAGACCTGTGCCAAAAAATTGAATGGATCAGAGGCCATTAGCTTCTTTCGGTCCCTTTACTTTTCAGGGATTGTATTGAGCCAGACATTACAGCATGGCACGTAGGTGTTGTCATCTAGGTGTTTGTGCATAAAGAGACACTGCTGACAAGTTTGAGGCAGAAGTGAACAGAGACTACGAGAGAGAAGTACGGAGACCTGAGTCTCTATAAGCTAACAGTGGACACTTCAAAATGGAGGACACCTAGCTGAACTGGGTCTAGGAACATCCCCAGACTGTGAATTAGTTTTTGTTTTAAAAAAAAGAATAATACCGCTGCTATTCCATTAAAACACACACACGCCTTTACACCATTCCTGGATCAGTTTTCCTACTGAACAACAGGATCTTGGAATTGTTGTATATCACAAGTTGAATATGAGCCAACAGTGTGATGTGGCTGCAAAAAAAGCAAATGTTATTTGGGACTGCATTAATAGAAGTATAGCTTCCAAATCACGCGAGGTACTAGTTCCCCTCTATTCAGCACTGGTTAGGCCTCATCTTGAGTATTGCGTCCAGTTCTGGGCTCCACAATTCAAGAAGGATGCAGACAAACTGAAGCGTGTTCAGAGGAGGGCAACCAGGATGATCAGGGGTCTGGAAACAAAGCCCTATGAAGAGAGACTGAAGGAACTGGGCCTGTTTAGCCTGGAGAAGAGAAGACTGATAGCACTTCAAATACTAAAAGGCTGTCACACAGAGGAGGGCCAGGATCTCTTCTCGATCATCCCAGAGTGCAGGACACGGAATAACGGGCTCAAGTTACAGGAAGCCAGATTCCAGCTGGACATCAGGAAAAACTTCCTGACTGTTAGAGCAGTGCGACAATGAAACCTGTGACCTAGGGAGGTGGTGGGCTCTCCCATACTAGAGGCCTTCAAGAGGCAGCTGGACAACCATCTGTCAGGGATGCTTTAAGGTAGATTCCTGTATTGATCAAAGGGTTGGACTTGATGGACTTAGAGGCCCCTTCCACCCTTACTATTCTATGATTTTATGATTCTATTACCCTTGGTCTGATCCAACAGGGTACTTTTTATGTTCTTAAGCCATCACTGGACACCGCAGCCATCAAGTGATGAAGTTGCATGTTTGAAGCAGTGATTACCACCATTCTACACCATCTTGCCAGCGGGTATCTGAGTTGGTGGTGTGGTTCTTGTATACTCTGCTGGTCACCTGTGAATGGATAACGTTAAACAGGTACATTCATTCCCCGAAACAAAGTCAAGATCATAGTTGCATAAATGCGGTGATTTTGTTTTGTTTTTTAAGGAAGGAAGGAAGGATTCATGTTCTGTACCATAAACAAACATGGGCCACTTGTAGTCAACTCAAAACAAGTGAAAACCAAAGCAAGGGACAGATCAGGGGATGGGCATAGTACCTAAGAATATCGGAAGCTGCCTTCTACTGAGTCAGACCCCCTTGGTTCCCCCAGCCCTGTACTGTCGGCACTGACTGGCAGTGGTTCTATAGGGAGTCATGCAGGACTTTTTCCATCCATACTCGGAGATGCCACGGATCGAACCTGGGACCTCATCAGGGGCTCTACAACTGAGCTATGGCCCCTCCCAATGAGGGCATGGCATGGCATGACCTTGTAATGTGCCTTGACCGTATCCGGCTGGCACCACGCATGAGACGGTGTCCTGGGCAGCCACAAGACTGAGCATGTTGGGAGCTGTAGTTTTGCCAACCTGGTCTTTCCCCCGAGGAGCCCTGACAGAACGCAGCTGCTGCATGTCGGATGCTCCTGTGGCCGTCTCACCTTTGACAAGCCAGACCTGGGTTTCCTGTCTGGACCGACACAGTCTTGACCTTTGCCTTGTTCCTTCCTTCCCTGGATCTGACTGACCTCCTACCTCCCACTCCCCTCCTTGCCTCTCTGCATTTTGGCCCTCATGAAAGGATTTCCTGCCTTCCAAACCTCCGGCCAGACCTTCGCAGCGCTTTTGCTGATTCGTTCCTCCGGTATGACATTTCCACTTGGCTTTTCTGCTCCAGCTCTTGACTTCCTGGCCCGTCCCACAAGCCTCCAGTTGGTTCGTCCCTCCAGGAGATCCCTTGCTACTGTTCTGGACTCGAACGTTTACAGAACTGAACTCGCTGCGTCCTGCCCCAGTTCTTTCAACCCACCACATGCAAGAAAGAACAAAGTAGTGCTTTTATGTGTATTTTCATCTGTGTTTTTAAATCCCCGATTTTGGCAGGAGGCATCTATCTCTGGCTGGCCTTCTGAGGTCTCAGGTTCATATAATACAGTTCAAAAAGGGCTTTCTTCTTTTTTTTCTTTTAAAGTCCAGAACAAAACAAATACTTTTTCTACCCCGATCATAGAAAGATGTTTTGAACTCAGCAGCCAACAGAACAGGAGCGGAGACATTCCCTGGCAAAAGTTTTCCCCACCTCCACCACTTTCATGTCTTCTCAATTCTCTGTGACTGAAACCGGCACAAAGTGCAATGGGACGTGCCACTGGTGATGGGTCACGCTTGCTGTCGAATGGGAGGGAAAGGCGTTGTGAAAACCCACCAAGGAAGCTAGGTTATAAATCAGCGTATCTAACCTGTTCTCCTGGTTTTAGCATTTCTTGGGCCTTCCGGAACTGTCATCTTTTTGAACCCATCCCTTCCTTTTCCAGATTTTTCAGCTAAGTCTGCAGTTTTTAAGACATTTATTTATTTATTTATTTATTTATTCATTTATTTATTGCATTTATATCCCGCCTTTTTTCCTGCGCGGAACCGAAGGCAGCATACATAATCCTCCTCCTCTCCACTTTATCCTCACAACAACAACCCAGTGAGGTAGGTTAGGCTGAGAGTCTGTGACTGGCCCAAAGTCACCCAGTGGGTTTCCATGGCCCAGTGGGGACTAGAACCCGGATCTCCCAACTCCCAGTCCAACACCTTAGCCACTACACCATACACGCTACACCACAGGGCCATCACCCCTTTGTGCGCCATCTTGAAGTCACGTTACCATGTGATGGGCCTCGGATGTGATTGGGCGACATCGTGATCTCCAGTGCAGTTTACAGAGAGGCTGATGTCACTGTGGCAGCAAATGAGGAAATAGCGCTATCAATGGGGAGCAACAGAGCATGATAGGAACTGTAGTTTTGACAGACAACATTAGAGTAAAGAATAACTTGCAATGCTTTTGGAAATGCTGGAAAACCCAGGGAAAGATTTTGCCTTGCATTTCCTGTCTGAAAAGCCAATTTATGTACTGATGGGAAACGTGTGTAGCGTACGTCCCACTCTTTTCCTGTGTTGAAGTTCCTTACGTGCAGGATTTGACAAAACCTTCGCTCGTGCGTCCTATTCCCCTCTCCTTGGGATTCATGACTTTAAATTACATTGTAGGCCTATAGCCAGGGCCTTGCCATTAATTTCAGCTAGCGTACACACTTTGGGTGCTCTGAAAATATATAATATGGTGATATAATATGGGTGAGGCTCAGGAATTATCAGCAGATATTACCCAGAGCTTGGGTACCATCTGGCTTCTTTGCTCCTGTATTCTCCCATGGAAGGAACAGTGATTGAACCTCTGATCCGGCTGGGGGACATGTTGGGATTCGGGATGGACGAATCCGTGACTTTCACTTTCTCCTGCATCTCAAGCTCTTTCTCTCCTGAATATGAACTTTGTGAATTTTAGTAAATTCTTACTAACTGTTAGAGCAGTGCGACGGTGGAATCAGTTACCTAGGGAGGTTGTGGGCTCTCCCACACTAGAGGCCTTCAAGAGGCAGCTGGACAACCCTCTGTCAGGGATGCTTTAGGGTGGATTCCTGCATTGAGCAGGGGGTTGGACTCGATGGCCTTGTAGGCCCCTTCCAACTCTGCTAGTCTATGATTATATGATTCTTACCAAAAAATGAACTGAAACTAAATTCTAACCCATCTGCTGTGGCTGAATCCAACAGGTACAGCTATTCCCAGCAGAGAGAGAACCATGGGGCTGTCTTCACGGTGCTGAGTTGGCACTGTGTTCCCCCTAAACCCGCAGTTTCACTTACCTGGGGTGGCATCCGGTAATCTCCATGCCGAGGAGGGAGTGCGGGGTTTCCAGCGGTGGTCCGAGTACCGAGGCAGCCCTCTTCCACCAGGACAAACAACACCTGATTGGCCATGGAACAAGGTCAGATGGCAGAAGAGCTGGGGTGACCTTGCTCCCACCAAAAAAGTTGGGGTAAGTCCCTGACTTTTTTACCACACAGCTTTGCAGAAACATCCTGAGATGGATGCAAATCTGCGGCTGTGTCGTATAACTGAGGCAACGCAGATTCGCAGCTACCACGGGGCTTTGATCGCCTCTAGATGGCCCCCATGTTGTACCTGCCTGCTACATCGCTGCTGTTAAAGATGTGGAGCCTGTCAGGCAAAAGAGGTGGAAATGCTCATTCAGCACTTAACACTGTTGAATGCATGAGAAATTTGTTTCAGTTTGTTTTTGATCAGGATGTACCCAGTTTGCACCTTTCGGATTGAACACAGACTCTGATGCAATCTGTGGTCAAAGCCCGTACACTTCCCACCCTGCGATGTGATTTATGGACTAAAAAAAATTGTGTTCAGTAGCATGCATACATTTGAAAAATACGCATTTAAAAATACATACTTTCAAAAAATGTGCATACATACACTTAAATCAATGGGAGAAGAATGCATACATTTCAAAGATGCATACATCTGGAAAAATAAGGATGAAAATACGCCTGGATTTTCGTGCAAAAAGAAAAAAAAAGTTTGTGATCTGATATGGACTCAGGTCAGAATGAGCTTCATGTTAGAATTTGGAGAACTTTAGAGTCAGTGTTTGGCTGATTCTCACACCCCTAGATTACACAGGGATTTAAACCCAAAGTTTTAAAAGCAAAGGAATGAAAGCCCAAGGCCCGGATGAACAGATCTGACAGGTTGGTTTTCTCCCACATTCAGTTTTTTAAAACTCTGAAGTACTTTTTATCCTGAATAGAGAGATCTTTGAGAATGCTGACAAATTCTTATCAAAATTGAACTGAAACAAAATTCTCGCTCATGTCTAGTCTTCTCCAGCACCAATGGAGAAACAAGAAGGGGAAGGGGGCTGCATTCCAGTTCAGCTGGGCCCCCAGTTGGCAGCAGAGGGGGGGGGAGCTTAGCTGTGTTGGTCCTCAAGTTAGCTTCATCATTTTCTATACCTAGTAGCAACACCCTACAACCCATGTGCTCCCTCAGTAGCTGGTGGCAATCAACCTGCTTCCGTGAACATCCCAAAAGTCCTTCTGTAAATCTTAATGCGTTCATGGGGAGGCCAGGAGGGATGGGTCTCTCAGACAACCCCGATGCATAACAGAGGCATACTGTAGGAGGAGGAGCCCTTCTGGAACATGTTGGAGGGCTGCCAAGCCCCAGGACTTCAAACAGACTGTGAGTGGACAATAAGGAAGTCGTTGGGCACAAGCCTGACAGGTGTTAATGAGACCAGCTTCCTTTCTTTATTCTCCACTCCTCTCTCCTGACGCTTAGGCCCGGTCCTGGGTACTGATAAGGCAACATAAATATTCCGGACCAATCTTCTAACTTTGGGATGTTGCTTCCATGGACAAAAGTGCAAAGAAAGTGATGCATGTTTATCAGTGCCTAACTGCAGGCATTGGTTGGACGGGAAATTAGAATGGTTTTTTAACTATCAGAAAGCTGAAAAAAGAAAACAACAATGTCCTGAGAAGCCATCAACATTTCCGTCCTCATTCTCGACTTAAACACCTGTGACCCGGGCTGGACATTCCCCCGTTCAATTTGTGCATCTGTAGATGCTGCCGAATAAACAACAGCAGCAATAACAAAACCTGGGATTCCACACGTCGTACTGAGGGCGCTTGCATGCGGCCCCAGTGCGCCCCCAAAGCGATCGTGTAGCTTGCCTGTTCGACGAGACGAGGAAGAGGCGGAGCAGGAGGCGGCTGGGGAATCCGGCCGCGTCCTTGCCGCCACCGCCCACCTCCCCGCCGGCCTCCTGCTGCCGGCGAAAGAGCCAGCCCGGTCGGAGAGCTTCTTCCGCTCTCCGCCCCGCCTTCTTCTGCCGAGCTCTCCGACCCGGCCGGCGAGGAGGTAGGTGGGCGGCAGCGGCAGCAAGGACGCCTCTTCCTTGTCTCTTCGAACAGGCAAGCTACACGATCACTTTGGGGGCGCACTGGGGGCGCATGGAAGCGCCCTCAGTACGACGTGTAGAATCCAAGCTTCGATATATTTAACAGACATAAAAACGCCAGAAAAGCCCTGATGCTGGATCAGACCACAGGCCCATCTAGTCCAGCATTCTGTTCCCACAGTGGCCAACCAGATACCTGTGGGAAGCCCAGAAGTAGGACATGAGGGCAACAGCCCCCTCCCCTTTGTGTTTGCCAGCAACTGGTGTACTGGAGATCACATAAAGCCATTGTGACCAGTAACCACTTACCGCCTTATCCGCCATGAATTTATCAAATCCCCTTTTAAAGCCAACTATGTTGATGGCCATCACCACATCCTGAGGAAGTGAATTCCATAGTTGAACTTTCGGGTGTGTGAAAGGGCACTTCCTTTAGTCTGTCCAGAACTTTGAGTGGTTGTGAGTCCAACCTTGCAGAGGACTCATCTGTTCAAAGGGCTGATGGGTCTGGTTGAAAGATAATGTCCGGTTTAAAGATAAAGGCTCAGTTAAGACAACACGTTAGTCAATGCAGTGTGAAAACTCCACTCAACGGTTGAGTTTTTAGGAGGTGCTCCATGCACATCATATTCTAACTCCATTGTTGTTTGACTGTGGGCTACCATGGAGTTGAGTAAAATTCATCGCAACATTTGATTGACAGTTCCTCTACCCTCTCTCCTCCCCCAGTCCTCCTGATGGTATCCCATCAGCCATTGCTGCAATAATGATAAATCATCATCATTATCATCATCATCATCATCATCATCATCATCATCATCCTGGTGGCTCCCCTAGAGTGGCACTCGCTCCTTTTGCTGCTCTTGCCTGGGAACTCTGTAGCCAGTGGGAAAAGGCAACGCAACAGAAGACTCTACGGAGCCCTCCACACAACACGCAACACAACGGTTGTGCAGGAACACTCCTCTGCACAGCATGGATATTCAGCATGGAGTGTTTTCCAAAAAAAACCTCCACTGTTGCATGGAATTTTCCTGCCAGTCAACACATTTCTCCACGGCATAATAGGCTATCAAACAGGGAATACTAGAGATGGCCTTTCACTCCAGCAGCAGATTTTGTTTCATTAAATCATAAAGTATCCATCCTAATGACCGGTGGATGTAAATGAGGACAGCATCCAATGTGAGGTGTGTTCCTGGTTCTTTTTTAATGTTGGTTTCACCAAAACCTCCATGGAGCCGCCTTTTTCTGATGGAGAAGGAAGTATGAGCTACGTTGTGGCTTTTACCTTTCTGCTGAGTTATTCTCCACAGGGTGGGCCTTGAATGTCCTGACTTCTCTCAATTAGGAAGAAAGCTTATTTTCAGATGAGCAAACATTTGGCATGGCTTAAAGAGGAAGTGGGCGTGTTGCTTTCTCTGACATTAGCAATACATCCAAGGCTAGTTTGCTTGACATCAAATATAAGACTGAATGGCCCCTGGAGCTTTGCACGCTGCCATAAATTATATAGTATTTTTCTGGTTGCAGATTACTTTGCATTAAATGATACCAGAGAGTAAAGAATGTAAAACCTCCTGCAATAGCCATGAAGGATGCGAAATCAGCAGAGAATACTGTAGCTGGTTCTTTCTTACCCAAAGTACTTCATGAAAAGGTTGCCAGCTGACCAGAAAAAAACACACCAGTAGCCTGCTTCTGTGCCTTGAATAGCAGCTTAATCTGTAAAAAAAAAAACACCAGGTAAAGCCTTTCATACCATGGAGATCAGCATTCTTGTTTGCTGATGTCTGCAGATCAAGCTGTGGTTGAAGGAACACAGGAGGTGCAGGGACCAGTGAAAAAAGTTGGCAACCCTGTCAACCAAGCCAGGATTGACCCTGAATGTATCATTAACTCTTGAACTGCTCTATACAAATTGTGCACTTGTGCGCTCCTGTGTCTAAATATGGTGAGTTGCTGTTTATCTGGGGGTCAAAACAGACAGAAAAGTTTTCATCCATGCTTCTTATGTACGGACCTGAGTTTTGTGGATCTGAAAGCTCCATCCAATGAGCGTTTTGTTGCACACTCATTCCTGGGCACTCACGGAGTTTGCTCTGGTTCCTCCCATGACGTCGTCTGCTTCCCGCGCGGCTTCCACCCCTTCTGGCCTTCCTCGTGCAACAACAAAAAAACCTCATTACGTCCGATGTTTTTTTAAACTCGGAATCGCTGCTCTCTCCTGCTGTGTGCAGAAGCAGCAGCGCCATTAGAGCAGTGGACTGAACGGGCCTCGTGCTCATTGTGTACTTCTTCTTTTGAAAAGAGGAAGTAACTGAGGAACGAAAACACGATGGTAGGGAGCGTGTTAACCCCTGGTGTGATGGAGCTTTCAGCCTCTGCTATTTGTTTGCAGTGGAGTTGGTATAATAGAGAAAAGGACAACAAAGGCCATTTCTACACCAGCCTGGTGTAGAAGAGGGAGGATCTCGCAATATCCTGATCATGAGATCCTCCCCTTAGTCTAAATGCGGGCGCAACATTCTGGAAGGAGGGAGGGTGTCGAGCCTGCCTTTTTTTTTTTTTAACGGAGATGAGCGCATGTGCACTCCAGCGAAACGGGAGGTGTTTTTTTTAAAAAAAAGGCCCGACCCCTGCTCCCCCTACCCTCATAGAATCATAGAATCATAGAATAGCAGAGTTGGAAGGGGCCTACAAGGCCATCGAGTCCAACCCCCTGCTCAATGCAGGAATCCACCCTAAAGCATCCCCGACAGATGCTTGTCCAGCTACCTCTTGAATGCCTCTAGTGTGGGAGAGCCCACAACCTCCCTAGGTAACTGATTCCATTGTCGCACTCAATTCTTCCTGGTCCAGTTCCTTCCCTCTACTGCTCTCCACTACTCACGGGGAGGAGGGAAGAAGCCGGGACAGACAGCCACACCTCCCGTGGTCTTGGGATGATCCTGAGACCGCAAGAAGAATTGGATTTTCCCAGGGAGTACTTATCCCTGGAAAAGTACTCTCGTCCCTCTTTCCTTCCAGGAGTCCCTGAGCGTCATTTGGATGCACAGGGACTCAGCCGTGACCAGCCCGCATTTTCAGGCTGGTGTAGAAACGGCCTTAGGGCCCCAATTCAGTTACTTGGTTTAACCCTATTCTGCTGCTGCTGCTGCTGCTGCCTCTTCTTCCAACGAGACATACAGCTTCCCCGTGAGTTGTGCCCCTTGGGAATGAGTGGCAGTGATGCATTTGGATATGGAAAGGAGTAGCATTTGGACTTTCCACAACTCAAGCACCAAAATGTAACGGATAACACTGGCTCACATCCCTTATGCTCCCACGTGCATACTCTGAACAATATAAACACACACACACACACACACCAAACTCAGACCAATTCTTCAAAGATTGCTTTGACCTCTCCATTTACTTTTCTCTCCATTTACTTTATTTGCAACGTTAGAAGACAACCTTTATCCGCCCTGAGCTCATGTTATAGAACTCGCAAAGCAAACCGACAAACCGGCTATGGAATTAATTGAGAGCAAGGTTCGCTTGCCGTGACTGATGGATGTCTCTTTAGGCAGCATCCTCCCAGCTGGTCCTCGGGGTTCCCCCAATGCCCTGTTGCTCCTCGGGCGGGCAGCGGCGAGCCCAGCTGCAGCGGCCATCGGAATGTGCCAAGGTCTGCACAGCAAAGCATTTTGCAATGGCCCCTGCCACCTAGTGGTGCTACAGAGGTGGAGCTAAGATTGCAATTAGCAGCCATATATTTAAGCTTGTCATTCAGGCATTTAGATGTTCTTGGCCAGAAACTTTAACTTAAATTTAAATTATACTGTTTTAACTCTGTATTTTAACCTTATATCAATTTTGCTGCGTGGTTTTATCCCGGTTGTGCTTTTTATATTGTATTTTGTATTTGTGTTTTTAACTTGTTGGTTGTTTTATGATGGTTTTAATTTTTGTGAACCGCCCAGAGAGCTTCGGCTATTGGGCGGTATAAAAATGTAATAAATAAATAAATAAACTGGGGTCAGTTCAACCAGAGTGGCAGGAGCACCACGCGGCTACCCACCCACTACTCGTTTCGGAGTTTATGCGCTGCCATCTGATGGAGTATACCCAGCTTACGTATCAGTTGTATCTGTTGAGGCGGACGAAAACTCATGCCCAAATAAACGTGTGAGTCTTTAAGGTGCCACAAGGCTCTTTGTTGTTTTGCTCACAAGGCTCCCCCGCTGGGAAAATCTCTTACCCTTGGAAGCTTATACTACCATAAATGTGTACGGGCACAATCCACCAAGACATTCTCCTGTGCAAGCCTCATTGAAAAGAACAGGAGCTGTGCAAGAACGTGCTTGTGATGCTGTCCTTTATTTCACCTGGGCTTGTGCAGAGCATTCTGGGGGACTGTGGCCATTCTTGGCTGTTTTTGCACCGGCAGACTAACTGGTTTAGGGTGACCATATGACCAGATTTGCCCGGATTTGCCCGGGTTTTTGATGGCAAATCCGGGAGTGGGAGGGGAAATCCGGATTATTTTTTTCCAAAGAGCAGCTCTAATGGGAATTAACAAAAATGCTTATAACTCTGTCAGTTTTTAAGATAAAGACATGAATCTTGGCCCAATGGTAGCTCTTAGGAAGGGCTTTAGTCATACCAAATTTGAAACAGATCTGTTCATCCATTGATTTTTTTTTAGGAATTTTTTAAAAATTGAGGTTTTAAAATTATTATTTTTTAAATCGTTATTTTTAAAGATAAGGATTGCAAATGCCTGTTTAAAATGAAAATGTTAAGCATTTTTTTCAAAGCACAACAATCAAAACAAAAAATCTGTGTGCAGCTTTATTAGTAACTATTAAGCATTTGGGGGCTAAAAAATTTCCCTCTGTTTATGGTGTTGTATTCCAATAGTGCTAACTGAATAGTCACTGAAAAGTTAGGGTAGTGTAGCAGTTAAGCAAGTGAGCTGTGAGCCAGAAAGTCCATGGTTCAAATCATCTTCAGGGATAGGGTGACCACATGGAAAGGAGGACAGGGCTCTTGGATCTTTAACAGTTGTATAGAAAAGGGAATTTCAGCAGGTGTCATTGTTACACATGCAGCACCTGGTGAAATCCCCTCTTCATCACAACAGTTAAAGCTGCAGGAGCCCTGCCCTCTTTTGTAGCTGGTCACTCTAGCTTTCGTATCTGGTCCTTTGGCGGGGGTCCTTCGTGAGCCCCTGCCAAAGGAAGTGAGGCAGGTGGCTACCAGGGAGAGGTCCTTCTCTGCAGCACCACCCCGGCTGTGGAATGAGCTCCCTAAGGAGGTTCACCTGGCACCTATGTGATACGTACTTTCATATTATACTTTTATATTGTGGTTGAAGTTTTATACATTAGGTTGTACTTTGCGGTTTTAATTTTTGTGAACTGCCCAGAGAGCTTCAGCTATTGGGCAGTATAGAAATATAATACATGAAGAAATAAATAAAAATGTCACCTCGGCCATGAACTCATGCAGTGTTCTTAGACAACAGGGAGGGCCATAGCCCAGGGACTGAAGACCAGCTTTGCATGCAGAAGGTCACAGGTTCTACCCCAGGTATCTCCAGGTAGGGCTCAGAGAAACTCTCTGTTGGAAACGGTGCAGAGCCATTGCTGCCAATCAGCATCAATCGTACCGAGTTAGATGAACCAGTGGTCTGACTCTGTATAAAGCAGTTTGCTACGTTCCTACGTAACTCATCTTCTCAGTCTCAGCCCCTCCACACACACACACATCTGCAAGACTGTGGGCTACCCTGAAAATGTGCCAGGAACAATTCTCATTTCTGCCTCTATAGTAAAGATTTTTAAAAAGTGGGGGAGGGAAACAATGAATCGTGCAAATGGTTGCTGAAGCAGCTGGCTTGAAGCGCTATGTGGAGCAGAACCCATCTGTATTTTTGCTATAGCATTTAGACTTGCCGGGAAGCCCTGTCGAATGAACAGGACTGCTTATTATAGGGCTGGGCTCTGCGCATCTTGGAACGTTCGCCGTCCGTCGAGCACACATCTAAATTACACATTCTCTTGGTCAAAGAGTCAGCTGGTGGCTGTTTAAATTACAGCCCATTGGAACAGCTAAGGGGGTGTTTTAGACTCCCAAAACTATATCCCTTATCAGATTCTTGATGCAAAAACCACCTCTTCCAAGCCAAACCCTAACCCTCCGTTCCTTTAATATAGGGTGTGTATGGCAGAAATGAGTTTCCTTTCAGGCGGGTCTGTCATTTTGATTCAAAGCGCTCAAACTATAAGTGAAGGCCTTTGAAAAGGAAAAGGCATCGCCGGCTGCAGATAATGGCAGGGTTCCTTCTTCCAACGAGTCCTATTTTCAGTTGCTGAGGGGAGGAGATCAGAGCCTTGCGAATTCTCATGGGGAAGTAGGGACAGACGTTATTTTTCTATCTAATAGAAGTACATATTGTGCTCCAGAGCGCTTATGGAGCTGGGGTTGCCACTTATGAATCGGCAAAGAAGAGGAAATGCCTCACCAAAAAGGAGACAAAAGAGGACACTAATTTGCATAAAAATTGCATACCCTAATTTATAAAGATTTAGACATCATTATTATTATTATTATTATTATTATTATTATTATTATTATTGAAATACAGTACTATCAGTTTACAAGACATGGCCGGCTCATCGAGGGTTATTGAACTCATGATGAGATTAGCATCAGTTCCTTTTACCTTATGCAAGGTGATAGGAACCCCTAGTTATACAAGGTTCTCTAGAATTCCGCTTCCCATCAGAGCAAGCTGACTCTTTTTGGTTGTTTTCTCTCTTAGCCCTCCCTCTGAGTGAGGAGTCCACCCCCTAAGGGACTAAACCAGTGGTTCCCAAACTTTTTCAGGTCACCGCCCCCTTGGTTCCACAAACTCATGCCCAGCGCCCCCTACCCTACACTATAAAAAACATTATTCAGAATAGCGGTTTTCATTGACCCTCTAAGGAAGATAATAACAATAAAATTCAAAACAGTAACAATTAATTGAATATTTATTCAAAATCCAAAGCACCCACCGCAGGCTTGCCTAGGGAGGGAGGGAAAAGAGAGCGAATGCCTCTGTTTTGCAGCCAGCGTGGCGGGGCACACCAAGCAGGGTATGTCTCTTCATTAGCATTTTGGTGCTTTTGAAACATTACAATTCACCATTAAAACGGCTCTTCTTAAACTGTATTAATACATGTGTGGATTCTTCCCCTTTATGGCTTGGGACTAAACTACCTTCTCCCATAAAAATGACCCTGGGTTTTAAGACTTTCTGGAGAGGCATTTCTCAGAAAATACCACCTCAAACGCCCCCTGCCGCCCCTTTGCCTCTTAGCGCCCCCCCCTGCTGCCCCCTTGCCTCTTAACGCCCCCCCTATGCAATCCCACTGCCCCCAAGGGGGCAGTACCGCCCACTTTGGGAACCAGTGGACTAAACCCTCCAGTCTATAGGGGTTACACCTCTATAACCCAATTTTCAAAAGAGGCACTTTTTGGGTGCTTCTGACTGCCACGAGAGCTATGGCAGGTGTCTATACGAGAAAGGCCTATGGAATGTTCTCTTCAGGCAGGCACCGCCGTTGTTACCTTGACGATCTTTTTATTTCCCCTTGCTTTTAAATCCCTTGTGAACTGCCTTCGTACCCCTTTTTTAAAAATTTATTTCTTCTGAACTGTTTTTTATTCCAACCTTTTTACATTGTGATATTTTAATGTTTCTGTTTTATTGCAATTTTACTTATCTGTAAACCTCCCTGGGAACTTGTTGAAAAGTGGGGTATAAATCCCAAAAGCAAATAAAGAAATACATTTAAACTGATTTATGAGATCTAGATTCTAGATGATTTTTACATTTGAGTTTGGTTTGTCAGCTTAAAATAAAATGTGAGTTTAGCTGCTGTTCCAACAGTAATGGCTGGTGTTACCTACAGGTCTGAAAAGTCACTAGAGGTGCAGTATTTTCTGAGACACCCGCACTATCACACCAATAACTTGCTTAAAATGGCACAGATACTAGAGACACCCGTGTTGGAAGGACTGTGCTGGAAGGACCACGTGCACCCATTCTGTTCCAGAGCACCCCTCCTTACAAGGACGAGTGTCTTCAGCCACTGCCTCGTTGCATCTCTCTGTGCTTTGTAACGCAGTTAAAGAAATGCAACTTTGCAAGTGGTTCTCCGCAGGCAGCGTGGTGGACCCCCAGCCGCCAAAGGCTGGCTTGACCGCTTGACCAGTGAATAGATACCCCAGGTGGAATCTTGCAGGACTCTGAGCAATGGCAAGGCCTGGGCCGAACTGTGACATGTCAAATGCAAGGCTCTTGAAGTGCCACAGAGGAGATTTGTGGCTGGCATCCCATCCCACATGAGGTCATTTTCTGTTTGAGCTTAGCTCATTAGTCCGGGGGGCTTGTTGATACAGCCCGAAGTGCGGGTGACAAGTGTTGAATTAGGCCCGGCCGCGCAGCCTGGTGCACACGGAGATTCATCATTGTCTCTCCCTGGGAACAGGATCATTAATTACGCAAAGGATTCGAGCCAAGATTTTTTCCAGGCGCTTAAGTGTCTCTCGGAGGTCATTCCTGTTCCGCCATCATCATGCCATTTATTTATTTTTGACAGCGGAGTATTTAAGCAACACAAGAGCAGTTTTATTTGTAACAATAATGGGAGCGGCTCAGGTCAAAGGACTTCACAAGGTAAATACCTTGGCTTTTTTCAACTGGGATGGAATTGGCTGCCACTCAAAGCCTCCAGGCATGGTCTACCCCTGAAATCCTTTGTGCTTACCTCCATCCTGAAAGGCAACCTTTGGGTCCTCTCTTTCACCCAGGGGTAGTGGGACAAAGGCCCACAGAGATAAGTGTGCATTTCAAAGGATGCTTTCTCCTTGCGATGCCACAGAACTGCTCCCCTGTACCGGGAAATGGAAACACACTCACTTTCTTTACACTTTAAATAGAAATGGGAAGACGAGACTGAAGGGTGCCTTTTTCTTTGTACCATGGAAGTCTTTCTGTGGTTCAGAGCATGTTTGGTGAAGGACTGCTTATTTCATCCATCTTGTTGGGGATGGTGCTGTGAGGGTGACATAAGAATGTAAGAATTTATCTTTTTAAACCACTGTCTGAGCCTTTTGGCTAAAGGGCAGGATATAAATGTTGTAAATAAATAAATTAGTGGTTCAGACCAAAGATCTGTAGGAAATGGCTTTTTTAGGGTGACCATATTTGGGAAACCAAAAAAGAGGACACCTAGTGTGTGTGGGGGGAAGCAGCTTTCTGAGTCCTGCAGAAAGTACGTTATTCCCCCGCCACCTTAAAGAACCCGATTGGAGTGGAGGAGGGGAAAGGATTTCATTCTGCACCACCACCATCCACTCCAATTGGGGCCTTTTCTATAATGTCCACGAATGACCCACTTTCCCCTTTAAGACCTCAATTGGAGCTCGGGGTGGGGGAATGACGTGCCTCAAGAAAGCATGTCATTCCCTCCTGCCATGCTAATGGCAGCCTTAAAGAGGAAGGTGTGTCATTCCAGGACATTATTGAAAATTATAGAAAATCCCCCCTGACACCATGGAAAGAACAAAAACCAGGACAAATCCGGGGAAATCCTGACAGTTGGTCACCCTACCTTTTTACTATGTCAGACGATTACTAAATGTCAGACTATTAGTCTATCCAGCACAATCTACACTGACCGGGAGCAGTTCTTCAGGATGAGACCCTCACCTCAGGAGACAGATTGGGAGGGGCCGCATCCACTGGTCGGAGGGCCACCTGCCAGCACTGGCAGCATTTTCCTACCTGGCTGCAGCTGCTGCCACCTGCCTGCCACAGTGCAGCGCTGCCACCAGCCAGGCCCAATGCCTCAGTCTGAGGAAGGATGGGCACTCTGGCAGTGGGCGCTCTGGAGAGTTCCACTGGGCGCTTTTCAGAGTGGCCAGTGAGCCCAGTGCCTTGCTCTGAGAAGTCCTTCCCAGAGAAGGGTGTTGGGTGATTGCTCTAGAGAGCTCTGACAGTCACTTTTCTGCTGCTACAGTAAACACGGATGGCGTGGGTTTCTGGAGCAGGCAGCAGGCCCAGTGCCCCACTCTGAGGAAGGACCCCTCAGAGCATGGCTGCTCTTTCTAAAGAGCCCCACCTGACAAACGTCACAGCAGGAAATTGACTGGTGGGGTTTTCCAGAGCAGCTGTCAGGCTCCATGCCTTGCTATGAGGGGATCCTTCCTAAGAGCAAGGCATTGTGGGCAAGACAGCCCTGGAGACGGCCTGTGCTGCCATGGCACGTGGTGCTGAGCTATGCTGGGGGCGCATCTTCTTGCCTCATGCAGTCGGACTTCTTGGGCTGGTACTGAGGGTTTCAGCCAGGAGTCCTTTTCAGCCCTATTAGAAGATGCCAGAGATTGAACCTGGGACCTTGTTAATAGGGCGCTATTTAACCTTGATCTTGTTAAACCATCTATTTCTAACAGTAGCCAGCTGGATGCCCTGAGCAGAAGCTCACAAACAGAAATGCTTGGTGAAGACTCTCAACACAGTGGATTTATTTTATCAGAGCTGATAAGATTTAACTCCACAAATTAGTCTGATGAGACAACCCTTTCACCAAGGCAATGCCAGAAGGAAGTAAACAGGGTTCCCCCCCCCCATGTGCTGCTGTTCCCTGCCAAGCGTCCGCCTAAGCAGCAGCTTGGGGTGCTTCCAGACGGAGGGCTCCTTGTACTAACAACCCAAAGGCCTCCTGCAGCCTTTCCAACTTTTTTTTATTATTATCTTTAACAGGTTTTAAGGAAAAGAGATGGAAGAAGCAGTGGGAAAACAAGGGAGGGCTTTGAGTAGAAGACGTTATCTGGTTCCCCGTCAACTTCCATAAATTAGGTGATGACAGCATAAAAACTTTGCCTGGAACATGGGGTGCGTGTACATAGCACTTTTGAAGCTCCATCACACCTGGGGGAAAACGCTGGCTACTGTGGCTTTTCCACTCCTGGTTTCATCGCTCAGTTACTTCCTGTTTGAAAACAGGAAGTAAACAAGGAGCAAGAGGCCCATTCAGTCGGGCGTTGTAATCACGCTGCTTCTGCCACACACAGCAGGAGAGAGCAGCAACCGGACGTTTTCTGGGTTTTCTTGCAGCGCAAAGAAGGACAGAAGGGAAGGAATAAATCGCTCCTCGGACGGAGCTCCAAAACTCACTCTGCAGGCGGAACACACCTTATGCAAGCAATCCTTCTTTCCCCCCTCCACACCCTACGTCTCGCCCCCAAAAGCCCAACTGGAGGAGCAGGAGGCCCTCCTTAACCGCATTGGAGGTGGACTATTCCATGGCATGGGATGCTGCAACTTTGATGAAGCTAAGCGAGTCTAGGCCTGGTCAGTTTCTGGAAGGGCGACTACCAGAGAACCCCATGTACATTGATTCCTGCATTGAGCAGGGGGTTGGACTCGATGGCCTTGTAGGCCCCTTCCAACTCTATGATTCTGTTCCAACAGCCATGGAAGTCCATAGCAAAATCCCCCAAGGTGCATCACTCAGCACACCTGCCTTGCTGAGGCCACGTCAGCCTTAGCTCTGCTCTCTCCTCCCGCTGTTCTACTAGTATCGCTTCTTTTCCCTTCGGGCCCACAACCTGGGCTAGATCTACACTATTGCTTTGTAGCGGTATGGAAGTGCCCTGATACACATTACATATACCACTTTCATCGTGTAGTATCCTGCTTTTTATTCCACATTATCCATAACACTGCAACAAATGGCACTGTGTGTCCTATGAGGTATAAATGCACAAGAGGGATATACGGTAGGCCTGATCTACACCCAGCAGGATATTGCACTATGAAAGTGGTATGAAAGCGGTATATAGAATCATAGAATAGCAGAGTTGGAAGGGGCCTATAAGGCCATCGAGTCCAACCGCCTGCTCAATGCTGGAATCCAACCTAAAGCATCCCTGACAGATGGTTGTCCATCAGCCCAGTCCAAGGGGTCAAAAATGTCCCGCGGCCGCACAAGAGGAGCAGTGGCTCACCACACCTTGACCTTGTGTCAAATCATTATGATCCCATCATGGTAACACATTGGCCTAATCTACACAAAGCAGGATATTGCACTATGAAAGTGGAATATAAAAGGCAGGAGCCACACCAAGCAGGATATAGCGGTATAGGACATGTGTCAGTGGGCCCCAACAGTTGTCAGTGCACTTCAATACTGCTATGAAGCAGTAGTGTGGCTCCTGCCTTTTATATTCCACTTTCATACTGCTTTCATAGTGCAATATCCTGCTTGGTGTAGATTAGGCCAATGTGTTACCATGATGGGATTATAATGATTTGACACAAGGTCAAGGTGTGGTGAGCCACTGCCCCTCTTGTGCGGCCGCGGGACATTTTTGACCCCTTGGACTGGGCTGATGGGTTTGGGAGGGGCGCTTATCGAAGCTTGGACTCTGGGAGTCCTGAGGGCAAAGACGGACCCAATGGAGGATTCACGCTGAGTGTTGGCAACACTCAGAGGGCGGGCGGGTACAAATCTTTTCACACGGTGATTTGCATGGTAATTAATAGAGATTTTACATTTCCCCTCAAATGCTAAAGAGCAAATGTGCCAATTTCCCCCCTGGGCCTAATGTGCTGCCCCACCAGAGACTTCAGGACGACAGTATCAAAGGAAGGGTGTGAAGAGGCCTTTTGCATATCAAGTCACCAAATAACTTGATTTCCTCCTGGAGTGTTCATTTGACAGATGGGATAAAATTATGATAAATATTCCCTCGGTGGGAAAATATAATGAGGTCTGTGTAAGAGGAGGAGATAAGTGGTTTGGGGTGTTTAGACAGGAAAGTAGGCAGCGGGAGGGGGGAGGGGGGGAGGGAGGCAGAGGGAGATTTACTAAATAAAAAAAAATCCAATTAGGACCCTGAATGAGTTCAGCAGAAATTATAATAGCATGAGAGGAGGGGCTGCATGGCCACCCAGAGCCAAATAAACACAGGGCTGAGGCTCTAGCTACACTTATATCCGTGGCTCTTTCCACTAGGGACGGTTGAGGATTTTGATCTTTGTGAATTCTAACTTGAAGTGACTTGATGCCCCCCCACACACACACACCCCTTGCAAGTTAATGCTGCTCTCGGCTCAACAACATATCAAAATACAGTTTAAAATGTGTGTTTTGAGAGAAAATGGGGCTGTTCAGACACACACTAAGCCATGGTTAGGCCGCTAACCTTTATGCGTCAAGTGGTTAGTGAGTGTGTTTGAACCATGGTTATGCAGCCACCATGGTTAGGAATGATTCACACGACATGATGTTTAGCTCAAAATGCTTAACCACCGTGGCTTAGCATCTCGTCTGAACAGGGTCTATGCTAATACTTTCATAGCTACATATTTTGAGACAAAATACATTTCAAATACTTATTTAAATATGATTTATTATTATTTTAAAATCGCCAAGTACTGCAGAAAGGGGACAGACTGGACTGATGATAAAACTTCCCTGAGAGCGACACACACCAGAAATTGACTGGTCTTTACTTTTCATCAAGCCACTGGGATCCACGCTGCAGCCCGTAGCAAATTGGAACCTTTCTGCCCTATAGTTTTTTCTGGTCCCTAGTCCCAACCCACTACAACTCCCAGCACTCCCATGCTAGCTGGGGGGATGCTGGGAGTTGTAGTCCAAAGCATTTGGGGGCACCAGGTTGGGGAAGGCTGGCAGAGGCCCGTTCATGGAGGACAATTTGGGCTATTATCCGTGAATGCAAAATGGAGTCTCTGGATTCAGAGGCAGGCAGGATTTCTCCGAAGGCCGGTTGCTTCAACACCAGTGGTGGGGAGGGGTGGGTTCCCTTCATGTCCCTACATATCTGGTAGGCCGTGCAGGACGCTGGGCGGGATGGGCATTTGGTTTGGTCAAGAGGGACTTGTGTTGGGCACAGGGCCGGTGCCATACTATTTTGTGCCCTAGGCAGGTGAGCTGCTTTCACCCACCCACACCCACCCCAGCGTACCTGGGTGCGGGGCGCCATCTCGACTGTCCAGCCGAAGTGAAGCCGGGACGCGGGGGTGGGTAGGTTTTGGCTTCGGAATGGCGCGCCCGGCCGGAAGCCGCTCTGGGAGAGTGACTTCCGGGTGCACCGTTCTGAAGCCGCCCGCCTGTCCCCCCACCCCAGCATTCTGGCTTCACTTCGGCTGGGTGCCCACCAAGCCGAAGCGAAGCCAGGATGCTGGGGGGCGGGGCGGGCGTAGCTTCACTTTGGCTGGAGGGGCGCCCAGCTGAAGTGAAGCCAGGATGCTGGGGCGGGTGGGCAGCTTCGGAACGGCGCACCCGGAAGCCACCCTCTCAGAGCCGCTGTGGGAGAGCAGCTTCTGGGTTCGGCGTTCAGCGCCCCCCTTACCTTGGCGCTCTAGGCGGCCGCCTGAGTGGCCTCTATGGTAGCACCGGCCCTGGTTGGGCAGGATGTGTCTCGGTGCTGAGAGTATAGGAAGATGCTTTGCAAATCCATCCAACCCACCTATTCAAGGTCTGCAGAATATGTAGCCTGCCTACGCACACATCCTCACGTTCTCACTGCTGGTCAAAGCACTGAGCAGTTGGCTAGTCATTGACACTGGCCTGCTTCTCAGGATGGGCAAACTGGCCCCCTAGCTCAAATCAGACGCCTCCAGTGTAACGCACCACTTCTTGCGCTGATCCAAAGGGCCTGTGATTGGCTGTTTGTGGTGTTGAAAGCTCCAGCTGCCAGCCTCTCATTTCAAAGACTCAGTCAGCACCTTCTCCAGAGACCAAAAATTAGGATTTTATATTATCCGTTTTAATGCTATACATCAACTCGTCCTATGAGTCATAGTTTCCAGCTGTGGTTTCTCTCCAATGCTACTTTTAGCCAATGTTGCCCTAGAGCCAATTTTGTGGATTTTTGTTCAGCCTATGCTCTTTCAATAACAGTCCCCTCCCCTCAGATCCCTTGATTTCCAAAATTGATGCACTTTACCTAAAATAATCCCTTATCTCCCCCACTCCACAGAAATATTTTAATTGCTAAACTTGGAGATCTGCTTTTGTTTACATCCTTCACAAGACCGAGGCAGTTAGAAGATAAGGAATTTCACATTTTGGACTTCGGTATTTCCAGTTCTACTGCCTTCATCCACTGGAATGCCTCCCACTCTCCCGTGCGCCCCGATGCCAGGAATCTCCTCCCCAAAAGCAGCATGGGACCACCCTTCCTTCGTTGCAGCAGTCCCTTTCTCCGTCTTCAAATCTCCTCTCAGTATCTACCTTTCTCATAAAGCCTTTGCCTAACCATTTAATTCTCACCCTCTAGACAGGGCCGGCGCTACCATAGAGGCCACTCAGGTGGCCACCTAGAGTGCCAAGGTAAGGGGGGTGCAGAACGCCGCACCCGGAAGCCGCTCTCCCACAGTGGCTCTGAGAGGGTGGCTTCCGGGCGCACCATTCCAAAGCAGCCTGCCCGCCCCAGCATCCTGGCTTTGCTTCAGCTGGGCACCCACCAAGCCGAAGCAAAGCCACGCCCACCCACCCCCCAACCCCAGTGTCCTGGCTTCACTTTGGCTGGGTGCCCACCCAGCCAAAGTGAAGCCCTCCGCCCGCCCCCCACCCCAGCATCCTAGCTTCGCTTCGGCTGGGTGGGCGCCCAGCCAAAGAGAAGCCAGAATGCTGGGGTGGGGTGGCGGGCGGGCAGCTTTGGAACAGCGTGCCCGGAAGTCACTCTCCCAGAGCGGCTTCCGGCCGGGCGCACCATTCCAAAGCCGCAGCCCCACCCCCCATCCCAGCGTCCTGGCTTTGCTTCAGCTGGGCGAACGAGATGGCGCTCCACGCCCAGGTACGCTGAAATAGGGGTGGGTTGTGTGAAAGCAGCTCACCTGCCTAGGGTGCAAAATAGTCTGGCTCCGGCCTTGCCTCTAGAGCAGCGGTGGGCAACACTGGCCCTCCAACTGGACTCTTTACCATCGTCTATGCTGGCTGGGACTGATGGACATTGCAGTCCAAAAACATCTGGAGGGCCACACTGTCTCACCCCAGTTGCAAAGGGACAAATGACATGTTTCCTTGACCTTTTTGCTTTCATTTAAAAAAAGCTTTATTGGAATTTGCTTGAATGGACAAAAGATGGGTTACATCTTTTACCTCATGTTGTTGGATGTCTTTGTAGATGAAGGTGGGTGAAGTTAAGGCATTTGTTCGTTTGATCAATGTTCAGCCTGATACAAATAAGACTTACAAATAAGGTAGTAGTCAGAATGACTAGCTCTCACTAGTTGCTTTCCTGTTTCCTATACATATCAAAGGTCACTTCCACAAGGTCCCAGGTTTGATACCTGGCGTCTCCAGGTAGGGCTAGGAAAGAATTCTGCCCGGACCCCTGGAGAACTGACAATCCTGAGCGACGTGGACCAAGGGGATGACTTGGTACAAGGTGTATATATATATATATAGTGCTAAGGTCCTTACCTACTTTATATTTTAACTTATGCAGATGGTCCTTGTGGTGTGTAACATGGGAATCATCCATTTCACAACCCAATTTATATTCCCTGGGCAGTGAACATGATCCAATGGTTCAAGTCATTTTCTTGTTCGTGTGAACAAAATACATTCCCCAAAATGTGGAATTTCAGTCCCCAGGCTTGCTAAAGGCATCATCCGGTTCTGTAAACCGCCCAGAGAGTTTTGGCTATGGGGCGATATATAAATGTAATAGAATCATAGAACCATAGAACAGCAGAGTTGGAAGGGACCTACAAGGCCATCGAGTCCAACCCCCTGCTCAATGCAGGAATCCACCCTAAAGCATCCCTGACAGATGCTTGTCCAGCTGCCTCTTGAAGGCCTCTAGTGTGGGAGAGCCCACAACCTCCCTAGGTAACTGACCCCATTGTCGTACTGCTCTAACAGTCAGGAAGTTTTTCCTGATGTCCAGCTGGAACCTGGCTTCCATTAACTTGAGCTTATTTTATATAAATAAATAAATAATCCGGCTCCCCCACACACACCCAGAGCTTATGGCCTTTCCTACTCTAGAAACTGGATGGACCAGCATCACAAGGGGTATAAATAAGCTGATGTTTGAACATGCACAATAGGAATGGGTATGACCTTATAACAGAGTTTGAGGAGAATTCCAGATTCAATTAGGATATATTCTGTGGACACATCCAAAATATGTCAGTCACTCATTCTAATAGGGTACGTGCAAGGCAAAAAATAAATTCTGTGGAGTTTTTTAGCTGTTGTTGTTTGTTGGGTGGAAGACAACTCCCTTCAGTTGCGTAGATTTGGCTCTGTGCCTTTCCCTCAGTTTTAATTTGTACTGAATACGACTCCATCGCTCAAACAACGCGTCTTCTTCTTTTTAGTTATGTTTGTGCAGGTAATGATGATATAGTCTCATTTATGCAAGATTATCCTTTTATCACATTTTCAGACTCATTTATGAGGCTCATGTTTTTCCCTCGAGGGCATCATCAAGTGAGTTAAGTTGTACTATTTGCCTCCTGCCGCGAACTGGCAGGAACCTCCTTCATTGACTGATGAGGGCTGCTGCCTTCGCCAAAAAGGGTCTGCGTGATGGATATTTTACTTGTGAATATTATAGCCAGAAATTAGCATGTTTATTGAGGGAAAATGTGTGTGTTTACATTCTGCTACCCATGGCATTACCTTTTATGACCCGGATTGTTTAGCAGAAGATAAGCACAAATGACTTCCATTTTGGGCTTTCTTGGGGGGGGGGGGGAAGGGGGGAGAAAAGAAAATGGAGAAAAATAATAATGAACTTCTAGATAAAGAATTTGCCTTAAGTAAGACTGAGAGAGACTTGTTATGTTACCCTATTTATTGGTGATTTGAGGTGGCTTACCTCTTTAACTCATCAGTTTGGAAGAATAAACTTAAGATATACTAATCAGTAACTTACCACAGCTTGTATATAAGCACTTGGTGAATCTGTGTGCATTGTTCTGGCAATGGCCCAGGAAAATGCATCTGGGGAGGGGTTGCTAGTAAACATCTTCTCTTGGCTTGGCCAAATGTTACCGGGGATCAGCTGAGGAGGTGGTTGCATGAATGGGTTGGTAGGTCAGTGCTTTACAAATGGCCATCTGAATTCATCCCAGTTCTGGCCCCGGGTTTCGAGGGCCCTTGGGCAAGACACCCTCAAAAGGCCCCCTCTCTCAATGATGCTACCTTTTCACCACCATTGCCACCAGCTCCTCTTTCTCATCACATTATTATTATTATTATTATTATTATTATTATTATTATTTTATTATTATTATTATTATTAATTTGTTACCTGCCTCTCCCTCTGGATTGAGGCGGGGTACAACACAAATGAAAACACCATAAAATACTAGGGTGACCACATGGAAAGGAGGACAGGTCTCTTGTATCTTTAACAGTTGTATTGAAAAGGGAATTTCAGCAGGTGTCGTTTGCATGCATTCAGCACCTGGTGAAATCCCCTCTTCATCACAACAGTTAAAGCTGCAGGAGCCCTGCCTTCTTTTGTATCTGGACATTCTAGCTATACTAGAGCGTAGCTACACTAGAGTGACTGGATACAAAAGAGGGGCAGGGCTCCTGCAGCTTTAACTGTTGTGATGAAGAGGGGATTTCACCAGGGGCTGCCTGCATACCAAGGACACCTGTTGAAATTCCCTTTTCTGAACAACTGTTAAAGATACAAGAGACCTGTCCTCCTTTTCATGTGGTCACCATAACCAGTGAGCTGGTATGCAGTTGAACCTACTGATCCGCCTTCTCACCGCCACCATTATCTGGACCAGAGCAAGAGGCAAGAGAGCTAGCAGTGTGCAATGATTAAGAATAGAAGCCAGCCCTGGGGCCCTTGCAAGTGGGGAGGGGGGCTGCTCAGGTGTGCCCCCCCCAGCAGGTGCCCAACCAGGCCTGGAATGAAAAGAGAGATGAAGATGAATGCTGGCCAAACTACATGGTCCACATCCAGGGCCCCTGGATAATTTCAAATTCACTGGGAGAATGAGAAGTAAGGCCACAGCTAGACCTAAGGTTTATCCTGGGATCATCCAGGGTTCGCCCCTGCCTGAGCACTGGGTCCCCTGTGTGTCACCTAGGTGAACAGGTTTGACCCCTGGATGATCCAGGGATAAACCTTAGGTCTAGCTATGGCCTAAGTCTTCCTGGTTCTTCTGCTACACACCCTCATGGCATCAACCGTGCTGACCCCCTCGCCTCATTTCTTGTCTTGTCTTTCTTCGTGGTGGATGCTCTAATCGGGGCCTTCCTATTCGCACATTCAAATTGTCCCCTGCTGCTGCAGCCATGAAGCCACGAACCTGAATGCGGGAACCAGCCCAAAGTCATCAAGAGACTTCGGAGATCCCACAATACGCTTGGCGAACGGCTTCTAAGCTCCATCCCCTTCCAATTAGAAAGAAATGGTTGTTGTTCTGGCCCTGTTCGATGATCCTAAGCCCAAGTATGGTTTTTCTCTCATGCCAGGCGTCTACAGGGCTTTTTCCTCACAGCACGTGTGCACGCCTGCTCTCTCTCCCTCTCTCTCTTTGCTTACCATGCTAATTTGATGCTGTGTTATTCTCTAGGGTGACATGGAGACAAATTTGACTCCAGCGTTACAATAACCAGTCATAAAAATTATGATTGCCAATATCTTGGAGGCACTTTCCTTCTGAATAGTGAGATGAAGTGAATTAACAGCTTGAAAAATTGTTGGCAACGGGAAGAAAGCAACGCTGTAAATGTTCAGATTATTTTCCCCGTGACAGGCCGCTGTGGGCGGCGGCGGCGGCGGCGGGGAGCTCACCAAAGGAGAAGGCACCCATTGGTCACCCACACACAAAAACGGTTTCTGCCTTCACCCCTCAGCAAAGCAAATGCAGTCCGGGCACCTTTGCAGGAATTTGGTGGGATCAAAGGTTCTAGATGAGGGAGGCTAGCTTCTCTCGGAGGCCTCTCCCTGGCCTTTCTTGATGAAGATGATGATGATGATAACAACTATTTGTAGGGTGCTTTCAAGTGTGAAAGTGCTTCACATGCATGGACAACCACCTGTCAGGGATGCTTTAGGGTGGATTTCTGCATTGAGCAGGGGGGTGGACTCGATGGCCTTGTAGGCCCCTTCCAACTCTACTATTCTATGATTCTATGATCTGATTGTAATCCTTACAACAATCCTGTATGATGAGTCAGTTTTATTATCCCTCATATTGCAGATGAGGGGATGGAGGCTGAGTGAGAGCAGCTTGCCTAAGGCCACTTAGTGAATTCATGGCAAAGGTGAGATTCAAACTGAATGCACAAAGACCGAGTCTTTCTCATAGAAGGGTCTGCATTTTGGCACAGAAGCATCATCATCAGACAGGAATCCTGCTGCTGGCCCACAATAGCGACTGTCTCTTTACACGGGGAGAGGAAGAGGAAGCAACAATGATCATGTGGCCCATTCAGGGGCTGTTTATATCACACTGATTTTCCTGCACACAGCAGGAAATGGCAGCACATTCTTTTTTTGAAAAAAGATGGATTAAAAGGGGCCTATTTTGTGACAGAAACACGAGCAGGAGTTGGAGGTGGAATGATGTTGTCTAAAGCAGGGGTCCCCAACCCCCGGGCACGGACCGGGACTGGTCTGTGGCCTGTTAGGAACTGGGCCACGCAGGTGAGCTGCTTTCACCCCCACCCCCACCCCAGCGTACCTGGGTGCGGGGCACCATCTCGCCTGCCCAGCTGAAGCAAAGCCAGGACGCTGGGGTGGGTGGGGGCAGCTTTGGAACGGCGTGCCCAGCCGGAAGCTGCTCTAGGAGAGCGGCTTCCGGGCGCGCCGTTCCGAAGCCGCCCTAGGAGAGCGACTTCCGGGCGCGCCGTTCCGAAGCCGCCTGCCCGCCCCAGTGTCCTGGCTTCGCTTTGGCTGGATGCCCAGCCGAAGCAAAGCCAGGACGCTAGAGTGGGGGGGGCGGGGGGCTTCCCAAAACCATCCCCTCAACCCCTCGGTCCGTGGAAAAATTGTCTTCCATGAAACCGGTCCCTGGTGCCAAAAAGGTTGGGGACCGCTGGTCTAAAGGACACGCAAACATCTGTAAGTGGGCAGTAGCGAGCATGAATAAAACACTCCTCTGGTGATGCTCAAGGAGTGAGCCCCTTCAGGCCTTGTGATTGGCAAGCAGTAGGAAGCCCACTGGTTGGCCAAGAGCTCCTGCTTCAGTCTCAGTAGCCTCAGTGGGCCCGGGGGGGGGGGGGGGGGAATGTAAAAGGGCCAAGCTTGGATTTGATCTGGCTGCTCCAGCCCAGCCTAGCCATCTTGGTGGCACGAGTCATATCATCCGCACTTGGCTTAGCTGTTCAACAAGTCGCTGTTTCTTTTCCCCACAGTTCTAAGATGAATATTTTCAAACCTCTTACTTGACAGAAACACGGAGGCTATCCCATGCTCACTCTCCTGGGAGTAAGTGCTGCTGAACTAAACAGGGCTTATGTGTGAGTAAACATGTACAGGCGTGCATTGTTCCTTTATGTGTTAATAACCCACCCTTCCTCTACAGAGCTCAGGCAACAGACAAGACCCTTCTCTCCCCTACCTGTTCTATCCTCCCAACAACCTAGGATGAAAGGGAGAGAGTGACTGGGCCAGGATGCTGGCTGAATGGGGGAGATTCAAGCCCAGGTCTCTCCAGTCCTACGCCAAACACTCTCCTACACTGGCTCACTTTTCTCCAACAGGAAACATGGCTTTTGCTTCAAAGCAGCAAGCCACGACTCGCTGCAGCATCCCCACTGCATAATCCCAGCCTGTTGCTTCTATAATGAGGCCCATTTTGGCCTATCTCTGGTGGCTCTATCTTTCCAGTAGCCCTGCAAAAAAAAAAAGAAAAGAAAAAGGAAGCAGAAAGAAACTTCTAACAGGTGAGGTAGGGGAAATTTATGGAGGGGGAAAATCCCTACGCCAAATCAGCCTGCCTGTCCTAAGAGCACAGATCCTTCTTGCCCTGCCCTAGACTTAAGCCTCTCTGTTCTGAGCTGGTTTTTACCTATGGATCAACTTTGATCATCCCCTCGGCTGGATGCAGCCAATCCTCTTTCTCTAGTCCCCACCCTCTAAGTGTTCTGGGGCCAGGCCCCATAAGTCTCCCCCCACCCAGCTCAGACTTGGAGACTCTGTGTGCACTTGTCGCACCCAACCTCTACAGGACAACACAGACTCTGCCCCTTGTGCTGAGAGCCAAGCCAGGACCCTCTGTTTTTCCTGTTCATTCATCCGCAGGAATAATTCCAAAAGTCATCCTGTGACTGCAGAACATTATGTGTCAGCATAGCTGTAGCAAACAGCTTGAAAATAGGGGTACAATATAAGTGTATAAAATATTCATTGAGAAATTACAGATAATCACAAATCTCTCTCTCTCTCTCTTTCTTTCTTTTAATATGATGGAGCCAACTTAGCCATACTTCAGTTAAGATGTCAACGTTCACAGTATGTGCTCTAGGCAGGTATCTTGAAAGGATAGCTCTCCTCCCGATTCTTTTAATGACTGGCCCCACATTTCTGCCTTTCAGAGCAGCTTCCCACTTTTCCTGGCCTACACAGAGAGCTTCACCTACTTAGTTTCTGTCAAAGGTGCAGGAGCACACCCAGTTAAAAGGTGTTTGTGGGGGGAATCATTGTGTAAATATCCAAATGGCACATTGCCCAGATGCATTGGTTGGTCCCACGAATCGTTTGGATGAATACAATCTGCACCGTGACTGCGGATCACAGGAAAAGGAGAACCACGTGTGCTGCAGTAACGTTCTCCTTGCAAATCCTTCAGCCTCTTCAGTGGGTTCAGTGCTGTTCAGTTCCTGGAGCTGAGTCAGGTTCTGTTCAGTTGCACCTGTGCAACTTTGCAGCAACTTGCAAATTTTTCATTCCAGCAAATTACTCCAGCTAGAGCAATAGAAAATACAGCTAACATGGGGGAAATAGAGTTTGCCTTAATTAAGTAGTTTTGCAATTAGCACTTGAGAGATGAGTTATGGGGCTTCAGCATACTTGGAATCAAGCCACCAAGGAGAATCACAAAAGCGAGGGAAATTGCAACACAGGCAGCTGCTTGTGGGTGCACGTTGCCTTTACGACAGACAACCCCAAACTGCCCACTACCTGGGCAAAGTGCCACGAGAAATGACTTCATCACAAAGATGGTCTCCTGGGAGCCCAAGGCTGAGGAAGAAGCTGCCCGCTGCTTCTCTGCATGATTCACTGTTCCGGCCTTGCCTCCTTCCGATCCGCCTCTGTCACACACAGGTAGTTCAGCCATCTTTCTGCATCAGGTGGGATTGGACCACTGCTGTGACACAGCAGAACAGCCTGCCCTCAGAGGCACCTGCCCGGGTGTCTCTCTGCATGAGCCACTGTTCTGGGGGCCCCGGTGCTCACAGCAGTGACTCAACAGTGATTCATGAAAGGGAAGACGGGCTCCTCAGAGGGCAGATTCTCTTCCACACTCTCCGTATAAATCCTTTTGGATGTAAATTTTTTGGGATGTAAATGGGACACACGCTTCTTCCAGGTTTAATTCAGGAAGCCAGTGTGCCTCAGATAGGCTGTGCAGAAGGGGCAGGGGTCCAGCACTTTCCGCTGGTCTGGAGGCCGAGCCACGTCTGGCCACTACCAGGCGGATGACGCACGAGAGGCCCTTAGGCGAGCAGGTGAGGAGCCACAGGCAGCCTTCTAGCAGGGTGGTGTCCATTGCTCCAGAGGCAGCCAGGCAGGCGGGTGGGAGCGTGCGGTGGACTCTGTTAGAGGGCCACCCTGCCCCTGCCCAAGGATGCCTTTGGCGCCACAAGAGGGACTTTGCAGAAGAAGTTGAGGAGCCTTCTTCCCAGACAGCCTTTGAACGAGTGTTTGTTCTACGCATTGCTTGCATTTCTTGGCACACGCGCACACGACGGACCTGTTCTGCGCGGCGTTCCAAGCTTAATCTCACGGAATGCTTAATGGCACTCCATTAGGAATCATTTCATGCCTCGAGATGCAGCAGCCTTTAAGACGGCGACGGAGAGAGATTCCGTCCTAATGGCAGAGCACCGCCTGCTTATGCAATCCGAGGCCATCCATCAAACGCTCTTATTTCGCGGCTTGGGCTTTCGTAACCCAGTGAAACTTGGGGCACGCTTGGGGTGGGGCTTTGCCTAACCTCAAAAAGAGGTGATCTCTTCAAGCTGAGCTTGTGATGACTCCCCAGTGGCCCACATGGGGGTTCCCAGTGTGGGCAAGTGGGGTGGGTGGGTGTCCATACAGTGGAAAGATGCACAACGCTTCCCTGCCTCTTCAGCCCTCTTTTGCTGCCTTGACCTGCGTCCTGCTTTGTGCTCTTAAGGGCTGGCTTGTATACATGACAGCCGACACAGGGAAACCACTTTATTTATTTATTTATTTATTTATTTATTTATTTATTACACTTATATACCGCCCCCATAGCCAGAGCTCTCTGGGCGGTTTACAGAAATTCTAAAATTGAGATATAAACAAGTATACAAAATTAAAAATTTGAAAACACAGAACCTACACACATAAAGCATTAAAAACCGTAAAAAAAAAACTAAACATGTGGGTGATTAAACATGTGGGTGATTAAACATGTGGCTCATGGTAGTGGCTGGTTTCTAAGTCTCTTCCGCCATGTTTCCATCAGAACAAGATGTAGACAGCGGTCGACTGCCAGTTGCCCCCAGCACCAGGCAGACCGAGATATAGTGCCTCTACACATGGAGGCCCCATTTTTATCTGTCATGAACACCAGCCAGACATATGCCTAATTCTTTCTTTTTCCTTATGTTGAAGTGTAAATGGTCGCTGTGTTTAAGTATGGATAGAGGTACCCATGCTGCCTTGAATGGTCCCATCCAGCCAAAAGGTAGGATGGTTCTGGTGAGATTATTATTATTATTATTATTATTATTTATTTATATAGCACCATCGATGTGCATGGTGCTGTACAGATAACACAGTAAATAGCAAGACCCTGCCGCATAGGCTTACAATCTAATAAAGTTGTAGTAAACAATAAGGAGGGAAAGAGAATGCAAACAGGCACAGGGAAGTGTAAACAGGCACCGGGAAGGGTGAAGCTAAACAGTATAGAGTCAGAACAAACTCAAAGCTTAAAAGCTATAGGGAAAAGAAAAGTTTTTAGCTGTGTTTTAAAAGCTGTGATTGAGTTGGTAGTTCTCAGGTGTTCTGGAAGAGCATTCCAGGCATGAGGGGCAGCAGAGGAAAATGGACGAAGCCGAGCAAGGGAAGTAGAGACCCTTGGGCAGGCAAGAAGCATGGCATCAGAGGAGCGAAGAGCACGAGCGGGGCAATAGTGTGAGATGAGAGAGGAGAGATAGGCAGGAGCTAGACCGTGAAAAGCTTTGAAGGTCAACAGGAGAAGTTTATATTGGATTCTGGAGTGAATTGGGAGCCAATGAAGAGATTTCAGAAGCGGAGTGACATGGTCAGAGCGGCGGGCCAGATCAGATGAGCTGGTGAGGGTAATGATCTTCTGAGTAGCTCAGGGCTCTTCTTCTTTTACTAAAAAATAAATAAATAGACTATCTGGAATTCACTGCATTCTGCTCAACTTGCCAGGTTCCATGTCAAAGATATATCCCAAGACTATTTGCCTCTGTTTTGGCTGACATCCAAGGGCTGAAATAGCATCACTCCTCAGTGTCTTGGGTTAGGCTAGATTTTGTTACAACCTTAACGTTACTTAAACGAAGGCTGAGTGTTTGTGTGCGTTGTTAGCAATTGGTGATAGATGCCTTTGGGGAACCACACATTCAATAACAACACTCCCCCCCCCCCAAATAGACGGAAAGGAGTTTTTTAATGGGAGACAGCATAACTGTTTGCAATTTGGCTATTCATTGTGTCTTTGGCATTTTATGTACTGCATTAGCCGAGGCAATTTCATGCATATGGATATAATGCATTAAGTAGAGGCATTTAAATATAGTGAAACTAATTTTATGATGATTAGTTGAAGGAAATCATTGCACTCGTATCATCTATATAGGAGCCAATTTGCATGAAAATGCCCAAAGTTGCTATGCCAACATTTTCGGCGCTGTCGGTCGGGGTCGTCTTCGTGTCAGGACTTTGTATTAAAAATCGGTCTCCAGTGCCGGTGTCTTTTAATTCATTGCAGGCTGTAGGCCATTTGCTCACAAAACGCTTGCAGTAAAACAAATGAATAGCTAAGATACTCATTTGCATGATTCCCATTTGAAAACCATTCCCCTGAAATTAAAGGAAGCATGCGACTTCGGTGGAGAAGACGGATGGGCAGATGAACCATGCAATTAATATTTTTTTCGGCATTCTCTTTTTAAAGCCCTCCAAAGACTCGGAGCAACACATGCTGCCTCCCAGACAAATTGGGTCCCGCAACACTTCTAACGCGCTCGCCATGGCAGCAGCTTGCTCCGACTCTCTTCGCCTTTATTGTCTCACTTACATTATGCAGTAATTAAAACTATTTACCATTCCTACTTATCTGCCATCTGCTGCTATTGAACCTTCCCTATTCTCTATAAAGGCATCTTCAAAAGCAACAAGGAAAAGAGCAGATTCAGAAACAATTGGGACAGGATGGAAGGGGGGAAACACGGGGGCAGGGAGAGAAGCGGCCCCAATTCCGGGTGGTGTTTTGGAACCCGCAGGAGGGTGGAGGCAGCAGCGGCGCAAGTGATGGAGGAGGAGGAGGAAGAGGAGGAGGAGGAGGAGGAGGCCTCGTCCTTCCTGGGCTTGGGCCAGCCGGGGGAGGAGCTCCGCTTCAAAGGCGGAGTGAAGTGAAGCCGCCAGCTTCGAAGGAGCTCCTTTGCATTTATATATTCTCTCCAACATGGTGGCCCTCCATATGTCTTGGACTGCAACACCCATCATTCCCAGACAGGGAATGATGGGCATTGTAGTCTAATTAATCTGAAAGTAGGGTGACCAACTGTCAGGATTTCCCTGGATTTGTCCTGGTTTTTGTTCTTTCCATAGTGTCAGGGGGGATTTTCTATAATTTTCAATAATGTCCTGGAATGACACACCTTCCTCTTTAAGGCTGCCATTAGCAGGAGGGAATGACATGCTTTCTTGAGGCACATCATTCCCCCACCCCGAGCTCCAATTGAGGTCTTAAAGGGGAAAGTGGGTCATTCGTGGACATTATAGAAAAGGCCCCAATTGGAGTGGATGGTGGTGGTGCAGAATGAAATCCTTTCCCCTCCTCCACGCCAATCGGGTTCTTTAAGGTGGCGGGGGAATAACATACTTTCTGCAGGACTCAGAAAGCTGCTTCCCCACACACACAATAGGTGTCCTCTTTTTTGGTTTCCCAAATATGGTCACCCTATCTGAAAGGCACCACGTTGGGGAAGACCTGCCTTACAACAACCTGGAATCCTGAAGTCCTTGGCAAAGCTCAGCATATATAGGCATCAAGCGTATTTTTTATTTATTTATTTATTTAAAATATTTATATCCCGCCCTACATCACTAAGATCTCAGGGCGGCGTACAGATAAAAACATACAGTATAAAACAATAAATATACACAGTTAAAAACAAATTAAACCATGAACCAAGTTAAAAACAATATATAATTTAAAAGCAATAGATACAGATTAAAGCAGTTAAAACAATGTGCCAGTGAGTTTAACCATCAAAGGCTTGGTTAAAAAGCCATGTTTTTACTTGGCGTCGAAATGAAATCAATGTTGGTGCCAATCGGGCCTCCAAGGGGGGGGCATTCCACAGTCGGGGGGCCACAGTTGGGGTATTGAATAGTATTAGAAGATTATTGTATTTTTATATAATGGATACATTATCTCAGCAATCCCTATCTGATGCATGAATGTGACAAACAGGTATTTTGGAAACCCACGACTCATACCAGTATCCTATTGGGATTGGCCGAGGGTAACATATTGGGAGTACGCTTGATGGCAAACCAGGATTTGTCGCTCTGACAGGTGTGAAAATGGTCCTTAAGGGCTAGTGACTGATCTTTGGTAGTATAGCCTTTGATTGGTTAATAATGTGCCTTTTTCAGTTGTGGGGCACATTTGGCATTTTGATAGTCTCATGGGTGCACTCAGAAAATTTCTGCTGTGGGGGTGGGACTTGTCCATTAATAAAATGTCTGCCATGGTGGGCGTAGCCAGTTACAAAACACTCATTTCCCAGAAGGCAAACTGTTAAGGCTAAAAGAAAAGTCACTTGCTCAAGAACCTAATTACAAGGCAGAGGTGAGATCTGAGTTCCAAAATACAAAATCACCCTTTTGAACCCAAATTTAGATGGTGCTGAAGGACAGCGCTTCACATACCAGTTTTTAATTTTAAAAAAATTCTTCAGAAATAAAATAAAAATCAGGAGGGGTCAGGAGTCTAGTGGGCAACAGGGTTAATTGCATCGAGACTCTTAGGGTGACCATATGAAAAGGAGGACAGAATTTCAGCAGGTGTCGTTTGCATGCATGCAGCACCTGGTGAAATTCCCTCTTCATCACAACAGTTAAAGCTGCAGGTGCCCTGCCCTCTTTTAAATCTGGTCACTCTACTATAGCTCCTGCATTTTAACGGTTGTGATGAAGAGGGAAGGTTCTCCATATATACAAGTGACACCTGCTGAAATTCCCCTTTCTATGAAACTGTTAAAGATACAGGAGCCCTGTCCTCCTTTTCATATGGTCATCCTAGTCACAAAGATAACTGTTGCGCAGTTGACGTCCCAGGCTAAACAGGAAGCCTTCCGAAGCGTTTCTTGGTCAAGGAGGACCCAGCACCAGCCTGGATGAGAGGGACTTGTCCAGGGACTGTGAACATTTCGTGACCCTGGTGCAAACTGCAGTGTCTGGTCACATGGGGCAGCCACGCAAATAACCAAGGGAGTATGTGTATCCTAGAAAGGGGGTGGTGCTCCAAGCCTGGTGATGCATCTGTTGTGCACAAAATATAACTTTCCAAGTCTCTTTCCTACCTTCCCTGCCCCTAGGGTGACCATGTGGAAAGGAGGACCAGGCTCCTGTATCTTTAACAGTTGTGTTGAAAAGGGAATTTCAGTAGGTGTCATTGGTATGCATGCAGCACCTGGTGAAATTCCCTCTTCATGACAACAGTTATACTAGGATGACCAGATACAAAAGAGGGCAGGGCTCCTGCAGTTTTAACTGTTGTGATGAAGAGGGAATTTCAGAAGGTGCTGTATACATACCAATGACACCTGTTGCAATTCCCTTTCCGATGCAACTGTTAAAGATACAGGAGCCCTGTCCTCCTTTTCATATGGTCACCCTACCCTCAATAGAAATGACTTGCGATATATTAAGCACCCTTTTAGTAACTTGACTTTACATCTGCAACCATGGTGGAGGGAGGATTCTTAACACAAAGATCCCATTTAAAGTAAGTGGTGGGAATTATTTGTAAAAAGAAATATTTTAGGTAGGAATTGAGCGGCAAATGATTTTTGGTCTCTGCGGGGAGAAATGAGGCATAACAAGTGCTCAATTCTATATGCATGTAATATTACCCCATGGTTCAAAAAAAAAAAAAAAGCTTTTAAATCACATAAACGCAGTTATGGGCCATTGTACAAAATAAACATTCTACTTGCGCTTTGGACTGTTTTTAGTTCTTTGATCGAAAGTGATGCTTGTGGATTTTATTGCTCCGTAAATTAAAGCTGCTTTTTTGATTCGATTGAACTAAATTAAGCCTTCTGCCATGTTTGAAAATGACAATTACAAGGATATTTTTTGGCTGTACTACAGATAAGCAAATGGGTTGGTACCCTTTTAACAATCCCACTGAAGCTTCATGGAGGATTTCAATACCTATTTTAATTAAAACAAAGGCCTATGTAACAATAATGTCTTCCTTTAAAGAGAGAAAATGCTTGTCGTTTTAGATCTGCTTTAATATGTCTTAAGGACTGGTTGATGGATGTTCTAAGAGCTGGATTCTGACAAGGTATTTGGCGATTCTGGATGCCTTCTGAATTTCCTTATTGCACATCTGACAGTCGTTTCGTGAATGCTCGCTCTCATTTTAAATAATAATTCGCAGACAGAAATGGGAGCAATTGTTCAAGCGCTCACTTATGCTTCCAAACAGTTAAGCTGAGTGCTTTTCTATACAAGGATATTAATCCACTGTGTCTACTTTCTGTTTCATCTCAGAACTGAGATCCAAGCCCTACACAGAGAGCATTTCCTTTTCTGCTTTTTGGCTACATAACCTCTAGGTGGCACTATGATATAATGGAATAGCACAAATACACAAGCGGAGAAAGTATTTTCTTTCACTTACACAAATAATACCACATTTCCCCTGCTCTAAAATAGGGTGAGCATATGAAAAGGAGGACAGAGCTCCTGTATCTTTAACAGTTGCATAGAAAAAGAAATTTCAGCAGATGTCATTTGTATATATGGAGAACCTGGTGAAATTCCCTCTTCATCACAACAGTTAATGCTGCAGGAGCTACACTAGAGTGACCAGATTTAAAAGAGGCCAGGGCACCTGCAGCTTTAACTGTTGTGATGAAGAAGGAATTTCACCAGGTGTTGCATGCATACAAACGACACCAGCTGAAATTTCCTTTTCAATACAACTGTTAAAGATACAGGAGCCCTGTCCTCCTTTTCATATGGTCACCCTATCTAAAACAACTCACCAAAAGTGCTGGTTAGACACAGAAATGAAACAGGAGGGTCACAATGTTGCCTAAATAACCCATAAACAACCCTGAGTAGGGAATGACAAACGCACATTAATACCTCATGTAGAAAAGCTCTACACCTTAGTAACTAAGGCCTCAGTTGATCAGTGCAGGGCACAAACACAGCTTTTCCCATTACAGTGATGGGAGAACTTGCACCATTAAGCTGTTCCCTTCTGTACTGGTATTAAGAACTATAATTTTGTTGGCCAATATTGAATCGGGCAATGCTATTTTGCATCTCTTTGGTGGGATGGGTTCCTCCAAAAAAACCAAAACAAAGGGACTAGTCCAGCCAAAATTAGGCATTTTTTAAACTGCTCCATTGACATTTGGGACATAAAAATGTTTAAGTATGAATGAATGTTACCCTTAAAAAAAATACTGAGCTCAGTCACATTTCAATCTTTTCCATTGAAATAAAAGTGATTTAAGAGTGTTGAAATTTGTATCAGGCCAAGTGGGTTCCCCACCACCCCCACTGCAGTGTTATCTCATTTCCTGAGGGGCCGAGGATTGCGTATGCCCTTGGAGCCTTCTCCTGGCCCAGAAGGGATTTGGGGGGTGGGGTTGTGTTTGTAGCATTCGCTGCACCAATGGGCAGACATTATGGGCCAGGAATCGATTTTCCCTTTGGAGAAGTGGCAAAGTGACTCCTCCTCATCCAAGACAATTGTCCAGTGGCCATTTTCATATGGAACAAAAACATAAAGATACCTGCCCCCCCTCCCCCCACACCCACCAAAAAAGCTGGTCTCCTGTGTGTTACTTCGATGGGGGAAAGCAAAGTCGGGGAGGGAACGCCCTCCTTCATGCCAGGTATTTACTGTGTCGGCTTTTAGACATCACATCTAGCACACTTGAATCGTGGCCAGAGAAAATACATTTCTGAGCAGGCCTTAAGGATGGAGGTAGTTGGAGGGGAAACAGGGGCCCAGAGACGTGAGCCGGACAGGGTCTGCTGGGGGAGCGTTCCCCATCCCCGTCTCAGGACAAGGAGCACCGGCTGTGTGGCTTGGGACGGAGGCCAAAACCGGGGCTCTTCTCACCATCCATCCGAAAGCAATTCCCATCACATTATTATTATTATTATTATTATTATTATTATTATTATTATTTATATAGCACCATCAGTGTACATGGTGCTGTACAGAGTAAAACAATAAAATAGCAAAACACTGCCGCATAGGCTTACATTCTAATAAAATCTTAATAAAACAATAAGAAGGGGAAGAGAATGCACCAAACAGGCACAGGGAAGAGACTAACAGTATAAAAGTCAGATGAAAATCAAGTTTTAAAAGCTTTAGAAAAAAGGAAAGAGACCTTGCTTCCGCCTCTGACGAAAGTGCTTCCTCTGAAGGGCAGCTGCCACTTACTGATAATGACGGCTCTGAGAACGTTCCACTTAGCCCAGAAACTCCTGACTGGAGAGTTCAATCCCCTCCTTTCTCCCCTGCTTAGAAGTGAATGTTTAGCAGGCACGGATTTTCAACTGGGTGAGGGTTGCGGGATCAGCAATGTTGGCCTAACCTCCCTTCTTGGCAGGCACATGAGCAGGACTGGCCCTAATGTTCTGGCAGGTTCATATGGGTGCAGAGAGGCCACCACTCCCAGCACCTGCCAAGACTTAGACTTCACACACGATGCGTCGTTCCCATGAGAGCACCATGTGCCATGCGGACTCAGCCAACACTAGTAAGATTAGCTGCTGCTTCCAGTGCTTGACTGCGTCTCCCACTGCCCATATCCATGCTGTTATCTCCATTCTCAGGTTGGAGATAACAGCACAGAATTCCTCCAGGAAGGATTCCCTGGGAGGAATCCAAGAAAGGTCCATAGGCCAAATGTGGAAACTCTGTGGGCTGGATTATGCCCGTGCATGGTCCTTTAAGTAACTTGTCCCCACATCATTAAGGGCATTACTTTGAAGCAATTAGGCAGTCAGTGCAGTTGAGGCACAGCTGGTGTAATTTGTCCCAAACGTTTAGCCAGTGTCAACATCTAGGCTGCTGAATTCTACACAAGCTGAAGATTCTGAACCATCCTCCCAGTTACCTAGGGAGATTGTGGGCCCACCCTAGAGGAGAGCCCACAATCTCCCTAGGTAACTGGTTCCATTGTACTGCTCTAACAGTCAGGAAGTTTTTCCTGATGTCCAGCCAGAATCTGGCTTCATAGAATCATAGAATCATAGAATAGCAGAGTTGGAAGGGGCCTACAAGGCCATCGAGTCCAACCCCCTGCTCAATGCAGGAATCCACCCTAAAGCATCCCTGACAGATGCTTGTCCAGCTGCCTCTTGAATGCCTCTAGTGTGGGAGAGCCCACAACCTCCCTAGGTAGCTGATTCCATTGTCGCACTGCTCTAACAGTCAGGAAGTTTTTCCTGATGTCCAGCCGGAATCTGGCTTCCTTTAACTTGAGCCCGTTATTCCGTGTCCTGCACTCTGGGAGGATCGAGAAGAGATCCTGGCCCTCCTCTGTGTGACAACCTTTTAAGTATTTGAAGACTGCTATCATGTCTCCCCTCAATCTTCTCTTCTCCAGGCTAAACATGCCCAGTTCTTTCAGTCTCTCTTCCTAGGGCTTTGTTTCTAGACCTCTGATCATCCTGGTTGCCCTCTTCTGAACACGCTCCAGCTTGTCTGCGTCCTTCTTGAATTGTGGAGCCCAGAACTGGACGCAATACTCTAGATGAGGCCTAACCAGGGCCGAATAGAGAGGAACCAGTACCTCACGTGATTTGGAAGCTTCCTTTAACTTGAGCCCATTATTTCATGTCCTGCACTCTGGGATGATGAAGAACAGATCCTGGCCCTTACCCTTACCCAGCAACTGCTGTACGTAGTGAAGGTGGCACATAGCCATCAGGACTAGCAGCCATCCAAATTGGTGGGCATCACTACGAGCATTTCTACACGAGGCCTTTATTGCATGAACGTGATTCGTCAGTCATGGAAGTTTGCAGGCCCTTTACACAATGTCGTGAACCTCCAGTGTATCTCCCACGCTTGTATCCCGCTTTTAAAAAGATTGGAGATAACACAGTGAGGAACATTAATCTGATATATGGAGAGTGTGTAATGATGGAGTTGCCCTATACGGCAAGGCCATCTAGTGGCTGTGTATTGAAACATATAAAATTTGCAGACGAATTAAATCCCAGAATCAAAGCATGTGTCCTCCCATGTAAAGGAGCCGATGTTAATCCTGCAAAAAAATCCAAAAGCAAAAGCCCCAGTAAATTGCAGGATAAAAAGGCACCTGTTGTGGTAGCAAATTCTATAGTTAAACTATGCACTTTCTTTTATCTGTCTTGAATCTCCCCTTAATTAGCTTCATGGGATAATCCTGGGTTCTAATATTTTGGGAGAGGGTGAAAAAATGTCTCCCTATCCACATTCTCCACACCATGCATAAATTTGTACACCTCTACCACATCTCCCCTTACCCTCTTTTCCCCCCAAGCTAAACAATCCCAGCTGTTGTAACATTCTCTTATAGGGGAGATGCTCCAGTCCGTTGATCATTTTAGTTGACCTTTTCTGCACTTTTTCCAGCTCTACAAGATCTTTTTTTTATGTGTGGTACCAGAACTGTTCACAATATTCCAAATATGCTCACATCATAGATTTGTATAAAGGCAGTATACTGGCAGTTTTATTTATTTATTTATTTATTTATTTATTACATTTTTATACCGCCCAATAGCCGAAGCTCTCTGGGCGGTTCACAAAAATTATTCTTAATTCCTTACCTAATTATGCCTAACATGGAGTTTGCCTTTTTCACAGCAACCGCACATTCGGTTGACACTTTCACTGAGCTGTCCCTCAAAACCCCAAGATCCTTTTCTTGGCCAGTCACCTGAGTTTTTTTTTTTTTTTTGCCCCAACATGCATCACTTTACACTTCATAGAATAGCAGAGTTGGAAGGGACCTACAAGCCATCAAGTGAGTCCAACTCCCTGCTTACATTGAACCGCCTTTGCCATTTGGACTCCCACCCTCCCAGTTTGGAGAGATCCCTTTGGAGCCCCTGCGTCTTTTAGGGCCGAGTCTGCACCTAGGATACATGCACGGTGTTGCAGGCTTTAACTGCAGCAACAGCCATTCTTCACTGTTCCCTGGGAATCCTGGGAACTTTAATTCTGGTGGGGAGCACTAGGACCCTGTAACAGAGAATTCTAGGTCCACACCCTCACTGAACTACAGTTCCCAGGACCCTCTGGGGTAGTAGGTCATGTGCCGACTCATGTAGTATAAAGCTGAACCACATTTGTAGTGTTGGGAGTGCCTGTGGCTTTTATCCCTTCCAACACCTCCAAGGCTGAGTACAAGTTGAAGGCAGATCAGAGGGTGCGCATGATGCTTCTCATGCATCTGCTAGTGGCTGTATGGGACTGCCGTGCAACACCTTCCTCCTCCTCCTCCTCCTCCTGAGCAAACATCTCAAGTAGCCAAGACATCCAAACCAAACTCATTAAATTATTTCCAGTGATCATTTCCAGACATGCAGCTCCTTTACATCTCAGAGATGGCAGGGAAGGCCTCCGGGCGTGTTATTAAATTAGAGCTATCAGGCTCACAGTAGGGATGGAGGGGCGCTGGGAGGAAGCAGGCCGCACCGTCCATCTCGGCCGCCTCTCCAAGGGCCCCTGCGGAAGGAAGCGACGCCGCTCCTGCTTGGATGGAAGTTTTTCTGCTTGTTTGATTTGTTTTGCACCTCTCTATTAAATAACTAATTATTTAACATCTTTTAAAGCAGGCAGGGACACAAATGGCTGCTTTTAATAATATAGAAGCCCATTAGCTTCATTTACTGTTAATGTTAAAATAAACATGAGGCAATTTAGATATACTATTCCAATTTCACGGAAACTTTGATGTTTTTCTTCTTCCAGTCACATAATTAAAGGAAAAAACTACTAATGATATTAAGTTTGTACAGTGTTAATGACAGAAGGAAGCCACGGTCGAAATTGCAGCCATTAATATGAAAAAATAAAATATTTAACATGGGAGATGGATGAAAGCAATTTTAATAAACTAAAATGAAGAAAATTAATTTTAGAAACTTTCGTTGTTTGTAACATTATCCCGTTCGGTGACAAATCTTGTGTGTTTTCCTACTCTGGGTTATTTATTGATGACCAGGAAATGCATCTTTAAAATTCTGTATTTATATTAAAGTCCAACCTATTTTCCACTTTATCCTGGAGTCAATGTGGGCCCAAACCTTTCCCAAGTGCTAATTTGCATATGATATTTGACATCATAAAGCAACATTCCCCGCCTTGAGGGTCTCCGGATGTCTTGGACTACAACTGCCATCATCCACAGCCCTGTCAATTTTGCATGGTGAATATTCTTGTGAATGCACTCCCGCGTGGTAATGCCCAAATATTGACCTTGTCAGGGAACCTATTACTTTTCTAGCTTTTCTCTGTCATGATCAGATACTCTTTGGTAGGCAAACATTCAAAAGAAAGTTTAATCCCTGGAGACGATCAGGTAAAATCATGTCAGAATAACAATTACCTTGTTATAATCTTGCATATAATCCAGAGACTGGATTTGGTCCCAGGAAATACTGTTTTGCCAGGAATGGAATGAGGAAAACCATGGCAGGCAAATCAGGTCAGGGAAGGTGAAGAACGCAGCTTTGGAAGGAAACACTTCAGTTCAAAGCACATCACAGGCTCAGCCAGAAAATGGCTCACAGAAGGATGAGGCAGAGGAGAAAGGACCCAAATCAAAACACGGGACGGGCAGTGACCTGGTTTGCACGATCACAACGGCTGAAACAAGCCAGTGTGGCTTGTTTCAGCCACTGCACTGCTGGCTAGATTACCCTAATTACCCACACTAGCATGGCTTGCCATGTTGTCAGAACCCAGGCGGCATGGCTTCTTGGGATGGGTTCAAATGACACAAGCCATGCCAGTGTGGATAATTAGGAAAATCTGGCCTGCATGCACGCGGCACACACAGTTGCTGCAATAAGCCACGGTGGGTTGTTTCAGCTGCCGTGATCGTGCAAACTGGATTAGAAAAATAACTTTGATCTCGGCCCTGTGAGAGTCATGTTCAGATCCCCATTCAGCCATAAAACACCCTGGGTGACTTTCAGACGTCATTACCTCTTAGGATTGATCACAGGTGGTCTGAAACACTTCTTGCCCAAAAGCCCTCTTCCTGGGGCCTTTCTTCCCTCTCCATAATGGGAAGACTTCCCGTTCTTCTAGGAAGTGAGGCAAGCAGGAATGAAACTACCCTTAGTTTTCTCGTGCCAGGCAATTGAACTCCAGAAGACATTGATGGACGGTATACGCACGGGAAGTCCCACCCTCAAGAAGCCATCTTTTGAGGCTAGGATAGGGAATTATGGCCACAACTCTCAAGTTCAGGGACTCACTGCTCCACCTGATATTGTTAGGTGACCATGCATCCTACTTTGCAGAGGGCGGTCCTCTATTTGATAGTTGTCCTCTATTTGAAGTTCAGCTCTCAGAAGGGAGAGAGGCAAGGACCTTGAAGCTGCACATTCACAGTGAGCAGCACCTGGACAGCAGACAGAGCAGGTACCTGGGTCACCTGGGCTGCATCCCGACAGAGGGCTCCCAGCACTACCACTCCGAAGGCACTGCGCAGCTATTGCATGCCTCTCCCTCCTTAAAGGGTTTTCTGCAGGAAAGAAAAGGACAGGAGAAGCAATGGGAAAATGCGGGAGATGGAAGACAATGTCATCTGTAAAACTCTGCGGATGAGGCTGTGTGATGGCACGATGAACGGCTCATCTGGAAGCACCCCAGTCACTGCCTCCCCCCGCACATTTCAGGCAAATGCGTGCCTGCTTTTGTCCTCTTTGTGGGTGATGCATCTGCTCCTCTGTGGCAATGTGTGAGTGGTCACCCTACTTCTACTGAGTTGCACCACTGCTCCTCTTACCCAGTGCTTCAGTGGCTCCCAGGGTCTCGAGCAAACATCTTTCCCATCACGTTTTAACTCAAGCTGCTGCGGTCTGAACCTGGATTGAATGCAAACTCTCTTCCACTGAGCTCTGGACCCATCCTGGTCAGCTGTTTGATGGCCTCCATCAACCCAGCCGCTCCAAGGCCTTCCCCCTGCCATGTGTTGCACTCCACAATCTAGACTCCCCACTGCTTCATCAGCATCAGTAAAAAGAAGACCACTCCAGTCAAATGCCGCGGTCGCTTGTGAGATTTGCATGCACCCCATTACGACAAGCCCTTTTGCCTCCCACACGGCTCCCTTCTATGTCCTCTTTCCCCTGATTCCTTGGCAGGATCTACACTACTGCTTATAACGGTTTGTAATGGTTATGACAACTGTTCAGGTCCAGGACACATTACATATACCGTTTTCATACCATTTAAAAAGTGTTATATCCTGCTTGGTGTAGATTGGCCCATCGTCTCGTGAATATGCTAGAGCCTGCATTGTCGGTTCATGTTCATAAAAGAGGGGGGAAGAAGGTTGCTGAAGGCCTCTGATCCTCCCTTTCATCAAACTTTCTCTTCTCCCTTTCTCCTGTGTGTATGTTTGAGAGTCAACCTACATGTTACATTAAAATGCTGGTTAACTGTGGTTGGAACTAACCATGGGCTTTTCTACACAAGGCATTTATCGTGTGCTCATCATCCCCCACTCACAATTGTTTTTGGGTTCATTAGGCAATGTTGTGACCCTCCAGTTTCGCTTCTGTATCCAAAGAGCACTTTCAGCAAGTTCTTTTAGAGCAGGGAAAATGTGGTACTTAATTGTAAAAGTGAAAGAAAGCTCCTTCCCCACTTTTGTAACTGCACTATCCCTCTATACCACAGTGCCACCTAGAAGTTTATTATTTATTTATTTATTTATTTCGAGTATTTTTATCCCGCACCTCAGCCAAAAAGGCTCCTGGAGCAGCTTACAATCGATCAGTAAAGCAGACCGTCCCTGCCCTCAGGCTTACATTCTAAAAAAGACATGACACACAAGGAAAAGGGGATGGGAAGGGAAGAGGGAGAAAAGGAAAAGGAATTAAGGAGACTGTTCAGGCTGGTGGGAAGACCCTGCTCCCCCCCTCTCATCTCCCAATGGAGGGGCAGAGCAACAGCTCCTTCTTCTTCCCCACAGGGTCAAGATGACAGTTATGAGGTTATAAAGCAGGAAAGGAGACACGTGTAGTGCTTAGAACTCAATTAGGCGACAAAACCAAAAGTAGATATAGCGGATTAACAGCCTCACGTAGAAATATTGTCCCTTAAGTGGGGGGAGCGGTTTGTTACTCCGGCACGTAATACTTAATCAAAACACACAAGGCTGGAGGATTGAACTTAACCTATTTACTTCCGATACTGCAGTATGGGGTGCAATCCAGTGATTTGCAAAACGGAGTCACCCTGAACAAAGGAATCTCACAGTATATATGTGCTCTGATTACACAGGGGGTGTTAGTTTCTTTCTAACCCTTTGATTGGTCAGGGCAGGGTTAGCATGTTAAGTTACATTCAATTAGCAAGGTGCACAATCTCAATGAGTCATAGGTTACATTCGATGCTCCATTGGTTGAAAGTTTTTTCTCTTTGTCTGCTAGCACATGATGTCCATCATTAAGGAATGTTTGGCATGTGGCCACTTTTGGCAGTGGGGACAGTTCATAACTCTTTACTTGGCACATTACATTCTTTCATAAGATGAAATTTCCCCTGCCGCTATCAGAAACACTCCATGTCTCTTTCCCTACTGGTCTGCTTTGATGCTGCACTCATCAGGAGTTACCCTCCTGGTGGTACCTACGACTTTGGAGGTCTGGACCACCGTAGCACCCCCTCTCTGGAACTCCTTACCAATACAAATTGGGCAGGCACCAATCTTTCAGAGTTTTCTGAGTGCCTGATGCAAACATACCTCTTCCAACAGACATTCTCAGGAGGGCAATGTTGTCCTCTGTATGAAGATGTGTTTTAGGCATTTCTTTGATGTAAGAGATTCATAAATATCATTAGCTGATGATGATGAAGAAGAAGAAGATAGATAGATAGTTAGATAGATAGGCAGGCAGGCAGGCAGGCAGGCAGGCTGGCTCTGTGGGGCCCTGATCTGATTTGGAATGCAGCACGGGTGGATTCTCCCCTGCTGTTTCCCCACTGAAGATGGCCTCTCCCCCCCCCCGCCCCCCCCATAACACACACGGCTGCTATTTGCTCCCAAAGGTGCTGGAGGTAGAAGGCAGTGTGACAAGGTCAAGTGACAGCCCTTGACGGCAATGCACAGTGGGGCGGGGATGCTGAACCACAGAGTCAACCAGACATAAAGGAACACCACAAGTGTGCATTTTTTGCCTTGGATAATCTGCCCTCCAAGGCATTTTTGAAACATTATGAGAAGAACAGCTGCTGTCAGTTTAAAATGCAAATTTGATTTTCTTGTCTCAACGATCAATCGGAGATTGCCTCGAGCCTCAAGACTTGGAAACTCTTGCAAAGGTTCAGGCTTACAACTCGCACACACCAACCCAGAATTTATGTGTGCAGCAATAGGTTGATCCCAGAACTTATACGAATTGTTTCGTCCAACTCAGGGTATTCTTTTTAGAGGCAAGCATTGCAGTCGGCGTTCCCTGGGCCAACTGGAGGAACCATATTTTCATGGAGGAAGTAGACCTGCACAGACAGGAAGTGAGTGGTAGCAGAACAGGGTGAGGCTGCACTAGAGCATTGGATCCTTGTTGAACTTGGAATTCCGGTTTAATATTATGTGACTTTCAGCAAAGAACAGCCATACTGGCTGGCAATGATGGAATTGCCGTCCAACACGGCTGGAGGGCACAGGGTTGGCGAAGGCTGCTTTATACAGTCAGCAAAATCAGGTCGTTCCATTTCTCTTGAAAGTGCCACTTCAGGCAGCAGCAGGTCTGTGTTTATCTTTGGCCGGTCTCTCGTGCCAGCACCTTCCTTGCATGTAGAAAACTAGCAGGGAGAAGGATTCAGCCTTAGGATCCCCACTCACAAAATGCCCTACAGTTTCCATCAATCTCCAGTCAGTATGTCTGCCTGGGGAATGCTGGGAGTTGTAGGACATTTTTTCTGTCTAAACATGCATAGGATTACTCAAGAGACAGAAGAACATCAGAAGAGTCCTGATGGATCCATCTAGTCCAGCACTCTGTTCACACAGTGGCCAGCTAGCTGCCCATGGGAGACCAGCAAGCGACAGCACCCTCCCACCCATGTTCCCCACGGCAACTGGTGTAGATAGGCATCCTGCCTGTGATCCTGTTAGCCTTCTCCTCCATGAATTTACCCAATCGCCTTTTAAACCCATACACATTGGTAGCCATCGCTACATCCTGTGGAAATGAATTCCTTTGTTTTAACTATGCACTGTGTGTAGTAGTATGTCTTTTTACCTGTCCTGAAGCTCCTGTCAATCGGCTTCATGGGATGACACTATTGGATTCTATTATTATGAGACAGGGAGATAAATATCTCCCTCACCACTTTCTCCACACCAGGCACAATTTTGTAACCCTCTATCATGTCTCCCTCCACTTGCCTTTTCTCTAAACCAGCCTTCCTCAACCTGGGGCGCTCCAGATGTGTTGGACTACAACTCCCAGAATGCCCCAGCCAGCTGCTGGGGCATTCTGGGAGATGCAGTCCAACACATCTGGAGCGCCCCAGGTTGAGGAAGGCTACTCTAAACAAAACAGTCCCAGATTATGTGACCGTCCCACATTGGGAAGTTGCACCAGCCCCTTGATCACTTTAGTTCCTCTTTTCTGTACTTTTCCTGTACAATCTTTTTTAGGTGCAGTGTCCAGAACTGTACACCAAGTTTGATCATAGATTTGAATAAGGGGGGGGGGGTATGATATTGACAGCTTTATTTCTGCTTCCTTTTGTAATTATGCCTAGTATGGAATTAGCCCTTTTTCTTAGCAGCCATACACTATGGGCTCCATCCGACGAGTGTTTTATTGCACGCTCGTTACTGGACACTCATGGATTTCTCGGAGGTCCGTCACATGACATCGCCTGCCTCCCGTGCGCCCTCTGCCCTTTCTGGCCTTCCCTGCGCTGCAAGAAAAACCCCAGAAAGTCCAAAATATTTTTTAAGCAGGAAGTTGCTGCTCTCCCCTGCAGCGTGCAGGAGAAGCAGCGGGATTAGAGCGCCCGACTAAATGGGCCTCGTCCTCCTTGTTTACTTCCTGTTTTCAAACAGGAAGTAACTGAGCAACGAAACCAGGAGCAGAGATACGATGGTAGGGAGCGTGTTTTCTCACGTGTGATGGAGTTCTGGGTCAACATTTTCATCGAGCTGTCTACCAAAACCCAAGATCCCTTTTTTTGGTCAGTCACTGCCAAAAAAAGTGTCTCTTTCCGACACCAAGTTAAGACTTTCCTCTACTTCTATGCAGACGACGGGATATGACAGCACCTTTTAATGTTAGTTGTTTATTTGGTCCTTATAAGTTATTGTTTAATTCTTAATTGTTTTTGCTGCTTCAAGTGCTTTACATTTTTCTATATTTATGGTTTTCTTTTATTTTTTTTATTTTTTTTTAAGGTTTTAAATTTGGAGAACTGCCCAGAGAACCTTAGCTATTGGGTGGTATAGAATGTAATGTACGAATGTATGGAATGAATGTAGAGCCTTATCACTCCCGCCTATTTATTTATTTATTTATTACATTTCTATACCGCCCAATAGCCGGAGCTCTCTGGGTGGTTCACAAAAATTAAAACCGTTCAAAGTATAAAACAACAGTATAAAACCATACTATAAAATGCAATATAAAAGCTCAACCAGATAAAAACAGCAGCAATGCAAAATTACAAATTTAAAACACCAAGTTAAAATTTATTTATAGACTGTTAAAATGCTGGGAGAATAAAAAGGTCTTCACCTGGCATCTAAAAGCATATAATGTAGGTGCCAAGCGAACCTCCTTAGGGAGCTCATTCTACAGCCAGGGTGCCACAGCAGAGAAGGCCCTCCTCCTGGTAGCCACCTGCCTCACTTCCTTTGGCAGGGGCTCGCGGAGAAGGACCCCTGAGGATAATCGTAGGGTCTGGGCAGGTACATACGGGAGGAGGCGTTCCTTCAGTTAGCCTGGCCCCAAGCCGTTTAGGGCTTTAAATGTTAATACCAACACTTTGAATCGGGCCCGGACCTGCACTGGCAGCCAATGAAGCTGGAAAAGGACTGGCGTGATGTGATCTCGTTGGCCAGTCCCTGTTAGTAACCGTGCTGCCGTGTTTTGTACCAGTTGAAGTTTCCGGACCGTTTTCAAAGGCAGCCCCACGTATAACGCATTGCAGTAATCCAAACGAGAGGTTATCAGAGCCTGGATAACTGTAGCTAGGCTATCTCTGTCCAGATAAGGGCGCAGTTGGTATATCAGCCTGAGCTGATAAAAGGTGCTCTTTGCCACTGAGTTCACCTGTGCCTCAAGTGACAGTTCTGGATCCAAGAGCACCCCCAAACTACGGACCTGATCCTTTAGGGAGAGTGCAACTCTGTCCAGGACAGGGCAAACATCACCTCGCCGGACACATGAACCACCCGCTAACAGTACCTCCGTCTTGTCTGGATTAGTCTCAGTTTGTTAGCCCTCATCCAGTCCATTACCATGCCCAGGCACTGGTTCAGAACAGCCACTGCCTCACCTGGGTTTGATGAAAAGGAAAGTTAGAACTGGGTATCATCCGCATATTGGTGACACCTCAGTCCACATCTCCGGATAACCTCCCCCAGCGGCTTCATGTATATGTTAAACAGCATAAGGGATAAGATAGAGCCTACTGTCACATTCTACAGCTCACTCCTGACTCACCGCTCCTTTTTCCTCTCTTTACATCGGACGTTTCAGAGCGCTCCGTGCCGCTCCCATTCAGGTTGCCTTCAGCATTTTTTTAAAAAATATATCAGCTCTTCTACCCTGACATCATGCAACAGGGTGTGAAGGGAGGAGCCACCATTTTTAGAAATAAACCGGATGGTTCAGCTCTTTGATTTTGTTGTGTTTTAGTTTGTTTTTTTAAAAAACAGATTCATTTATTTACAGGAAGTGATTAATTAATAAAATTATTCTCTCTGCTTTTATTCTCCCCGCTATTAATTTGTGTCGCAAAGACAACCCCGGCGAGTTAATCGCAGCCTGCTGACAATCGCTGGCAATCAATTTTCCACACCCGAGCGCTGTCGATGAATCACAGGCCCTACCTGGTGGGAGAGCCACCGCTGCTGCCACTGAGGCATTTAAGCGATAATCATGTAGAACGGGGAAGAATATTAGGAGGGCCTTTCGCACGGGCCGGGAGATTGATAGGCGAACCGAAGGAAACGCATTAAACAATTTAACTGTCTGGAAATCCACGATGATGAACATCCGGAGGTATCTTATTATCCGTTCAGTCTAGCTTGCCCTTAGTTAATTCTTAACACTTTTAATTTCGCTTAACTTACCAACATATATTTATACGTAGCGGCTCCACCAAGGGCCGTGGAGGTCTTTGCCTACCTTTGCCACGCTGAAGTCGGCAACTCAGCTGGGTTGACTTTGATAGATTTGTGCACAGGAGGATGTGTCTCACGGCCACTGCTACGACCTCTAGGGCCTTCACAATATACAGGAGCCCTCCCAAACCCAGTTCCATCCAGATGTGTTGGACTGCAACTCCCGTCGTTCCCAGTCAGAATTAACATTGGCCATGCCGGCTGAGAATTATGGGAGTTGTAGGCCTACACATCTGGAGGGCACCAGGTTGGGGAAGGCTGTTAGACAGACTTGCCGTTTCAGATGGAGAAGTGACGCGAAGCCGTTAAGGGCTCTTCGGGGCAGAGGGCGTGTGGAGGGCACGAGGAACTTCGCACCAGCACACCTCCTCTTGCAACCTGCATGGACCTTTTGCCTGATGCTCCCGATCATGGCCCAAACCAACAAGGGAAGATAAGCCTGGGAGGTTTGAAAGTGGGACCCACAAATCACAGCAGTCACACCAAACTCCCCCGTTCACGAGTGTCTCCTCTTTGAAGCACATCTTGTTGCTGCAGTTCCGTCACTGGGAAATGTTTGCCTGAATGAGAAGCTAAGTTAACTTACCTGCTTACTGAATTAGAAAGTGGTTAAAGTAGAGTGACCCTATGGAAAGGAGGACTGGGCTCCTGTATCTTTAACAGTTGTCTAGAAAAGGGAATTTCCACAGGTGTCCTTTGTATGCCGGCAGCACCTAGTGCAGCCCTGCCCTCTTTTGTATCTGGTCACACTAGGCAGGGCTCCTGCAGCTTTAACTGTTGTGATGAAGAGAGAATTTCACCAGGGGCTCCACGCATACAAAAGACACCTGCGGAAATTCCCTTTTATTTATTTATTTATTTATTTATTTATTTATTTAATTTATTTAATTACATTTATATACCGCCCCACAGCCAAAGCTCTCTGGACGGTTTACAACAATTCTCTATGCAACTGTTAAAGATCCAGGAGCCCTGTCCTCCTTTCCATAGGGTCACCCTAGCCTAAAGGGTTCGAGGCGCTGTGCAACAATTTAAAAATAATAACTAAAATGGTAACACTCCGCTATAAAGTGATTTTTAAAAAATGACAACACAGGCCCTGCCTGCAGGCTTGCCCTGTAAAAGACGCAAATACGAAAGATGGGGAAGAGAGAGGAAAACCCGCAGGTCCAGATACCCTCTCCACCAGCTTCGGCCAAGTGGAATGGCCACCAATCTTGCGGTATAACGCTTCATGTTATTGACCACCAGCAAGGCTTTAATCATTGCTGCAGGAAATGGCAGTTTAACTCCAGCACGGGGCACATTTTCTGCAGCAAATATGTCAACTGCGGAAGTAATGCACAGATACAAGAATGCATAGTGAAGGATTTATTCCAGATGCTGAAATTGGTTGCCAATTAAAAGTTCTACAACAATTATATCATTGATAATATAAAGTCCCAAACCAACAAAAATAAAATAAAATAAGCATGTAGGCAAATGTTCCATACTGGGTATCCATTTGTTCTGGAAGAGACCAGCGTTTTTTCTTGCTGGCTGCAGCAATTGTAACATTTACCCCACTGCGCAATGTAATCCCAGTGTATCCTCAATTCCTGGGATTAGATATTAGGGAGGAGGGTGTTGAGCTCCCAGTTCAAAGGAATATGGCAGGATGAGACCCCGGCCCTTCTTTTTGTTAGATTTTAACCTCGGTTTGAACCAATTGTGTGAAATTTTCCACCAAGCTCCGATGCAGGAGAAAAGACCTGATGCATTCAAGCCAGGAATATCTGATTCCATAAGAGGTTTTTGTTTCTGTTTTTGTCAAGGGCAGTTTGTGTCCTACATGGTTTTGTCCTTCTTTGTCCTTTGGCCAGGAGGTGGGATTTCCAACTCTTTCTTTCCCCTTTGTTGACAGCTGTGTTTCCCCAACAAACAACTGTTCCCTTAAATATCTGTGGCTCCAAGTTAACAGTAATGAACTAACATCTGTCCAATAGGCAGTCTTTCTGGCATCGCCGCTGTCTCCAAAGTGAATCTTCGCTAATGTTCACCAGATACTCACAGCACCTGCTACACACTACTAGCCTCGCAATGCCACATCTAAATCAAGAACAGATGTGTGGACTGTGGTTTCTTTTGCTGCTGTTGTTTTTGTTAAGAAAGAAAATAAATAGTCTATCGGTTTAATCGCATTGATAAACAAACTGTTCTGAGGACACCTTTTGGCACCCTTCTCCTGGTATGGCTTTAATTTTTGCTGGAATCCATAAAGTAGAGTGACCATGTGGAAAGGAGGACAGGGCTCCTGGATCTTTAGCAGTTGTGTAGGAAAGGGAATTTCAGCAGGCGTCATTTGTATGTATGCAGCACCTGTTGAAATCCCCTCTTCATCACAACAGTTAAAGCTGCAGGAGCGATACTAGAGTGACCAGATACAGAAGAGGGGCAGCTTTTTTTCTTCTTTTCTTTTTAACATCAAAGGCAGTGGAGGCTGGTGGCTCTGAGGTCAGTGGGGCAGAGAATCCTCTCCAGGTTTCAGTCAGAAGTCTAAAGGAGCTATTATTATTTATTTCATTCCTACACCACTCCCAATGGCCAAAGTTTTCTAAGCACTTTACAACAGTCCATGATAATAAAATACGGTATAAAAATGTAAATATGCAACAACCACCAACTTAGACAACAAAATAGAGTTTCAATAGAATACTCTACCTGCTTAGATAGAGTATCCAAATGGGCCCCTGCTTTGAACCTTGGAGAGCTCCTTCAGAGATCTGACTGGTTCTGACTGAAACCTGGAGTGGATTCACCGCTCCACTGACATCGGAGCCACCCGCCTCCACTGTCCTCTTCCCATCCCTCCATCACTTGGTTCATCAAAATGACAGCCTACTTTAACCTGAGTGTGGCTAGTTAGCAATCTGTTCCAGCAGCAAGACCAGAAAGTAGGCCCATTTTCCTGGAGAACAATGTTGAGGCAGGGTGACTTTCCTGCAAGAGTATCTTGTGAGGGGAGACGTACAGCTCGCGCACCACAGATATATAATGATTACTAGATGTCTGCGTCTTCAGCAGCTACAACTTTCCAAACAGAATGCTGCAATATACATTCATTGCCACAAGAGGGTGCACAAACACTTACTTCGGGATGTATGAGAACGTTTCATTTTAGTTCACAAATCGCAAACGGGACCACATTTTTTCAAGAACCATTCTCACCTTTCCAAACCTGCAATCGTGGTCAAAAGATGCATTTTTATAATTTTATTTTTGGGGAAATGCACCCTTTGAAATACCTGGAACCCCAACCCCTGCTTCGTCTGCAAAGTAGCGCCAGGTAGCTCAGGGAAAGAAGAAGCCCGGGAGAGCCCTCGCCAGTCAGCGCAGCCCTCCGAGTCTTTTGGCACGCAACAAGACATTTTCATGCTTGAGGCGATGGGGGAAAGTACACACTTTTGAAAGATGTGCACAGATATGCACACCTGTCCATTGAAATGTACAATTTCCCCATTTAAACGAACCGAAAAGCATGGTGCAAACGGAAACAGAAGTGAGCCAAACCAAGCTTCAAAGCAAAGTTTGGAGAATTTCAGCAAGCTTGAACATCCCTGGTTCTTTCATTTATTTTATTTATTTATTTATTTATTTATTACATTTCTATACCGCCCAATAGCCGGAGCTCTCTGGGCGGTTCACAAAAATTAAAACCATTCATAATATAAAACAACAGTATAAAACCATAATATAAAATACAATAAAAAAGCTCAAACAGATAAAAACAGCAGCAATGCAAAATTACAAATTTAAAACACCATGTTAAAATGTATTTATAGATTGTTAAAATGTTGGGAGAATAAAAAGGTTTATTTTCCCAAAAATAAACACTTTCATCCCTAGTTCTGGTCTGGAAAGGCTCTTTGCGGAAGTTTGCATCCCTTCTGTTTGCTTACAGAAAGCCCCATATCCAGGAAGACACCTGGAGCCTGTCTTGATGAAGGGTTTGCCACGGAATGGATTTGGAGTGGGGGCAGGTCATCTATATGATGCAGCCGCCATCCCAAAGCCTTCCAGGGGCAAACCTCCTAAACGCCGCTTTTAAAAAGTCAGGCACTTTCCCCGACATTTTTTTAAGCGGAGGCGTGCCACAGCCAATGGGGCTCCCTGATTGGTCACCATTGGCTGGAGGAGGGCTGGATCAGGCACTGCACATCCCTCCCCATCCAGCTGCCCTGTTACTCCCCCCCCTTTTAATTTTTTTTTTAAAAAAATCTGTAGATGCGAACGTTTGCATGTATAGATTAAAAAAAAGGGGAATAATGGGGCAGCTGGAGGGGGAGGAAGAGAGGGACCCACGGTGCCTGAACCAGCTCTTCTCCCTCTGACCTCTCCCTGGCGGTTCCCCACCCCACCCCGTTGTTGTTGTTATAATCTGTAGATGCGAAGGTTCGCATCTACAGATTAAAAACTGTAAAAAAAAAGGGGGGGTACAGGGCAGCCAGAGGGAGATCAGAGGGAGGAGAGCCAACTGCCTCATTTCTTGCCCCTCCGTGGTGCTTGGCCTGGTGGCAGCAGCAACTCCACATTAGCACTCCTTCCCATGCAGATGCCAGGAAGGAGCGCCAATGCGGAAGCCTGAGGCCTCGCAGTGCCGACGCGGCACCATCAAGATGGTGCCCTGCACTTTTCAGGAGGTAGTGGGTTGCTCACTTCCCTGCTGCAATGGGATGCCTGTATCTATCAACTTCTATGCAGAAACAGCAGGCTGTTCAGGCCTAATATACTGAGCACTGGAGTGTGATAACATTTGAATGTTCATGTCTGTCTGTGTCAGCAGGGCCGGTGCCAGACTATTTTGCGCCCTAGGCAGGTGAGCTGCTTTCACCCACCCACCCACCCCAGCATCCCCACCCCAGCATCCCCACCCCAGTGTACCTGGGCGCGGGGCGCCATCTCGCCCGCCCAGCCGAAGCAAAGCCAGGACATTGGGGTTGGGGGGCGGGCGGGGGGCTTCGGAACTGCGCGCCCGGAGCAGCCTTCTCAGAGCCGCTGTGGGAGAGCGGCTTCTGGGTGCGCCGTTTGGCGCCCCCTTACCTTGGCGCTCTAGGCCGCCACCTGAGCTGCCTCTATGGCTGCGCTGGCCCTGTGTGGTAATTTCCCCCCACCTGTACCCTCCAAATGTCCTGGGCTGCAACTCCAGTGCTGGGTGGGAAGACAGACTGTCCTCATTTCCTCTTGGGCCATATTGCTCAGTGCTGTTCAAAGTTTGTCCCACAAGAACGGAAATGGCAGAAAAGCATCCCTAGGAGGTGGCTTTCCCCCCAGGACCATCTTCGAAAGAGTGGTTTTGTGTTTTGAAGCTCAGACCCCCACCGCTGCCTTGTACTTGGGTTCTTGGGCAAGTTGCTGTTAGAGCATCTTCAGGCGGGGGCGGGGGATCGCGTTCCCTTACCGTTGCGTACTGTCGCTCTTGCTTCTTGCTTTCTTCCACGTTGGGAATGCGTTGAAACCACATGGGGAAAAAGAGCAGAGACTAAATGACCCATGGAGATCAATGGGAACACCGCCCTCTAGTGGGCATTTAATAGTGCAACTTTCCTGCACACGGCAGGAAATACGGTCTTATTTTTAAAAAACCGTCTTTTCTGTAGATTAATTTACAACGCTAAAACTGGGAAATAGAGCGGGAGACGCGCAGGAGGATCACTGCATGAGTGGCCAGCCATGAGCGTACAATAAAACGCTCCTCTGAAGAAGGTGCTGGTTTTGACCTATAAAGCCTTACATGGCTTGGGACCACAATACCTGACAGAACGCCTCTCCCGACGTGAATATACCCGGTCACTACGTTCAACATCTAAGGTCCTCCTCCGGGTGCCTACTCCGAGAGAGGCTCGGAGTGTGGCAACAAGGGATAGGGCCTTTTTGGTGGTGGCCCCTAGACTGTGGAATGATCTCCCTGATGAGGCTCGCCTGGCATCAACGCTGCTATCTTTCCGGCGCCAGGTTAAGACTTTCCTCTTTGCCCAGGCGTATGGCGGCACATCCTAATTACCCACATGTTTAGTTTTTAATCGGTTTTTAATGCTTTATGTGTGTATGTTCTGTGTTTTAGAATTTTAAATTTTGTATACTTGTTTTTACCTCAATTTTAGAATTTCTGTAAACCGCCCAGAGAGCCCTGGCTATGGGAGCGGTATATAAGTGTAATAAATAAATAAATAAATAAAATATAAGCTTAGTCTCACCCGTTTGCCTTCTGGGAAAGGTTCTGTGAGCAGTCATTGCCCACCATGGCAGCCTGCAACAGCCTCTCAAAGCTCCAAATGTGCCCACTGACCCCTAGGGATCCCTAGCTTATAAAATTATTGATTTACATAATACCAGTCATGTACCTGGTGCTTTAACTACAAAGAATGAGAAGGCAGATTCCTGCCTCCAAGGAGCTTACAATCTAAAATTGAGATAGATTGGAGGGGGTTGGACTCGATGGCCTTGTGGGCCCCTTCCAACTCTGCTATTCTATGGTTCTATGATAAGGGAGACATCCAAGGAAGGTGATGCTGATAGAAATGGGGAGAAACATACCCTCGGGGTTCCATAGCAGATATGCAGAAGTTCTTTGGTAGGTAAATCAATGTGAAAAGATTCCCTGGGGGTAAAATGTGAAAAGTTCTGGGGAAATGCGAACACATTCCCTGGACTCCAGGTAGAAATCACACTTAAGCCTGAGTCAGCAGCAGAAGTAGGGCGAGCGCCTCATGAATCACCAAAAGACAGGAAATGCATCATCAAGAAAGAGGACAATGATTTGCATAACCTTTGCATATGCTAAATTATATTTATAGATGCAAAATTAGGAAGTGTTCTCATTTAAATAGAAATGCAGTGCTTCTCACGACGTGGTGGAAGACTGACTCCGTGACCTGTGTGGCCGTCAGTTCGATATGTTGTCCAGGAGCTGTTTGGGGTCACAGTTTTCATGGTTCATTCGCTTTAAACTGGAATTGGGCTGGATGGGCAGAGGATGCCTTCAAACCGAGGACTGGCCTCTGCTGTGGAGGCTGGTGGCTCCGATGTCGGTGGGGCAGTGAAACTGGCCCTGTGTAAAAGAGACCACCTCGAACCCCAACACCTGCTTTGTCTGCAAAGTCCAATCGCTGCCAATGCCAGGTAGCTCAGGGAAAGAAGAAGCCCTGGAGACCCCTTGCCAGTCAGGGTGTGGGCAACGTATAGCCCCCCCCCCCCCTTATCTTTTGTCACACAACTCCCCTCACCATTGTCTATGCCAGCTTGGACTGATGGAAATTGTAGATCAAAGCATCTGGAGGGCCACGCATGGCCCACGTGTGGTGTAGACAAGACAGGCCTGGATTGACCCCTGGTCTGCCTTGGTGTCAGGCAGCTTCCTGCATTGAGCAGGGGGTTGGACTCGATGGCCTTGTAGCTCCCTTCCAACTCTGCTATTCTATGATTCTATGATTCTTTCCTGAAGCCTGAAAACCAACCGGTAGAGCTCATTCCTCTCTCGCTGGGCCAGGGGCGGCGCCTCTCCCTAAAGAGCTGAGACGGCTCTCCAGTATCTCTTGGCTTCCAGTCCGATGGAGAGGAGGCGGTGATGACGAGCGGACCTGTCCCAAGCAGGGTTCTGGCTCTCCCTTCCACCGTGCCGGCATGTTTGATGTTTAGCCCCAGCTCGCCGGAGACAGGGGGCCATTCCTTCCTCACTGCCCGGGCCTGGCTTTGGATTGTGCTTTGTATTGAATGACACTGCTCCCCCCACGTCCAGCTTCCCACCACCGCCACTTTGATCTCTTACCCAGGACCCCAGGAGGTCAACAGAGAGAAGAAAGGACCTTGTGCCGCCTCTGAGACGTAGGAAGGCATCCAGGCGAGACGAGGGGTTCGGGAAGAGGAGAGGATGCCGTGCGCAGGGCCTTGTTTACACTGGCAGTTCTCCTGAGCAAACACAACGGCACACGCCTTTCACCTCTCGTTTGTGTAGTTCATCAGACGCCTTCGTCAGCTGAAGCTCAACCACGCGGAGCACAGCCAGGTGCCCCTGGTGAATTCAGAGCGCCTGGACTCACTTCTGCTTCATCTCTGGAGGCATGAAAGGGGGTCCCCCCCCCCCGGCTTCTTCTGAGCTCTTTTTGAGGAATCATGGTGATGTACGAAGGCTGATACAACGACGTCAGCGGTCCCAGATCCGGAGAAACTGACTTCCGTCCTCCGGGGATACATGCCTTGACCTCCACAACCTCTGAAAAGCCCCATGGAATTTGGAGGCTATTCTAATAATCCTGGAGGAGAGGAACCGGTGGGAAACCGCTGCTTTGTAAAGCAGCGAGTTCTTAGACACGATGGAAGTCAAGTCAATAAAGGTGGAGCGACAGCAGCCCCCCGGGGTGTTCCTAGGCACTCAGAAGACTCACGACCCCCTCTTTCCAGGGGCACCCAGGAACTTCCCCCCCCTTAAGCTGAATTGCCATGGGGGGCATTTTTGGCAGGGGCCCAGAGTAAAAGGAGGGGAGAGTGAACTGCCTTCTCTGCCACTGGACTCCACCTTCCCTGGCATGGCAATTAAGCTTAGGAAAATCTCCCTTTTGCATCAATGGATTTTTTCCCCTCAGCTTAATTGCCATGGGAGTGTTACTGCACATGTGGGGAGGGGAGCGGAGGGCTGCAATCCTCCTTGAAAACAGCATGACAAGTTGAGAAAAGAATTCTTCCCATTGACACTAATGGGGACTTAGCGCTAGCGATGTCCGTCACCAGGAAATCTGCACCTTTTTGGATTCTCTGGACTTCTGCAGCGTCCCTGACTTGAAAATCCAAAAATCCGCTAGCTGGTCTGACTAGCAGAAGACAAACCGAAGTCCAGGGGCCCACACTGATGAAATCTCATCAAGTTCCACCCCTGAACCAGATTCCTCTGACATCGCTACTCAGGGCTCTAATTTGGGGCTCTAGGAAATAGGTATGGGGTTGGGGGAGGGGGCTGGACCCAGGTTTACCGATGCCCCTGGCTAAGGGATGTACAGATTCTGCAAAATCTATTTTGTGGATTGTCAGGCATCTTGTGTTCCATCATCCCCCGTTCGATGGAATGAGGGTTTTTTTTTCAGTTTCTGGATTTGCACATGTGCAAATGCACAAATTCCCCCTCCCAAACATTTTCATGTTTTAACCTATGAGGAAAACGTTTATTTCTGGCCAGTTTTTATTTATTTATTATTTTTGCATATTTTTCAACAACAAAATTTGTGCAAAATTCCCAAGGGTAAGAAAAATGGTCCAGCAGTCATAGAATCATAGAACAGTAGAGTTGGATGGGGCCTACAAGGCCATCGAGTCCACCCCCCTGCTCTATGCAGGAATCCACCCTAAAGCCCCCCTGACAGACGGCTGTGCAGCTGCCTCTTGATGAAGGCCTCTAGCGTGGCACTCCTCCACCCTACAGGTCAAAAGCCGCTCTGCTGCAGAATCTACAGTTGCGATCCATAAACAATCTGAACTCATTTGGTTCAGTTACAAATTTCTCTGACCTCCCTTGTCCCTGGCAGGAGTTGAACCAGAAGAGCTCAAAGGTTAGGGGATGGGAGATGCTTTCGCAGCCCATCTCTGTACCCGCATATGCAGCTGTCCATGTCTCCTGGGCTCCACAGGATGGAGTTTAATATCAAGCATTGTATTCCACCCCCACCCTCCCTCTCTCTCTCTCTCTCTCTCTCTTTCTCTCTCTCAAGTTCCTAGTCCCTATGGCTGCAAAGATCACCTCGAAATGTGTGTGGTAGCCAGCAGTGGGGCTGAGCAGGACTTCCAGCACTCAGGGCAGGGATCAGCGAGGGCTGTCGTGTTCTTTGCCACTCCTCAGCCCTCCGAGGGGGCGGGGGCGTGCATAAGCAAAGAAATAAATGTCGCTGAAACCTACTGCTTGACTTGCTAGTTTTGCATGTGCTGGGAAGGCGGGTGATTTTAGATGGGAGGAGCATTTATTTATTTATTACATCTATTCCCTGCCTCTCTTCCAAGGAAGCCGACATGAGCCTCCTCCTCTGCTCCTTTCAACAACCCTGTGAGGTAGGTTAGGCTGAGAGTCAGTGACGGGCCTAAAGTCCTGGGAGAACGGATGGACTGGCCTTCATTTAGCCTGGCTTCTGCCAAGGCAATAAATAACTTTCTGTGCCTCCTCCTCTAACGTAGCAAGGAAGCCGAAGGGGGATGCAATGACCTGATTAGAGGTGATTCACGTGTGTTTTTGCGCATTGGATATTCTCCAGCCAAGGTGTTCTTCCCTCTGTCTGGTTCTTTCCCATGTGACTAATGGGAAATCTCCAATTTCTGTTATTAATAATACCTCTGAGCCATATGTTCAGAGGCCCATCCGGCAGGTATTGTTGCAAAGAGCCACCTGTGACTCATTCTGGCTCCGTCAGGTGGTGAGTAAAATCTCCTGGCATGTGTGGGCGTCATGCTGCACGGCTGCTGTAAGGACTTGCTCACGTCCATGGGGGGAAGGACCCCAGGGGTCATCAGAGGTGCTCGGGCATTCCTCTCCTCGCAGCTGGCCTTTGCCAAACAGGAAAGAAAGAGCCAAAGAGATGACAAGAGCGGCTGATCCAAAAGACACGGATGCTTCAACTTCTCCCTGCCCCACCCCATCACACATTTTCTTAAAATGAGGATATTACCTGCAAGCAGAAAATTAGAGCAAATCATATTTGGACTCATACATGCACCGTTAATCCTAGAACTCTGCACAGGCTCAGAAGCATCCTTTCTTATATTTAGGGCTGTCAACCAATAAAACAACCTTTAGTTGTTTAATCATTTACTTAATGTATTGCATCTAAATGCAGGACCTCTTGGTCAGTGCCTTTCTTGAGGCATTAGAGGCGGAGGAAGCTAAACTTACAACTTAGCAAACAAAAGATATCACACATGCTTTGAAGAACAGAAGCATCCTGCTTCCTTTAACCACCAACCACATACCTCGCAGAGATGCAAAAGCAGCAGTGAAAGGCAATAACACTTCCCTGCTATTTCTCCCTAGGCAACTGGTACTGAGAGATAGGCTGCCTTTGACTCTGGAGGTGCCATTTAGCCCTCATAGAATCATAGAATAGCAGAGTTGGCAGGGGCCTACAAGGCCATCGAGTCCAACCCTCCCCCCTCAATGCAGGAATCCACCTTAAAGCATCCCTGACAGGTGGTTGTCCAGCTGCCTCTTGAAGGCCTCTAGTGTGGGAGAGCCCACAACCTCCCTAGGTAACTGATTCCATTGTCGTACTGCTCTAAAAGTCAGGAAGTTTTTGATCGACTCCTCCCCCCTCCCCCTCCATGAAGAGCCGAATCCCCCTTTCATGCCCTCTAAGCCAGGTGCACACCCCCAGGTCTTGTGAATTCTTTAAATGTATTACATGTTGTATGAAAACAAAAGTAACCAGGTTAGTCAAAAGAAAACTTCCAAATGCTAAAACCCATACGAATGCAATCGTTTTATTAGGCCAGCTCAAAGGTCACAAAATAATGTGCAAGCATTCAAGAGCTACAAAACTCTTCATCAGGCAAGATGGTAAATAAAGCAAAAGGTACTTCCCTTTAAAAAGGCAGGTGTGTGTGCAATCATTCTAATTACGACCTACTAAGTATTGAGATGGTTTCAATTTGCACTTGAGACCCTCTGAAGGGTAGCTGGGGAGAACAAACCAATCAACCCTGGTAGATCGCCCATTTTAAAAAATATCAAATCTTTTGTTTGTCCTGGATCAATTGTTAATCAATTTCATTGTGTAACCTCTGAGTTCTTACTGTATTTCTTCAATTGTAAGACTCCATCGCACACTAATTTCAGTACCACCAACAGAAAAAATAAACCCTAAGACACACCCGCGATTCTAAGACGCACCCTGTTTTTAGAGATGTTTATATGGGGGGAAAAGTGCATCTTAGAATTGAAGAAATACAGTAGTTAGCATTTTCTCAAACTAAAAAGCACCAAACACTTTAACTTTTCTTTGTCAGGAAGGTGCTCCGAGTCCTAGATTGGAAAAGGACAGGTCACCTTTTGTAATCTCTTTATCATTCACTATTACAGTAACATATCGAAACCAAAATAGCTGCCAAATATAAACACACAGCCCTTAGGATTAAAATCAGCTTCCACCAATTAATCAACTAGCACTTTAGTTTATTAATCTACTGATTAAAAAAAAAAAGCAAAACAAAAAACACCCCGTCATTATTTTTCCCATATCCCAGGGCTCAGCCTCTCCAACATTATCCCTGTATGTCTCACGAAAGGGTTTGTGTACAATTAGCTCTGTCCTGGCTCCCAACCCCCAGCTGATCCTATACTCATTTACAGTTACTTGACCTTCGTCTTGTGGCCAGTGACCTCGGCAGATGGGAAAGTGGAGAAATAAAGAATAGGCGCCCTGCAGCCAAAGAATAGCTGGCTTCATTCGAATCAATATGTGAAACCCGGCACACAAACACACCTGCTGTGGGGCTTCCATTGATCTCTTTGGATTGCCAGGTCATGCAGGTGCAGCATCAGTATCAGAAGAAGCTGTTTTTAAATGGATACTGTTGTTTTTATGTTTTTGATGGTTTTAAATTTTGTATACTTTTTAATGTTTACTGTTTTTAACTTTTGTAAACCACCCAGAGAGCTTCGGCTATGGGGCAGTATATAAATGCAATAAATAAAAATATAAATAAATAAATAAGATGCCCCCTGACAGGGCCCAAGCATAGGGTGACCATATGGAAAGGAGGACAGGGCTCTTGTATCTTGTAGAGTTGTATAGAAAAGGGAATTTCAGCAGGTGTCCTTTGTATGCATGCAGCACCTGGTAAAATTCCCTTTTCATCGCAACAATTAAAACTACAGGAGCTATACTAGCGTGTCTAGATACAAAACAGGGCAGGGCTCCTGCAACATTAATCGTTGGAATGAAGAGGGAATTTCACCAGGTGCTGCATGCATATAAATGACACCTGCTGAAATTCCCTTTTCTATACAACTGTTAAGGATGCAGGAGCCCAGTCCTCCTTTCCACATGGTCACCCTACTCAGTTCCCCTTTGTCTCTGCCCCCTCCCAAGTCTTACTGTCCACCAACCTTTCCTTCAAGTTCCTCTTTCTCATTGCCTAGTATACTGCAACTTTTGCTCCGCCTCCTTGCCTCTGGGCCTTGTTTCTGAGCCTCAGGGTCTGTTCCAAATCCTCAGTCAGCTTCAGTGTGAGAAGTTTTTATCCCTATCCAAACTGACAACTTTCCCATCCTCACAGAAGCTGGATTGGAAAACTGTTTCATTCCCTGGGCCCCTGAACATTCTGTGTCTGTCTTCAAATGCACTACATATAGAGGATTGAAAAATTAATTCATTTTCCAACTCCCACATCACTCCAAAAAAGGAAATTAAATACAGAGGGTGTATAAAGCAACTCCTGCTTGAACACTTAAATGCACAGTTAATCCTTTTCTATCAAACCTTTGAGCTTTTCTACACAAGGCATTTATTGTGTGCATTTATGGTGATTCCTTACTCACAGTTTGTTATGGGTTCTTTAGACAATGCCATGGCCCTCCAGTTACACTTCTGTGTTTTAAGAGCACTTTCCAGGTTCTTTTAGAGCACCAAAATTGGGTATTATTTCTGATGGTGAAAGAAAAGGTAATTTACTACTTATGTATTTGTGCTATTCTGCTATAGCACAGCACCACCTAGAGGTTATGGGCATACTTGAGCAGCGCTGGGCTTCAGCCGCTCGCCATCTTTATTTCCTAAGGAGGTGTTTGGGGGCCATGTGGTGCCTAGAGGAATTCTTGGAAATAAAGATGGTGCTGGAGCATGCATGCCTTCCAGTTATTTTATTATTATTATTATTTGAAACATCTGGTATAGATATAGATATATTTGGGAAGGGCAGAGAGCCTGGTGGATGCAGCGTATTGAAGTTCCCAACCTTTAATGATCCCACTTTAAAAAGAGAAAATGAAGAAAAAAGCATCCAGCTAATTTATGTATTTATTATGTTTGAAGTAGGCTTTTGGGGGACTTAGAGCTTTTCCACACAAACCATTTATTGCACACTCATAATTGGTCCCTCACGGAAGTTTGCGGGTCCTTTTAATGACATCGTCACCCTCCGATGCCTCTCCTGCTGTTTCCAAGCGGGAATCCGTCACTTTATAAAACCCTGAAAAAATGCAGTCATAAATGGAACACGCGCTATAAAACAGCGCCATCTGCTGGTGGTAGAATTGAAACCTACAGGAAGCAACTGGCAAAAACAAGCGTGAGGGGTGGCTGTGTATTGTGCCAATCGTTAAACCCGTGAAGACTCCAGAAGAGAAAGCCCTGGTACGGCTGCGGGATTTTTGCTGAATGTGAAGAAGCCCCCCACCCAAATGAAAGCGAGATTATCGTATTGCAAAGCGGTTCGTTGATGATCCACCAAGCACGGCAGCTTATCCGCTTGCTTCCAAACAAGTTAATGGAAGTCCTTCCCTGGAATAATGCCTGTCCCCTCCCCTGCCACGAGGTGCTCCATTTAGACCCGTCGGCTGCTTGTCCGTGCCTCGCATCCTTAATATTGCAGCCAAACCGGTCAACAGAGATGTGTGCGCAGGTGGAAAAGAGCTACCTGGAAAGTCTCTCTTTGCATTTGAGTAAACTGGCTGAAATTCACAGTTTCCTTCTCAATGGAGTCCCTGTTTAATGCCCCTGGCACAATAATTTTCCTTTTATGTATGTCAAACATCTAGGCAAACAGAGGCCACCTGGGCGGGACTTGGTTTCTCTTGCAAGGCTGGCTGTGTCTGCTCCAAAACGGCCCAGCAATTAAAAGGCAAAGAAAGCAAACTGAGCCATGATTTTCAGCCACTTTCGTTGACTTTCTAGAGCGCAAGATGGAAGAGCAGAACGGCAAGCAGATGATACGGCACTCAGAGCACTTCTAAGTTTCTCAACACCCTTGAAAGGCAGGCCAATGTTCTTCCCATTTTACAGACAGAGAATGAAAGCTTAAGGCAGAGGGGCAGAATGTCAATTGGAATTTGGCTCTCAGACTGAAAAGGGTTGTGTAGCCCTGGCTTAGAGCTTTTCTACACGAGGCTGTAAACCAGCTGTTCATCCACAGTATCTACTTTTGGTTTCGCGGCAGAACTGAGATCCAAGCACGACACAAAGGTTGTTTTCTTTCCTGCTTTTCTATTACATGAACTCTAGGTGGCACCTTGGTATAGCAGAATAATGCAATTACACAAGTACAAAAGCATTTCTTTCATTTTTACAATTAAATACCGCACTTTCCCTGCTAAAAAATCACGGAAAGTGCTCTTCAGACACAGCTGCAAAACTGGAGGGTCACAACAACATGTAAAAAAAAATGTAAACAACCATGAGTAGGGACTTACCTTTTTTTCTGAGCTCCAGATTGAGGCGAAGGATCCGCCTGGTCTCGATCCTCTTCGCCTCAATCCGCAGCCCCTCCGATCCGCTTCGTCTCTGCCTTTGTCGGAGGCGAATCAGGCCGCCTTGCTATTGCTTCTACGCTCCAAAGCGAAGTGGAGCACAGCCCTACCCATTAGCAAATTGGAGACCAATGCACTGCAGAATATGGGAAACAATAAACGTAAGTTTTGTGTTGCATTCTGGACCACCTGCAGATACTCATTTAAGTAGAGTGTGTCTAACTCATCCATGTACAGCCATCCAATCTTGATGTAAGTGCAGCATAGCCAGGGTGATTTGCTCTGGAACAGGTGCAGCTGGTGCACTCCTGGCCCAAACTACTATCTGGTCATCTAGATGCAAAGCCAAATCCAGGAACACCTCCAAACAACACACCTGATTTTTCAAGGGGAGCAGAGATGTAAAATGTCTGGAAATGTTGAAGCGGGGAGAGGGGAGGGAGGAAGGGGGAGAGAGAGAGAATTTCCCTGGGAAAAACTGAAAAATATATAAGATTTTTTTTTAATTTAAGCTCTCTTTATTAATCTAAAGCCAGTTAGTTGCTATAGGAACATACACTGTATAACTTGGTTTGCTCATAAAAGTATTATTAAAATTAAATAAAACATTTACAAGTAAATTCAGTCAATTTGTCATTCACCTGACCCACCACTCATTGCTGCATGCAGCCCTTGGGGTGGGGGGGCAAGAAGGGTGCCTCCCCATTTCATCCAAGAATCCCTCTCTAGTTACGACGCATCGTTGTTTCCCTCTAATGAGAAGTGTTTCTGTGTGTTTATGTACTAGTATGTACTAATCCAATATAATTCTACTTGAGGATTCTGTATGAATCTGTTTACGCTTCTCTGGCTTCATACGCTTTGAATTGAATGTTGTCTTTGCTGGCCTTGATGGTGCCCTTTAGAGAAATTTGGCAACAGAAGGAGAACAAAACCCTAACTTTACAAGGAGGCGGAGGCCGTGTTCCATGCTGAAAGACAAGACGCCTCTTGGCCTTCAGCCTCCCAGGCAGGAGATCATGAAACCAGCTGCAGACACGAAAGACAAGCTGTAACCGGGAGACTAGATGGAGGATCCCATTTCCTCATCCTTGAAATAAAACACTCTAACATAGGGCATGTCTACACCATGCCTTATCCTGGGGATCGCCCCAGGATCATCCCACATGGTGCACAGGGGATCCCGGGGGTGGGGAGGGATGGTCCCTCCATTTTCCCGGGATTATCGGGATGGCTTTTAGCCCGATTTTTCCCGCGGTCTTGGGATCATCCTGAGACTATGGGAGTTGTGGGCAGCCATCCCGGTTTTGTCCCGGCTCCTTGTGAGTAATCGCGAGGAGCCAGGAACCGGGCATGGGGCACGGAGCTCTTCAGGCGCTCCATACCCATCGGGGATGGGGGGGGCAGGATCTTTTAAAAACAACAACACAAACCTAACCTTTTCGTTGGAACGCTCATATAAAACAGTATCCACTCCTGAAAAAAACCTTCCCTTGATCTAGAGATCTGTGCTAACTATCCTCTGGTCACAAACACCCCTTTCTTGAGTAAGGTGCCCGAGAGAGTGGTGGTGTCTTAATTGCAGGCGCTCTTGGATGGAACTGGTTATCTGGATCCACTCCAGTCTGGATTCAGGCCCGGTTTTGGGATGGAATCAGCCTTGGTCGTCCTGTTGGATGAACTTCTTCGGGAGAGAGACAGGGGGATTGTGATCCTGTTACTTCTTCTCAATCTCTTAGCGGCCTTCGATACCATTGACATAGGAAGCTGCCTTATACTGAGTCAGACCACTGGTCCTTCTAGCCCAGTATTGTCTACACTGACTGGCAGCTATTTATTTATTTATTTATTTATTACATTTCTATACCGCCCAATAGCCGGAGCTCTCTGGGCAGTTCACAAAGGCTCTCCAGGATTCCTTTTCTTCCTCTTCCTGGAGAAGCCAAGGATTGGACCAGAGACCTTCTGCCTGCCAAGTAGGGACTCTTAACCCTGAGCTCAGCCTCTCCCATCTCCAGGTATCGTCCTGGATTGCCTCCATGAGTTGGGAGTTGAAGGCCCTGTTCTACAGTGATTCAATTTGTTCCTGCTGGGTCGGTTCCAGAGAACAGCGTTGGGGTGACTGCACCTCAACCCCATGGCAGCTGAACTGTGAGACACCCAGGGCACCACCCACACTCAAACCTAGCATGAATGAAGAGGTCTTCACCTGATGATGGAAAGAGCACAACCAGGAATACTGCTGAAATGGAGGGGGGGGGGAGAGACAGGCTTGGGGTAACCAAGGGGCGGTGTTCATTGGGGTTTCCCTGTGGCTTACCTGTGTTGTGTGGCCAGCGTGCTCCCAACCAGCCGCTTCTGCCTGGAAAAGCCGCAGTATCAGAGAGTCTTTTTACTCCGTTCATTGACGCTCGATCGGCAATGTGCCCCCGCGCCTCTGCATGAAATCCTGGCCGTGCCTGTGACCGGGCTGTGACGTGGGCTGGCCCCTCCCCCCCATCCACTCCTATTCGTAGCATTCCTGTTGAGAGATGTTTAAGCACTTCCTGCGTCAATTAACTCCAGAAATGTGTTAATTTGCTTCTCTGATAAGTTGTTAGCTCCAGAGCTGCGCAACTCCGGAGTTGCAAAGGGACTTTGTTATTTGTGTAGGAGGACTATGAGCTCCAGTCAGTTGTGGTACCAGGCTCCATTTGGGGGGACTAGTCCAACCCAGAGGAAGTCCACAAGCTTGACGCCTGCTCTAACACACTCAGATCACCAGCCTGGTCAGCTCCTGTGTACGGAACGGTCCTCTTGTCATTCACCTCAGACAGCAGAACGCCTGGTGTGGCCCTGCCGCCGCCGCCGCCGCCACCGCCGCCACCGCCACCGCCACCCCACTTCCTTTGCTCCAGCCAGTTCTGTGGGCCCCTTGGCCAATGCTAAGGTGCTGCTCCAAGCTGCTCCATGGGACATACAGGGAGTCTTTTTGATGCCCCTCTTGGTTGAGTGGGCGTTCTTGCTCCTGGGCTGCCAGATGTTACCAGAGCTTCAGGGAGAGAAGTGGGGAACAAAGGCTGCTTCAAGGCAGCTTCCGTGGATGGGAATATGAACAGGCAGACCTGTGTCAAGGTTGGAGGAATGACGGTTTTCTGCCGGGTGCCAGCAGAGACCACAAGCGTCCGCAGGCAGCTGCCGGGGGTGGGGGATGCTTGAGTCACTACTCTAGGTTGTTCCCAAGCGCAGCCCTGGGCAAGGAAGGAAGGAAGGAAGGAAGGAGGGAAGGGAAGGGAAGGGAAGGGAAGGGAAGGGAAGGGAAGGGAAGGGAAGGGAAGGGAAGGGAAGGGAAGGGAAGGGAAGGGAAGGGAAGGGAAGGGAAGGGAAGGGAAGGCAGGGGTGGGCCCTTCAGACAGGGATTTCACGCAAGAGCTAGGCGAACACCTCTGCTGCCCCAGGCCCATTTCTTCCACTTATCCTGCTGTAGCCATCCAAGGGTGGCCATAGAATAAGGTGATACTGTAGAATCACAGTTAAGAACTAAAACAATTATTGCCATTTTGTCATTCATTTATATAGCACCATCATTACTGTACTCGTGGTGAATGCAGCTATCAATGGCTATTAACCTCCAGTATCAGAGGCCATCTGCCAGTGTACACCAGTGGCTGGTGAACAGCAGCAGGAAGGAGCTCTTGCGCTCATGTCCTGCCTATGCGCTTCCCATTGGGGCATCTGGTTGGCCGCTGTGTGAATAGACTGCTGAACTAGATAGGCCTTTGGTCTGGTCTAGTACGGCTTTTCTTATGACTGCATTTTATGAAGCTCTATGAACCAAAAGTAAAAAGACAGGTCCATGAACCAAGGGGACGACACACTAGGGCCACAGCTAGACCTAAGGTTTATCCTGGGATCCTCCAGGGTTCGCCCCTGCCTGAGCACTGGATCCCCTGTGTGTCACCTTGATGAACAGGTTTGACCCCTGGACGATTGGTCTAGCTATGGCCTAAATGTTGGCAATGGGAGATGAGAGAGATGGTGGGGGAGTTATATCCCTAGGGTGACCATATGAAAAGGAGGACAGGGCTCCTGTATCTCTAACAGTTGTGTAGAAAAGGGAATTTCAGCAGGTGTTATTTGTAAATGAAGAGAACCTGGTGAAATTCCCTCTTCATCACAACAGTTAAAGCTGCAGGAGCCCTGCCTAGTGTGACCCAATACAAAAGAGGGCAGGGCTCCTGCAGCTTTAACTGTTCTGACAAAGCAGGAATTTCAGCAGGTGCTGCACACATACAAATGACACCTGCTGAAATTCCCTTTTCTACACAACTGTTAAAGATACAGGAGCACTGTCCTCCTTTCCATATGGTCACTCTGCATGCTCAAATCAGCTAACAAAATAAACATTGCACCAAATCAACGCAATTATGGTGAACACAGAGGTCTACTGTAATGATAGGTTAAAAAAAATACATACATAAATTGTGGTATCTTTGGATGGGGTTTATTTAAAATGTCTCAATCCCAAGGCAGAATATCAGCATATATCTTGGTTAATGTTGTAAGGAAAACATCCTGAACTGTTGCCTGGTCTCATAAAGAGTAAAAATAAATTTCTCCCATCCCCACCCCCACTATCAAGTTCTAACAAAAAAAGTTACATCCCCTTTTCCAGGTTGCTGAGTTTAATAACACAAGTTCATTTCAAACTAGGGAACCACCGAAAGAAGAAAATAAAAATAGAAGAACAGCACACTTTTTTAAAATTGCAGATTATTATTATTTTAGGTTTAAAAATAGGCATGAGGATTTCTGGAGTAACAAAATATATTTGTTGTTGTTGTTGGAATTGATCCAGGGCTTGTGGGTTTCATGTTCCAAGTTTCAGACTGAAGCCAAGTTTTAGAGTTGAGTTTTGGAGCTGCGCCGTACTGAACACCTTTGTGACGATGGACGTGTGTTTTTCTTTCTGCCTTCAGAGGCTCCCTGCTTATGAGAAATAGTCCCCTTGATGCATCTGCTCACACACACACACACACACACACACACACACACACACACACACTATTGCTTGTTCTGTCCATGGTGAACAAGTCACAAGACCTGTTTGTTACTAGCTACCATGGAGTTGCCACAGGCAGGCAGCAGAAGGAAAAAGCTGCTGTGATGGCTGTTATAAAATGCAGGACGTGAAACTGTGTGTTAATAACACCCTCCTAGGCTCCCTGTAGTGTTTTAGACTTCATTATAGAACCTGCAGTTTTACAGGTGACATCCTCAATATGTGCCACTGGCATGCAAAACCTGAAAGGTCTGCTCCTGCTCAGTGAACCAAATGACCCCCTTGCTGTGAGCACAGAGTCCCTGCAAGCAGAAAAAGTCATGGCAAACCCAGGTGTGTCAGTGCACATGCACTGGCCCTTGCAATTTGGCTTGTTGTTGTTTATTCGTTCAGTCGCTTCTGACTCTTCGTGACTTCATGGACCAGCCCACGCCAGAGCTTTCTATCGGCCGTTGCCACCCCTAGCTCCCCCAAGGTCGAGTCCGTCACCTCCAGAATATCATCCATCCATCTTGCCCTTGGTCGGCCCCTCTTCCTTTTGCCTTCCACTTTCCCTAGCATCAGCCTCTTCTCCAGGGTGTCCTGTCTTCTCATTATGTGGCCAAAGTACTTCAGTTTTGCCTTTAATACCATTCCCTCAAGTGAGCAGTCTGGCTTTATTTCCTGGAGTATGGACTGGTTTGATCTTCTTGCAGTCCAAGGCACTCTCAGAATTTTCCTCCAACACCACAGTTCAAAAGCATCTATCTTCCTTCGCTCAGCTTTCCTTATGGTCCAGCTCTCGCAGCCCTCTGCATTTAACTCTGTTGGAAGAAGCCACTCTGTCCACTGTAACTTAGTTGCCCTGGAGGACTGAGATTACATGAAGCCATTCTGCTGCTCTGGGACAGTACAGTAAGCACATTCAAGGATTAATCCCTTGCTGTCTAGTCCCCCATAATACTCCCTGTTTGAGGGAGGGCGAATGCACAATAAAAGCCTGGTCTGGAAGCAGTATCTAGGGTCATGATGTTTCACGCAAGGTCTAAATACCGTCGTCTGCTTCTTGTAAACCAACACTCATGTTTTCCCACCCTTCTTCCATTTCTTTTCTTACTACCAAAAAAAAAAAAAAAGAAAGCCGCTAACGAGGAAAAGGCAGAAGAGCTGCACACTCAGCCTATATACCGGGAAGCATCCTATCGACCGATCTAGTTCAGTGATGACTGAGGATCTGACGAAGTCAGCTCTGGCCTGCAGAAGCTTAATCCCAGAACGAAAGCATTCATCTTTCAAGAGCCACAAGGCGCTTTGTGGTTTTTATGACTGGCTGAGTGAAGTGAGTTCGGGACTTCAGTGCTGCAGAACTTGGGGTGTTCTTCCCCCCCACACTTCTTTTTTAAGCTTCCTCCCATTTGGTTTCAAGACTGGAGTAGCTTTGGGGCCGAAGCTGGGGCCATGCTGGGGGAGTGGGGGGGGGAAGGACCCAAGGCCACCCCACTGATGGAGATCCTCAAGACCAGCAGGCCACTCCACTGGTGCACATCCTCTCCGCTGCCAGAGGGCTCTTCTGCCCCAGCCTTTCCCCTCTGCTGGCCTTTGACAGGGGCTAGAATTGCTCTGTAAGAGGCGGAACTACAAACTAGGACGTCACAGCCTTGATTCTCACCGCTGCTGTGACCTCGTGAGACGGGTTCTCAGCTTCAGCCACCCATCTGCAATATGAGAATGCAAATACTGATCTGCCTTTCAGGGTTGCCAGGATCACAGCAAGAAGCACTTTGGACATTCAAAAGCGCTACAGTTTATTTAAGATATAATATCCTGCCTAGTAGTAACCATAGTTCCTGGGACAGTTTACAACTTTTTTCTATATAAATGCTGCTGCTGTTGTTTTATTCACTCGTGAAGAAACAGTCTCTTGCTGCTTTGGCGGGAGGCTGCGTCCACTGTTCAAGGATAAAAACAGCTGACTTATCGAAGCAAAACACGCACTCTTTTTTGGTGTCACTGATGTAATGGATCATCTTGAGCTTCTTGCAGATGAGAGAAGTCTCTTCGTTTCAACATGTGATTGACTTTCTTACATCCCCTAGAATAGGGGTCTGCTGCCCCCCCTCCCAAGACCTCTCTAATAAAAATAAGCTTCTCATTTCAAAACAACTTCTTTTAAAAAATGCCTTCGATCTCTCAGACTTCCTGTGAGATATAAACGGACACGTTCCGCCAAGTCTTGACTTGTGCTTGGTTGGGTTGCTCACGCAGCCACAAACCTCGATTCACCTTTGATGGCAGGGAAGCAAAAGTGGATTTGAAAACGACCTCTGGGTCTTGGGGGGTCTTGAGCCACGGGCCATTCCTTGGGCAGGCACTGCTGCTCGAACAAAGGCAAGAATCGGAGGTGGGATACCAAACCCGGGTGTCAGGGCTCCTTCTATGACCTGGACCCCCAGAGCAACTCTTTAAGGATCTCTGCCTCCTTCCTTCTTTCCTCTACCCCTTCCCATCCGAGTAACAGGGGGTTTAGGCTGTAGACATGGGGTGAGTGACACACCAGGTATTTTAGGTTTAGCACAACAGTTTACTAATATATTAAAACAAGCAAATTACACTTAAAGGTATTTAGTCAATACAGCTGAGTGATACAAAAAGCATTAAAAAGAAATAAAAGTTGCAAAAGTGCAAATTATTTTACCCCAGACTTCTTCAAGCTGCTTCTTTCTGCTCCTTCCTCCTGCTCTGGTCTTTCTTTCTTTTTTTTTTTTAGCTCTCTCCTCCCTGGCTCTCTAGACCTTCTTTCCCCAAAACAGAAAGAACTGTTTCAATCATGAAGAAATGAAACTTAACTGGCAGTATTTCCTTTCTTGCTTTCCCACTACATAACCTCTAGGTGGCACTGGGGTATAGTGGAGTAGCACAAGTACACAAGAGGAAATCGCACTTTCTTTCACTTTCACAATTAAATGTTGCATTTTCCTTGCTCTAATTTTTTTTTACAGAAAGTGCTGGTTAGACAGAGGAGCGAGATTTGATGGTCATGACATTGTCTAAAGGACCCATAAACAACCATGAGGAGGGAATGATGAGCACATGATAAATGTCTCATGTAGAAAAGCCCTAGGTGATCTGCGAACCTGTCTGTTCAGCTTGCTGGACAGTCCAAGTGCTAACTGTAGATAGGAAACAGCTCTTATGGCTCATTATCTTTAAAGTAGAATTAGACAGGGCAGCCCTTCAAATAGAGGATGGTTTCAAGTAGAGGATGGTCCTCTGGCATCCCTTCAAACGGAGGACACCTGGCTCCCCTATGATGCTGATCTTCAAAACAGACAATGTCAAGCCAAACCTGGTTTTCCCAAAGAATTGGTTTTTGGTGTGTGTTTTCTGACTATTAAGTGCAACTGCAGTATCATCCTGTCCAGAGTGGACTAGCAAGTGCTGGGTCCATTTGGGGGATAGGATTCAGTACCTTGGATAGCTCTTTTTAGACTTCTGGCTGGTTGTAACCAAAATCCAGATTGGTTTTTTGTTACAACTGAAATTGGAGCTACCAGTTTCCCAGGCTTGGCAGGTGGAGAGCAAGTAGACCGTGGCGTGGCATCCACCCATCCACTGCTCCGCCTTCTCACCACCACTGTTGTCTGGGCCAGAGGGAGAAGCAAATGAACAAGGAGTTTGCAACAATGAAGAAGATGAGGAACAACTCCAGGGGGGGTCTTGTCAGCGGGTCCCTTCGGGGGGGCTGGCAGCTGCCCAGGCATGCCTAGCTTTGACACCGACTCCGGTCTTATGGAGAACCGGTGTCCATCATGGGCTCCTGGCCCAAACTCTGTCCACCAAGATGGCAGCCTGAGTATCAATGAAAATGGATGCTCCTGCTTAGGCTGTAGACCAGCCTTCCCCAGCCTGGCATCCTCCAGATGTGTTGGGTTTCAACTGCCATCCATGCTGGTGGGGGATGATGGGAGTTGCAAACCAATACACCTGGAGGTCACCAGGTTGTGGGAGGCTGTTGTGGGCAAAGCATCTGGGAACTCTGCTCCTGTGGGAGGCCTCTCTGTCCAAAGAGCAAGGCCACGGAGACGGAAAGCCGGATGGGCACGGCTGTGCTTGGCTCTACCTATGTTCCGCCAAGGTCTCTCTGGCAAAAGGCAGAAGCAAATAACAAGACTGAAGCAAATGTTTTCCAAGACTCAACTTGATGTGGGCTGGCCCGTGCTTTTCACTGCCCTAGGCAGTGTTGTTATTCAGCATCCTGGGGCACCCTCTTCTCAGCCCTGGAAGTGCAAAGTGCAAAGAACCAGCTTGAGAACCAGCTCCTGGGCTAGGGTGGCCATATGGCAAGGAGGACCGGGCTCCTCTATCTTTAACAGTTGTATAGGAAAGGGAATTTCAGCAGGTGTCATTTGTATGCATGCAGCACGTGGTGAAATTCCCTCTTCATCACAACAGTGAAAGCTGCAGGAGCCCTGCCTTCTTTTGTATCTGGTCACTCTAGTCTAGTTACACTCTAGTAGAGCTAGAGGGAATTTCACCAGGTGCTGCATGCATATCAATGGCACCTGCTGAAATTCCCTTTTCTATGCAACTGTTAAAGATACAAGAGCCCTGTCCTCCTTTCCATAGGGTCACCCTACTAAACACAGCTTCTCAAATTATGTTCCCCACTCAACCACCCAGGCACCTACTTGTCTGCCATTGGCAGACTTGATGGTACCTGAGGCAGAAAAGCAACATTTGCAAAGTTGGGTGATGATGTCACTCGGCGTCACAGATCTCCTTGGTGCTTTGACTGACCAGAAGCTAAATGAGTTTTGGTTCTTATGTTGTCCTAGTTTTGTGGCTTCGAGAGTCTCAACACCACAGCCTCTTAAACGGGTGCAATAAACATCCCGTCTTCTCCCCCCCCCCCCAGGGCTCAAGCTCTGTGAGAAGGGCTTAAAGATCTCTGTTAGAGAATACTCCCAGTACTCCCAAACAAACTACAGTTACCAGGATTCTTCAAGGGAAGTCAGGAAAGGTAAATGGTACTGAGCTACAGGTTTGCAGTATAGATGTCTGATGAGTGTGAACAGTGAGCCAAGAAGTGCATCCTTCAAACCTCAGCCATGAACTCATCGGGTACCCCTAGGCAGGACTAGGGCAAATATTTTGCTGCCTGAAGCATCAAACGGTGCCCCCACCCCACCCCAGTCAAGGTGTGTCATATCAAAAGCCAGCCAAGTTATTTTGGTGCATGAGGCAGATAATCCACAAACCCCTCTTCCCATACCTGGCAGTAGAAATATAATAATAACAAAGCAAGGGGCAATCCAGACAGGAGGAAAAAGTATTGCAGCTCCCAACATTCCTCAGCCAGCCAGGAGTTGTACAACCTTTTTTTGTCTAAATATTTTATATATTTATTTATTTATTTTATTATTGCGTTTATATCTCACCTTTTTTCCTCCAGGGAACCCAAGGCGGCGTACATAATCCTCCTCCTCTCATTTTATCCTCACAACAACAACCCTGTGAGGTGGGTTGGGCTGAGAGGCTGTGACTGGCCCAAAGTCACCCAGTGGGTTTCCATGGCCGAGTGGGGACTAGAACCCAGATTTCCTGACTCCAAGTCCAACACTCTAGCCACTACACCACACCGGCTCTCACATATGCATAGGATTGCACCCTACATAACTCAAAAAAAATGCTGCCCTTTTATGACAACCAAAATCTGCTGCCTGAAACAACTGCCTCTCTCTGCCTCATGGCAGAGCCAGCCATGTCCTTAGGCAAATTCCGATCTCCCCACTTCAGCACAGACCCCAAAACTGAAAATACGGGGATGATACTATGCTGGCCTACCTTACAGGGTTGTTGCAGTGATTGCTATCACTTCCAGGCTCTCCCTGAGAGCCTTGTCCCTGCCTGGCTGCAGTTGGGGACTGAATGCTGGACTCAGTAGACCTTTGGTCTGATCCAAGGAGGCAGCTCTTATTTCTTTACCAGTGTGGGAGGATGGTCCCAAGGCATTAAGGAACAACAAATTGGCACCAGTTCGTCTTTATGCAACGAATGTTCTAATGTGCTGTTTGCTCTACAGCTTTAAGAAATCTATATATTACATTCCAGCAATGTAAAGAGGAGTTTGAGTTTCAGTTCAAGTAAGCTGTATTCTATTTTTACTGGATGCAAAGCTACGGAAAACACTCTTATTCACCCAGTGGGATTTTTATTTTTATTTTAAGATGGAAAAACAACCACCCAGGGCTGATTTTACGTAAAAGTTAACCTGTCAAATCAATCAACATTGCAAAAATAATTATGATGATGATCGGCGACTCCGGCAGTGGGGGGTTGGCTTAATCATCTTTCTGTTCCAACTGCACCGTTCCAGTTCTGCATGAGTAAGTCAACAGACTGTTTGGTAATGAGGGCGCTCCTTCTTCCCTCTTCCTGCCAGGACGGTCCTCCAGAGAGGAAGACTTGTGAGGTGGGCAGAGGGCTGCTCTTAAGGGACAGACCAGGGAAGATTGAAATCCAAGACCCGGGCATGTGATGGAGCATTCTCAAATGCCAAGCAGGCAAGAGGCCCTCTCTGGGGGCAGGGAATGTTACTTTGGGGGGTGTTGGGATGCCTTTGCCTCAGCCCACAGCCTCATGCACACGCCACAGCTCCTCTGGGAAGGAGCCAGTGGCACCTTCCATTAGAGGAGCTCTGGGCAGGAAGAGCCCCACATGTGTGGGAGCTCCCATGCCTGCCAAAAATCAACCAAGGAAGGAGCAGGAGTGCGCTGGATCAGCAAGCATGTGGCATGCTTGCTGATGGCCCACCACTAATGCCAGCCCTGGGCCACTGTATAATCCCCTCCCCATGCTCTGAATCAGCACCAGGCAGCTGAGAGTGGCCATTTTTAATCTCCCACAATGCCCTCAGCGTAGCATTTCTCCAAGGCATTGTGGGAAACTGAAACAACGGCTCCCACCTGCTTCACCTTGATTCCCAGTGCTGCTGCTGCTGACCTTCCCTGTTGTCATTCGCAAGGAAGCCCGTCAGGGCCCACCAGCGTCGGAGCGTCATCGCATGGGGGGAAATCATGTTTCCTTACCACCACTTCTCCACCCCCACTTTTGTCCATCATTACTTCCTCTCTTTTTTCCTGGAGGGGAAAGAGGAAGTAAACAAAGGCCACGTGGCCCATTCAGGGGATGTTTTTATCGCGCTGTTTTTCCTGCACACAGTAGGTGATTACGGCACATTCCGGTGTTTTTTTTTAAAATTAAAAGGGGTCTGTTTTGCTATGGAAGAAGGAGCAGGAGGCTCATGGGAAGCAGATGTCGTCTAAAGGATGCGCGCACATCCGTAAGCAGGCAGGAGCAAACATGTAATAAAACGCTCATCTGATGAACCTCTCGGAGAGGATCCCCAGAGGTCACTTGGTAGCGTGTCACTTATGAATCACCAAAGAAGAGGAAATCCATTGCCAAAAAAGAGGACAAAAAAGGGCAGTGGTTTGCAAAATATTTGCATATGCTAAATTAGATTTACAGATGCAAAATTAGAAAGTATAATTTAAATAGAAATGCAGTGCATCTCACCATACCGTGGAAGACCGCCTAGGTGACCTGTGTGCCTTCCTTCTGCATCTGCTGACCAGGAGCTGTTTGGGGCAACAGTTCTTACAGTTCATTGTCTTTAAACTGGAATTGGACCAGACAGCTCTTCAAATCGAGGACTGTAAGAGAGGAGACCACCTGGCCACCCTAGAACCCCCTCAAACCTGGATTCAGCTCTGCTTGGAAATGAACCCCACAAGAGTGAATTTACAATGGGACTGGATTAAGCATGAGGCTAGAAAAAAAAAGCAGAGTTTCCATCCACACTATTTTACTTCCAATTAGAGGCCACTTTGGATGACTTAAGATGGGCCATGAGAAGCAGAGGAGACACGTTCCCTGCCGTGGTATATTTCTACCAGCCTGGGCGAGATATAGACCAGTCTGCAGTATACTTAAACAAATCCAGTAGCGATTCCCTCTCTCCAGGGAGCCCTGGGAACAGACATCTGTGAAAGGGAAGAGCGGGGTTTCAGGGTCGCCAACAGAGAATTTTCAGCACCCTCACTGAAGTATCTTTCCCAGAATTCTTTGGGGGTATCCACGATAGTTAAAGTGAGATAAATGTCATTTATTAATTTGTAGTATGGGTATATAATCCTAGTTTCTGCTCCATTTCATCACTTTTTCCTGAAGGGGGACTTGTCAGTATAGACAAGAGATTTGGGGTGGGGGGGAATCTATGTCTTCATTATAAATAGTAATGGAAGGCATATTTGGTGACTAACCCTGCAGCACAGAAAGCGAAAGCTATGAGCCATGGGAGAAAGCACTCCAGTGCCCTGGCCTCAAGTGGGAATTTGAGATTTTGGAGGGCAAAGTTACTGACTCTCCAAAAACTCACATTTTTGTGACTTAGCTATTTACTGAGGCAGTAATAATCCCTCCCCTCTTCTTCCACCCAGTAAAATAAAAATGCAAATATGTTCCTGGAGTAGGAATATCCTTTTATCGGAGTCCAGCAGACAGGGAACAAAGAGTCATTACAGAGCAGATTCAGGAAAACAGGGCCCCCATTCATAAAAATATAAAAAATATTTACTTGTTAAAGGCTTTGGGGTGGATTTTTTTAAAAAAAATACTGACTCGGATATGGAATGCTCAGTTCGAAAAGGAAAATGAAGATTTAAACAGATGTGTTCTGGCAAGGCAGCAAAGACAAACATTGAAATTATACGGGAGGAACAGACACTTGTGTGCAGATTGGCTTGAGGGTTACGTAATGGCCGGTAGGGGAAGGAAAGGGGGGGGACTGACTGGGCATCCCCAGCCCAGTCTGAATGCACCCCTTCCCTCCCTCTCTGGGAACACACTGCCTCTCCTTCCATCTCACCATCACCAGCCTCTAGCTCACACCCTTTGCAGCTGTACTACCTCCAGGTAAAATCATCCCCAGTGGTCTGCTGGATCATCCGCCCCAACTTTCCATTCCCGGAAGCCATCTCCTCCCTTTTCCTTGCCTTTCAGAGTGAAAAAACACACACCACAGGGCCGTGGTGTCTTGCCCAAATGTCTTGCCCAATTTCCCCCCGGAAGAGGACTGGGTCACACCTGCACATAACACCCTGAGTTACTCTGTGTGTCGTTGCAGAGGAGGAGGAGGAGGAGAAGGAGGAGGAGGAGAAGAAGAAGAAGGAGGAGGAGGAGAAGAAGAAGAAGAAGAAGAGGAGGAAGAAGAAGAAGAAGAAGAAGAAGAAGAAGAAGAAGAAGAAGAAGAAGAAGAAGAAGAAGAAGAAGAAGAAGAAGAAGAAGAAATCCTGCCCCATAGGTGATTTACAAGACTGGACACTTGATGACCCGTGGCTGAGACGTTCATCACACACTCACTACTGCCCACTTATTGTCATCCTTTAGACGACAATATCCGCCTCCTGCTCCTTCTACTCCTTTTTCCGTAGCAAAATAGACCCCTTTTATTCCGACTTTAAAAAAAAACACGGAATGTGCCGCAATCTCCTGCTGTGTGCAGGAAAAATGGTGTGATAAAAACAGCTTCTGAACAGGCCACGTGGTCTTTATTTACTTCCTCTTTCCCTTCCAGGAAGAATGAGGAAGTGCCAAAAAGCAACAGTAAGGAAACGCATTCCCCCCCCCCGCCCCGCCCCCTGTGATGAAGCTCTGAATGTGTGAAAATGCTGCCTTTGGTGGGGACAGTACTGGGTGCTTTCAGACAATAGCCTCCAAATCCGAAAGCATTTACAGCTAATCTGTCTTCTCTTCCTTAATGGGTTTCTCATGGAAAGAAGAACTCGTGGGGAAAGCAGGGGAGGGTTACAAGCGGAAGACATGGGCTTTTCTCTACAAGGCATTTATCATACATTCACCATTCCTTATTTACAGTTGTTTACAAGTTGTTTAGACAATGTTGTGACCCTCCAGTTTTGCTTCTGTGTCTAACCAGCACTTTTTTTTTTACACAGGGAAAATGTGGCATTTAATTGTGAAAGCAAAAGACCGCACAATTTCCTTTAGCATATTTGTGCTATTCCGCTGTACCATAGTACCATCTACAGGTTATGTAGCAGAGAAGCAGGAAAGGAAATGCCCTTGTGTGGTGCTCGGATCTCAATTCTGTGATGAAACCAAAAGTAGATACAGCGGATTAGCAGACAATTAAGAACCGATTAATTGTAGCCTTGTGTAGAAGAACCCATTGTTTGGGGGGGGGGGAAACCCGCCAAAGTATAAATGAGATAGGGCGATGGCACCATAAAACCTTCATCTGGAAGCACATTCTGTGACGCAATGCGAAAGACCATGCAATGTCTGCATGTATGAAACAGGCTTCAGTGAGAACACAACAGGAGTTTAAAACATATCAGCGGCTTCTTACACTGAACATGGTCACAGCAGCTGTTTTGTCTGACTTGACTCTTCTTGTTATAAAACTTTGCAATTCATCTTGAATGGCTTGAGGTGAACAAGACGCAGAGAAGCACATGGTTCTTCCTTAACAGCCTTTTGAAATGGGTTTTCAAAAAATGCTATGCATCTCTATGACGATGCGCTCCCCCTAAAAGATCAAGTTCATAGTTTGGGGATGCTGTTGGACTCAGAACTGTCTCTTGAGGTGCAGGTGGACTCAGTGGCACAGAGCACCTTTTATCTGCTTAGGCTAATATACCAACTTTGCAATTATCTGGATAGAGATAGCCTACCTACAGTTACCCATGCCCTGATAACCTCTCGTCTGGATTACTGCACTGCGTTATACAAAGGGCTGCCTTTGAAAACAGTCTAGAAAATCCAGCTGATCCAAAACAGGGCAGCAAGATTGTTAACAGGGACTGACCAACGACATCATATTATGCCAGCAGTTTTCCATCTGCACTGGCTGCCAGTCTATTTCCGGGCCCGATTAATTTAAAACCCCGAACAGCTTGGGGTCAGGGTATCTGTTTCTTCCCATACGTACCTGCCCAGACCCTAAGACCGTCTTCAGGGTCCCTCTCTGAGATCCCTTGCCAAAGGAATCTGATGCAGGTGGCTACCAGGAAAAGGGCCTTTTCTGTGTGGCACCCAAGCTGTAGAATGAGCTCCCAAGAATGCTAAGATGCCTGGGATAATATACAAGTCTTCACCTGGTGCCTGGAACCTACGTTGTACTCCTTTCGGCATGAGGAAGACATGAGGTGAAGTCATATTATCCCAGGCATTCTAGTCTTTTAGCTCTACTGTTTTTTAATTTGTATTTTAAATCTCAGCATTGCTGCTATGTTTTATTTTGTATGTGCAGTTTTAATTTTTGTCAACTGCACAGAAAGCTCCTTCTATTGGTATAGAAATAAATAAATAAATAAATAAATAAATAAATAAAATGGTAATTTATTAGTTAATTGAAGTGAGAAACAGTGTTCCTAGGGAAAACTTTTTACTCTACCGTCTACTCATTTATTATGTACCTATCTGGGAGTAAGCCACATTGCACTTAACGGGACTTACTTCTGAGTAGATGTATGTAGGATTGTACTCTAAGGGTGCAACTCTAATCCTGTTTAGACAGGAAAAAGTGTTGCAAGTCCCAGCATGTCCCATGGAAATTGTACGGCACTTTTTTTGTCTAAATGTGCATAGGATTTAGCCCTAAGAGACTTTAAATGTTAGCTAGACACATAAAAACATTTACCAGGATCTCAAGGTTTTGTTATTACGGGACTGAGTGGCGCGTGCTGCCCATGAAAATATTGTTTTTATTTTAAGTGCTTTTCCAATACATAAACCATGGAGAATGGAGCACTTTCATCTCACTCTCCAGATCACAGACAGTTGTGCATATTAATATTTAACAGAAAATAAAATCTCTGGGTTAGAGTTCTGTTACTAGTAATTTCTTATGGAGGTGCTGAAATACCATCCACACAATTTAAAAGGGCACATTATTCAATTTTCATAATCTGAAGGAAGCATAAGGCACCAGGCTTTTATTAAGCCAGAAAAAGGATCCAGACCGTGTAAAATTAGGACGCCTCTGTCCTTTTCCTTTTTGTTAATTTTTCCATTATGAGAACATCCAAAACTTTTTGCAAGGAAGGAAGCCACCCGGTCTATGGGCTTTGGAAGCAGCTCTGTAGCTTCACTCCTTCAAAATTCTGACTGAAACCGGGCACAGACTCGCTGTCCCATGGACCTTGGAGTAATCATCTTCCACTGATCAACGTGGAACATATCTCACCAAATTTGAAGCAGCCAAACTGCCTTCCTGTCCGTTTAAAAGTAGTGGTTTCGATTCATAAAGCCTTAAATGGCTTGGGACTATGGAACCTAAACAGCTGCCTTCTCCTGAATGAGCCTCCCTGGACATTAAGGGTCAGCGTCCAAGCCTTGCTCTGAGTCCTTGCACCATCTGAAGTGTGCGGGGACGGGAAATGGGCCCTTTTCAAGCTATGGCACCTCACATTTAGCATTTCCTCTCAGGGTGGTTCACCCGGCATCATCTTTGTTTTCACAAAGATGTTGGGATGTTACTGCTACTTAGCTTTGATGTACTTAGCTTTCTCCCAAGCTGAGCCACAGGCAAAGGGCTTTTTTAGTGCCTCTCCTGCACTATCAACAGCAAGGGGCCTTTGGCACAACCCTCCCCCTTATTACACACTTTGTTCATGCTCCTGCACAATCCAAGACACAGAGAAATGGAAGTGAGCAGGAAAGTAAAGGAGCAGTTCTGGATTTAGGAACACACCAAGCACGCCATGCCTTAGGGCCTCATATCATGAGAAGCCTCTAAATACGTTGGAGGTAATTAAGACATAAGATAACTAAGATGAAATCCCTTTGGCCTAAATATGTTGGAAAGTCTGGTGTGACTTATAGCAGAGTTGCGAAAGTGCAGCAACGCAACATATAGTATTGGAGGCAATAAGTATAAACTCGAGTCAGTTTAAAAAATCTGGCTCTAGTTTTATACACATCTCCAGAGACAGCTAACACTGTTCAATTATATAAGCACCGCCCTAACGCTTGGTGGTACCCTCTCATGACCCTTCCTATTATAATGTAATACACTTTTTCTTTCTCTTTTTTTATGGTATGAGGCCTCTGAATCTTGGAGCATCATCAAATGTGGGGAGGATCATATTTACTTACTGTTGTTTTCCTCCCGCTTCTGTCCCACGATACTTCCTCTTTCTTCACACAGGAGATGAAAGAGGAAGTAAACAAAGACCACGTGGCCCATTTAGTGGGTGTTTTTCTCACGCTGCATTTCCTGCACACAGCAAAAAAACAAATATCGGATTTACCGGGGTCTATTTTGTGATGGAAGGAAGCCTAGAAGGAGCGGGAGAGGCAGGGGAAGGACCTGCGAACATCCGTAAGTGGGCAGTTAAAAGCGTGCTATAAAATGCTCCTCTGATGACACTCTTGATATGGTTTAAGGCTTCAGCATACCTTAATCTGGTCCTGACAAGGAGAGCTTTCCCAAAGCCTTGTTTGCATGCCTGTTTCTGCTCCTGGGTTGGTTGCTGCTTTTGCCCTTTCAGTTCTTTCTCAGTTAAATATGAGTTGCTGGTCAGGGTTATGAAGAGTTAGCTGTGACTAGGAGGGGCCAAGTAGTTGCCGTCTGGCCTTGGTCATGCCACCCATCTCTCAACCTCTCATCCACTAACACTGAAAGAATAGTCCCACCTCAGCAAGGTTGTTGTAAGAGCAGAGGGTCAGATACTTGGCCATTGTGAAGTGTGTGCATCTATATTGGCTTATTCCAATGAGCAGAGGGGCAGGAGGAAACCCCCGTGGATTTAAACGCATTGATCTTTTTAACATATTGCTGCCATGCTTGGTTTGTCTATTTGAAAGCTCCACTAAAGGGGGCCACCTAAGACTCGAAAATAAATAGATAAATGAATAATCCAGTCTGCCTAGTGGTGAGATGATGAAGGCACTTTGCACTTGCTCCGAGACACTTTTGAGTCGTGATTTCGCGCTCCGGCCCTCGGCTCTGGTATTGCAAAGCGAGCCTGAGCGCCAACTTCTTTCCGTGACTCTGCTCTTCTGCTTGTTCGTGCAGGTCCAGCCGCCCCGCGGTGGCGGAGATCAAAAGGCGGCGGCGGCGGGGGGGGGGGGGACTTCTTCCTCGCTCGCTGAATTCCCGCACGGGCGGCTCGTGGACCGCCGAGGTTGTGGTTCGAGGCGCGCGGGAGGGCGCGGGCGCCCAGGGAGGAAGCCGAGGCCCAAAGGCGGGCAGGGGGGCGGGCAGGCGGGCGAGGGAGGGAGGGAGGGAGGGAGGCGGCCTCCCGAGCCGCCCCCTCCCGCCGGAGCGCTGCCTTTCGGAGGGGGCGGCCTGCGCATTTGCATGCGGCTCAGACGGGCCGCGGAGCGCGCCTGTGCCTGTGCCTTTGCGCGCACAAGGGCGCCCCACGCACCGAGGGGGCGGAGAGGAGGGCGAGGGGAGGGGAGGGGAGGGGAGGGGGAGGAGCTGCAGCTCGTGGGCGCCGCCGCCGCTGCCGCTGCCGCCGCCGCCGGAGGCGCGCTCGGAGAAGTCGGGACAAAGTTTGGAGCCGGAGCCAGCTGCGTCCCCCGCTTTGTCCGCGGGCCCAGCCGGCAGCCGCCGCCGCCGCCAGCCGCCGCGACCCCAGCGCGCCCCGCCGCCTCGGTGCCTGCTGCTGCTGCTGCTGCTGCTGCTGCCCGTGGCCGTCCCGGGTGGGAGCGGGCCTGCCGGGGGCCGCCGCGAAGTGCTGGGCGGCGGGAGGAGGGAGCCCGGCCGCCGCCGCCGCCTCTGCCTCTGCCGCCTCTCTTTCTTCTGCCCCGCTGCCTCGGGGCTGCCTGGGCCAGCCATGTCGTCCATCCTGCCCTTCACGCCGCCCATCGTCAAGCGGCTGCTGGGCTGGAAGAAAGGCGAGCAGAACGGGCAGGAGGAGAAGTGGTGCGAGAAGGCGGTCAAGAGCCTGGTGAAGAAGCTCAAGAAGACGGGGCAGCTGGACGAGCTGGAGAAGGCCATCACCACGCAGAGCGCCACCACCAAGTGCATCACCATCCCCAGGTAGGGCCGGGCCGGGCCGGGCCTCGGGGCGCCGCGCCGCGGTCTCCAGGGCGGGGGGCGTCGGTTGCACCCCCTGCCTGCCTGCCTGGGCGCAAAGCCTGGGGAAGCCTCCCGCGCTGGGGCCGCGCGGGTCGTGCGCGCAGCACCGCGGCCGGAGGACCTTCGACCGCGCTCTCCTCGCCCGGCGTTCGTAGGGTGTCTATGAAACAATCGGGGAAGGGGAGGCTTTCTTCTTCTTCGCCTTCTCCTCCTCCCCCCCCCCCCGATACTTTCCAATACACTTTGTTGTCTTTAAAATCTTTGGACCGCTGGGAGGATGCTCCTCAGTGCTGATGATGGCGAGTGCAGAGTAACCAGGTAGTGAGTTTTCCGTTCCAAGTGCAGAAGTGTGGCATTTCCTGTATCCATTGAGAATACTGCATGCGTTCAATGGAACCTCTTTTGTTCCATTGAGTTTAATGGCGCTTGCTCCCAGGTAAATGGGTTCAGGATTGCAGCCTAAGGAGCTGGAAATCCACACACATATTTGGGAGTAAGCTCCATTAAACTCAGTGGAACACAGTCCATGGATACGATTGTGCTGTTAGACATGTACAGTAAATGCTCCATGGTGTAGAAATGTTCCCCATGTATAAATATATACACATGTGCAACATGTGTTTTCTGAAACACTTTTTAAAACATGCTACTACTATTATTTAATTCTGAGTGTTTAAAATCTGATTAGAGCCATCAGAGGTGGTTCACACTATATAGTGCGAAACTCTAAAAGCAATATCGAAATGTTAAAATTAATTTATGTATTGAAATGCTTTACGGTCTTCATTACATCCATTTTATTTTATTTTATTAAATAAAATGAATGCGAGAAAGTCCATAAACTTCTGCCCCACTGCCTTTCCTTCCACAGTTCAAGGGGCCCAAGAAAAAAGTCATAAAATACGATAAACGGGAGCCACTCTAGAGATTCAGTATTCTGTACAAGATTTGCCACTTGCACAGTAGAATTGCAGGTGAATCTTTTGTCTTAATGCACACAGGCCTTCCAACAACCCTCCCAGCTCCATTTTGACATACTGGGGCTATTCGTACAACACGACAGCCCACCGTGGGTTATTTAACACACACTGAGTCTATGACACATGCAGGATATGTGCGGCTGCCAGTTTGAATATGCAACCCCCACTTAGGGCTTGTTGTATTGTGTGAACCCAGCAAGTGTAGGTTATGCGAGGGTTAAACAATCCTTGCATAACCCACAGTCTGTTTTAGGGTTACATGAGGGTTGTTTAACCCTTGGATAACCCATGTTTGGCAGGATTGCACGACATGATAAGCCCAGAGTTCGAATTTGTATATATAATCTGGTGTCTGCAGGCACCATGGTTTGTCGTGGGTTAAATGATCCACAACAAACCATGGCATTTTGTCCGAACCCAATGACTGAGTAGGGGCTTCAGAGTGAGTGCTTTAGTCAAGGCCTCATGGAAGGTGTGATGACTGACCTGCCGCAGCTGTATCTGCATCCTTGTTCATTCAGTACCTACTGTGTAGTCAAGCCTTCTGCAATCTGGTGTCCTCCAGCTGTTTTGGACTTCAACACCCAGCAGTCCAGCCAGCATGGCCAATGGTCAGGAATGCTGGGAGTTGTGAGTGAAAACTTCTGGAGGACACCAGGTTAATAAAGGAAGGTGTAGGGGAATGGATGCTTTAAAAGTTCGCTTAGAAGTATCTGGTACCTGTTCAGGCATTAGTGTGGCAAGAGACATGAGTACACCCTGCTCAGAAGCCAGTTTCAGTGGGTCTCACTTCCAGATAGATCATAGAATCATAGAATAGCAGAGTTGGAAGGGGCCTACAAGGCCATCGAGTCCAACCCCCTGCTCAATGCAGGAATCCACCCTAAAGCATCTAGGCAGAGAGGCAGCTAAAAACACGTCCTCACTCAGCTGACACACTCACATACAGGAAACCTGGCATTCATACACACCCTCCCTCCCCCGGAAGTTACACTCAAGCAGATCTGCTCAGATTCCTGAACTGATAACTAAATAGAGCACGCACGTTTCACAGGTAGAATCACCTCTGAGCACTGAATGTTTAGGTTGACGTACATAAGAAGGGCTGTGCTGGATCCGACCAGAGACTTCCCTAATCTGGCATTCTCTTTGCACAGTGGCCAATCAGATGCCCCAATGAGGAGTCCACAAACGCTGTGCCTGTGAATTTCCAAGGGGCATCTGGCTGGATTCTGTTGGAACCGGAATGGTGGACGTCTGGCCTGGTCCACCATAGCAGTTCTTGTGTGTCTCATCTGGGAAAACTGTGGCCCTCCAGGTGTCAGGCTGTATTTCTCATCAGCCCCAGCGGTAGAAAATGGCCAGTGGTAGAAAATGTAATTCAACATCTGGAGGACCACAAGCTCTCCATGCTGCTTCTTTATCTTCCTTACAGCTCATGGAGATTCTGGCGGACTTAGAATTAAACAGGAAAGTCACAAATACCTACATTTCTAGACTCGGTGCCCAAAAGAAACATATGTGAATGTGGGATTCTCCAAATATTCCGGTGGTGTATAATCATAGAATAGTAGAATTGGAAGGGGCCTGTAAGTTTGTGGGCTCTCCCACACTAGAGGCCTTCAAGAGGCAGCTGGACAACCATCTGTCAGGGATGCTTTAGGGTGGATTCCTGCATTGAGCAGGGGGTTGGACCCGATGGCCTTGTAGGCCCCTTCCAACTCTGCTATTCTATGATTCTATGAGTCCAACCCCCAGTAAAAAACTGCATCCAGATTTGTGTGCAAATAACTCTTTTTCAAACAAACAACTATCTTTTGTAGAACTCTTTGTGGCACAAGGGGCTGTTGTTGTCCTTTCTGATTAGAATGATAGTAGGCCCAGACTGAACAGGGTGGGATTATATTATGGGCCAAGGAGTTCAGCGTTATTATTGTCACCATTCATTTTTTCACGTTGTGAGTGTTTTTGTGGTCGAGTGCTTATCGCTCGTGCAGCTCACGCACTTGAGCTGGGAGTGCATAAAGTTTCATAGCTGTTCCATAAGGGGTGGGAGCTTTTCCTGGCTTTCTATTTTAAAGTTTTGCTGATCTGGAAAAATGGAGCTGTTTGAAATCTTTAATTTTCCCCTAGAAGTCAACACGGTTGCTTCTCCTGTCTCTTTCTTTTTTTTGAAGAAGGCTAAAGTTCATGCCATACAGCCCAGAAAGCTGTGAAATGGTGCTCTCCCCCTGTTTGTTTTTGTCCTTGCCTCTTGCTTTCCTAACGTTCCTTAAATGTGTGTCTTGGCTGTCAGAATGATTTAGTGCGGAATGGCTGGCTCGCACAAAGAGGCATCTGTTGGGCTGGCCAGCTGAGGAGATGCGTGCTTTGAGAGGATCGTGTAGCAATGAAATGTTTCTCTTTTAAAAGACAACTTCCGACGGACCCGTTATTTTCAACTAGTTGGTGCTGCTATGCTTTGCGAGCAAGGAGGGATGAGTCTCTGGTCCCCGCTCTGTGCAAAACTGTGTGGAAAATGCCCTCCAAGGATGGGTGTTGCTCAAGATCAGGGTCCGTGGCGATGCACTGAATTTGTGGCTGAGAAGGAATCTCAGATGCCTTCTCAGGAATCCCTCTCCCCCCCCTCCGCCCCTGATTAGACTGGCCCATGACCCTGGTGTGTGTCCCCCCACCCGCCCAGCACCATCGCTTTCTTGAGGACTGGAGGCATTTGCTCTGCATACATTGTTCTGGAGCCTAGATAAGAAAGATGGATGAGGGGAGCCGATGTGCCTCTAAGCAAAGAAGTGGGCCAGAAGGCCTCCTGTGATGAGTCGCAGGGCTTGTTTGCATTGCAGAAGTTGCCGCCTTCTGAAAAATGTTTGCGCGCCTCCATTTTTGTCATGGCTTGCAATATGCGGTATGAAACTTGCCAAGACAGACCCCTGGTTTGTCTAGCACGGGACGGCGCACTCTGACTGGCAGCCGGAAGCCTTCCCCACCTCAGCCACTTGCGAACTTTCGACAGGAGATGGTGGCGATGGACCTTGGGGACTTGTGCAGGCAAGGCAGGTGCCCTGCCTCCTGTTAGGGTAATTCCCCCTGAATTCTTGCCTGCAACAATTCCGTAGGTGTGGTGGGTGGCGGTGGCCGTGTTTCATCTGCAAAACCACTGGGCAGCCTTCCCCAACCTGTAGCCTCCCAGGTGTTTTGGATCCCAGCTCCCATCCGCCCCACCCAGCATGGTCAGGAATTCTGGGACTTGTAGTCCAAAATGTCTGGAGGGCACCAGGTTGGGGAAGACTTGTTAATTATTTCATGGCACACGTCTCCATGGGGTAAGACCCCCAGGTGTGAAATATGAATGAGTAAGGTTGGGGGCATTTATGGCCTAATCTACACCAAGCAGGATATTGCACAATGAAAGCCACAGCAAGCAGAATATAGCAGTATGAAAGCGATACATGGCATCTGTCCATGGGCCCCAACAGCTGTCAGTGCACTTCAATACTGCTATAAAGCAGTCGTGTGGCTCCTGCCTTTTATATACTGCTTTCATAGTGCAATATCCTGCTTGGTGTAGATGAGGCCTATGCCTCCTGGTTGAAGTACAGTGTAGGATACATCAAATGAACCAGAGGAGGACTAGATTTGGGTTGAATATGAAAAACCACATTGTCAAAGCTGGCTTTGGAAATGCCAATTCAGTACATTTAATGGAGCATCTAAACCTTTGAACACACTTGGGCCTTAGCTAGACCTAAGGTTTATATCCCAGGATAGTCTTGGGGTCATCCCTGCCTGCTCACGGGATCCCCTGTGTGTCATTAACAGGAACAGGGATGACCCCAGGACGAACCCAGGATAAACCATAGGTCTAGCTAAGGCCTTGCTGTTCGCCTTCATGGTGAGATCCACTCCATTCAAGCCCTGTGAAATCTACATGGGGGTTCCCTTGTAGAACACCCAGAAGCTTCAACTGGTGTAGGCTGCTCACCAGCGCACGGTATCGTGGTCACATCACCCCGACACTGAAAGAGCTGCGCTGGCTGCTGGTTGTTTTCCGGGCTCAATTCCAGGCGTTGGTGTCCACCACTCTGCCACCAAGATCATCTTCTTGGCCCGCCGCTCTGACCATGTCACTCCACTTCTGAAATCTCTTCATTGGCTTCCAATTCACTCCAGAATCCAATATAAACTTCTCCTGTTGACCTTCAAAGCTTTTCACGGTCTAGCTCCTGCCTATCTCTCCTCTCTCATCTCACACTATTGCCCCGCTCATGCTCTTCGCTCCTCTGATGCCATGTTTCTCGCCTGCCCAAGGGTCTCTACTTCCCTTACTCGGCTTCGTCCTTTTTCTTCTGCTGCCCCTTACGCCTGGAACGCTCTTCCAGAACACTTGAGAACTACAAACTCAATCACAGCTTTTAAAACTCAGCTAAAAACTTTTCTTTTCCCTATAGCTTTTAAATATTGAGTTTGTTCTGACCCTATACTGTCAGCTTCACCCTACCCGGTGCCTGTTTACACTTCCCTGTGCCTGTTTGCATTCTCTTTCCCTCCTTATTGTTTACTACAACTTTATTAGATTGTAAGCCTATGCGGCAGGGTCTTGCTATTTTCTGTGTAATCTGTACAGCACCATGTACATTGATGGTGCTATATAAATAAATAAATAATTAATAATAATAATAATAATAATAATAATAATAATAATAATAATAATAATAAACGGCTTAGGGCCGGCTACCTGTCTTGTTATGAACATGCCCTGTTATTCAGATCAGCATGAGAGCCCCTTTGGGAGACACCCTCACTTCCAGAGATCTACTTGTCGGGCATACAGGAAGGGGATTTCTCCCATGTTGGTCCCAAATTCTGAAACTACGAACGCTCTCCATGCCGAAAGGGGGCACATCTTTTTAAGTTAGTTCTTTAAATTGTTATGGTTTTAAAGATTGCTTTTAACAGTATGATTTTATTAGATTGTAAGCCTATGCGGCAGGGTCTTGCTATTTACTGTTTTACTCTGTACAGCACCATGTACATTGATGGTGCTATATAAATAAATAATAATAATAATAATAATAGTATGTTACTATTTGATTATGGTTTTCATTTTCTGAACTCCTTGTAAACAGCCTTGATTGGCTTCAGTAAGGTGATTTAGAAATACAATACATCATCATCATCATCGAGTTTATTGCTGGATTCTAATTTCTGTTGTAATAAATTAGAAATCTACAGCTCATGTATAGCAAGCCGCTTTTGTGTGAGGGTAGCTTGAAGTTTTATCATGGTGATCTTGGCTTTCGTGGAGAGCAGGAGGCCCCTGCGTTTGAACACATCTTATGCATTGCAGAGACGAGAGGTTTTGGTTGCCACTGCTGTTTAATTGACAAATGTTCTCCAAAGATCTGGGTGTATTGACTGGAGAGGTCTTTTGCTTCCGTTTGGCTCCTCGGAGTCATTCTATTGACTTCTGTGGTTAGTTAATTAAAGTGGAATAATGCATAATAACAATGCAGGAGTAATGAAGCCTCTGAAATGCTTGCTGTCTGTGTTAAAAGTGAAACCTGTTAGTTATTTATAAGAATTACAGAGACTGTAAATACAAGCTAACAGCAATTACAGTCAGAAAGCAGCTTGGCAGAATGGCTTTGTTTCTAGTTCATTGTTAAAAGTTTGGAATATTTCCAGCAAGAATTTGCTGTGTGTGTGTGTGTGTGAGAGAGAGAGAGAGAGAGAGGTGCCTACTTAAAAAAATGGCTGGGAAACCCTGAGAGCAGTGGATCTCAAACTTTTTTTTACCCCAGAGAATCTCTTCCATATTGACTTGTTTGCCATAGAATTCCTCTGGTGCACTGTGGACGATTTGAGGCAATTGGTGTTGTTCTAAGGAGCAGGATCAATTCACATGGAAGGGAGGCTGGGCCTCTGGGGCCAAAACACCGCCTTGGAGGAACCCTAAAATTCCCCCAAAAGTACATTCATTGACATAACTGCTAGGAGCTCTCAGGTGTAAACGGATGGGAGAAGTGTAAGAACGGCATACTCGGGCTCATGCGCCTCTCTGTTCGGATGGGACATGGCAGCATTTCCCCAGTGGATTGTGCACAAAATCTGCAGTAGCAGCAGCCCCATATTTTTGCAGGACTTTTGATTTGTCCAAATAAATCGTTCATCCTTGCCTGCTTTGATGTGTTGGATTAAAAAAGGGGGAAATTCCAGTTCAAAGCAGTTTGTGTTGATTGGCAGTGAAGGTAGCAGACGGCAAGTAACCGCAGTAACAGTTGTCCAGACATCCAAATTGTACGAGGCTTGTCTCCATGAATTTTAGCAAATGGTTGCTTTAATTGGGCTTTTGTTTGTGTGAACCTTGTCTGTAAATTCTAAAAAATGCATTTTTTGTTCCTAATAGAGCTCAGCTGTGCCTCACTCATTTCTAAGCAGCTGAAGGATTAACAAGGATGTGGTTCGCCCGACGGTCCCTGATCATTTGGGGCCTGTGGGCACACTTGGGAATTTGAGAAACTCATGGGCACCGTCACAAAATGGCTGCAGCAGGGTTAAGTCACAAGGGGCAAGTAACTTGCCAAAAGAAACTGAGTAAAGGCAGAGGTTGGGTTTGAGCCGCAGGTATCCCGCCCTGCATTTGATCTCACAAAGCACAACCAAACATCCATTTCACAGATGGCAAATTGGATCGTCCACAAGCACACCTTTTCTCTCCCGGGATCAACTAAACTAAATAAATAAAATCAGTTGGGGCAGAGGGCTTTCGGAGCACCCAGGGAGGTGTTCATGGCCTGTCTGTCTGTGTACGGTGAGATCATAGGAACCTAGAAAGCCACTTTGTACCAAATTGCATGACTGATTGATCAAGTCCGATCCTGTCCAGCAGGCATTGCGGGGACAGCAGAACACCAGAAGAGCCCATCCCATCTAGCATCCTGTTTCCCACAGTGGCCAGCTGCTGGGGAGCCCCCTGGGAAGCCCAAGAGCATGGCAAGAGAGTGCTGGCCTTCTCCCACTGGTGTTTTCCCATCAACTGGTACTTCCGAGGCGTACCGCTTCGGAGCCTGGACATCTTTTCCCCACAATCCTTTTAATCGGAGAGGTGCAGACCAGACCTGGCGCCTTCTGCATGCAAAGCATTATGTGCTCTGCTACTGGGTTATGACCTCGTGGGTAGAGTGGGAAATGGCAAACTAGGGAGTCCCAAGGTAGGAAGAGTAGTGCGATACTATTACAGCAGAGCCTGTGTTGCTTCTCCGAAGACGTGTTATGACCGTCTTCTGCCCCAAAAGCTGCTTACTCCTAGTGACCCACGTGGTGCTAAAGCAAGGAGGCACGCGGGGGAGAGGGCTGGAAAAGATATGCGCAGCTTTTGAGGCTGTCATCACCTGGTAGGAAGAGGGGCAGGAAGGAGTGATAAAGTCACAACAGTAATCAGGAGGTTATAATTTGCTGCTGTAACGTGAATTTCATAAGCCGTATTAAACATCAGTCTTGTGAGTTTCTTTTTCCTTGTGCTGAAAGACTATAGAAGATCTTTGCAAACACTCTAAAAAATCCTTACAACAGCCCTATAAAGTAGGTTACTGTTGTCGTCGTCCCCAAATTGGGGAGGGGGTAGGTGTGAGGATAGTGGCTTGTCTAAGCCCCCATCTCGTCAGGTAATGAAAATACAACATGTGCCCTTTTTCTGGGTAAACACTCTGTATTAACACATCCCAACTATGTGGACTGTTGCAATAAATGCTTCTTTCAAGATAACTTCCAAAAGTATTTGGCAAAGTGGCCAGTGTGAAGAGCTCCACCCTGGGGTCGGGAGGTGGGGGAGGCTACCATGAAGCAAGGGACCAGAGCTCACTAGCAAACTCTGCATATCTATTTCCATGAACGGGGAAGATGTCACACTTAAACTGGTGGATGTACTGCCCTTAATCTATAATATCTGGTTTGAATCCATCTTTAGTCATGCTTAGAGAAGACCCATAGACATAATACATTAAGCATGACTAACCCAAGTCCCACTGATTTCTGTGGGGCTACTCTAAGGCTGTTGCTAGACGAGGGTTTAGCCTGGGCTGAAACCCGGGCTCACCCCTGTGCGTGCAGATGACGCACAGGGGATCCCAGGGTCAGGCCGGGCTAAACCCTCCTTTGACCCGGGATAACCGGGTCCACTTTTGGCCTGGTTTTTCTGCAGCCCTGGGCTGCGGAAAGTCTAGCAGATTCCGCGGCTTTTCCCGGCTACGCGGCTTACTTGCGAGTAGCCAAGAGAAGCCGTGCACTGGGCACAGCGCTCCGGGCCAGGGGCGAGGGAATCGCAGGGGGGGGGAGAGAGATGGGGGCTAAGGGGGATGAGCGGATGGGCAAGCAAGTGGGCGAGTGGGGGGGCGAGCGGACAGGCGAGCAAGCGGGCGAGCGGGGGGGGATCAGACATTGGGGGGAGGGAAATCAGGGGCAGGGGGAGCGGGGAACCCTTTATTTATTTATTTTTAAAAAGCCTTACCTTCTTGTTGGTGCCCTCTTGCGCACCTGGCCCTTTAATGTTTTAAAAAATGGCCAACGCAACAGGGCTTTCCCTTACCCCATCGCGTGTTACATCTAGCTGGGGGCAACGGCGTGGCCTCACCCCTACTCCCCACCGGATTACCTGGTAGGTCTAGCAAGGCCCTAAGTAGGACTAAATCTGTTCTAAATTATCTTGCTTTGTATGCATGTACAGGAACTAAAGATAAGCAGAATAACCTCTGTAAGGCTGGGGGCTACTGCACACACACACTTCCCCCCTGACACACACAGACACTCCCCACCCACCCCAGTTCCAAACATGGGTTTCCCTTGCCAGGCAGGAACCCTTCCTTTTCCTCTGATCTGCGGGCTGCACTGGGTATTGTCATAGGTTGTACACCTCTGGTCTAAGAGGTGTTCATGGTCTATACTCTAGAGCAGTGATTCCCAAACTTTTTCAGGTAATCACCCCCTTGGTTCCACAAACTCATGCCCAGTGCCCCCTGGGAGTCCAATGGGGTCGGGGAGGGAGGGGTTAACAGCGGTGGCAACCCCCATGCCAAGGAGCGCCTGGCGAGGCCAAAATGCTGCTGCAAAAGAACATATGTGCTTAAGAAGCAGGTCAATCACAACAATATCCTAATTATTTTTTTAAAAAAATCTCAATTTTTTGCAAACCTCTGCTAGGAGGAGGCACTCTGAGGAGGGCCTTAGATGATGAGTGTAGTATATTTGGGTAGGGTCATGCCGGGAGAGGTGCTCCATCAGCCTGAATTGTCCGGAGCCATGCTGCCAACAAGACCCTCCTCAATCCACACATGTATTAATACCATTTAAGAAGAGTCCTTTTAACGGTGAATTGAAATGTTTCAAAAGCACCAAAACGCTAATGAAGAGACATATCCTGCTTGGTGTGCCCCGCCACGCCGGTTGCAAAACAGATGTTTGCTCTCTTTTTCCTCCCACCCTCCCTTGGCAAGCCTGGGGTGGGCTTGGGACCAAACTACCTTCTCCCATAAAAATGTCCCTGGGTTTTAAGACCTTCCAGAGAGGCGCTTCTCGGAAAAGACCACCTCTTTGCCTCTTAGCGCCCCTCTATACAATCCCACCGCCCACTTTGGGAACCACTGCTCTAGAGGATGAGTAAATTGACTCTTCGACACCTAGTTTGGCCATGGATTTGCACTGAGGCCTTGTGATCTCTCATATCTCTGATTCATAAAACAGAGCATGGGGCACAATTCCTCATAGGGCAATGAGATTCTTTGTAAGGGTACGACAGAGTGTGTGACTGGCTGTATTTGAATGATCAGAGCTTGACTTATTAAGATGAGCTATGCATGAACACAAGCCCTTTGCTCATCCCTTTGATGAGATGCCATTAAATCAGGAAGTCTGTAGCCGTAGTTTCCTATTTCTTCTAACCCATCAGATTATGGTTATCAGCTTTGGAACAAGCCAGGATCTTAAACCAACTTCAAACTGTGGTTTAAGATCCTGGTTTATTCCAAAACTGTTAGCCCTAGTTTTCTGGGTCAGATAAAGCAGGAAACTAGGCTTAATTAAGGACTTCCTAGTTTAGTTGCACCTTGTATGAAGGGTGACCTTCATTAGTGACCGGGAGGCTTAATGCTGAGGTATGATGGTCTGAACTGGACTATTGTAAATGACGGGCAACGTCCAGTGTGCTATAACAATAATGCACTAAAACCATTCTTCCCCAGCCTGGTGCCCTTCAGACATCTTGGATTGCAACTCTTAGCATTCCTGTTCATTGGCCATGCCGGCTGGGACTGATAGGAGTTGAGGAAGGTTGTATTGAAACCGTATAAAAAGAAACCATATAAAAAAGAAGCAAGATGAACCCATATTATGCTTGGATCAAAGATCAGAAGCCTTTCAAATTGGCACTAATATTGATTATTCTGTTTCCAGAGGCAGCTTTTTTAGTCTTTAAACGGTGGTAAATCAGCTGACTTTGGATTTAGTTAAAAACATCCTTTTTATAGTGAGGCCTGTGCCACCTCCCGGCACACCTTAACATTCCACAGATGTTTCGTGGTAAACCTTAACCGGTCTCCGTCCTACTTCGGCATTCATCTTTACGTGCTTGTGTTTGCACACCAGAGACACACGGCATTTTAATGGATTGCTTCTACCGTTGTGGTCTTTGTGGCTCTGGAGCCGTTTAATCTGGGAGAAAGGGTAGGCTAGCTTTCCCCAACCTGCAAGGTAGAATTAGGGGGAGAGAGACTGACTACCATGGTGTCACTCACGGAGCTTCACATTTGTCGGAGGTTGGAGCCTCACTCCACTTTTGAACTATAACTCCCAGTATTGCTGGCTGGAGCAGATGGGAGTTGGAGTCCAAAACATTTGGAAGCCATCTGGCTGGAGAAGGCTGCTCTTTCACTTCTTTAGAACACAGCCCTGAATGCTCCCTATGGTTGCACAGGCAGTGGGCTGGGTTCACACACGGCCGCGGCAATGTCTAGCCAGCCTATTTTGTAAATTTCATTTCTATCCCACTGAATAGCCAAAGCTCTCTGGGCAGTTCGCAGAAATTAAAACCACAAGGTAAAGCATAAAATACGGAAGCTTAGAACCACAATATAAAAGTACAACCAGAATAGAACCTCACAGCAATGCAGAGATTTAAAATGCGGAGCTAAAAGACTAGGATGCTAAAAGGCTAAGATACTGGGAAAATAAAAAGGGCGTTTACCTAGAGCTCGAAGGAGTACTGTATAGGTGCCAGGTGAAGCGCTCTAGGGAGCTCATTCCACACCTGGGGTGCCACAACAGAAAAGGTAGCCAGGAAGACAGTGTGCTGCATTGTTCGGGCTATCTACAATGGTGGGCTGGCCTTCACTGGGCAAGCCAAGATCTGCCGTTGGCCCTCTTTCCAGCACACCCACACCCTGCCGCTGTGTGATGAAGGTGCCCCTGCCGACCTCTGTGCAGTGGCGCCCAAGCAAACCCCACAGCAGGATAGGCTGCTTGGCCCTGTGTGGTCAAGGGGTCTAAAGGACCTCATTGGCTACACAGCCACCAAACAACCCCCAGCCTCCCAATCCACTGTGGAGCTGGGGCGGGGGTGGGGATTGCTGCGCACCCATCACAGCCGTGCCCGTCCACCTCTTGCAGCTGCGAAGTTGGGCAGAAGGCTGTGGCTTGCCACGGGGGGTGGGGTGGGGGGTGGCGCCGCACCGGCTGTGGCAAACAGAATGGTGGAAGTCCACTGTGTGTGGACCGAGGGTGTGCTGTAAAATGTGTTCCAGGGTCTCCTGCTGCACACAGGGTTTCCTTCCTAGATGCGTCGTGGCGTACAGCGTTCCCTCCAGATGGCTTCAAACCCTTGCTTTAACGTGCTGGGTATGTTCCTGCTGCATAACGCTGCTCAGCTTGCATGCAGCGGCTTGTGCTTGTTACATACGGTGAGTACTTCTCTCCAGAGGAGTGCAGCTGTTGCACATGTGGAACATGATGTGAAGCCAAGAAGGATGAAACTTAACTCCTCTCTTTCTCCCCCTCCCCCTCCCCCTTAATGAATTTTCTGGGCAAAAGGTATCCCATTTCCAGTAAGTTCCTGCCCACTTGCCTGAATTCCTTCCTTCCTCCTTTCTTTTTTTAATCTATACTCTCTGCTCCCTCCCACCCTCTCTCTCCTTCTTCATGTGCCTTGCTATTCTGGGTTGCCAGCCTTACATGTCAGATTGTCAAGCCAGGAGCCTGGAAGTTGTGGTTTGAATTGTGAATTTGTAACATCTTGCAGTCCACATCCCGGTTGTGACGGATGCTGCAAAACAGGGATCAAAATAGAATCCCAGAATGTTATTTTCTATTTAAGAAGATGGCTTTGATTGGATTATTATTGGCTATATTACCTTTAAAGTTAGAAACAGTTTCCATGTATGCACACATGCTCATGTACAGTGTCAGACACCCTGTTTTTTGTTTGCTTTCTGTTATTTTAACTTAGAATCATAGAATAGTAGAGTTGGAAGGAGCCTACAAGGCCATCGAGTCCAACCCCCTGCTCAATGCAGGAATCCACCCTAAAGCATCCCTGACAGAGGGCTGTCCAGCTGCCTCTTGAAGGCCTCCAGTGTGGGAGAGCCCACGACCTCCCTAGGTCACTGGTTCCATTGTCGTACTGCTCTAACAGTCAGGAAGTTTTTCCTGATGTCCAGCCGGAATCTGGCTTCCTGTAACTTCAGCCCGTTATTCCGTGTCCTGCACTCTGGGAGGATCGAGAAGAGATCCTGGCCCTCCTCTGTGTGACAACCTTTTAAGTACTTGAAGAGTGCTATCATGTCTTCCCTCTGTCTTCTCTTCTCCAGGCTAAACATGCCCAGTTCTTTCAGTCTCTCCTCATAGGGCTTTGTTTCCAGACCCCTGATCATCCTGGTTACCACACTCCAGTTTATTGGAGTTTAACTTAGTTTATTTCTTTTCTATATTCTATATTTAGGTAGAGCTGAGGCAAGGGCAGTAATTCAGCCGTCACAGCACACAAAATGGAGGATCTACTAGGCAAGAACTAGGGCTGCATACAGGTCACATGGCATTGTACATACACAACACACGCACACACGCACACAAACACAGCCGTGGGCTGAGCTTGCCTTCTCTGTACCTTCACAATACATTTAACATACTTATTAGCACTCTGAATGCTGATTCAGTTGCACTGCATATGCACTTTTGTTTATGTATATATACTAATTATGTTAAATATATGTGTTTTATTGCTTTAAAAAAACAACCATCAACAGCGCAATCAATTTTAAAGTACTTGTAGGGAAATGTTTCTGGGGCTGGGGTGTAGTTTTTTTAAACTATAGATTGTTCCTCTTCACAGCACAGTCAAATTCTTCTGCAAACATGCATAGAACAGTTTGCTTTAAGCTTTATCTTGGAGAGAAGACGGGTAATCTGAACAAAAGGGCACTTTCTCAGTGGCCCAGTCAAATTAAGTACGTTTCTAGGCATCTCAGAGCTCATTGCAGATACCTGTTTGAAACGGGAGAATTGCAACTTTGGATGGTTGTTGCTATGTATGGATTGTGCAGGCCATTGGTGTACCTGGCACTTCACTGAGTTTTATGAACAGAAGTTCTCTGAAGGAGCTTACAGTCTGAAACTGGCGATGGGGAACACAGTGATGGATGGGGAGGGAGAGGCCAGGTGAGGGAAGAATGACGGTGGCAGCTCAGTTTGATGCATACTTGAAACTTGATTACGGTTGGGAATGAGGATTGAGGGGTTAAGGTCAGGGCTACCCAGAAAGGTTTTGAAGAGGGAGGGAAAGGACTGAAGAGAGATGTTGCCACAAGATGAGGTTCATGACCACAAGATGTGGTGAAGGCCACCAATTTGGATGGCTTTAAAAGGGGGTTGGATAAGTGCCTGGAGGAGAAGGCTGTCCATGGCTGCTAGCTCTGATGGTTGTGTGCTACCTCCAGTATTCGAGGCAGTAAGCCTGTGTGCACCAGTTGCTGGGGAACATGGGCGGGAGGGTGCTGTCCTGCTTGTGGATCCTTGATCAACACCTGGTTGGCCACCATGTGAACAGAGTGCTGGGGGCTGTCTTCATGGCGGCAAGTTGGTGCCAGGTTTCCCCCCAAACCTCGCAGTTTCTCTTACCCAGGGTAGAGTCAGGTAAGCCCCATGTCAAGGAGGGAGCACTGGGTTTCTGGCGGTCATCCAGGTACTGGAGCCTGGCTTCCAGTGACTAATTGCCGGTCATCTTCTGCCAGGAACACCCCCTGGATCGGCCATGGAATGAGGTCAGATGGTGGAAGAGTTGGGGCGACCTTGCTCCCACCGAAAAAGTCAGAGTAACTCCCTGACTTTTTTACTGCGTAGCTTCGTGGAAAAGCCTTGTGGTGGTTGTGAATTTGCGGCTGCGTCATATAATTGATGTAGCGCAGATTCGCAGCCACTGCAGGGCTTTGAGCACGTACAGACAGCCCCCCTGGACTAGATGGACCCTTGGTCTGATCCAGCAGGGCTCTTCTTATGTTCTTAACGTATTCCCTGAGGGAATTCCATGCATAGCCATCATATTCATTCCTGAATTCTCCCGTTTAGGGTTTGCCTTCTCTGCTGCTGCTTTGCACCTACTCTGAACCTTGGGCTGGTATCCCTTTCCTGCTCACTGTCAACAATGCTGTTTGTAAGAAGGAATGATTTCCTGGGTGTGTCCTATTTCCCACGCACACTCCTTAAGTTACAAGCAGCACTTAGGTGTGGTTTGGGGTAGGAAAAACACCTCGCCTCGAGGGGTTGACTTTGTTAAATCAGCCATACTTGGTAAGTCTTCTGGATCTGGAAAACGCCCACCGGGCTTTGAGACTTAAAGGGCCTTCTAGCATTTGTTTATTGTTAAGTGATTCACTTTTTAATATCTCGGAGAACTTCCCATCAGTGATGTGGAAAGCGTTTATAAGGGCTGAGTCAGTTGCTGCTTTTTGCTGAGTATTGAGGCTTTTGAGTCACAGCTCAGCTCACGGGTTGACCAGCGGAAGCTTTGGAAGACCTCTTGCTGTGAAATGCAAGTCCGGTTGACCAAGGGCCTTTGGGACGTGTCTCGGCACATGCTGCAGCAGAACCCTGTCGTGCGCTTTGGCTGCCTCTTGGGTGGGTTTCCATCATGTAGCGGGATTTTATTGTGGTGTTCCTTAGGTCATTATCTAGTAGTTTCGTTTCTGAACTTTTTTACATGCTACTGTAAAGCCTCCCGAGCCTTCTGGATCGATCTGGATAAGAAATTTGAATAAACAAACATTGCAGGTCGATGGCAGCGTCTGGGTGTAGGGCTGGCGTGTTGGGCTTCAGAGCTCTGCGGAACCCCGGTCTCTTATCTCAACCTATCTCCCAGGACCCTGAGGATGAAGGGGGGGATGGCAGGGGTTGGGGGAATGGACCTCATGCTTGCTATCCTGAGTTCTTTGGGGAAAGGGCTGGATACAGCTGTGATGGCCGGCTAGACTTGGTGACCGGCCCAAAGACACAAAGTCAAATCCTGTCTTGTATCCTGTCCTTTTGTGACTGGAGCCCCAGGACTTCCGGCCAACTTCAGTTGGCTTACATGTCATTCTCCCACCATGGCTCATGAAAAAGTACAGCTGAGTGTTTCCGGCTTACTGGTGGCATCCAGCACCATCCTGACTCCTGTTCGTGGTCTGGCCTTGTGGCGAGTGGGCAGCAATTCCTGAATAAATGTGGAGAAGCAAAACTTATTTCCATTTCTTGCATGGCTTTGTGAATAATAGAGGTGGAGGAGCTGGGTGGTGTGTGTTGCTTCAGGTATACCTGTGCTAGGTAAATTTAGGACAGAAGCGCATTTTGCCTTTTTCGAGCGATTGCTAAGATGCCTGCCCTGAAGACACCAACGTGTCCATGCAAGCTTTGTGTACTGGGTAATCATTTTCAACAGCCCGGGGGTGGGGGGTTTACTTCACACAGACCTTTGCTTTTAGCTTACGCAATGCACACTGTAATAACATAAAGGAAGACTTCATAATTATTCAAAATACACTTTAAAGGTGCTTAACAAAGCAAACACTTTAAAAATGAAATCCTGTTGCAACTGAGAGGCCTGTGCATCTACGCCAGCTTTCTCAAACCTGATGCCTGTAGATGTGTTGGACTACAGCCCCCATTATCCCCAGCCAACACATCGGAAGAGCCCAGGTTGATGAAGGCTGTTTTAGATCTAGGCGATATCCGTTGCTCTGGGGCTGCAGAGATGAAGGAAAGAACACTTTGGCTCCATCCCTAAGCTAGCAGGTTGTACGTGCCGCACACGTCTCCTTAAAGGCAGGGAGGTCCACCTGTCCAGGTCAGGCGATCCTGCTGAGATGCTGGCACCTCAACAAGCATGCTCTTCATGCCTGACCCAAAGGGGTTCAGGCTGGGGTGGCTTTGTAGCCAGCCTGGATCAGGACAGAGTGCATAACTGGTGCAACATGTGAAAGGACAGGGCTCCTGTATCTCTAACAGTTGTGTAGAAAAGGGAATTTCAGCAGGTGTTATTTGTATATGAAGAGAACCTGGTGAAATTCCCTCTTCATGTGTGAAGAAGTACTTTTATCTGTCCTGAATCTCCCACCAATCAGCTTCATGGGATGACCCCATTGAGTTCTAATATTATGAGAAAATTTATTTATTTATTTATTTATTTATTACATTTTTATACCGCCCAATAGCCAAAGCTCTCTGGTCGGTTCACAAAGGAGAAACATGTCTTCCTGTCCACTTTTTCCACATCATGCGTAAACAGCTGTTAATTTGCTGTATTTACTTTCGGTTTTGTTGCAGAATTGAGATCTGAGCACTACACAAGGAGCATTTCCTTTCCTGCTTTTCTGTTACATAATCTCTAGGAGGTGCTGTGGATTAGCAGAAAAGCACAATTACGCAAGTGGAAATCACGCTTTCTTTCAGTTTCACAGTTAAATGCTGCATTATCCCAGATCTAAATAAATTCACCGAAAGTGCTCTGTAAACACAGAAGTGAAACTGGAGGCTCACAGTGTCATCTAAAGAAGTGATAAACAACTGTGAATAGGGATTAATGAGCACATGATAAATGCTTTGTTTAGAAAAGTCCTGGGCAAGACTTCAATTTTCTGAAGGGCTCTTCTTTTCTCTAATGACTTCCTTGACATTGCTTGTTAACCAGACTAGTGACCTTGTGGACTTGACGTTGCCTTTTCTAACCTGTGGTATTCACTCTAGCTGAGCTTCTATTATTGTGGTTTTGAGTAACCTCCAAGCATTTTGAAGGGATTTAACCCTCTTGATTCCCCCTTCCAGCTTCCTTTCCCCTAGTTCCCTCATTTTAGAGATGTTTCCTCTTTTCACATCAAATGTGACTCTGTTCAACTTCCTTAGCAATTTCCCAATATATATATATCTGATCGCACCTTTGGTCGGTTCTAGGGCACAGTTATTTGGGGCATTGAGAAATTTAACCTCTTTGTAGTAGTAGTAGTAGTAGTAATACTACTACTACTACTACTAATAATAATAATAATAATAATTAAAATATTTCTTACCCGCCTCTCCATTTGGATCAAGGCAGCGAACAACAATAAGTACATAAAATTGATTTAAAACATAGCACACATTATTAAAACATCATAAAAACATCCTGCATGTGACTAGAACATGCATTTATCCAGTCAGTGTGGAGGTAACTGAAGTCACCCATTAGTAAACCACTTTCTCATTTGGAGGCCTCCAAAGGCCTTCAAGATTATCGGCCTGGAGGATGATGGCATGCCCTTAGTGCTGAATTATTTTTGTAGGCCAGTATTGTCACTCACAGCCTTTCTGTGGAGGAGTCTGCGTCTTTTAGGTTTTCTAGCCTGCTTGACACTATGCTCCCTGAGGTACAGATCAACACCGCCCACAGTACACCCTTCCCTGTCCTTCCTATAAAGTTTATATCCAGAGGTGACCGGATGCCACTGATTCTCTCCATCCCATCAGGTTTCCCTAATGCTCACTATATCTAGGTTCTCCTTTAAAACCAAGTACTCCAACTCTCCCATCTTGGCTTGGAGGGTTCTGGCATTAGCATAGAAACACCTCTACATGGTGTCTCTGGCTTGTGCATCTTCTGCTAGGGCCCTTAGGACCCTTCTGCTGGCTGTCATGTTCCCTTATGGGCTCATGGCCTATTTCCTCCTGTCCCTATTTGGGCACTCAGAAACATTTTCACTTTCATTCCCTAGGGATGATTCAACCTGAACCGGATGCTTCTCAGCACCTGTTGTCTTTATTTATTTATTTCCCCCAAGGCTCGGTTTAAAAGCTGCTCTGCCACCGTACTTACATCAAGCACCAGCAGCCTGGTTCTCTTCTGGTTCAAGTGGGTAACGCATCTGCGTAAGAGCATAAGCGAACACTCCGGCCGTAGCTAGACCTAAGGTTTATCCCAGGATCATCCCTGCCTGAGCGCTGGATGCCCTGTGTGGCACTTAGATGAACAGGTTTGACCCCAGGACAATCCTGGGATAAACCTTCGGTCTAGCTACGGCCTCTGAGGCATTTTCAAGAGAATTTGGGGTCTCCCAAAACTTGCCATGTAGGGTCGTGGGATCAGTGTGACAAGGTGCAAAGCCCCTTTGGGGGCAATTTGTTTCACCCATCCAGGGTTGACGCAGTATTTTTCTATTTGTAACACTCCCTCAGCACCTGAAGAGTTATAGCCAGTGGAGAGGCAGGGGGTAGTTATTACATTACCTCCAAATCGTGGCCTGGTATGGCTCACCCTAATTCACAGCTGCAAGGCGGCTCCTTCGTTGGCAGTAGGAGTAGCCCACAGGGTGTTATCATTCTTGCAAAACCTATTATGTTAAAGTTAAATAAAATGACCGCCCCAGTTAACCTAGTGACGTGTGTCTTGCCTTGTTATTCTAGTTCTGGTTGCAACTGGTGCCTGAATTTACTTGTATTCTTTGCCTCTCCCTATTTCTTTTGTATCGTCTATATTAGTTTCTGTGTCCATGGGCAGGGACTGATTAACTTTTAATCTCACATATTGCATAGAAAACATTAGGCACTTTATAAGATGATGGTGATGATAAAAACAAACAATAATAATAATAATTAATACTGATTTGAAGCACCTGGTCCCCTGATGGCCCCAAGAAACGCTTAATGCAAATGTTCATGTTACAAAACTGAGCTTTAGTTGAAGTAGATACTGGATTTGTGTGTAAAGCACAGAGGATAAAGATCCCTGATTAACAGTGCACCAAAGAGAAATGAGTTCCTTGTCCTTGCTTGCCCTGTTCTTTGGAAATATTAAAGAAGCACCACTGCAGGATGAGACCCAGGCACCTGAGACGCACATAGACCTTGCATATATAGAGTAGCTACTCTTATTTGTTCTGGAGGGAGAATAACAAAGTCTCTTCTGCCTCTTTCAACATGTGCAAGGAATAGCAAAGTGAATAAGTTGCTAAGAGATCAGCGTTTTTCTATTTGAAACAGAAAATATGAAGTCACAACAGAACTCTAACACACTTTGGAAGAGTTTCTTTTATAGACTCCGTGGTTGAGGAATCTACAACCTGAATTGGCTGCTGTGCTCTTTGTTTCACCACAAATTACATTGTTTGTGAAATCTTTGCCGTGTTGGTTCTGGGTCTGATCAATTTGGGGTTTGTGTCTTACGCTCTTCCTGCAACAATATGCTTGGATACATGAGCTGTCCTTAATTTAATTTAAGGAGGATGGAGTTTAATTCCATCCTCCTTAAAATCTGTAAAGGCAATTGCCTATTAAGGATAAACATTGGGTTCATTCATGCCACAAACATGGAGCACTATGTGTTAGTTGCTCCCCTCATATCAGTGAACGCCTTTGCCATTTTAAAAGAAATGGGACATTTCTGAGTAAACGTATGAAACAGGAGAGCTTAGAACCAACAACCCAGGAGAGCCAGTGTGGTGTAGTGGCTAAAGTGTCGGACTGGGAGTCGGGAGATCCGGGTTCTAGTCCCCACTCGGCCATGGAAACCCACTAGGTGACTTTGGGCCAGTCACAGACTCTCAGCCCAACCTACCTCACAGGGTTGTTGTTGTGAGGATAAAATGGAGAAGAGGAGGATTATGTATGGATAATCCTCCTTATGTACATTAATGTACGTTAATCCTTATGTATGGATAAGGCAGGATCTCTTCTCGATCCTCCCAGGGTGCAGGACACGGAATAACGGGCTCAAGTTAAAGGAAGCCAGATTCCAGCTGGACATCAGGAAAAACATCCTGACTGTTAGAGCAGTACAAGAATGGAATCAGTTACCTAGGGAGGTTGTGGGCTCTCCCACACTAGAGGCATTCAAGGGGCAGCTGGACAACCATCTGTCTGGGATGCTTTAGGGTGGATCTTCATTGAGCAGGGGGTTGGACTCGATGGCCTTGTAGGCCCCTTCCAACTCTGCTATTCTATGATTCTATTCATCTGATGGGGCTAGTTTCTCAGTGTTCCTCCAGGCCCTAATAAATGTGGCTGTTTTTGGTGAAACGTGTGTGTGTGTGTGTGTGTGTGTGTGTGTGCGCGTGCGCGTGCGCGTGCGCGCGTGCAGAGAGAGAGAGAGAGAGAGAGAAATTCGGGGCTTTACATCTCTCTGCAGGCATTAGAATACTGACTGTATATGTTATGAAGGTTCTGACATTGTCTTTCACCACCACTTTTGCCAAGCAGGCAATGGCAAGAAAACATGCAAAATGTGCAAGAGAGCAGGGAAAGGTAGCTAGAATGATGAACTGCAAGTTCATAACGAAGTAACAGTTTGTGATAGATGGTTTAAATCACGTCCAAAGTGGTTTGCAACAATCTTGGCTGAAAAGAAGGGTATAAATACACCAGCAACGGTTTTTAAAAACCCAGTGGTTCAACCCCAGCATCGCCTGTGCCTCGCTCTGCCTGGGAAGGAAGTCGCAGCTGTTCCCTTTTAATCTTCCTGCTCGCAGGAGAGGGTGTCCTTTATTCAGGCTCCTTCTCCACAGTCGGTCCTCTGCAGCTGTCCGTGCCGCTTCCCGAGAGCAGCGTTTCAACTCCAGCAACCGGGCTCTTGTGCTTGGGAGAGGGGCGAGTGGGGGGCCTGGTGCAGGGTGTGCCGTGTGCAAGAAATGTGGAGCCTCTCCCCTCCCCCTGCACCCCCGCTCTCCTCCCACATGTGCTGGCTTGGAGTTTTCACTCAGCTGCCTGTTGATTCAGGCCAAAGTTTTTCTCTGGCCCGGGTCGGCTCAGCACGCTGCCTTAGTGAAAGGAGGAGCCATTTTGAGCTTGAGCCACGTCCAACAGCTATCCTAGAGAGCTGAACGGAGACTTCAGATGTACGGATGAGCGGTACACGAGAAATTGTGCTCGTTTTGTAGAGAGAGTGGCACCCTTCTTAAATAAATGCAAATGCTAAATGCAAAGGGGAATTGCTCTTCCGGCCTGAGGCGAATGAAATGTTCCCAGTATCCCAACTGTGCATCTCCTACTTCTCTCTTGCACAAATGCCTCCCCTTTATTCCATCGTTCGCTTTCACCGTGGCCCCACGTGGCCTGTGCCTTGGCTCTAAGCACGGTTAAGGCTAGCAAGAATCGCTGTCGGAGGTTTGGCACCATCACTTTAACTGTACACCTTGGTAAGGAGCGAGTCAGGCTCGTGCTGCTGCGGACAATGCTGTGCCGACACAGAAGAGGACAGAGTGACCCATGCGTGTCCTTTAAGTGTGGCCAGGGTGTGCACCCCCCAGCCCCAGTTATCCTGCCTCGTAAAACTTGCCTAACAGCTTCCTAATACATGGAAATGCTCTTCCCATGTGCTGCCAGGCCAGAAATGTGCATCCTTTAAATGCATAAACAACTAACTTTCATCAAACCTGCGGATTCCCCTGGTCTGTGAGAGGCCCTGTTGTGCTGCTCTATTTATCAGCGCTAGGCCACCCGCTTTGCTATTGGAGGAAACAAATTGGGAGTTCCTCAGGGGCTCATAGAAAAGGGGTGTTTCTTCTCCTCTCCCTCCCCACATTGTCTGGGAAAGTTTTTTTTCCCTTATCAAACAGGCAGGGAAATTAACTCCTCTGGGACCAATTCTTCCCCCCAGTTGCTTTTATCACTGCCGGTGGCTTTAACTGTTTTTCTGATGTTGTGTACGTTCGTCAGGAAGGGTTTTTCTTCTTCTTTTTAAAACAATGACAAAGTATTATTTTTTCTGCACAGCATATTCCCAAATACCGTATTTCTTTGATTGTAAGACGCCATCGATTGTAAGACGCACACTAATTTCAGTACCACCAACAGAAAAAAAAATCCTAAGACACACCCGCGATTCTAAGATGCACCCCGTTTTTAGAGATGTTTATATGGGGGGGGGGAATGCGTCTTAGAATTGAAGAAATACGGTATGCAACAGAAACCTCTTGCTTTGTCAATGGCTCTGTTTCAATGCCTTACTGATGGGCGTGAGATCATCAGGTTTGGTCTGGGACGTGTGGTTGTAGGAGTCTCGCCTTAACTGCAGTGTGTGTTTGCGTTTAGATCCTGCGTTTTGACTATTAAATCCTCAAAGTGGCTTATGATAGCAATGGATGGATCAGTCTGTTTCCAGTCCGTGTCCATTTCAGATGTGTTTATTCATGACCTCCCCGCCCCCCCCCCCCCCGCCCCTGGTCCATTTCTGCATCATTCTCTGAATGTTTTCTTTAAAAGCCACGCAACAGCTTGCATTATTATTTTAAAGTATTTTTTCACAAAATAAGCATTAATGTATTTTATCCTAAAGTATGCACACATGCATTTTAACCTGGATGGTAAAAATCAAAGTTTGTTTTTTTAAATTAGATTTTTAAAATTTTAATTGGATTTAAAAAAAAAATGTAATCTGTTTTTTAAAAATGCTGAATTTCTCTCTAATTTAAAAAATAATGTAGTTGCAATCAAATCCCATCATAAACATGCTAACTCTACACTTAGGGGCTGTTCGCATGTCATGACATGTACGAACCTGTCGAGTGTGAGTTATATGAGGATTGTATGTGCAACCTAGTGCCCGTGGGCACAGTGACTTGTCGTCCGAATCTGGGCTTCTTCTCATTAAAAAGTCACCCACCAATCAAACATGGACATTAATTTAAATTACTCATCTCATGAAAATGGCTCTATACACCCTAACTACCGGCTCTTGCTTCTTGAAAATTCTCGGTTTTCAGTTTATCTGACTAAAGTCACATGTATAAAGTCGCAAGCTAGGATGATTGTTCTGGGCTTATGTGATATTGCAGTTTGACCCAAGCATAGGGCGAATAAAAATTGGTGCTTAAAATACATCCAAACAATTTGGATTTTTTTAGTCCAGTAACTATCAAACTATCAATCATGGGCATTTCATTGTTGTTCACTACTTTGTTTTTTTGTGAGGGCAAAGCTGGGCCAAGACTGTGAAGCAAAAAGGAAGAAGGGAAGAAAAAATTGTTACGTGTGCATCTTACTGAATCCTCATACTAAAGCTGAAATCCTGCACCCCCTTAGCAGGAAGTAAGCCCCATTGAACACAGTGGAACATATTTTTGAAGAGACATTGTGCTGTTAACCCCAAACGATCATGGGTCATAAGAAAGACCATGCATGTGAATATATATTTTTTTAAAAAAATTCCCTCTATAGGTGAAAAGGATTGAATGCCTAATATATACAGTGAGACAAAGGGATGCAAAGTCTGCTTGTAAGAATGGAACAGTGTAAATAATACTCTATTTAGTTGTAAATTAAAAAGATCTGCACCATTGTTCAGGAAATATATGAAAAAGTTGCCAGCGCTACAGTATTCGTTCGAAGATCTGGCAAACAGAACTGTGCACAGTATTACAAATGTGTCTGCACTACAGATTTGTATATGGGCACTACAAGATTGGATTATTATTATTATTATTATTTTAAAAAGTTTGCTTTCGTAGTAATCACCAGCATGGCATTTGCCCTTTTCACATTTGAAATGGCAGTTACTGGCTTGACATTGTAATTGAATTATCCTCCACAACCCCAAGATCTTTTTCCTGATTCGTCACCACCAGTTCATGTCTCATCAGTGTGTGTGAGAGGGAGGGAGGGAGAGAAGCGAGGATATTTTCTTTTAACCCAATGCGAATCAGTTTGCCAAACGGAGCCACACTGCCCATTTTATTGACCATTCATCCTATTTGGAAAGTTCATTTTGGAGCTTTTTGTAATCCCACCTTGTACAAAATCTATATTTCCGAATTCCAGATGATTTATGAACAGCACAGGGACCTCCTTGCTTCTTTCTCCCCCCCCCCCATTTATGGGTGAAGAAATGGAGGAGGATGGGTTTACATCTCTACCAGACCTCAAGGTCTCCTGTGGACATTACTCACAGGGCTAGTAGTGCTCCCAGAAAATGAGCAGCGTCCCTGGTTTTTTTGCTTTGCTTTTTGGAGAAGCTCTGGTGGTGGTTTGCTTTGTATTTTGCTTATGGAAGCTCTCCTGTGCTGCTGTTCCAAAATCGCTCTCTCCACAAGGCCTGCAAGAGGCGGAGAAGAAAAGCATAATCCATTCAAAAGTCTCCAGTTTCATCAGGGCTGGGAACGCAACGGCTTGTTTCAGCTTGGCTGTGTGGGCGTTTGTTTAGTTTGCAGCTCCTTGCTATGGATTGGATGATGCACGACTGAGTGTGTCTGTGTGTGTGTGAGTGTGTCTGTGTTTCAAGAACCTCCCCCCCCTCCTTGTTTAAATAATAGCTGCTTTAGACACATGTCCTAAATGGCAAGTAAGCTGGGGGGGGGGGGCGTTTCCTGGTGTCGATCTGTCTCATGAAATTTAGCCTAACAGCTTGAAAAAAGAAATCATTCATAGGGGGGGTTGCTGCTAACATCCGCACAACGTTTTAAGCCAGAGTTGTGTGTTTATGCTTTGTGGCATTTATAAACTCCTGGACTTCTTGCCCTGAAGCAAAATGTTTAATCTGAAGATGCCTTTAACAATCAAAGAGTTCTGATCTGGGAGGAATGGGTTTGTTTGTTGTTTGCACAGCACCTTTATTTATATTTGGTGTTTCTAACAGAGTAAAATAAGCAAATGCCCTGATGTTACAATCAAAAGTTAGGCAATGCAGAGGGCTTCGGAGAAACGAAGGCACCAACAGAACATCAGAAGAGCCCTGCTGGATCAGACCAAGGGTCCATCCAGTCCAGTACTCTGTTCACATAGTGGCCAATCAGCTGTCAACCAGGGACCCACAAGCAGGACACAGTGCAACAGCACTCTCTCGCCCATGTTCCCCAGCAACTGGTGTATACAGGCTTACTGCCTCTGAGGCCTTAGCTAGACCTAAGGTTTATCCTGGGGTCATCCCTGCCTGCTCCCAGGATATCCTGTGTGTCATTTACATGAACGGGGATGATCCCGTGACGATCCTGGGATAAACCTTAGGTCAGTGGTTCCCAAAGTGGGCGGTGGGATTGCATATGGGGCGTTAAGAGGCAAGGGGGCAGCAGGGGGGCACTAAGAGGCAAGGGGGCAGCAGGGGGGCACTAAGAGGCAAGGGGGCAACAGGGGGGCACTAAGAGGCAAAGGGGCGGCAGGGGGGCGCTCGAGGTGGTCTTTTCCGAGAAGCACCATTCCAGAAGGTCTTAAAACCCAGGGACATTTTTATGGGAGAAGGTAGTTTGGTCCCAAGCCATATAGGGGAAGAATCCACACATGTATTAATACCATTTAAGAAGAGAGTCCTTTTAACGGTGAATTGCTATCCTGCACTATGGAGAGTGGTTTAGAAGCTCCTGGTTGCATTTCCAACATCATTTTTGGTGGAATGTGGTTTTAGTGTGGTCTGCCTACTTCTCTCCAAGCAAAGAAATCGACTCCAGATTACGAAACGTGGTGATTTAAGACTCATGTTAAGTGACTTTAAACCAGACATTGGGAAACTGGTATCACTTCATCAAGCCCATCCATCACATTAAGAATTTACAGAATAGTGAGGTACTCTACCCTAGTTACTAAATGTGATATCTAATATTCTTGTTAAATGACTATCAGACTTTGAAAAGATGATATCACTGGATCACGTTCATCAATTATGTTTAATTGAATAAACTAAAAAAATGTAATTGGATTTTGAATAAATATTCAATTAATTGTTACTGTTTTGAATTTTATTGTCATTATCTTCCTTAGTAGGTCATTGAAAACTGCTATTCTGAATGATTTTTATAGTGTAGGGTAGGGGGCACTGGGCATGAGTTTGTGGGACCAAGGGGGCGATTACCTGAAAAAGTTTGGGAACCACTGCCTTAGGTCTAGCTAAGGCCTGAGACTGGAGGTAACACATAGCCAACAGGGCTAGTAGCCATTGATAGCCTTCTCCTACAGGAATTTATCCAACTCCCTTTTAAAGCCATCCAAATGGTGGCTGTCACTACATCTTTTGGTAGTGAATTGCAAACAAATGTAATTGCCCAAACATGAGCTTCATTTCAGCCTGGTATGAGGCATACTGCTTTTCTCTCTCAAGGTGGTGCCCATATTATCCTAAAAATAACCCTGTGAGGGAGGGAGGTTAAGAAGAGAGAGAGAGAGAGAGAGAGAGAGAGAGAGAGAGAGTCTTCCCAGTCTTAGTCCAATGTCTTTCAGTGTCTCCAGGAAGGCCCTGGGCCAGATCTACACTACCGCTTTAAAGTGCTTTATAACAGTTTTGAAAACGGTATATGGAGTGTGTCCTGGGCCCCAGCAGTTGTCAAAACTGTTATAAAGCGCTTCAAAGTGTTTTAAAGCAGTAGTGTAGATCCTGCCATTGTTATGCCTCATCAGTGGTAGTAACCAAAAGATATAGAAAGGAAATTTAAAATGCAGAAGATAGTGTTAAAATAGCATCAGGTGTTTTTGTGAGCTCAATGTGAACTTTGGCTGATCCCAGTCCAAGTGCACATTGCAACATAAGAAGCCATGTGCACTCTATCCCAAACGGATGGGGAAAGGGAACATTAGCCGCTTGAACGTTATCAAGTTGAATCTGTGCTGCTTTCACTGGTTGCTTCTAGACAAGGCTTTAATCGTTCAATCACCCTGCACAGTCATTCATGGGATTTTACAGGGGTGTCCATACATCATCGTCTTCCATTTGTAGTTCTGCCATGTTTTCTGCAGTGTCGTCTGTCTTATTTCTTACCAGCAAAAATTGTTAAGTAGGAAAAGACAGAATAGCTGCTGAATGCCTTTTGATTCTTAGCATTAGGAGCCCTATCCCCAACACTGCAAAAACTATCAGAAAAGGACTTGTGTGTTCTCTGCAAATGTACCCACTACAACTCTTTTTTCCCAGAAGGAGGAGATGTGATAAAATGTGTTTTCCATTGGGATGGATATCCTGTTGTTGTTTTAGAGCAGTGCATTTTGAAACAAGAAGATGCATTTCATATTGAAGGCAGTTTTGCAGGCCTTCTTTGATAAATTGAAGAAAGAGAGCTTGCTGCTGAAAATACTTTAAATTTTAGAACATTTTGAGTCAATATATATAAGATCAAGGAAATATTAGTAATAGGATGCACACACACCAGAGCCAAACTGTACACATTACAGTACCTGATGACTAGGCCCCAGTATATCTGAGTCTTTTGATTTCCCATTTTTTAAAGTCATAATCTGATACTCTACATTTTTTGCTAAGTTATTGCTGCTGCATATACCACCATTTGTCAACAATGCCTTTCTGCCATTTACATAGATTGGTCTACACAAGACCGATCTATGTAATATATATATTATTATATATGATTGAGGGGAGACATGATAGCACTCTTCAAATACTTAAAAGGTCGTCACACAGAGGAGGGCCAGGATCTCTTCTCGATCCTCCCAGAGTGCAGGACACGGAATAACGGGCTCAAGTTAAAGGAAGCCAGATTCCAGCTGGACATCAGGAAAAACTTCCTGACTGTTAGAGCAGTACGACAATGGAATCAGTTACCTAGGGAGGTGGTGGGCTCTCCCACCCTAGAGGCCTTCAAGAGGCAGCTGGACAACCATCTGTCAGGGATGCTTTAGGGTGGATTCCTGCATTGAGCAGAGGGTTGGACTTGATGGCCTTGTAGGACCCTTCCAACTCTGCTGTTCTATGATTCTATGATTCTAAGAGTTTAAAGCAGAGGTAAAGAACCAGGGGCCCTCCTGATGTTGTTGGACTTCAAGTCCCATCAGCCTTAGCCAGCACAGTCAGTGGGGACAAATGGAAGTTGTTGTGCAACAACCACATCTGGAAGGTCACAGGTTCCCCATATCTGGGTGAAAAGGATGCATGCTGGACATTTGAAACCAGTGTAGAGCTTTACAGTATCCCAGGACATAGCAATCCTCAAGCTCTGTGTACTCCAGCAAATTGATTTCAAAGGGAGACTCCAGGGCAAAGCTGCCATGTTGGAATCCATTAGCAAATTTGACACTGTGGACCCTGGACTCAGTAGAACTAGGAATTGCTAGCTTTCTTCAGAAAGGAATGATACGTCAAAGTGTTTGTCTCCACAATTGATCTCTCTGTCACCTGTAGTTGCTAGTTAGGAATGGGTTACAGCCATACTCATTGGAACTTACATTCATTTAATTGGACTCTGTACTTGTTTCTCCTCTGCTGTCCCTTGTAGAGTGGGCAAACTACAGCGCACAGCACACCTTCAGCCTGTGGGATCTTTCCATCCAGCTCCCTAGCTGCCAGCTGGTTGACCGTGACCTTGCGAAGTTAACCCTGCTTGGCATATCTGTTGCTGGGGTCGAGGAAGCAACTTTGATGGCAGCAGCTCTTTTAAAGTGCTGTTCACAAGCTCACTGCTGTCTAATAGCAGGGTTGCTGCCATAGTAGCAGGGATATGATTTTGCCCAGTACAGAGCCTGGATGCCTCATGATGGGATGGAACCCTCTTGTGAGGCATCTGCTGTTTGTAGCACTGTTTTTCTAGAAGACTCTTAGTTGCTTTTATCTCTGAGCACGTTGGATTTCTTACACTTGTTACTCAAGAAACTGTGGGGATGAATCCAGAAGTAAGGCTTGAAGTACAGCTATAGATGAGCAAAGGACCCTTCAGAAGTTGCATAGACTAAGGTCACAATCCCTTCCATGTTTAGACAGAAAGAAGTCCTACAGCTCCCAGCTCTGCACAGTGCTTGGCACAATTGGAAACATCTGGATTGCTGATTGTAAGGAGTGCGTCAGTGCCACTTTTCATATCCTCCGCCTGTTTGAAATTTGGGGGATGGGCATGGTGCTTAGGGTGACAATATGAAAAGGAGGACCAGGCTCCTGTATCTTTAACAGTTGCATAGAAAAGAGTATTTCACCAGGTGTCCTTTGTATGCATGCAGCACCTGGTGAAATTCCCCCTTCATCACAACAATTAAAACTGCAGGAACTATACTAGAGTGACCAGATACAAAAGAAGGCAGGGGATCCTGCAGCTTTAATGGTTGTGAAGAGGGAATTTCACCAGGTGCTACATGCATACAAATGACACCTGAAATACCTTTCGCTAAACAACTGTTGAAGATACAGGAGCCCGGTCCTCCTTTCCATATGGTCACCCTAATGGTGCTGTTGGAACCAGAGGCATGATCTTGTTTCCTCCTTCCTGCCTGCATGAGTAGGTCTAAAAGTGGCTTCTGACACTGGCATGCAAATGGGAAAAGTTTTCTTGTGATGACTTCTGGGTGCAAAATTTGAATCTTAGAACCTTCTAGAGGGATTGTTGCAAGTAAAGTTACCTGAGGCAGTAGTCATTCACCCTTCACTGGGAATTCTTCAAAAAGTTACTATGCTCTAACTGTAGCGTCACCTTACATGAGTTTCGGAATTATTTCTCTCTGAGATTTGTCCAGCTTGGCGCAACGAAAAACCCTGTTGGAGTGTGTATGAATGAGTGCTGCATGTTTTGTTTTGTTTTTTAAAAAAACCACATTTCCCCTTTCTAATTTAAGCTTCGGTTTTCAGCTCCTAGTTCTTATTGTGCCTTCCTGCTGGGCAGAACTGGTGCTAACTAGGCAGTTTCTATATGGGCCTTCTTGGCCATTATCCTTAGCCAGTATGGCCATTGTACTCTGTGTTCAAATTTTAAAAAGCAAAATTCTGTATGAACAGTAGGTAAGCTATGTGTATAGAAAGAAATTGGCATTTTCATAATTTATTTTGCTTGTGCTTATCATTGAGAGGGGCTAGAATAGCTCCCCTGCCCATTTCTGAGTTTTTACTCCTCATGTCTTACTCTCCCCCACTTAAAGCCTGTATTGGCTGGAGGGTGGAGAGAGCCAGGGAGATAAGAAGGCCATTTGGTAGAAGGTGTTGGTGGGGAACCCTACATGGGGGGTCGTCTGTGCTCCCTCCTATGTTGGAGGAAGGGTGGACATGTGAGGATCTTTCCAAACCTGGATTAATTGTTCAGTACTTCTAAACAATTGGTCATTTGGGGTGAATTAAAATAATCCAACTCTGTCTGCTGAGGCTAAATGTGTATTTAACCAATATGAAATAAGAGTAGTTTATATACGGGCACAGGATAGTTAATACTACGGAGTCTGGAATGGAAGTCCCTTATTAGATCATAGTTTAAATTCTGGCCAAGCATCTCATGCAGACAGTTCCTTAATCATTCACTCCTGGCAAAGGGTCGGCCTGAACTATTACGTATTTGTAGAATCTGCCAAAGCCGTCTGATGGGCAGAGTAGTGGATGTGTTCCTTGAAATCCTGGATCCCAATTCACGCTCAGTTGTGTATGCGCTGTGTGGTCTGGGGCAAGTTTCTATCTCTTGGCCTTAACAGTAAGGATGAACACGTTTTGGACTTTAACTCAACTTTAAACACTGATATAATCATTTTATAATCATTTACCACAAGAGAGTCTGCGGTACGAAGATAATAAACAGATGACGTCTGCAAGAAGTGTAAGTGAGCTCTCCTTTGGCACCTACTTACAATTATCCATCAATTTATGTGCTCAAAACTGTACCATATATGGAGAGCCAGAGTGGAAATGTCCTACTGAGGACGCTTCCAGTGACCTGTGCCCCCATCTTGCCTTCTTCAGGGAGGGGGATAAGGCAGAACTTTATTTATTGTTAAGAGCATCAGCTCCTGGTTTGTGATTCTCTGATTTTCTAATGCTAGCCATGTGGCCGGTGGTCCTCCTGGAAATGGAGGGCAAGACAACGCCCCCATCCCACCCCACAAAAAGTGCTTGAAGTGTTAGTTTCCAAAGCAGCAGCCTTCAGCTGGTGGATCACAACCCCACACCGAAATTCTGATTGTTTAGTGTATTTTAAATGTATATTTTTAACATTTTAATTGTAAGCTGCTCTTGCATGGGAGTTAGAAAAGCAGGGGAACAATGTTTTAAAATAAATAAAATTTTACGTAAGGGTAAGGCTGGAGGCAGTTTCCCTCCCCCCCCCCCCAGAATTGACGACATGCATGGAAGGTAGATCTATGCTAGTGATGTGGGTTGTACCCGTGGTGGGTTGTACCAGTGGTGCCCCACCCACCTTTTGGCAATGGGGTGGGGAGAAGTTAAATGAACTGGAGGGGTAAGGAAGGGGGAGATAGATATTAGAGACAAAATAATACATAAGACGGAAACATTTACTGTGAGTCTCATGTTTTACACTGGGCTTATATAATGGTGGCCACCAGGAAAGAAGGGAAAAGGGTGTGTTGTGGCTTTAAGAGACCTCGGTCAATGTGCTGTAATGTTGTTGTCCCTCCAGTCAACCAAGTCAGGTTTATAACCCTCTTGTTGGTTTTAAAGTCATCAGGATCAGCTGCCCAACTTCTGTGCTTTTATTGTCCACTTGGAGTTTTATTGGTTCCATTAGATGAAGGCCTTACTGTTTCCATCCGCGAAGCAGGCTACCTCTGACATTTCCTTGTGTGGTTCCTAGCTGGCCGAGCAGCGTGCAAAGTCTCCCCTGTTCAGGCTGCAAGTGCTCTTTCCTGAAGGATGGGGAGGCATTTTCTTGCATCTTGCCAGCTCTGCTGCTGGCCCAGGGAACAGAAATTGCCACGGCAGAGGAGTGGGCCAAAGGCTTTGCCAGCCCTTCTGTGGCCACCCAGCGTCACCAGTTGCCAGCAGCCAAGGGCGGAGCTGATCTGTCTTCAATTTTCAATTTCTTTATATGGGTTTAGTTTAGTAATTCCTTTATGCCGCTTCTGATTCCGTCAGCTGCCTTGAGCAAATTAATAGAAAGGAGGGATATGAATTTAATAAATGAAGCTAAACGGCTATTTCAAATGTTAATCATCACAATGGAAGAACATAATTAAGGGTTTTTTTTCTTTTTTTTTACTTGGCACTTGGATGGGGATTGAGGCATCGAGCCAACAATTCCTGGCTTAGCCAGATGTGTACAAAAAATTAGGCCTGGGGGCGAAGGCTAGGCCTTCCCTAGCAACCAGCCTTGGGAAGCCCACGATGGCCATGGGAGAGATGCTGTAACCATGGCGACTGGCTGTGCATGGACTCTCTCTCTCTCTCTCTTGGGCCGGAGACGTAACCTTTAGTAACCTTCACCCTTGTCGTATGACCGGAGGAGGGTAATAAAAGCCTGCCCCTCCTCGAGAGGGGCCATATGGAGCCCCCTGAGAGGAGGAGGGGGTCCATGGGGAGGAGCTCAGGGTGGCAGGTGTGTGTGGGGGGGGAGTGCAGCCTCCTCTCCCCCCCCCCCCCCGACATCAGCCCCTCTTCAGCCGCCCCTTCTTTCGGCTCTCTAAAGGCCGGCCATTGGTCAGGAGGCCTGCCCTGTCGGAAGAAGCCGACGTGCCATGGCTCTATTTCTTCTGCTCTGTTTGGCGTTGAGGCCGTGTTGTGGCCCGAACGGAGGCTGGTCATCACAGTTCCACATAAAGAGGCACTCCACAAGGGAAAACAGTGAACGGAGCAGACTTTCTGTTATTGAAATAGTTTTGTCATCTGAGCAAATGGCTACAGATAACCGAAGCAGGCTAGTTCGGAAAGCAAGTGTGTTTTCCACAAGTGCTTCCCACCGGGCATGTGCACTTGACAAGGAGCTGTAACCACCGAGGACACTATCTCTGTGTGATGGAGCTGCCTTTGCAGTTGGGTGAACTTTTATGCTGTGTAGGAACACTTAAAAAAGGGAAAAGGGGAAAAGGTTAGGGTTGGAGATGTAAAATTTCCAGAAATTTTGAAGCCATGGGGGGGGAAAACATTGGAAATTTTGGAGGAAATTGAAAAATAAACAATACTTATTTTTTTAGTGCTCTTTGCAGATATAAAGGCACTTGCTGCTTTAAGACAGCCTTCCCCAACCGGGTGCCCTTCAGATATTTTAGACTTCAGCTCCCATCAGCCTCAGGCAGCATGGCCAATGGTCAGGACTGCTGGGCACTGTAGTCCAAATCTTCCAGAGGATGCTAGCTTGGGTAGCGTGTTCTTTGACCATGTTCCAGCTTTAGGAAGATAAAGTAGCCTTTCTGTTTCTAAAGTTATTTTATATATGACTGGGGCTGTAGCTAGACCTAAGGTTTATCCCAGGATTGTCCTGGGGTCAAACCTGTTCATCTAAGTGCCACACAGGGCATCCAGCGCTCAGGCAGGGACAAACCCGGGATGATCCTGGGATAAACCTTAGGTCTAGCTACGGCCTTAGTTTCCTCCTAAAATTATCATTATATCTTAACACTTTTTAAAGTAAATTTGTAATTATTGTCTGAATAGATTAGAACTACATTAAGTGACTGCTACAGCATCAGAAACACAGGAGTCTATACTGTCAAGAATACACAGTGGTGACTCTACTCACATGTTGGGAAACTGAGCATAAATGTCTATCAATAAAATATACTTTAGATCAATAATTTAAATAATGAAATAAATAATTATGCTGGGAATCTTACAGTGAGGATTTAAAAAAATGTTTTCCCCCATAGCTTCATTATTTCCTGACATTTTATATCTCTACTCTTTTTATAAAAGTGTTGTAAGTACATAGTGTTTTAGAAGTGATTTGTGGGGGAGTAAAGGCTGAGTGACAATATAAAAATATTTTGAATTAAATTCTGAAAGAAAATATTTCATAATCTTAAGCTGTTCAATTTTTTTTGGAAAAAATAAAAACAGTCATCCGAAAGAAATCGTGGGGGACATTATTTTTCTGGGTTCCCCCCCCCCCGGCCTTCACATCTCTTGCGTTTATATGGAGTGCCCTTTTTGTAAGGCAGTTTTATTAATTAATTACACCCCTCTGCCACAGAGGAGGGCAACACGGTATAAATGTTGCATGAGGCCCCGGGTTCAAGTATTTTGAGAGAGGGAGAAAAATGTCTCCTTGTCCATACCATGCATAATTTTGTACACCTCTATCATGTCTCCCCTTAGTCTCCTTTTTCCCAAGCTAAACACTCCCAGTTGATGTAACCTTCCCTCGTAGGGGAGATGCTCCAGCCCTTTAATAATTTTAGTTGCCCTTTTCTGCACTTTTTCCAGCTCTATAATATCCTTTTTTATGTGTGGTGACCAGAACTGTACACAGTATTCTAAGTCTGGTCGCACCATAGATTTGTATAAGGGCAGTAGGATACTGGCCATTCTATTCTCAATTCCTTTTCTTATAATGCCTAACATGGAGTTTGCCTTCTTTACAGTGGAGATTTTTGTGGCCCCCACCAGGTCTCCTGTCTCAAGCTCTCTTATCTTTGCCACTTGCCAAGAACTGCAAAAACAGGAGGCCCATCAAAGTGGGTAGTGTTTGGCTTTGTATGTCAAAAGATGTGCGGCAGGCCTGGAACTGCATGCTTAGCCACAAATGTGGAGAATATCATGCAACAGCTTGTTCTGGTAGAAACAGAAATCACTTTTGTCAATGGGCTCTTGCCAACTGGAAATACACTTGCATGCCTAGTAGCATTGCCATAGAAGCTCCGTGTGACCAGCCAGAACTGCACTGAGGTTAGGATTCCCCAATTTGGGCCATAGCTAGACCTAAGGTTTATCCCTGGATCATCCAGGGGTCAAACCTGTTCATCTAGGTGCCACACGGGATCCAGTGCTCAGGCAGGGGCGAACCCTGGATGATCCCAGGATAAACCTTAGGTCTAGCTGTGGCCTTGGTGTCTTCCAGATGTGTTGGACTACAACTCTAATCATGGCCATTCTGGCTGAGGATGATGTGTGATGTAGTCCAACACATCTGGAGGGCTCCAGGTTGGGGAAGGCTGGCTTAAATCATTGCTAGGTGGGAGTCTAGCTGATTTACTAGAACAGACGGGCATTGGTGGTGGTTTGAGGAGGAGTGAGAAGCAATGTACTCGGTTTTCTGTGTAACCAGGAACACCATCTGTGAGGGGAGGGATTGCTACCCAAGCGTCTGGAGAGGCTTGCATTTACAGGGCATTTTAAAAGCAAGATTTATTTATTTTAGAAATGGTGGTTGGGATTTGCTTCATGCTTACATGGGGCCAGTGGTGGAAAAAGTATGACGATTATACAGTAGAAGTATCGTGGTGGGTATGTGTGTATCTCTGCAGGACTCCCAAGTTCTATACCCACCATTGCTTTTGCTCATCAGTTGTTTGGGTCCTTCTTTCTCATTCCAGCCCCATTTGTTTCAGTGGAGCCTGCGTTTCAAGACATGAACAGAACTTCTGCAAGAGTTGTGTATGGATGTGCTTTGGCCCATGGCTAGCACACTATATCCAAATTAAACTTCTTTTGTTTCTGTTATTTGCAAACTCAGGCAAGCATAGTATTTTATATTAAACTAAGGGCTTTGCTAGACCTGCCGGGTTATCCCGGCAGGGAGGCGGGGCCAAGGCGCGCTAACGTTAGCGCGCGCCGCCGCAGCTTCCAGACAGCGGACGTGCAGGGACGTCGGATCCCTGCAGCGTCCGCCATTTTTTTTTTCAGTTTAAAGGGGCCGCGTGCGGCCCGAAGACTCTGGACTGCTAAGTCCGTTTTTTTTTACCGGGGTGGGGGGAAGGATGGCAGGGGGGGTGGCAAGGGGGAAGGGGGGGTGACAGAGAGAGCGCCGCGTGCCGCCGCCCGAGGAAGCAGGCAAGCGGCACTTGCCCGGGCAATGCCGCCCCATGCCAGCTCTTGCCCGGGCAAGCGCCGCTCGCCTGCTTCCTCGGGCGGCGGCGTGCGGCGCTCTCTCTGTCATCCCCCCTTGCCACCCCCCCGCCATCCTTCCTGCCCCTCTCTTCCCCCCCCGGGCCAATGGGCACAGCGCTTGTATGAGCGCTGTGCCAGGTCCGTGGCTTTTCGCAGCTACTCGCGAGTAAGCGAGTAGCCGCAAAAAGCCACGGAAGTAGCTAGACTTCCCCCAGCCCCGGCCTGAGGCCGGAGCTGGGGAAAAGGCGTGTCATAAGCGACTTTGCTTATGGCGCGTTAGACGAGGCCTCAGTGCGGCCTGCCTCCGGATTCCCCTGTGCGTCATCTGGACGCACAGCAGGGAAACCGATTCTGAAGGCGCGCTAAGGCCTCGTCTAGGAAGGCCCAAAATATGCCATATTGCATACTGTTAAATTTTATTAAGGGCCTGATATATCGTTTGGGCAAAGATACCTCAATCCGTGCCCCCAGATCTGAGATGGAAAAAGCTAAGATGAAGTTCATCTGTATGGATCCTCTCTCCAAAAGGGAGACTTCTTCAGTGACTCTTTAACATTGGCTACTATCTTTAATGCAGCCTTGTTAATAATCCTTCAGAAGCTACTAGCCTGCAAACATGTTTACTAGCCTGCTGCAAACTCGCAGAATAAGGATGGAGAGGTGTTGGGTTACAGGAAAACAGATTCCGGCTGGACATCAGGAAAAACTCCCTGACTGTTAGAGCAGTACGACAATGGAACCAATGACCTAGGGAGGCCATGGGGTCTCCCACACTGCAGGCCTTCAAGAGGCAGCTGGACAGCCATCTGTCAGGGAAGCTTTAAGGTGGATTCCTGCATTGAGCAAAGGGTTGGACTCGATGGCCTTAGAGGCCCCTTCCAACTCTACGATTCTATGATTCTATGGGTACTGGGTGTGGAGGAGGGAGCTTCCATCATCTAGCAGCCTGCTTAGTTTCTTTGGTAGTTGCAGAGGAGGGACAGCTTCATCCCTTATTCACCAGCTTGCTCACTTCCCCGTAGTGGAAATCCTGGCTGCCAATGGCTATAAGGTTGTCCTAATGGTCTTTGGAAACTTTGGCTTCTATGGGATAGAGCGAGCTACTGCCCAGTAAATAGTTCTATTGAACCAAGTGAAGTTGCTTTCAGGAATATTGGGTAAGAGTGAAAGTCAAAAATCTGGCCTTAGAATGACTCTCTCTGCCTGTTCCCATCACACTGGAGGTTTAATTTGCGTAAACTGTGAATCACAGGATGCAATGTTATTTTGATTTTGACAGCTGTTGGGAAAAGAGGGAAGAACCTCGTGGCTCTTGCATATTTTCAAATCCCTTAGGTTCTGATGTGTATCAGTCATGATTATAAAAGCCAGTGAAGTAGGTATCAGTAGGTTTTGTTGCCGGCTTTAGATGTGCCTTTTAAAATGTGCTCTGGACTGATGCATGGTTTTCGTTTCTTTTTAAGCCCAGAGAAAGAGACTGTAATGGTCATGATTTTTTGTGGATTTAGGAAAGTAGCCAAATGGTGGTTGAAAGATAATGTTTGTTTCTTGTTGCTGCTCAGAGATCTCAATTTAACTGATATTTCATGGGCAGCAAGTGTCAGACCCTTCTAATCTGCTGGTGTCTTAAGATCTTGATCCTGATTGAGGGAGGTGTTCATATGCAGTCCCCTGAGATACTCAAATCTGTGCAGGGGTTACACAAGAGCCCCTCTCCTGGTCTCATCCTGGTTTGCCTATATCTCATCCTGGTTTGCCTGGTTTGCATACTTATGCTTATTTAGAAGGTAGAAAGAAAAGGGTGAAAGACAGCACCCTGGAAAATAAGGATGGAATAGACACTTATTAATAAATACTTAATAAAATAAAAATTACCACTGGCATTTCTTTGGACTCACTTTTTTGTTCAAAGGATGATGCACGGGGCTGGAGCAATGAGGTGGAGGAGAGTTACCTGTGGCAAGGAAGAATTGTCTCTAGGCGAACAGAAAGGAAACTGGTAAAGGATTTCCCTTTCTTTTTCAGGGTTCAAATAACTTAAGTATGCATTGGCAGGCAGACTATTAACACTTTTCTACAGGCTACTGACTACGTATGTATGTTTGTATGTATTTACAAGGCTGGCTTAGCATGTACCAACTTTGAGGGCAGATTTCAAGTGTCTTTTGCCAACATATTAAATTTCCTTACAAATTTGGAGCATTTCTCTCTCCTGCAGAAGATGGTTCTGGATTCCGAATACAAATACATTCTAAATTTGTATTTTAAATTTGTATTTTTGCATTGCTGCTGTTTTTATCTTGGTTGTATTTTATATTATGGTTTTATACTGTTGTTTTACACTTTGAATTGTGCGCTATTGGGCGGTATAGAAATGCAATAAATAAATAAATAAATAAATAAAATGTCAGTATGGAGAAAAGCTCTATTTTGAGGTATAAAAACCCCTTATTTTAGTAACCCAAAATTTCGACTCCTTATCTACACTGAGGTTGTTGCCTTTGTGGTGCCATGAGAAACTAGCCTACATATTGCCTAGAGAGGGTATATGGCCCCAGGCCCAGGAACATTCTGTGGAACGTTTTCTCAGAGAAAGAGAGAGAGTCCCTTCCTTTCTAATTGTCAAACTGGTCCTGTAAAGGTGTAAGGAACTTATATAGACGGCCAGATGACCCAGCCCACATGGCTGTAGGAAATTCTTCTTCCATTGGCTCCTGGACCCTTATCTCTGCCTCCTCAGAGCTATTTGGACTAACTATTCTCCTTCAGCTCCTCTGCCTTGAAGCAGCAGAATTGAAATTGCCTGCTGTATCCTAATGGAAGTTGTTGCATGTCTTACTTGGAAGAAATCATTCTATCCTTCATAGTCTGTCAATATCTGTAAGATTAGGACCTGCCTAGACCTTCACCTAGATTTTCATGGGACACAGTTGCAGGCCAGGAGAGAAAGGCAGCCCAAGGGGGAAAAAATCTAGGACTTTCTACTTGCAAACCATGTGCTGTGCTACTCCCTGCTGCATGAAATTGATTTAGGGTCAAGCATGGTCCAGATCCTCCAGAGTCAGGGATGTCTGGTCAGTCAGTCAGGCTATCTCTCTTTTTTTCTTTTTGCTGAACAAGGACATGAAAACTTAGATTGCCATCACGCTGCAGCCTGAAATTGAAAAACAATTAGTTGTGCCTGATTAAAATGAGCGTGTGTTCTATTGTCTGTACTTGGATGCTTCCAGATAAGATTTTTTCTCGTGCAGTTATTCTGCCTCATTTGTGGAATTTTACAGGTCATCCAAATGGTGGCAACTTCCACTGAGACTCCTGTGTTTTCCCATTGCTTCTTCTATCTTTTTTTTTTTGTCTGCAGAAAATCCAATAAGGAAGAAAAGACAGAATAGTTGCACACGGCCTTCTGTTTGGTAGGACTAGGAACCTTCCATCTGGAAGCACCCTTACATTCAAATCCATTGACACCATTTTAATCAACGTTGCAATAGGTACTGGAGCTTTAAGGTGCTACTGAAAGTTAAAGCATGCACAAAAGAGGAAAAAAGTAGCGTGCCTGACAGCAGCTGTTTCTACTCAGTTGGTCAAGTAGAAAGAGCTGGTGATCTCATTTCCCTCGGAGCCTCCTGTGTAAGCACAACACTTGAAAAACCACAGTGAAGTTTCCTGAGCCGCAAAGGCCTGGCCCAAGGAGCACTGCCTGATACTATAACCTCGGAAGAGATTCCGGAGTACTTCAACAAGCCACAGAAGTGCTGGAGAAAGCTTCCTTCCCATCGGCAATGAGGGATGGGGCCAGCAGAATAATGGAGGAAGGGAACTAAATCTCGCCCTTGACTGAACGCTGACTCCTTTCAGGGAGAATTCCTGGGAGCATTCTCACCAGTTGATAAGAACAATAGGTGGATCAGACCAAGGTCACGTCTAGTCCAGCATTCATCCAGCATTCAGTACCTGTGGATGCTCTCTAGTGGAACATGAAGGTTGTGGCCCCATTCCATGTTACGTGTCCCCCCACATCTGATGTATTCTAAGGTGTGGTGCCATTGCTGTACAAGGGGGTGTGATGTTTATGCTCCATGCGTTTGTCTAATCCCCTTTAAAAAAAAAAAGCCCAACTAAACTAATGTCAACATCCACATCTTGCGGCAGTGAATTCCAAATTAATTATTTCACACAACAATGCAGAACTTCATTTTCAGTGGTTAGCTTATCAGTACCGATATTTGAAAGAAGGCAGCTAATTCAAAACCAAATTAATCTTGTTTGCATTCTATTGATTTATTCTCAACAGGGGAAACTGGAAATCGAAATCTTGGCCTTAAGATTCAGTTTATTTGCTCAGTTGTTGTCGAATGCCAGATTCCCTAAACAACGAAAGTCCTGTCTCAGAAGAGTAATATGTCATTTACAGAAGAGATAAATCAGCTCTGAAGTCTAACATTTCTTTGAGCATTTTATTTTGGGTGGTTGAGCAATCATTGCTGATTCTAAAGACATAATCACAACAGGCACTTTGTTCATTGCCCTTTTGCAAAAATCTCCACCTCAGACCTGGAGCTCTGGAAATGTCTTTAAACTTAGAATGTGTCTTTCACTGGGCCTCTGTTGACCAATAAAGTTGTCCCTGGCAGCCAGCCAGAGGAAAAAGAATTTAAAAACCATTCCCACTATTGTTCAAATGACACAATACTGCTTTGCTGTTATCAAGCAAAGTAATGTTTACTAGGATCCCCAATTAATTATTTTAAAGGGTTTTAAATTGGAAACATTAAAGAAAAATTGCTTTGAATTACTTTTTTTTTAAATAAATCATTTTATTTTTATGATGCTTGAAGTTTACAGGAAAACAAACGGACACACTCCTAGGATAAAGGTCTGTGAAGACAGACCATAGCTCAGGGCTAATGCTGCTAGTGTCCATGCTTCTTTGCGTGCAGAAGTTTCTGGGTTCAATTCTGTGCATTTCCAGTTAAAAAGCTAGCAGAGCTGTGAAAGATCTTTCTCTGCTGGTGGTCCAGTACTCTCTCTAGGTGGTCCAGTACTGGACTAGATGGTCTCACTATAAGACAGCTTCAGATATGCTATTTTAGTTATATCAACTGTATGGCACAGCATTTTTGAGACTTGGGAGTGCAGAGTACTGAAAGTTGTGTGTGTTTAATTTTATTGCAATTGGTAATTAAAGTCTTTGGATAACAGTTGTTTCTGGGGCTTCGTTGTTTATTCTAGAAGTGTAAAAAAATGAATTGAGATATATTGCATGAGCTACAGCCATGCACTTTATATTCACTTAATGTTCTTACACGTATTGCTAAGATGACAGAAGACTTAGTGACAGTATATGAAATAAGCAGCAGGTCTGTCTTCTTCCTTTTCTTTCTTTCTACTTCATGTAAGAATTTTTGCGGATTTTTGGGGTGAAGTTAGTAGCGCAGCGCCAATGCAACGTTTTCAGTGGCACATCATAATGTCAATAGAAATATAATTTAGTATTTTGTTCTGAAAAACAAGATGAAGTCCATTCAGCCACTGTTGAGAGAAACTGCTGAGCCAACTAAGATAATCTTTTCTCTAGAGCACAGTGGACATTGTGATGGAAGCAGTGAAAAACTTGGAGTTTTATGCTGCCTTTGACAATTGGCCATAAAAATGTACCTTTGCAGGTAGCTTTCTCTTTTCATCTTGCGTCCTAATTACTGAATTTAGAAAGAAGAAATCTTGGGAATTATGTCCAATCTCAACAATGTGTTTGGGGCTGTGATGGAATGAACAGTGCTCAAGGCAATGAATATGGACCTTGTGCATGCAAAGAAAGAGAGTGATCCATGTCAGCTTAGCATGTCCAAGCTGTAGGGTCTGCCTGTTCCAACCAGTTTGGGGCATATTCTGTGTGGTATCATAAGTAGCAGGTATTGTCCACACCTTACCTTGCCTCAGGTGTGCTCCACCTCCAGGAGATTTATTCACTAAATCTTCACACTTCATGGAAGTGGTACTAACCTGATTGCCTGGTTGGCTCCAGATGTCCAAAAAGGCTAGTCAAAAAGTGTTATAAAAGTTGGCTGCTCCTTTCTTTAAAGCCATAAATGTCTAATGTAAGTAGATGTAGGCTGGTTCCTACCTTTGACGGACTCGTTCACAAAGCTGCCTTTATAGCCATGTTGCTTAACACCAGCAACGCTGGTTTCATGGAAAGTTGACAGGTGCTTGATTTGACTGTGTTGTTTTGTAGTATACAGTACCAATTCTAAATCGAAACCATTTTATCTCTTTACATGCTGGAAGGGGTGCATGCAAAGCACTCATCTCTAATTGCTGCTCAGCGGCTGGTTAATTGAACTGCTTGCCAGGAGTGTCCTTGGTGCTGTAAGAAGAGGGTATAAAATGCCTGATGAGCTTGAAACAAACCGCACTGCAAAGCCAAGAACAGAATGGTCTGCGAATAGCAGAAGTTACGGTATTTGAATAAAGGAAATAACAGCAAGAGCTTTGGACTGTTTCTAGCACACATTGTGTGTGTTTTTGGTTTAGTTTTGTGATTAAAAAAAGAGAAAGAGATGAGTTGGATTATTTTTCTCACGAAGCAGACTTTCGGGGGTACAGTCTCTCTTAGTAAACAGACGTACTGCTGTGGTGAGGGGGAGTGATTGGCTGTCCCATATGTGCAAGCCAGTTGGTTTTGCTGAGGTGTGTGTGTGCGCACACGCGCGTGTCTCTTTCAGAGGGCGAGTGGGTGTCCAAAGCAAAGCCCTTAGTCACAGGAAAATGTGGGGTTTGGAAGAAGAGTTGTATTTGCCTTTACTCCATCACCGCCCCCAAACAACATTTGTGCGTGTCCACTTCTTGCTTCCCACCGTACAGAAAAACACAGTCTGGTCTCTGGCCCAGCAGAGAAGAATGAACACTACGTTTGAAACTGCATGGTGTTGAAATCTCTGGACTGGTTTATGCGTGCTTTTGTGCCTCCTGGTGATTGCAGCATCAAGTGACGAGCAGCATGTGTGAATGTGCTGCCACAGAAGCCAGATTCCAGCTGGACATCAGGAAAAACTTCCTGACTGTTAGAGCAGTGCGACAATGGAATCAGCTACCTAGGGAGGTGGTGGGCTCTCCCACACTAGAGGCCTTCAAGAGGCAGCTGGACAAGCATCTGTCAGGGCTGCTTTAGGGTGGATTCCTACATTGAGCAGGGGGTTGGACTCGATGGCCTTGTAGGCTCCTTCCAACTCTGCTATTCTATGATTCACTCTTGCCTCCAGGGCCCTGCTTCTCAGTGGAGTTGGTTCATGCATTCAGCTACCACTTAGATGCTCGTAACCATTCTTCTGACGTTGAAGGTGTTCGAGATGAGCATGCCTTTTCTGCTCTACTCATGCAGCAAAAGGAAATAGAATTAACGGTGCCATGTCAGACTACAGGTGGAGGGGGGAATGTTCCCTTAAGTTTCCCCTCCTGAAATTATAAATCCCCACAAATAGAAAACTAGCACTTCTTCCTGAGATGCTGGTTTTCTGCCTACTGGAGATTTTTGTGGCAGGAATTTTTCAAAGAACATTTATCGTCCCAAGTGGTATAATCCACTCTGCCCTCTAATTCTGCTACATGATTTAGGTCAGGCCTCTGTTATGCTAAAATTATAGGTGCCCTCGCTCTATTGGGAAAAGTGATAGCTATTTTCCATAAAGGCTGTTGGCAGGATGGACAGATAACTTTGTACGTGGCCCTGTGTTTGAGTGGATGCTGGCAAATGCCATGTTAGAGGAGGTACTTGTAGATAGATTTGATCTGGGTCCTTCCCTTGCATCTTGCAAAATTTAATCCAGTGTGTGCAGTGTCTGGCTCTCACCTTCCTCCTTTGTTTCTTTAATAAGCAACAATGTTCTGTTTAAAGAGTCCTCTGGTATTTGTACTAATGCAGTAGATGTCCATTGCTGTGATATTGGGGTTTTTCATGTAGAACTTGGTGTTTACAGGTGGGGCCTTTGTATCCTGTTGAAGAAGCTGTTCCTTCTGCCACTAGTGGTCCCTTCTGGGAGAGTGTTCTCTCTCTCTTTCCAAAAATTGGATCTCGTGATCTGAATCCTGGCTGTGTGTGTTTTTTCCTCCTCATGTCTCTGTGTGTGATGTCATTTGGATACTGCAATAGGGATTATGAAATCGTTGCTCTAGGATTACTTCGTTTACAAATGATACGTCCAGATCTCCTGGCATTAGAAGTACCTAACAGACCCTTGATGCTAATCTTATCAGTGCTGTGATGTAAAGCAGCCTTCCCCAACCTGATGCTCTCCAGATACGTTGGACTACGGCTCCCATCATCCACCATCCATCACACATAAAACTTGCATTATTTTTGTATGTGTTTTGATTCTAAAATATGGATTTTTGTGGGCATTACAGCATTTGGAGAAGTGCAAAAAGTGAAGGACAGCTATGTTGCTGCAGTCTGTATTTTAGTCTGGGAAGTGCTGATCAGGTCAGTTTACTGTGAATGTAGTGACCTAGAGTGTTGGATTGGGATTGGGAGTTGGAAGGTGTTGGGTTCTTGTCCCCACTCGGCTATAAAGGTGACTTTGGGACAATCACTGACTCTCATCCCAGCCTATCTCACAGGGTTGTTGTGATGATAAAATTGAGAGGAGGAGGAGGAGGAGGATTATGTACGCTGCCTTGGGTTCCTTGGAGGAAAAAAGGTGGGATATAGATGTAATAAAATAACTAAATAAAATGAGCACTGAATGAAATCTAAAAGCCTGGGAGACACAATCACATGATAAACATAATGAACCTCTCTACATGAGATATCTATTGCATGCTCATGATTGGCCACTCACAGACGTTTGTGAGTCGTTTACATGATGTTGTCCACCTCCAGGATGTCTCCTGCACCTTCCCCTAGTAAACTCTCCTTTAAAAAGACAATAAATAATGCACTATTTAAAATTATCGCAAAATATCCCCAGTGTGTAAAGTCAGCAATACGCTATAATGCAGCCACTAGATGGGGCTGTTTTATAGAGCTCTATGGAGTATTGCCCAGAAGAGAAGTTTTCAGTTACAAATCACATGGTTGCCATCTAAAGAAGCTGTAGTAAACACAGAAAAGACCCCACAGGAAGAAAGCCTGGTAAGAATGAGGTTTTTTTCCTTCATGTAGAGATGCTAGTTTTGGTCTGTGCTGAAGGAGGTAGGTGCCTTTTGGCTTTTTTACCTAAATTCCTTTACTGGGTTTTGTGTGTGTCTTGACCTGTGCTTTGTTCGAGAGAAGCAGAAGGGCTCATCTACGTTTGCGTTAAGTTTTAGACGTGCGGTGTTGAAAATAAGATTGCTTTTAAAAACCCTGCATTTCTAGAAAAAGTGGAAATCCAGATGTTTGCAAGTAATCTTTGATATCTATGCATTGTGCAACAATTAACTTTTGCAAATGCGTTATCAAGCCGTTTATCCTTCCCACGCTGTTTGGCGTGCATTCTCTATCTGTTTATGGAACTGGACTTTCTTTCTCTATGGATGGTGAGTCATAATGAAGGAAGTCAGAGCTATAAAACTAACTCAGTTGTCTCTTTGCTGTCCTTTTCACCTTTCTTCCCCCCCCCCCCCCGCAAAAGCACAATCTGTTGCTCTCAAGAGGCATAAACTACTACTCCTCTTCTTCTTCTTTTTCTTCTTCTCTTTTTGTGGAAACTGGGGTGGGGGGTTGTTTTGATTAGTGAAGAGCAAGTCTTTTTGCCATCAGGTGCATCTGACCCATGGGGAAAGTCTGCGAGAGCCTCTCCTGTGATGCAGCATGCGGTTGTGGTGCAGGAAATGATTCATCCCGCACTCGCTCGTTAGCAACTTGATCGAGGTCAGAGAAAACTGGAGGCTGGACAAATGGAAAAGGAGTTGGTTTAGTGCCGTAATAAGTCCTAGTTTTATTGAGGAGATGGAAGATTGTTTTACGTTTTTTGCCATGTCTTTGTGGGGCTTATCCGTTTGCTTTTAATTAGGCCTGGAACTATTTTGGCCAAACATAGTGTGGCATGTTTTGGAATAAAACTGGTTCCAGGGCTAATAAAATACAAACATGTAGGCCACCCTTGAAAATCTTCTCACAGTGGTTACTAGCCCGCCTGCTCACACATGCCTCCGTTTGATGTTTGTGGCACATCAGTTGCCTAAATGAACCCACCTTCCCTACCTGGTCTTATACTTATTATTGTTCAATCCAAATGGAGAGGCGGGTAAGAAATAAATTATTATTATTGTTATTATTGTTATTGTTATTATTAGGAGCAGCCCAGAGTAACCACATGGGGCTCCACCTTCCCAAGTGCGTTGCAGGTGAGCAGGTTTTCCCCGCATCTCCTCGACACATGGGGAGGGGGCATTCAGGGCATTTGGTTGGGTTCAGTTTTAGCTCATGGGAGCAAACATTATTATTATTATTATTATTATTATTATTATTATTTATTTATATAGCACCATCAATGTACATGGTGCTGTACAGATAACACAGTAAATAGCAGGACCCTGCCGCGTAGGCTTACAATCTAATAAGTTGTAGTAAACAATAAAGAGGGAAGGAGAATGCGAACAGGCACAGGGAAGTGTAAACAGGCACCGGGTAGGGTGAAGCTAAACAGTATAGAGTCAGAACAAACTCAATATTTGAAGGCTATAGGGAAAAGAAAAGTTTTTAGCTGAGTTTTAAAAGCAGTGATTGAGTTTGTAGTTCTCAAGTGTTCTGGAAGAGCGTTCCAGGCGTAAGGGGCAGCAGAAGAAAAAGGACGAAGCCGAGTAAGGGAAGTGGAGGTCCTTGGGCAGGCGAGAAGCATGGCATCAGAGGAGCGGAGAGCACGAGCGGGGCAATAGTGTGAGATGAGAGAGGAGAGATAGGCAGGAGCTAGACCGTGAAGAGCTTTGAAGGTCAGCAGGAGAAGTTTATATTGGATTCTGGAGTGAGTTGGAAGCCAATGAAGAGATTTCAGAAGCGGAGTAACATGGTCAGAGCGGCGGGCCAAGAAGATGATCTTAGCGGCAGAGTGGTGGACAGAGACCAGCGGACTGATGTGAGACGAAGGAAGGCCAGAGAGAAGAAGGTTGCAGTAGTCCAACCGAGAGATAACCAGTGCGTGAACATGACTTCCTGCCCTAGGAAATGGCATTTCCCAGCACTGGACAGGAATGGCCAGTGTTGCAACCTTTCATGAGAAGCTTGAACACTGAAACAGGGACGTTGCCAGTCAGCTGTGGGTGTGGGACAGCATCCCAGCTGGCCTGAGTTCCATCCCAGAATATGATGCTGGCAAGCCAGAGACACTGCTTAAGTGGCGGGTAAGGGAACAGCAAAGTAGGGTGCAGTCAAGCCACCGTGTTCGCTTCATGTTGACAACTTATTTCTACTGGTTTTGACCTTGGGGTCTGATGGTTTTTACGGCCACTCAGAACGGCTTTCATCCTGGTCACTTTAATCCTGACCTACCGGGGAAAAGCAGGTGCAACAGAAGTGGTCTTTCTTGCTTGGACCTGCTGTCGGCAGTCTCTTGAATGTGCCTCTTTGAGAGCTATGTGGGTGGTGGCTACTCTCCACTCCTGAAATTCTCTTCTTCATCTCTGCTCTGCTTTAAGCTAAGAGAAGTTCTCTGTCATTACGATCAGTCACGTTGCACTTCTTAAAATGAAAACTGTTATAAAACATTCTGCAAAAGGAGTCTGGTGTTACAGGCACAGTAGGCACTTAAAAGATTTGGTGCCTAGACCCATAGGATGCAAACCTACAGGTAATTTGCAAATAATTACCAGGATGTATTTAAATTTCACAGAAGCCTAAGCCAGCCAATTAATTTCTCATTCAAATCACTTCAAATAAAATAAATTATGCAATTAATTTGCACCCTGCCCCAGATAATTCCCAATCAGTAGCTCCTCAGTGGTATTGGGGGGGGGATGCAAAAAGGACAGTGAAGTGGTAGAGTTTTTCATGAGTCCCCCACACCCTATACACACACCTAAAAAAGCAACTATTGCACCACAAATGAATTTCCAAAAAAATGACTAAGCCATGGTAGTTAAGCATTTTGAACTAAACCTGGCTTAGCGTGCCGTGTGAACCATGGCTTAGTGTGTCACATGAACCATTCCTAACTGTGATGGCTACATAACCATGGTTTAAATGCACTTACTCACCATTTGCTCTAAAGGGTTGCTTGCCTAACCATGGCTTAGCGTGTTGTCTGAACAGGACCAATGAGCTAATCCAAAAGCAAGCCAAGGGGAGTGGGATTTGGTGTGTGTGTGTGTGTGTTTGTGTGTGTGTGTGTGTGTTACACCTGTGGGGAGAGAAGGGTTGACTCTTCCCTCCCCAGATGCAATCCCCCTTGAAAATTGCCCCCTGCGTGTTCTTTAAGCAGAGAGAAAAAGTTCCTGTGGGCTGAGGCCTGACAATGCCCGTGACTACAGGACTCATCGTACTCTTTCTACAGGGAAGAGTTTTACAGCCCCAGCATTCTAGACACAGGAAGTTAAGCTGGCTCATATCCCTATGAATCAAGGAAAATAAATGAGTGCACTGAGAATTTCTAGCCTATAAAATCAGTTGAATAGATTTTAATTTTATATGTTAATTTCTTGGTTGCATTTTATTATTGCGTGGCTCTTTTTGGTGTGGGTTGTAATGCCTTTATTGAGTCCAGTCTTGTATGAAAGTAGTAGCCCGGTAGTCACAGGTGAACAGGGATTGCATGCAGTTGAGTGAGTGGGACTAGCAGAAACGGGATGTACAATTCTACCTCGCTTCTGCGCCCAGCACAGAAACATAACAGGCTGTCAGAGGATGGAAAAACCCCTTCTTCACAGCCATCGTAGAATGAGCTGCCGCAGGAGGGACGGAGCTCACCCCAGAACCGGCTCCAGATTTGAGAGAATTGTGGGCCAGGGGGTGGGGCCCACAATTTTAATTCCCCACTGTGCCCCAGAGGGATGGTCCTAGGGGCATGGTGGCAAACTAAAATGGTGGTTTGACCGAACCAACTAGGAAAAAATGGAAGTGGGCCCTCGGGCATCCATCAGGGCCCTGGCAACTGCCCAAGAATGCCGGGTACTGATGCCAGCCTTGGCTCTATGTTCCTCCCGTCTCTGCTAGTCGGCAACTAACACTTTCTGCAGGCTAGTAACTTCTGTTATTTACAAAGCTGAGTTTATCTGTTCTGCTGCTGCCCAGAGAGAGAACCCCCCTTAAATTTATTTATGGGTGGACGTGTGTGAGAGTTAAGTACATGCGCAGTAAATAACAACCCAATGGCTCAGTAGCTTTTGTTGTTGTTGAGGGGGCAACATCTCACTTCTTTCCCCTTCTTTCTGTGGTACATACCCTACTCAAAGTGAAGCTCTGTCAGCTGTGTTATGGGTTGGATCCTGTTGAAGTGGGTTGTTCCTTGATTTTTAAGAACAACAACATCAGAGAAGCAAATCTTTCTCGTTCTGGTTATTTGGACAGATACGTGACTGTGACTAGCTGAACTTGTTTCAGGGAATCATTTCTCTCTAATTGCCATAAAAGTGTAGGAACTCCAAACCAACCTATTCAGGCTTTTCGTCTTCATTATTATCCTGTGTTTCCAAAATTCAGATCGCTGGATGGGCGGCTGCAGGTGTCCCACCGAAAGGGTCTCCCCCACGTCATCTATTGCCGGCTGTGGCGGTGGCCGGATCTTCATAGCCATCACGAACTACGTGCCATGGAGATGTGTGAATACGCGTTCAACATGAAGAAGGATGAAGTCTGCGTCAATCCGTATCACTATCAAAGAGTGGAAACGCCAGGTACTGCGGGTCCCTGGGAGGCCTTAGGATGGGGCAGGTGGGCTGAGCAGGAGGCTCATTGCTGGGAAATCAGAAGCCCAAAGGATGGAGGGGCAGCCAGGCTTTTTGCCGGACGTTCGGCTCATAGATAGGCTTGTTGCTGATGTCGCTCTTGTTTTTCTTGTCTCTTCAGTATTACCTCCAGTATTGGTTCCAAGGCATGCAGATATCCCAGCTGAATTCCCCCCGCTAGATGACTACAGCCATTCCATTCCAGAGAACACGAACTTCCCAGCAGGCATAGAGCCTCAGAGCAACTACATTCCAGGTATTGTACGACTTCCCCAGAAACGAGTGTTATTGTGTTTTAACCTGTTGGGTACTGTGGTTTTAATTTTTGTGAACCGCCCAGAGAGCTTCGGCTATTGGGCGGTATAGAAATGTAATAAATAAATAAATAAATGGCGACCTTTTCCTTCGTAGTGCCTGCGTGCGTGCGTGCGTGTGGATGGACTAGGTACACTGTTTGCAAATGCCCTTCAATCTTAAGAACGTAAGAGCCCTGCTGAATCAGAACAAGGGTCCATCTAGTCCAGCACTCTGTTCCCACAGTGGCCAACCACCCTCCTGCCCATGTTCCCCAGCAACTGGTGTATGTAGGCATGCTGCCTTGGATACTGGAGGTAGCTCATAGCCATTGATGGCCTCCTCCAGGAATTCATCCATGTTAACCCCCTTTTAAAGCCATCCAAATTGGTGGCCATCACTACATCTTGTGGTAGCAAATTCCATAGTTTAACTACGTGCAGTGTGAAGAAGTACTTCTATCTGTCCTGAATCTCCCACCAATGGGATGACCCCATTGGGTTCTAGTATTATGAGAGAGGGAGAAAAATGTCTCCCTATCCACTTGCTCCACACCATGTAAAATCAGCAACGAAAGCGGTGTTAACAGCAGTACTAATGTGGCGTGCCCCCACCTGGTGACTTCCAGATGTGTTTGAGCTTAAGCTCCCATTGTTCCCAGCCAACATGGCCATTGGGATGATGGGAGTTACAGTCCAACACATCTGGAGGGCATTTTGGTGTGGGGGGAAGGGTGTCACTTCTGGACTTCTTATATGGGCCATCTTCGGTGGGAATTCAACGTTGTGTTTGCCTTTATTTATTTATTTTATTTATTTATTTATTTAAGGATTTTTATGCCGCCATTCAGCCAAAAGGCTCTCATGGCGGCTTACAAAAGTATTTCTTGACACTGAATGAAGGCGCACGGTGAAGGATGGCGTTTGACAAATATACAGATACTCCAATTTGCTTATGTATTTATTTTTAACTTTTATATACCACTTTGTTGGCTAAAAAGCCATTAAGGTGGTGCACTACAATTTATTAAAAACTTCCTTGTTTACCCCGGCTTTTCCCAGCCATGAACTTGCCTACATGTTGCTGTGCTTCTATAACCATGTATTAATTTAAAATCTGCTGTACACCACTTTGGGCTTTATATTCCAAAATAAATATATGTCTAAATGAATGTGCAAATGCACTCCTTGCTACCTGAAGATCCAGGGGCAGCGTAGGATCAAGGAGCACTCCCAAGCTACAGACCTGATCCTTGTGGGGCGGCACAGCCCCAGGTTGAATCCCAAACTCCGAGTCAGGCTTTCTTCTGACCAACACCACCTCCGTCTTATCTGGGTTTAACCTCAACTTCTTCTACCCTATTATCAAACCCAGGCAACCTTTGAGGGTTTTGACTGCTTCCTAAGTGTTAGGTGACAAAGAGCAACAGAGCTGGGTGTTACCAGCATATTGGTGGCACCTTACTCCAAAGCCCCAGAATCTTTCTATGGACAAAGAGAGACAGTGATACCCACAGGACAAGTTTCTTTTTCCAAATCCTGGTCCTTGGTCATGCCTCAGTTGTCTTCTGACATCTGTAAAATGGGAATCAATAGCTCCTTACCTGGCAGTGTTGCTATAAGGGATAAAGCCCCCTTTTTGTGTCTTTCAAGGAAAAAAGGTCTGGCCTGCGGATTTTGATCAAAGTTGTTTATAAACCCCTGGATATTTGCTGGATGTTTTGACAGCTCTTTCCCTCTCCCCCCCACCCCTGCAGAGACACCCCCACCTGGCTATCTGAGCGAGGATGGAGAAACCAGTGACCCTCAGATGAATCATAGTATGGATGCAGGTAGATGACACTGAAAATGACTTTGCAGCATTGATGGAATTGTGTTCATCTCTCGTCTCCTCTTAGCAGATTTACCGCCGCCCCCGGGCTTGAAGACTCAACGGGTACATCCTCTTCTCTCCCAAGGCCTGGCTCTTGCCCGCCCTATACTGACTTTTCTCCACTTGGCTTCTGTCCTTCCTCCTCTTCTGCTCCACATGCCTCTTCTTTCCATTGCAGCTGAAGAGGAAAGCAACAGCAGACACTAAAACCAAAGCCCAGGAAGGGAGAGTTTGGAGGGGAATGGAACAAGTTAACCTGATCCAAATGGCATATTAAGTTTACCATCTCCCTGTGCGTAGCTTAGGCTGAAGAATGCATGTGGGATTCTAAAAGGGGGGATGCTGCATTTATCATCCTTTACCATAATGATACAGGTGGAAGGAGGCAGGCGTGGGATTTTCAGTAGGTCTCATGCGTGGCCTGTACGACACTACATTTTTGGCGTGTATAATTATGGGTAATGTGGTCAATCTCTGAAATGTATATGAGGTCTTTGGGGTGTAATTACTTGCATTGCCATTGGCTTTGAATATACCCTATGTGTGCCCAATCTATTTGCGAAACATATGTCTATTCTTTCTAGCGCTTCGTTGACTCCCAGGATTCCCAACCTTTTTAAAATAAAAAAGTGTTTATAATATAATAAAGTGCAAAATAAAAATGCATAAGAGGAATGGAAAAAGGGATGTACACATGTAACGGATGTGCAGCAGGTATGTTGGGACATGTTACGATGTAAGCTTGACTTCATCATGTCTGAAAATGCTTGGTACATATTTGGAGAGGTTCCTGCCTCTCAGCCGCGGTTTCCAATCTGTACAATGGAAACGCTGAACTTCCTTAAGGGATTGTTGTGGAGATGAACGAGATCTGTCTTCTAAAAGTAATACAGCATGTCACTTTCTCTCATTTAGCAGGTAGCAGCTTACCATAATTGTCCTTTTCTTTCCCTAGGTTCTCCAAATTTATCTCCAAATCCAATGTCCCCTGCACACAATAATCTGGGTAAGGATGATACAATTTGGGGCTCTTTTGACATTTGTATGGTTGGTTCTGTGTGATGATGCTTCAGTAATGGCCTAAGTATTGAATGTGAAGCAGAGGTGGGTAAAGCACGTTCATGGAGATCTCTTAGAAATATGTTTGGGTGCTTTGAAAACATTAATAGCCTAACACAGGTTTTGATACAGAGGGGCTGCTGTTTGTGGTGTGTAGGCTCATCCCACATTTGCCCCAGAAAACAGATTTTTCAGGATTTTGTTTTTTATTGTTTCAAAATCTCACCACACCTGTTTGACTGTGGGACAAAAGCAATCCCACTTCTCGATCCTCCCAGAGTGCAGGACACGGAATAACGGGCTCAAGTTAAAGGAAGCCAGATTCCAGCTGGATATCAGGAAAAACTTCCTGACTGTTAGAGCAGTACGACAATGGAATCAGTTACCTAGGGAGGTTGTGGGCTCTCCCACACTAGAGGCCTTCAAGAGGCAGCTGGACAACCCTCTGTCAGGGATGCTTTAGGGTGGATTCCTGCATTGAGCAGGGGGTTGGACTCCATGGCCTTGTAGGCCCCTTCCAACTCTGCGATTCTATGATTCTATGATCATTTTTTACTTTCCTTAAAACATTTTCTTTCCTCACACTTCCAAGGACAACTGTGTGGCAACAAGGAAGTTCTTGAATGCCTTGTGGGTAACTAAAACAACATCGAGGTTTGTGCCATCTGACGAGTACGTTTATTGTGGCGGATGCTTTCGTGGTCTAGAGTCCACTTCATCAGATGCAACTCTAGTCCATGAAAGTTCATGCCATGACGCATGATGCATGCGTTCGGCTCTTTAAGGTGCCACAAGGCTCTTGGTTGTTTTCGCTGCAGCCACCGAACATTTATTTATTCATTTATTTATTGCATTTCTATACCGCCCAATTAGAGCCTCTTGTGGCGCAGAGTGGTAAGCGGCAGTTACTGCAGCCAAAACTCTCCCCACGGCCTGAGTTCGATCCCAGCGGAAGCTGGTTCTCAGGCAGCCGGCTCAGGTCGACTCAGCCTTCCATCCTTCCGAGGTCGGTAAAATGAGTACCCAGCTAGCTGGGGGAAAGGGAACTGCGGCTGGGGAAGGCAATGGCAAACCACCCCGCTATAAAGTCTGCCAAGAGAACGTCAGCGAAAGCAGGCGTCCCTCTAGGAGTCAGCAATGACTCAGGTGCTTGCACGAGAGATTCCTTTCATTTTCCTATACCACACAATAGCCGGAGCTCTCTGGGCGGTTCACTAAACTCAAGACTAACGTTGCTGCGACTCCTGTGGAAGTTGTGAGTAACTTGGAACTCCTAGAGGTGTTTGTACCTGGGATGTGCCCGTGTCCCCACGAACAACCTGAAATGCGCATGAGCCGTCAGGACTGATTTTGATGGCAAAGAAAATGAACCAGCAACTAAGCCGTAGGAGGGGTGTTTCAACCTTTCAGAATAGGTTAAGACACCACCAAATGATTGGCAGCTGAGAGAAGGGGGCGGGACATCTGGGGGTGGGGGCAGATTGGGGCACAGGCTGGACATTCCCCACCCCTGGCTTAAAACCTGAAATCCACGCGTGGAGATTGCATGGGGATGCAATATATCTGTACTACAATGCAGAAGGAATTTTTGTGGTGGTGAAGCTACTGCCCGTGATTGGCTGAGCAGCTCAGATGTCATGATTGTTCACAGACATTGTAGCTGCTGAGCCACAAAATGCTGAGCCAATAGGATGTCTTTTTGCAAACAGTCCGATTTCTGGGAGAGGAGCGGGGAGGAAATGGTCAATTTGGAGCCATAATGTAGGAACATAAAAAGTTGTCTTATGTCGACACAGATCCTTGGTCCATTTTGCTCAGTGTTGCTTGTAGCAGCCTTACCTAACTGGATGCCCTCCAGATGTGTTGGGACTCTAACCCCGGTCTTCCCCTGCCAGCGGGGCTGGTTGGGAATGATGGGAATTGTTGGCCAACATGTCTGGAGGGCACCAGGTTAGGAAGGTCTGAAAGGGACCTTTCACAGCCCTATCTGGAGAGGTTAGGGGTTGCGCCTGATACTCTCTCAATGCAAATCATGCGCTACAGTTCTCCACCCAAATGTGGGGCGCATTCTTGGTGAACGCAGGAAGCTGCCTCTTTGCAGGTCAGACTCTTTGTTCATCCAGCCCCAATATCAGGTCATCCAGTGAAGCTGAATTCTGGGAGGTTCAGGACAGACAAAAGGAAGTACTTCTTCATACAGCACTTAGTTAAATGGTGGAATTGTGATGGCCGCCAATGTGGACGGCTTTAAAAATGGGAATTAGACGAATCCCTGCAATTTGGCTAGCGGTGGCTCTATATTCTCTCCAGACCAGAGGCAATATGGCTCTCAATTTCAGTGGCTGTGGAATCTGAGTGAGAGGATACCATTGCGTTCATGTTCAGCGCGTGGCTTTCCCATAGGCAATTGGCTGGCCGCTGTGGGAACAGAGTTCTTAGGGCTACTGAGTGGCAGCTGCTCTCCAGGATCCCAGGCAGAGGTGTTTCCAGACAAGGCTTGTAGTGTGCAATTCTAATGCCTTTTTCACATAGTTTTGCAGTGGGTCCAGATGACCTGGTCTGCCAGTTGTAATCGTCCTGTATCTTCGCAACACCTCTTAGGTCCTTTTTCATACTATAGAAAATCCATTCAGGAGGGAGACAGCAGCACAGCAGCACAATCCCTTGGCAGGTGCGGACAGGAAAATGCACCACTGAGGCACGGCTGCCCCTGGGGGAGGTGGATGGTGGTGGTGGGGCATCCTTTCTCTATGGCTTGCCGTGCATTTTTCATTTCAGTGTCCTGCACCCCCAGTCTTTTTCCTTAAATAATTGCTTCCTGGAATGACGTTTCCTCAACCCACACACTTCAATTAGCTATTTAAGTAGTAGATTAATAAATCGGCAGCATTTACTTCTGAGGTGTGCAGAGGTGCAGATTGTGAAACCAACTATGTCAGGTTGTGAAACTGACTAGATGGGTTGTCTGGTTTTATCTGGGTGTGAAAGGACTAGAGATCGAATATTCTCAGGTGAAATGGATGGGAATAAACACCCAATCTGTAGCCATGTTTACAGCTTAGCTGCCATCCTCTTTCCCTGTGCTGCAGGGCTGTTGTTGTTTTCATTGCAATTTGGGCAATTTGAGAGTGATGACCAACGTGGAGGGGATGAAAGGGGAAGGGGGAAATCCCGCCCACACAGCCCCCGTCAAGCTCACCTTGTGGATAAGAACATAGCAAGGTGCACACACCCAAAACCCCACCAGGTGCCAGAGGTCCTCATGGTCAGATGCACTTGTGCTCATAGCTGATAGCAGAAGAGCGGTGATTGGTCTCGCTGGGATCCCTCTCTCTGGAAGCACCCAGAGAGCCTAGCCACCTTAAGGATTAAAGGAACCGTTTGAACAGGCAAGGGAGGCGCATAGCGCTACTTTCTACTTGGAATCTCACTGGAAATCGTTCAAGAGCTTTGGGTGGCAAACACTGCCAAAGAAGGAATACTCTTGTAGCTGGATCTTACTGTTTTCCTCTTCTTTCTCTCCTGCAGACCTGCAACCTGTAACCTACTGTGAACCAGCGTTCTGGTGTTCCATATCCTACTATGAGCTCAACCAGCGAGTTGGGGAGACGTTCCACGCTTCTCAGCCCTCGATGACCGTGGACGGCTTCACCGACCCTTCCAACTCGGAGCGGTTCTGCCTTGGATTGCTGTCAAACGTGAACCGCAATGCAGCGGTGGAACTCACCAGGCGGCACATTGGTAGCATCTGTTGTCTTCTTGTTGGGTTGGGGTTGCCCTGGGCAGTGGGCTCCCCTGTAACGCACTCCAGTAGGGCAGGAGCAGCCCGCCTGTCCTTGAGAGGGCTTCGTAGCTCCTTGGATTAGCTTTGATTATTCAGTTCAATTTTAATCACGTGAAATGGGCTGGTTTTGTTACTTATGTTGTGTACATAGTATGTGGAAATTTAACATTTTGAACACATTTGTTTATTTGTTATGTTTCCATCCCACCTTTCCTCCAAGAAGCCCAGGGCAGTGTACATGATCCTTCTCTTCCTCTCCATTTTATCCTCACAACAACAACTCTGTGGGATGGGGCAGTGACTGGCCCAAAGTCACCCAATGAGCTTCATGGCTGAGTGGTCTCCCAATTGCCTGTCCAGCACTGTAGCTGCTACACCACACTGGCTCTCATGACATTTCTGTAATTCTCAATCTTCTTTGCTCTACAACCCGGATATCTCCATTTATTAGAGCTGGTTCTCTCTCACGAAGCCTCGTGTGGCGCAGAGTGGTAAAGCAGCAGTTTCTGCAGCTGAAACTCTCCCCACGGCCTGAGTTCGATCCCAGCGGAAGCTGGTTCTCAGGCAGCCGGCTCGGGTCGACTCAACCTTCCATCCTCCCGAGGTCGGTAAAATGAGTCCCCAGTTAGCTGGCGGAAAGGTGATAACGGCCGGGGAAGGCAACGGCAAACCACCCCGCTATAAGGCCTGCCAAGAAAAACGTCAGCGAAAGCGGGCGTCCCTCCAAGAGTCAGTAATGACTCAGTGCTTGCACGAGAGGTTACTTTTCTTTCCTTCTCTCTCACAAATAGAGGCTGAATGCCTGACTTTCTTCCATTGGGTCTGCTCAAAAGCTCAATTGCAAGACTACAAATGACTTTGCAAGCCCACCTGTCAAATCTCCTACCAATTCTGAAAGAGTTAAAGCTTTTTATGGAGCTGCGCCTGAGTTATGCTATGATAGGCCAGACTCAGACAACCAGTTTTCTCCCGACAAGCAAATTACTTTTTGGAGACAATGAACTGTGTGGGAACTGAATAGGACGGTGTTGTTAGGAGTCCAACACAAGATTGACCCCGCGACTGCCGTTTTTAGAAAAATGGGCTGTGCTGCAACCGCTGTGAATAGATTTCATCACTTAAGGATCCTTCAGAGAATTGAATTCCTCTCGATTCCTACCCCTGGTGGTTAAAAACAAGATTACTTGCTTTTTGGAAAGCAGTTCGTAGCGTAAGAGAGCCAGAGGCTCAAGTGCTGGATTCCGGCTAGGGAGACTCCGGTCCAAATCATCTCCAGCCATGAAGCTCACTCCGTGACCCTGGGCCAGTCACACTCACAGCCTGAACTACTTCATAGGGTGGCTGTGAAGGTCAATTAAAGAGTGTGTTGCCCTTTGAAGGGAGGGTGGGTTAAAATTGAAATCCTAAGTCAACCATGTCTACAGTGAACTAATGGAAGCCCCAAGGACGCTGGGCCAGCCATTTTAGGGGTGGAGTGAGAGGGATGAGTTCAGCCCGCGTGCCTTGCTGCCTTCGACCGGTTGCCCTGACGCCATTGACTTTGTCTTTTCCTAGGGAGAGGAGTGAGGCTATACTACATCGGAGGGGAGGTCTTTGCCGAGTGCCTTAGCGACAGCGCCATTTTTGTCCAGTCTCCCAACTGCAACCAGCGCTACGGTTGGCATCCAGCCACCGTGTGCAAGATCCCACCAGGTAACTCAGTGTGGCTCCCCTTCTGTTCATTGCTGCATATCTGCGGCCATTTCTTCTGTCCTGGCGAAGGCCCAGGGAGCGGCCTGGGAGAATTGGCTGCTGCAGCGTTTGTTGGATCTTCAGGTGGGACACAACTGTCTGGATGGAAGCTGCCCCGGCGAACTTTCCAGGGGAAAATCAGACTTAAGCAGAAGGGCTTTGGTGCGTTTCCATGATTCTGCACACGCCCAAATTGTGCGATTGGGTGCAGGATTCAGCTTCCCCAAACCTCTCTTTGGCTGTGCTCTCCACTCCTTCAAAACAACGTTCATTGCTCCCCTTCCCTACTGGTCAGACTGAACTACTCTGACAGCCCTGCTTGGTGGAGAAGCAGCGGTTGTTCTTACGTGCCTGTTTGGAACTGAAAAGGGTCTGTTTGCTTGTTCGTTTTGAAAGATGTCAAGCAAAAGATCAACCACACACAAGGCACAGTCTGCGGATTGTCATTCGCTCTCTATACCCTTGGTTACGTCCAGCCCAGTGGGCTCCGAATAAGATGCCTGCAGCTGAGATGCAACATGTTGAACAAGTTGCTAAGTGGCTTGACCAGCCTCAAAATCTTGCTCTCCACCTGAGAGAGGACAAGGCAGCAGAACCGGCTCAGTAGATTTAACCTTGCACAAACGTAATGGCATACAGAACGTCCAAAACGCTCTGGTCTCAACCGTATCATCCCCTTTTCAACAGTAATTGCTGTGACGTGGTGACCTGACTCCTTGTCCAGCTGACCCATAAAATTTTATACCACCCCCCATTCTCCTCCTCCTTCATACCTCTAGTTTCCCTTTTCCTCTCTCTTGTTCTGTTTTGGTCTGCAAATAAAGAAACAGAAGACTGAATATCCAGTAATCCCAGAGAGGACCAAGACTGTAACAACAGAGTCATAATCAAAGTGAATTTTCAAAATCCTCTTTTCTTTCCGATCGTTCTGTACTACCCAACAGGAGAAGATGGCCCACTTTTCAAGCTTTTGTACGAATTTTAATTATAGTTCTTTTCCTTTTAATTATAGTTCTTTTCCTATTATTTATCACTATAGATAATGAAAATCTCAAATGATGCATTTAGGGGCAAAACACACACCTCAGCTTTCATATAGGGAAAAAAACACATTTCTAGTTGTTATGACTGAAGATTGAGAGTGTGTGTAATATCTGGTGAAATCTGAACAGTCAGAAAGGTGGCTGAATAATATTTCTAGCAGGAACAGGGAAAGACTTCAGTTCTCTACATAGTTACTTACGTGCACTACAGTTAGCAGAAGAAATAAGACAGAATAATAATCTTCAGCAACTATGGTAGACAAAGGCCATAGCTAGACGGGCCGATATCTCAGGGCGATTCCTGGGATCATCCCTGTGCATCCACATGACGCACGGGGGATCCCAGGAGCAGGGAGGGATGATTTGAGCCTGCTTTTTCCACGGGCGTCGCAGTTTGTCCCAGCTCCTCATGGTTATTCATGAGGAGCCAGAACCCACACATGGGACACAGAGCTCCTGATTAGCTCTGCGTCCGTGGGGGGTGGGGGGAGTGGGGAAAATTGTTTAAAATAAAAAAAAACTTACCTTTTGCGTACAAGCATTCATGCGCTCTTCTTCTTTAACAAAAAAAAAAAAACCCAAAATGGCGGGTGTGATGTCCTCTCCTTCCGAAGTCGTCATGCGCAGCGTGTAAACGGGGAGATCTTGCGAGAGAAATATCGTGAGATCTTCACCCCTCCGTCACGCTAGACCAGATAGGTCTAGTTGAGGCCTAAATCATGCAGTTTTTCAGTGGCAGGGGCAGTCTTTATGCACGGGGGCCCTTAACCTTAATCTCAAAGTCCTTCTGTGTCTCAGTTCAGACAACACATTAGTCAACGCAGTGTGAAAACTCCACTCAACGGTTGTGTTTTTAGGAGGTTCTCCCCACACAACATGTTCTAACTCCACCGTTGTGTGACTGTGGGCTCCCATGGAGTTGGGTAAAAGTCAACGGGATGTTTGATTGACGGTTCCTCCACCCTGTCTCCTCACCCAGCCCTCCTGATGGTATCCCATCAGCCATTGCTGCAAAAAAAAAAAATCCCTAGAGCGGCACTTGCTCCTTTCGCTGCTCTTGCCAGGGAACTCTGTAGCCAGTGAGAAAAGGCAACGCAACGGAAAACTCTATGGAGCCCTCTACACATCACACAACGGTTGTGCAGGAACTCTCCCCTGCGCAGCATGGATATTCTGCATGGAGTGTTTTCCAAAAATAAACCTCCACCCTGGGGTGGAGTTTTCCCTCCAGACAACACATTTCTCAACGGTGGTGTAAAAACTCCACTGTAGAGTTGTTCTAAAACCACTATTGAGAAACATGTTGTCTGAACTGAGCCTGTGTGTCTTCATTTCAGAAAGGACCGGCAGCGGGATATGTTTTATTTCATTTTTGTTCTAAGGTACATAAAGACTTTAACATATAACCAAGCATCAAAAGTACATAGTATGCACAGCTTGCCTTACAGATATCTTAGGAGATACGGGAGACTTTGAGATGAAATCTATAATTATGAAATAAGCTTCACCATCTATTACTACCAGTAACATCCCTGTATTTCAGTTTCCAGTCTTCCTAGCTATTATTCCCTTCCAGAAATATGACTGAGGATTTGGTGGAAGCCGGTCGGCAGAGCATGTATTAGCACAATACATGAAGGGAAGCCACGTTTCCATTCAGTGTCCTTTTTCATTATTCCTCTGATTAACCTATGATGCTATGTTAACTTCTCAGCTAAAATTACTGTCCAAATTATTAAAAGCCATCCACTCGCTGCAAATCTTTGACTCGTTTTCCAACACGGAGGTGTTTTCTTCCTTGCCCCTGCTAATAGCAACAAAATTAGGTCCTTATGCAATAACTGTTTCTGTGCGTCATCAAAAATAGATAATGGGCTAACAGTGTTCTAGTGTATATTGTTTGTAGGGTTTATCTGTGATACTTAATTGAAAACAGAGGTCTGGAATACTTCAACATATTCACATGTGCCAGGGAGGGATACTTTTTTAGATCTAGGAACTGAGCTTTCCTTTTCAGTTGCCATCTAACCCTGCTGTCAGAAAAGACGCAGGGGCTTCCAAGTGTGACCCTGGGCTCATGCCTACATCAGCAGCTTCTCACATGCCAGGTTTCAGAGTTCATCTGGTTGGGGTTGAGGAGTCTGAGGGAAGCATGGCCACACTGGGACGCATTTGACAGCCGGGAGCGTTTGTTTTTCTACCTCCTTGCACTCCAAAACAGCTGTGAATATATATATATATGTGTGTGTGTGTGTGTGTGTGTGTGTGTGTGTGTGTGTGTGTCCTTTTAGCTTGCGGCTGGGCCCATGCATGGGAAACTTGGGCTTGAAAGGAGGAGTTCCTTCAACCGTTGAGCGAGTAATAAGAGTGCATAGGGGGTTGGAAACGGAGGCATTCCGTAGAGTGGTTTGCCCACCCGAACTGTGTGTGTGTTGTTTTCATCCCCCTCCTGCACAATGCTCAGAGAGCTCCCCTGGTCCCTGCCACCCCAAGTCTCTCGCTGGAGATGGGAGCAGATGAGATTGATCCCTGGGGTCAGACCTTGGTTTTAATTTGCAGCATTACCTACCTGGTAGTGGACATGACTGTTAGAGCAGTACGATAATGGAACCAGTTACCTAGGGAGGTTGTGGGCTGTCTCACCCTAGAGGCAGCTGGGCAACCATCTGTCAGGGATGCTTTAGGGTGGATTCCTGCATTGAGCAGGGCTTTGGACTCAATGGCCTTTTAGGCCCCTTTCAACTCTACTATTCTATGATTCTATGTGGAGAGGTGTTCTTGGTGGCTTCCCCACAGCTGCAGCAGGCCTTCCATTCACCCTTTATATTTTCTGTCTCCGGGGAACCATTTTGACATCAGCTTGTCTTTCCTGATAAACCTCTGCCATGAAACACAGGTTGCTGCAAAGGATTCTGGGCACTGCCTTAGCTTCTTGGGTGTTACCATTGCTCTCCATGAACTGAAAAGCCTGCCCTGGAACGGAACTCTCCTGAGAGCCCACAGTGCGAGAGGCGGGGATCAGTTGTGGTGAATCGGCTGCCATTTCAGGGCATCTTGTGCCCCTCTACTGGGGGGGGGGGGGGGGGCTGATAAGCTTCCAAGGGCTCCCGGGAATGCATGTTGAGAGCAACCACCCCGGAGACACCGGCCCCAAAGATTAAACTTCAGTATGTTGTGGAAGTACTGCCAGTATGGTTACGGCCATGGGTCAAGCTCTTTGGAACTCCCTGCTGAGAGAAACTGATGGCTGCTGCTCATTTTCACGGCTTGCCTGCCTTTTGGTCATAATCTTCATTGTAGTGTAACAGATCATTTACAAAAAATAAGAAAAGTTTCAGGAGATACATCAGAGCTAATGTAAGAAAACAATTGCTTTATCAACAGATTAATGGTCTGTTATGACATGGGTGGGTGGAGATTGGGGTGTGTGTGGGAATATATGGTTCCATTTTGTCCTCCTACTTGTTCCAAAAGTTAGCAAATGGCCACCATCTCTCAATAAGTGTATCTATTTGATGTCCAAGGTGGATTTTCGTAAAATAAGACCATTTTATTAATTAGGCAGTCACCCAAATCTTAAGACATTCATATATTTTATTTATTTAAAATAATTTTTAGTCTGCCTTTAAGGGTAAAACATTGGAATAGCATTGGAATATGTGCTATATTTAGCAATATAGATATTCACCCAACTACGGAAAATAAAAAGTACTGTGTATCTTAATATTCTGTGTAGCTTGACCCTCTTTTTTTAAAAGGCAAGCTTTGGAACTACTATTTAGTAGGAACTTTACCTTTGAATGGGATTTTTGGTTTGTGGGAGAGAATGAGACTTTTATAATATTAGTAAGCTTTCCTCTTTCTCTCTTCAAGAGACATTCGTCTTTGCAAATAGTTTTAGCCAGGGTTTGCACAATTTTGTGTGTGCCTTTTTTACTATCCTGAATGCCTTTTGTGAAAAGTTCTGGGTTTTGCAGCATGGCGTTGTCTATTGCAACAGGGTGGTGAAGAATAGAGAAGTTGTAATAGAAAAGTAAGTGTGTGTGTGTGTGTGTGTGTGTGTGTGTACTTCCCTGGTCACATGCTAATATTTGCCCTGGTGTTGTGTTCTCTCTCAACAGGATGCAACTTGAAGATTTTTAACAACCAGGAATTTGCTGCCCTTCTGGCCCAGTCTGTGAACCAGGGCTTCGAGGCAGTCTATCAGCTGACCAGAATGTGCACCATCCGGATGAGCTTCGTCAAGGGTTGGGGTGCTGAGTACAGGTAGCGCCTTTGTCCAGAAGGCGGAGAGTGTGGAGAGAAGAGAGAGCGACGTCCTAGGGTTTCTCTCTTCTGGGGGTCCCTGGGGGCTGCTTTCCTCCCTCCCTCCCTCCCTCCCTTCCCACTGCACCAAGAAAGGGGAGGGGCGCACCTGTTGTGCCCAGAGTTGGCGGAGTGTGTTGAGGACGAGCGTGGAGGGCTGCGCCCCAACAGGCAGAATGTTCTGCAAGGCCAAAGCGTGGAGAGAGGAGGCTGGTCCAAGTCTCCAGGTTGTGGCCCTGCTAGTATGTGGGGGGGAGGGGATCCTAGCGGCTCAAACCGCCTCTCAAGGTCTTTGCTTTTTTAAATTTGCTTTTATATTTCATGGGGAGGGCCAGGGAATTGGGGAGGGAGGGAGGAGTGCAGGACACGGAAGTGCAGGACACGGAATAACGGGCTCAAGTTAAAGGAAGCCAGATTCCAGCTGGACATCAGGAAAAACTTCCTGACTGTTAGAGCAGTACGACAATGGAATCTGTTACCTAGGGAGGTTGTGGGCTCTCCCACACTAGAGGCCTTCAAGAGGCAGCTGGACAACCATCTGTCAGGGATGCTTTAGGGTGGATTCCTGCATTGAGCAGGGGGTTGGACTCGATGGCCTTAAGAGGCCCCTTCCAGCTCTGCTATTCTATGAGTCTATGATTCTATGAGGCTGTTCTGCAAACAAGGCAATAAAGGGACTTTACTACGTGAGGAATGGCAGTAGCATACGAGAAAGAGGGGGAGCAGCTGGGTTAGGCAGCCTGCAAGCAGAAGGCGGAAGCGTGGAGATGCAATGGATGTTTGTGGCTATACAAAGAGGGCTTGGGCGGAGGCTCATGGGACTTTCGCAGGCAGAAGGCGCCCGGACAGCTTCCCAAAGGGTGTCCTGCGGTGTCGCTCCTTGAAGCCCGTGCTCCTGTTCAGTGGGCTCAGCGAGCTTCTGAGCGCTGCTTTCAGCTGCAGCTTTGCAGTCCCTCCTTTCCATCGAGCAGCTGATGCCGGAGTCTGAGCCGGAGCTCTCGGGTTACCTCTTGCCGTTTCTCCAGATGTCTGGAGTCCATTTTGTTTTGCAACGGGCTCACTCCCTGCCCGGGCTGCGTTGTCGTCTTGGCCGACAGCCAGGGCTCTTAATGAGATCCAGATGAGCCGGTTGCCTTGGGTGGGGAGAAGTTGGCCCTCGTCCGGCTATTGTAGCCCAGTCCAGCGCAGGGTTTGCGCTTGGCATCGTGCACCCGCCATCCTCCCGCGAGTTCTCGAAGGGGTCACGAGGGATGGCGTCCGGCAGTCTCCGTCCCAGCATAATAAAGCCTCCCTCCCTGAACCAGTCAGCTGAGCCACTTTTGCCGCTTTCGGGCTTTGGAGGCAAAAGAGGGACTGGGGGAGCCGTGGAGCTGCGCAAAGTCAGCCGGCCGGGCGACCCTCTCCTACGGCCCGGCGTAGACTGTGGCCGGCCCCTCCCAGTTTGGGAACGGGTGTGGTGGCCCACTTGGAAGATTATAGGGTAGCCCGCATGGCTTTGGGTGGTGCTCAGGGAGATCTTTGGGAAGCACGGCGGACAGCTGGGAGGGGGGGCGGCTCCCTGAGGCCTGCAAAGCTTGCAGGGAGGCCTTGGAGCAAGGCAGCAGTTGTGCGTGGCCTCCAGAGGCTGAGCTACGGAAAGCGTCGTCCTGCAAAGCCTCCGTCCCCTCTTTTTTATTTTTTTGGGAAACTGTTTTTGAAAGCACGTTTCTAGTTCTCAAGGCTATGGAGAGAGACTTCCATGCGTGTGAAATGTCAGGGCCTGTTGGGCAGAGCCCCAAGGTACCTCTTTGCCAAGTTTGCTAGGGTGACCCTATGAAAAGGAGGACAGGGCTTCCGTATCTATAACAGTTGTATTGAAAAGGAAATTTCAGCAGGTGTCATTTGTATATATGGGGAACCTGATGAAATTTCCTCTTCTTCACAACCATTAAAGCTGCAGGAGCCCTGCCCTCTTTTAAAATGGTCACCCTAGTAGCTTTAACTGTTGTGATGAAGAGGGAATTTCACCAGGTTCTCCATATATACAAATAATACCTGCTGAAATTCCCTTTTCTATGCGACTATTAAAGATACAGGAGCCCTGTCCTCCTTTTCATATGGTCACCCTAAAGTTTGCACAATTTGCGACCCACCCAGCTGAACAGAGCCTGACTACCAGCCGCTCCTCAGGGGCTCCATAAACCTCCTGTTTCTGACCAGGGTTGCCAAGCACTTGGCAGGTCACAGTATTTAGCCGGAGGGCTGGTCTTCGACTTCATTTGTCAGGGGCCTTTGCCTCTCCCCCGCCCCGATGGATTAGCAGCAAGAGCAAGTGATGAACACTTTCAGATAGGCAATTTTACTGAACCGGCAACTATACAGCCGTAGGGTTGTTATTTTCCTCGACACAGGACTTTGGGACCTCCTTCCTCCGGCCCACCCCGCCCTGCGCTTTTATCGTGGGAAATGGGCTGTCATGTCAGTAATTCTTTTCCCCCTTGTGATTTCCAGGCGGCAGACCGTCACAAGTACTCCCTGCTGGATTGAGCTTCACCTGAACGGCCCATTGCAGTGGCTGGACAAAGTCCTCACGCAGATGGGCTCCCCAAGCATCCGTTGTTCCAGTGTGTCCTAAAGAGAGTGAAGCAGAAGCGAAGACTTGAATGTAGGATCGGTTTAGCTTCTGGCAAAGAACAAAATCCGCCAGTCCCTTCCCTGAGAATTCCCCTCTCTACCTGAATAACTGGTCACAATGAAAACGACCATTTTGGCTTGTGGCCACACCTCTTCCCCGGCCCAATCCTGCCTCGTGGCTGGTCCTTCCTTTCAGTGGAAGACTGTTCCGGCACCGTTGAAATGAACGGAAACTTTGCAGTAGCAGCGTTTGACGGCTCTTGCCCGGATCGATGGCACTTCAGTCGTGGTCGTCGTTTGGACCATTATCGGAGGTGTTTTGACGCACCGCCTCCTCGGGCTTCCAGTTTAGTGGAGCAAAGCTTGTGTGGGATGGTTTTCCTCGCCAAGGCTCTGCGCGTACGGCAGTTCGCAGGGTGGGAAAGGGCAAGGCGAAGGCCGCCCTCTCTTCTCCCCCCCACCCCCACTTCGTTCAAGAAGATCCACCTGGTACCGGGTGGTGCAGCTCAGGAAGGACCGAGACAGCTTTTAACATTCCTTTTTAAGTGTTTGCTTCTACGCCTGCATTTCCTCCTGCTGGGCACGTCTCTGCGACACCATTTGCAGGAATGGTGGGGAAAGCCTTTTGCTTTACGATCTGTAGCGACGGGTGCGGGAAGGAAGAGAGCTGGAATTGAATGAAGAAGCATTGCCCCAAGAGCAGGAATCTCTCACTCCTCGCAGCGTGGGAAGCATGAATTGTACTGTTGTCACAACAACCTCAGAGGTGAAGCACACAGCCCACCACCGCCACCACCTCTTCCCATATCAGTGCATGTTTTAATGTTGCTTCTTTCTCTTGTTTAGAGTTGCTTATCACAGCAAGACCTTGCCACTTCCTGTGGAAAAGCTTGGCACATGCCAAATCTGGTGGTCCCTTTTGCATTAATTTTGCATATCTCCTGTGTTTCCCCTCCTGATGCGCCATCTTGACTTTGAGAGATTGTTTTAAGGGTTCTGAAAATTCACTGGTAGAGACCTTCAGGAAAGAGAGCTAGCCAGGCCTGCTTTTTTTTTAGGAAAGGGAGCTAGCCAGGCCTGCTTTCAAGGGCTGACAGCCAAAGGCTCATCCTGAAGGACTGGAAAGAGAGAAGGACTGGAAAGAGGAAGGTTAAAAACAAATTCAGCCAATGGTGGGTCTTTGCAATGGCTTTGTCATCTCCTTGGTCACTGGACCAAGATACCGTCAGTGATTGGTAAGAAATGCATGTTTGACCACCCTGTAGTTCCAAGATTACTTAACTGACCATACATTTTTCGTTCTCAGTGATTCATGAACTGTAAACAGATTCACTGTTGCTGCCTTGTTAGACTGGTAGGTGTGTGTGTGTGTATTGGCCAGTATTCTTGATTGTGAGGACAAAAACTGTGTGTGACTTCCTTGATCGAATCCAGAAATGAGATCACCCGTGCCCAGCCAGAACCTGCGACAGGCACTTGCGATTTAAGAGCCCGCATATTCCCATTTCGAGGAGACTTCCAAGATTTCTAGGAGATTCTCCCCCTGCTACCAGCCCGGAGTGGCAGATCTCTTCAGCGCTGCAGCTGGGAATCACTCGACTGTTACCTTGGCTCTGGGTGTGAACCGATGCTTAATAAGGGTACCTGCCTAAAATAGTTTCGAGGTCGTCATTTGAGACACCTTGTGGCCAAAAGGGGCTGTTTTAAAATGTGTTAAATGGATTCTGTGCCTATGCAATATGATACCATTTCAGTTATAGTTTTAATGTTTTTGCATATTGAAGTCCCTGCCTCCCACACCCTGCTGGAACAGAAATTGCTCCCCACTAGATGTCATCCAGGACAAACCTGCCCACGAGATTTCACTGCTGTGAATAGGAGGTTGGAAGAATCCAGTGAAGCGACAGGTGGACCTTGTACAGGAGAGGGGTCCCTGTTGAGAACTATTTTATACCCAGAAAAATCATTGCCAAATAGGTAGTTTGCAACAGCAGCCTTCGATTTATAGAATATTACCTAAAAGGTTCACCTGCATGTGCACTTAAAAATAAACAAAGAGGGCAGTGTAGAATTTGGCCGCTCCTTGCATGCCTTGTGATGAGAAGTTGCACAGCAGAGTCTTTGAATGTTCAGGAGAAGGCTGTTTCCCAGAGATGGTTTTGCTAATTCAGGGAGACGAGGCATTTCTACAGTGTTCTGTTGTAACATTTGTACTACAGAGCGTGGTCAGTCCAAAGACACTCTTTGCCAGCTTTTTCAAAATGGCCCTCGATTGAGTCATGCAGGCCTTGTATTCACCCATGTAGGAATATTTTCGCTTGAGCAGCTCTACACATTTTTGAGCTCAATCGCCACTCTTGATTCCAATGGGCTTGTCAGAGCGGGGGCCATGGGATACTTGTAGAACAGGCAGGTATTCCATAATGGAAACAAAACTTCTGGGTCAGGGAATTCCATTTCGCTCATCGCCTATTCTTTACCTGAAACACTACAATGCCACTAAACTCAGTGGTACTACTCATGTTAATAAAACTATGTGATATAGTTGTAGCATCTGGTAGACATAATCGGTCATAACTGGATGGTGTGGTCTTCATGGATCTGTCTTATATACATATTCTGCCTTTGAAGCTATATTCATTTCCCAAGGGATTGAGTAAACAGACTCCCATTATAGTCTGCAAAAATTAGTAGGAGAAGAAACCTTCAAAAATCAAAAACTGCCGTAGAGGATTTCTCTTTCCAGCCTGCGTGTATGTGTCTTAGTAGCTTCTCAAGAACGCTTCACACAAGCCAGGCTTCCTTCATGGATATCACTTTGGTCTGTGTAGGAAATCACGCCTCCTGAATTATTCGTCATTCAACTACTTGTGTCCCTCTCACACCAGGTGAATCCGCTCACAGCCAATGAAGGCTTCCCACATACAGCCAAAAGATCTGTGTGCAGCCAGGATGTGTGCAGTTTCATCTAGGGAACTTCTGCGAAGTGCCCCTAAAAAGAGGCAGGCAGGAGGGTCTTCCCTTTCCTCCAACGCAAAAGGTCCTTGAAGACAGCAAGGGACGCAACACAGCCCCGACGTCAGTGAAAAGGCTGCTGTGGTTTTAAGAGACGTGGCTAACACTCTTCACATCGAACTAGAAGAACTCAAATCATGCAGTGAGATTCTCAGAAGTACCTAAATGGGTTTTAAAGGCTCGGATCCTTTCAGTATAACTTTTTGCCCTTACCTGGCCCATTGACTGAATGAACTTCCTTTAGGGGATCTTCCGTGAGCCTTTTGTGCAGTTAAAGAACATACACTAAGTCCTGCTGGGTTTTTAAATATATATATATATATACTTCTTAAGTTGATCTTTAATTAGTCACGTTTAAAGAAAAATGATGAGATTTGAGTTTCCTGATACAGGGTGCAATCTAGCAAAATTTACTCAAGTGCACTTAACTTCCTTTGAATTGCATCCTTGCAACCTGTCCAGCCACTCCTTGTGCCTTGCTAGTGGTCAGTAGATAGCAACCTGGAAAAGGTGTTGCAAAAGGGGACTCAGTCGTGACTTCCCCTACGACATTCTTTCCTTGGACCTGTTGCTCACCTGCTAGAACACAAGTCCCGTCTCGCCCCACTTCATACAAGGGTGGGTGGCCAATGGGATCAGGGAACTAGTAGCGTGGGAGGAGGTGTCTTCCTCTCTTGCAGCTGTCAATCCCTAGGAATGACAGGTGCCATGCCAGGAGATCCCACCCAACCCTGCACCCTCACATGAAAGCGCCTCCCTAGCCTTTGCTACAGAAGAAGACCATGTGACCCCTTTCAGATCAGTGCAGGAGCTGCAAATTTTATTCTGCAGGTTTAAAAAAATTCAAATTTAAATGCCACATGCAAACTCTTCAGATCGCATACTTGTCATCTGAGATAATTAAAATGGGGGCGGGGCCTGCAAAAGAAGCACACGCCATGGTAAAGCTGCCCAGAACCCTGAAGCTTGCAACTTCCTTGCTTGGGCTGGAGCTGCACTTTAGAGACTTAATTATTCCACACAATTCTGATAGGTTTGGAGTGACATAAAGGTGTTTTTTAAAAAGAGAGAGAGAGAGAGAGAGAGCAGACTTTAGTGTAGAAAGGCTTTGACCAGCCTAAGTGATAATTTGATCAGACATCCATATAAAGTGAATACAAAAGACATATTCTTCCATAGTGCCCAAATGATAAACTCTTTGAAATCCTGCCTTGAAGATTTGGGGTGACCCTATGGAAAAGAGGACAGGGCTCCTGTATCTTCAACAGTTGTGTAGGAAAGGAAATTTCAGCAGGTGTCATTTGTATATATGGAGAACCTGGTGAAATTCCCTCTTCATCACAACAGTTAAAGCTGCAGGAGCCCTGCCCTTTTTTGTATCTGGTCACTCTAGTATAGGCACCTGCAACTTTAATTGTGATGAAGAGGGAATTTCACCAGGTGCTGCATGCACGCAAATGACACCTGCTGAATTTCCCTTTTCTACACAACTGTTAAAAGATACAGGAGCCCTGTCATCCTTTCCATAGGGTCACCCTAGCCCACCCCTCCCTTGCTGCCCTTTCAGTTTATGTCAAAGGACAGTAGCATTGCTTCCTCGGCTGAAATGAAATGGGGGGGGCATATGGCAGTAGCGGAGTCCTGTGGTCGGGGGGGGGGGTGACCACATGGGTTGCTGCATAAGATAAATAACTTCCTGCTTCCCTTGAAATATAATCCCCGAGTTTTGTCTTAAAGAGGCTTGTTTGACACTAATTGGGAGGGAATCGTAAGCACTTGGGCCTTGCTTGTTGTGGTCTGGTATTCCATGTGCCGTATTTAATGTCTAAAACGAGGGGCTCTCATGCGCACCCCTGTGGCTTCATGATCTTAACTGCGCACCTGTCCAGGGGCCTGTTAACAATGCTTTTGTGTGTTCCTGGCTTTCAAACTACGTTCCGGGGCGGGGCCCTGGCTGAAATGAAGCTCTGCCCTCATGCTATGGGAGGTGATGGGGCTTTTAAAGTTTTGACTTGTACAGGTCTTGGATATGTAGCACCAGCATATGCTATCAGATTGTGTGTGTGTGTCCTTACTGGGATCTCCTCTTCGCTGTGCCTCTTGGCGACGGTTACGAGGAGCTCTTGGGTCTTCTGTTACCGGCTACTGAGTCACTAGCTGGCCCTTTGACTCTTACGCTTGTCCTTGTCTTATATGGCTGCTGGCGGGCACACCCAGAGAGCCTTGATTTTGATTTTTTTTTTAAGTGACTCTGGTGAAACTATTAATTTGTGTGGGGGGAGGTTGTTTTTTAATTAACGTATTGAACCAAGTTGCAGTGTGCATTATTTTGCATTTAGCTTGCTGTAGGGTTAAAGGCTGTGCTGTAGAATCAAAATTAGCAGCAATAACTTGCAGGAGGAATTGGAAATAGGTCCATGGCTGAATAAATGTGGCAGTTGGAGAAATGGACCGGAGCAGGCGGGTGTCAGCTCACTTCGGAAAAATGCTTACATCTGCCACCATCTGATGCCAGTTTCTGATTGGACTTAAACAGGCAGGATGCGGCTGAGGCTGTGTTAGCCCTGACGGCTGTTCTAGATCTTTATCAGCCACCTGGGGTTGGGAAGGGGCCGGCAGCGTAAGAACTTTTCTAGGATAGAGTGAAAAATTATTAGCCCCTTTCATAGAGTAGTCAATTTCGAGCTGTGTGCTTATGTTTAATATAGCTTTATATATTTCCTTATTTATATAACTTCTTTCAGTAGTCAGATTGGATCAGATATTTAATTTTTTTTAATCTAAACATAACATTTTGAGATTGAAGATTTGAAGACTTAATTTGGGGGAAATCTTTTTAAAAAAAATACTACTACTGACGGAGCTGTATTTTGGACAGTAACAAACAGCAGGACCCAAGGAGGGGAGAAGAGACAAATGACACAGCCCAGTTATAGTTAAGCACTTTTACATCTCATTGACCGAAACAGGGGAGTTAAGCCATGTGCATGCTTGGATCAATGGAAAAGTAGTTACCCTTGGGTGGATTGTGCCCACAACGTTCCCCCTCAGTCTGAAAAGTTTGATAAATGACATATTCTTGGTACAATACACCAAGTGCTGCTATCACGCATCCTCTATTTTCAGGATGGTTAAATGGAGATTCTGTGCTAACCTCACTGAAATGAATGGTGGCTGGGTTGTAACAGTCCTCTATGCCTTGTCCTGCTTAGTGGCTCAACATCTTCATGTAGACGAGCCGTTACTCTCAGTGCTCCAAGGATTCTGAGTATTTCAGGCTGTTTGTTCAGCAAGGTAACATGTTCTGAGTAAAAAATTGGTTTGGTTCACCTTTTCCCATCCATTTCCCTGCAATTAGTAGCCACTTGTTTTAAGAGGCTGCCGTGTTCTTCAAGGTCCTCATATGTAAGCCTTCGTCTTTAGATAAAGGTAGATGAGTCCTTGAGGAGAAACAGTCTTATCTCTAGCTCATGTGAAATGGTTTGCATCCAGTGTTTATTTTCTATGTATTTTATACCTGAGACTGTGTATTATGAACCTTGTCTGTCATCTAGGGGTCTTTAGCTTATTTTTTATCAAAAGCCTGTAACATCCTTGCCCTCGTATTTCTTACATGAAACTTGTAAGTTCTGTTTTTGTCATCCTAATAAACTTTTAATGATCCCTCTCTACTCCCTAGAAGAGCTTTTGAATTAAAATGACACCGAGGCCAGTAGCTTCAAGTCAGGAGGGACCAGGTTGAACGTGGGAGGCCGTGGGAGCCCCTGCTGAAATGCAGGCTGGGTGGCCGTGAAATGCGAATTGTCAATCCCTTGTCTGCCTTGGTTCTTTAGGTAATTCAAATGATGGCTGGGCTTGACTAAGCACATGGTCAAACCTTCTTTTTTTTCTTCTTTAGACATTAGAGCACCTTGTACCACAGAGGTAGTTTTAGGACGATCTGTTCTCCTGTTTCTTGCATTTATTTTGAGCGCAAGTCCTAACTAGTCTTCGCAGGCAATGACAAAGAAAAGGCAATTTCAACTGAAAAAGAGATGGGTTGCCATGTATTCCTGTTCTGCTTGACTCAGAGCGTGCCAAACTTGCGTTGGAAATCTGCTCCCCTCCTCTATGGTGGCAGCCACAGAGTCAACCAGCCTTGACTACTCCGGAAGGGCCTCTGTCCACAACCTGTAGACCACGAGTGCCGGAGATGCAGGGCTTACTCACAGTTCTCACCTAACAAAACAAAATCCCGCTTTGGTGTTTCTCCTACCTCTCAGCACGTAGACAGAGAGGACAGGAGCAGCACACGGCAGTGATGGGGAAGCGGCTGGTGCGGAGCTTGATTTCTCAAGAATTGTACGTTTAAATTGCAAACAGCATGAATGGTGTTTTTTTTTTCTAGACAGATGATAGCCTTGCAGCACTGTGCATTGGCTGTTCATGGTTCAGGCCTTCCCTGTATGTATCACTTCACGCAGTCATGACAAAATTCTTGTTCATTTTATGACCTGGATTTATTCCCCATAAAATGAGACGCATTCAACTCAGAGGCCCCAACCATCTCGGGCCTTACCTGGGGTTGTTTTTTTTACCCCAAAAGTAAACATTGCAGTAAAAGTAAATGTCAGAATTGTCTTGCTTGTTAAGGTGTCGTTCTGTCAAATTCAGCTTTCTGATTGTAGCTGCACAAGGCACGGAAAACTGCCTCTCTTGGCATAGTCCCTTTCTCCATGCTGGCACCCCCCACCCACTAGAAGCGATGAGTAGCACATGAACAGACGAAGCCAGCGCACACCAGCCAAGTCAGACGCCTTCTCTGTGCCATCCCCATCCAGGGCAGAGAGGCCAAAGGAAGGCTTGGCCAATGCCTACATCCCACTGTTATTTTCCATCGGAGAGAACAGTGGGATTCTTCCAGGGAACCCCCCTGCCCCCCGGGAGGTACCTACAGAGGCTCCCCATCCTGGAACTACAACTTTAGAATCCCCATGTTTCTGTGCCCTGTATGTGCTACTTACTGCCTTATATCAGTCCCAAACATACTTACTCAATTCAGCAAGTGCCCCAAGTCCCAGTAGAACGAGTGGGAAGGAGTTTCATAATTCTGAAAGAAGTTTCATAACACGTGCATTATAGTCCTCCCTCTAACCCTACCCGCTTGGCTTTAGACCACAACCTGCACCTCTCCAGTGGTTCTGGCCTACAGTTCCCATCATCCTCACCACTGGCCATGCTAGCTGGAGCTGATGGGAGTTGTGGGCCAAACATTGAGGTCCTCCCTGGGCTGCAATCACCTTGCTTGTTCTCCCTGCATCTCTCCATTATTTATTTATTTCACTTCTATCCTGCCCTTTTTCCCTCTTGCAAGGAACCCAAGGTGACTTCTGTGGTGATCCCCTCCCTCTGCATTTTTACCCTAACAACCCTGTTGCGGAAGGTCAGCTTCAGAGTCCGTGATGGGCCCACAGTCAACCAGTGCACTGAACCGGAGTCTCCCGAGGCCCAGTCCAGCAGTCTAACCGCTGCACCACACGGGCAAAGCTTGCAAGTGGGTCAAGACTTAGTTGTGCTGCTCCAAGCCCAGTCTACATCCTAAGACTTCAAAGGGAGAGCGAAGGATGCAAAAGGACCATGCCGGAGGCTGTATTTTAAGCAGACTTTATTCAGCCCATTTAAAGTACACAAGAGAAACAAGAGTACAACAGGCTTTTGCTGCGTTTTTTCCATGACTGCCTTAGCCATCACCTATGGCAAAGCACTTCTACATAAGCCCCTGTGATGAACTGAAGCTACGCGAGAACTCTGTGTCCTTCCCTTATGCAGGGAAGTTTCCCAGTGGACGCTGGCCTGAATCTACTCCAAAGGGAGAAAAGGAAACCACTGCTTTTCCACCCACACTTAAATTTTAACAAGATTCTTTAGGGTTTAAAGTGCTTCAACCGATTTGAAAGATGCTTATACCAAGAGCAGTTGGATTCCTTTATTCCAGTGTAATGGATCATTATGTTCAGACATTGATTGGTCAGAGATAAAATACCCCTCGGGGGGGATGTATACGCAGCATTTTGCCCACAAACAACTGCTCTTCAAGACTGCAATCTGGCTAAAACTGCATGCAGCAGCCCTCTAACCTTACTCTCTGTAGGCTGATAGAGATCTGAAGTGTGAGCACCACACTCGTGCACAGCAAGCTGCTACTGTGACTTGAGAGCCAAGGTAGACTAGGGTGGCCTTTTCGACTTGTCTCAGAGAACCCCCTCCCTCACCCCTGTGGTGTAGTAAAATGCTCCATCTGCTCACACGAGAATTTCTGAAGTCGCTGCACTCCGCTTTGTGCTTTAAATCAAAGTGAGGACTGCAACTCTCCGCATTCATCCTCTGTAGTATATTTTTCTCATTTATCTTGTACAACTTACAGGGAACTGGTAGCCAAGGCCCACTGTCACAGGGGGGAAATTATTTGAAAGCCAAACGGGGCATGTCAAAATGTGCGATTGGAACGATGCATGATTTTTCTCCTCCTGCCTGTTATTGCCATGTGTTTTTCAGCTGCCGGAGGGGTGGGAGAAGGCAGGGGCCACTCAAAGCCATACCTTTGTCACCCCTGCCATGACAATTGGTTGATAAATACTCAAAATAAATGTCCAAAATGCATTTTAGCCTATGCAAGTTACCATCCTGGAACAGAGAGCTTCTCCTTCATGTGTAAGTATTTCCAGAGAGATCACGCCTCCTCTTCCCCCACCCCCACTAGAAATAAACGGCCTCCCTCCCACCCCGCCCTGCCCCAGATCTTGGTCTCTGACTTGAAATGAAGACAAATGAAAGTGGGAAGAGGAACAGGGCACACAAAGGATATAGTTACAAGGAGAGATCCTGCGCAACTCTTTCTGTTTGGTCTGGGCCATTACGTTTTCCAAGATGCAACAAGATCATCTGCTACTTCGTTGACTTGATAATCTATGTTCCCCTTGCCGAATCCAGGCAAGGAAACAAAACTGAGCCATCTCCTCTTCTGTGGGATGGCAGATAAACAAAATAAGCAAGGAGCAGCCTCTCGTGTCTCTGCACCCGCTGCAAAAAACGAGGCCTTCGTCAAAGAAAAATCACGGCAGCCAACAACTGCTGGTACTTGCAAGACAATCATCTCCATCCGCTCCACGACGTGCCCTCCTATGGGCCTCAGTTGTCTTCATCCGAAGACAGCCCTTCGATCTCATCCCTGTCCCCGCCAATGGCCATCCAGAACGCTTTGGCAACCTAGAGGTCAAGAGTGAACAAGACAATCCTCCCAGAGTGCAGGACACGGAACAATGGGCTCAAGTGACAGGAAGCCAGATTCCAGCTGAACATCAGGAAAAACTTCCTGACTGTTAGAGCAGTACGACAATGGAATCAGTTACCTCGGGAGGCCATGGGCTCTCCCACCCTAGAGGCCTTCAAGAGGCAGCTGGACAACCACCTGTCAGGGATGCTTTAAGGTGGATCCTTGCCTTGAGCAGGGAGTTGAATTTGATGGCCTTGTAGGCCCCTTCCAAGTCTACTATTCTATGATTCTATAAGCTAAAGCCGCTGGAGATCTTCACACCACACCTGCAGCAGATACAAAACACGATCTGCCAAGGCTGCCCCTGCCACACACACAGGCTTCAATGTTAGGTCTTTAACATGATATAAGGACACAGATGCATAGACTCCACACTTAAACCAAATTCTGCAACCTGCGTCAGGTTGAACAAGGTCTCTTCTCTTGTACAAACCATTCTGGTTTTGCTAATGGGGAGAGACGAAGCCCACCTGATTCTAGCTGGGAATATGATAATTAACTCTTAGAGGACCAGGTGTGATCCGGCAATTCAGCCTCCCTGCCCCTCCCCCACCCCTCGCAAAGAATGCTTGGAGTGGAATTGCCACTGCTTCTAGAAAGGTTCGACAGGAACGGCACGTTTAGGGTCTCTAGCCCTTCTGGCTCCCTCACCTTTTCTGCATGCAGTTTTCTCTGTTCATGAGGCAGGGTCGCTGCCTTTTCTGCAGGGATGAAAGGGAAAGAAAAGTTAAGATTCTGATTTGCCAAAAGTGACTAGCTAGAGCAGAAGGCCGTTTCTCCAGATGGGCAGATAGGGTGGGAAAGAGGCCAAGGCCAGAGGAAGATACACACAAAAAAGCAAAGAGGATCACATAGAAGCTGAGCCTGGCAGCCATGTTACGATTTCATTGGGTCACTGCAGAGGCCACCAGTGAGGGAGGAAGCAGCAGCCAGGCACCTCTCTACCGTGCCTGGGTCCAGCTCCAGCTGAGAGCCCCCTCCCTCCTGCCACCAAGTGTCTCTGGAGAGGCCACCAGTGAGGGAGGAAGCAGCAGCCAGGCACCTCTCCACCGTGCCTGGGTCCAGCTCCAGCTGAGAGCCCCCTCCCTCCTGCTACCAATTGCAACTGCTGAACTTCCCAACTAAGATTGTAGTGCCTAAATTTGCTTTCCTTTTCCCCCCCCTCCTCCTCCTCCTCCCTCCCAATCCCCTTTCCTTTTGTGTCACGTCTTTTAGATTGTAAGCCTGTGGGCAGGGACTGTCAAGAAATACTTTTGTAAGCCGACGTGAGAGCCTTTTTTGGCTGAATGGCGGCATAAAAATCCTTAAATAAAATAAATATTGCTGAAGAACCAGAGCCCGACTGGAAACTGCTCCCACAATGGATAGACCAAATACACATCCAATCCCAGTGGAGAGCCAGTGTGGTGCAGTGGCTAAAGTGTTGGACTGGGAGCTGGGAGATCTGGGTTCTAGTCCCCACTCAGCCATGGAAACCCACTGGGTGACTTTGGGCCAGTCACAGACTCTCAGCTCAACAGGGTTGTTGTTGTGAGGATAAAACTGAGACAAGGGTCATGTATGCCGCCTTGGGTTCCTTAGAGGAAAAAAGGCAGGATATAAAGGCAACAATAAATAAATAAATAAATAAAATCCCAGTAGGGCTTGGAGAACTCCCCCTAGTAAAGCAGCTGGGGAGACACACACACACACACACACACACTGACTTCTCCACATACTGGCTCGCAGCATAACTTTCTAGAAACATGCAACGTGTGGGTGCTTTATTAGCCCAGCTCGTCTGCAGCGAATGGCAACGGCCTGGAGGGAGCAGCTGCTGGGTGGCGAATGGCATCCGCTGCATTCCTGCATCGGTGCTCTCAGTTCCCACCCACAGAAGCCCGATGATGGGAGCAACCAGGAACAAACAGGGAGTTCTACGCAGGAGTGGTGGGAGAGGCCAAGAGGGGCTGAGTTTGCGGCTCCTTGCTTGAGGCGCTTTGGTGGTTCGGGAACTGCTCTGGGTCCGTTTCTTCTCCATAGCTGCTGCCAGGTGCTCTGGCCCAGGGTTCTGACGGGAGGGGGATTCTGCTGCTGGAGGTGCACCACTGAGCTAGTTGCGCATCTCTGCGATAAGCTTGCCAGTCCCAGGGACGACATGCGGCGGTGGTTCCAAACAGGGAGGGCTCAGTGGGGAAGGTCGTGGGAGCGGGGGGGGGGGGGAGTACAGGAGGTGGGACGAACCTGTGAAGGCGTCTGCTCTGTGAGCGCAAGGCGAAGCCCAGCCGGAGCATCTCAGCCCCAGGGACAAAACGTAAAGGGCGGTAAGAAGTCAAGCAGGTCGGCGAGTTTAGCCAAGGGCCAGGGCAGTTCCCACACAAACAGCAGGGGTGTGGTAGCTACCCAGGGTACTGCAGAGAGTGCCACATTTCCAACCACCCCTTGAGGTCACATGCTCGTAATTCCCCAGCATGGCATCCTCGTACAGAGCCCGTTGGGCCGGATCCAGCATAGCCACCTCCTCAAAGGGGACTGGGACCTGAGCTGGCTGCAAAGTGGCTCTTGCTACTGCAGCAGGAAAAGGAGATGGTCTGGAACGTGTCACTGGGGGCATTTCGCTGCCTGCTCAACCTTTCTCCGTGGTCTTTTACGCTCACCAGGCGCAGTTGGAGCCACGCGAGGATTTGCAAGGAAGGGGAGGTCCCACCCCCCAGATGTCCCCCTTCTACACATGGCCTGGTCACTGGTTCCAGCGGCTGTTTCACTCATCTAGATTTCGACCACACCAAATCTGCATGGCTCAATACAGGCTGAAACCACTGATGAACCCAACATGTGTATTTCCAACCTCAGAAGTAAGAGTCCAGGTGGCTTGTAATGTTCACGGCAAAGGGAAGGCTAGCATGATGAGCTCAGAAGTTCTTCTCTGGCCCAGCTCTTACTCCACCATCCCTGCTCCCCTCTAACCCTCTCACCTACCTTTGCTTCCTGCTGTGAGGGCGGGGGGCAGGCTTCTCCGCCCCTCCTTCCCTCCCACCCAGATGCCTGGGACATTGCTACGGCAGCAGACCAGGACATACGGAGCACTGGGCTATGCGTTTCTTGCCATGTCGCTCCCATGGCAATAGCATTGGGGAAAACTACATTTCCCAGCATTCCTCCTGCCGGCACACTGCTGAGGCAACACACCAGCTGTCGGGGAGGGGAGGGGAGGGGCACCTCCCTTCATTTCCCTGCTGAAGCAGCGAAGAAGACAGGCTGCTGCAGCTATCCCCATGTCAGGGGGCGAGGGTGGGCGGGTGGAGCACAAACAGGCCTGGAATCAAACCGAGCTGTTCCCCGAGTCTGGGGAAACAAGAGCGTACCTTTCATTTCCTTCAACTTGGAGAACAGCCGCTCAAAGTTCTCTAGGTCCCCTTCTCCTGCAGTGAGACTTGCCAGCTCTTGGATGTCCATATCCAGCATGGGATCTACAAGAAGCACAAGAGTGGATTTAACTAGATGGTTTTGCTCAGCAAGGGGGTTCAGGCCCAAAGACACCCACAATTCAGATAGGATCACGGTCTCCACGGTCCTTCTGGGCACAAAGAGTTGGGTGGCTGGCTGTGTACGGTCTGCAGGACGCTTACAGAGGAACAGGCCCCTCGGGGCTCCAAGGGAGAGGGCGGGCGGGCCGGCCAGCCGGCCTCCCACCCACCCCCCGTTGCAGTGTCCTACTAAACAAAGGCATCTCTCACCAGCAACGGAGTCGGCCGGCAAGCCTTTCGCATCAGCTGCATCCTGTCCTGGGTCTACAGTGCACTCGGCTCTCTCGGCTGGCAAGGGATTGGGCTGGGAGAGAGGGGGACAGAAAATCAGACACGGCATCGTAAGCAACAACGAAGAGTGCAGAGCTGCCGCACGGACTGTGTTGAGCCATTCCACGGCCTGCCAGGGCAACACGTCCCAAGCCCATTCAAAAGGACATTCCTCCCCAAACCCAGGCAAGGCAGGGCAGGGCTGATTCCACACGTCAGACAATCCTGGTACTTGACCAAGAATCCCTGGAATCTGTGTTGTTGTTTTTTAAAGCCCTGGTAAAAAACAGGTCAAGTTTACAGCCCTTATGACTGTGTTGAAAAGCTTGGGAAGAAGTTAAGGACCCTCTGTGGCGAAATGAACGAAGGCAGAGAGAGGATTCGGCAGCTGGCCAAGGGGCACCAACAGCGAAAGCCCAGCGACGTCCCGCTGCCATTACACAGGCAGGAGGGTGCGGAAGGCTGAGCCGCGAGAGACGCGGAAGGCTGAACCAGCAGGGGGGAACAAATATACAAAAAGGAATTTAAAAATTACTGTTTACTTCTGGAGCGTCATTTTCTTCTGACTGAACGCTGCGATTTGCACCCACTAAGGCAGGAAGGAAACCAAAGCCCTGATTCACATCTGAAAAGAAAGAGCTGTTAGTTTAACACGCGCGCCCTTGGGAAGCTTTGCTAGGTACAGGCGGGGGGGGGGGGGTATGGAGAGAGAGGAATGTGGGAAGCCCACCCACAGGAGCATCTGGGGGCACCACAGACACTCCTTGGATCCACAGATCCAACCCCCCAGGAGTCGTTGGAGTCATCAGCACAGGAAAGGAAGCCCATCAGGAACAGCCCAGAGCTAATCAATGCAGCAAACACAAGCCAGAAGTTTACACTTTCATGGACTGGGAGGCCATTAAAGCAGCCCAGCAGGAGAGCAGCAGGAGGCTGGGGGGGGGGGGGGAGGGCAGAGAAGGTGTTCTCCCAAGTGCAAAGGGAGGGAGCAGCCCGAGTGTGCAGATAACTCTGCCTGTAAGCAGAGGCAAATCAAACAGGAGCCATCTGGCATGGCCAGAGTCTCTCCTTGGGCTGCCATGCGAAGCATTCCTGGTACTCTTGATATGAAGTGAAACAGGCTCTGGATGCTCCTCTGTCCAGGTTAAAGGTCCCCCTGATCAGGCAGATTCATTTGCCCCTTCTCCCCCCACCCCCCATATACAAGGTTTGGGGCAGGTAGCAATGATTTATACACACCCGCAAACTACCCCGATTAAAATCCAAAGAGGACACTTCACCCACTGTTCTTCACGGCCACTGGCGGCCCCAGGCCCATTTCCAGCCCCTCTCCTTCCTTCCTTCCTTCCCTCCCTCCCTGACAGCCCCATGGAACTTCCAGCCTCCCACCTGGAGGAGCAATGGCAGCCGCAAACTCAGCCTGACTCCACCCAACGAGGGGGACCCCTTGCCCATCCACTGATGCTCCCATTGGCTGTGTGACCCGACAGGTGAAGTCTGATTGGCTGAGTACGCTGCCACTCTCGTGCTTTAAATTAAAGGGCATGCGGCTGAAGCCTTGGGATTGAGGCCGCCCTCCGCTTCCTAGCCTGTGCCGGCCAGCAGCAGCCTGGAGGTGACCCTGGCCTGGTTTGGGTGGTTTCTTTTGTGTTGGAGGGTCACCCTCCACCCTGCCCTGCAAAGGAGCGAGCAGAGATCTCAATTCCCTTTTTTCATCAAGGCCTTCCAGATGTTCTGGACAGCAACTCCCAGCATTCCTGACCACTGGGCGTACTGGCTAGGGCTGATGGGAGATGGAGTCCAAAGGAAGTATTGCATGGCATTATTCTACGTTAATTTTGCTTGTAGGGGCCCTCGCAGCGAAGATTTTCTGCCGAAGTGCCTCCCACTTGAGAAGTAGTGAAGATCACTGACCTGACCTTCTGTCTCCCACTCCCCCCCTTCAGAACAACTGTTTGTATGTAAGCGCACACAAGTGTGTGAGCCAAACAAGCTAGGAAAGGCCACTTTGGAACGCTTGAAATTGGTGAAGACCTCTGAGTTCCCTCAGCCGTCTATATGAGATGAGTGAGGAATTTCCCTCTTCGCTCTCCCCATAGAATCCAGCAGAGGACAATGCTTGACTCATGTGCGTGTCCGTAAGTAACATCTGTGCATGCAGGTTAAATACCACCAGGAATCGTCATCTCCCACCTTCAGGCCACGAGATGGTTGACTTTTCATGTATCACAAGAGAAACAGATGAGCTCCAAAACTTCTGGAATCTCATTCTGCGATCATGGGACTAACGAGCGTGGAAGATTCAAACAGTGAGCCTCCACTGCTTATGCTCTCGTGTTCGCAGTGACGCAGTGACACCTTCAGCGCATTCTACTCGGTGAAACACAGTGAAAGCCCGGCCCATCTCCACACCCCCAGGAACGCAAAGGTAAACGGAAGCCGTGAGGGGAGGAACACGTGCTTTTAACATGTTGGTTGTTTTATTATGGTTTTAACTCTTGTGAACCGCCCAGAGAGCTTCGGCTATTGGGCGGTATAGAAATGTAATAAATAAAATAAATAAATAAACACAGTACAAGACAACCAAAGGACAACTTTCTGCTAGCATCTATCGTAACTTGCACGTTAAAAATAATAAGAAGGAGAGGCTGAACTGGTCGTGTTATCTGACCGATCCAGGCGTGCTTTGCTTCTCCTCGCTGCCAAGGATGGCACCCACTCCAAGCAGCCACAGCGTCAGCCCAGCCAGGTATTTCCTGCCAGCCGCATCGCGGCAAACCCAGTTTTAGGAGACGTGCTCCAAGCCTTCACTCTGTGATGGGGTCCAGGGCAGTCAATTTGGTCAGGAAGCACAGAGCACCAGAGGGAGCTTCAGTACTCATTTTAGGGGCTACAGCCGCCCTGAAGCTGGCGGCTGGGCTGCCCGAGCTCTGCTTGAATGAACTTTAATTTCTCATAAGCCTCAAGCGCCAATTCTGTTACAGACAGCTATAAAGAGGATCTGAAGCAAAGCACGGACAGAACGCACGGAGCTCTGGCTGAAAAGGAAGACGCGGAAGACACTTGGCGGGGCAGAGTCAAGGATTCCCTGGGGGGTTCGCCTTTTAAGCCAAGAGGCTGTGCGTGAAGCATCGCCGGCTTATTTCCCAAGAGGCTCTCGCTCGCAGCCCATCGTTAGCCCAAGTGCTCACGTTGCAGAGAAACTGGGTGACCGGCCGACGGACAATCCTAGGCACACTTACTGGGGAGTAAATCCCGCTGAACACAACGGGACTTACTTCTGAGTAAATATGGTTAAACTTGCTCTGCACACATGGCAAAAAGACACATTGATTTCTAAAAGCAGAACTAAAAACAACGTACCACTTTTCATCACCACGTTTGACCAGACATTGGCATTCAAGGCTTGAATGATTCGTTTCACTCCTGTAGATTCTGGAAAGTCATCTAAACAGGGGAGGGGATGCAATGTGCTTTGTAAAAAGGCTTCTTCAGAAAGAGATTAATGTGAATTCAGAACCTGGGAAGGACATACACAGTGTGGGTTTTACTCTTGGTTATTGCGCGTGCATTAATCTAAACTTGCAGGGAGATCTCTCTGAGAACAGTCTCGTTTTTTTAAAAGCCTGTCTGTAAATTCTGGGAAACACTTTCAGATTGTCTACAGATAAACATCAATCCAGATTATTCATTCAAATTCCTGAGATCAGCACAAAACGTGTTTTGCTGCAGTGACTCACATCACACTCTTACTTTCCAACGAAAGTCAAAAGTGGTCTTGTCCATCCTGAACATTTGGGACAGAGCAGGATGCAAATAAGGCCGAACTACCTGGAATGTTAGCTGTGTGGTTTGCGAATGAGTGCAGGATTTTTCTCCCAATAGCCAGTGCTGGGGGGGTGTGTGTGCAGGGGGGGCACAGACACTAATCCAGACTGAGACCAGAGTGTGGTTGGAGGCAGTGGGACTTTAACACTTTGCCCTCCAGCTACAATCGCAATCTGGAATGGGCCTTTTGTGGCAGCTACATGCATGGTGGGAAAAGCCCCCATTGAAGCCAATGGAATCTCCCACCACCAATGCAAATCGCAGGTGTGGGCCCCCAATCCAGACCACAGTGGTGGTGGTGGTGGGGGGAGTATTCAAGACCGGCACTCAAAGACAAACCCAGTGACTAATGCCACGTGTTGCTTGGCCCTAAGTGGATGGAATGAGGACCGTAAACAAAGAAAATCGTGGGGGCGGATTTTCTTCAGCACTGACTCAAAACAAGCTACAGAAATGGCAACGCCATCAAAAGGCTTGGGACAATTTAGCTGGCTCAGTTTTATTGTCAAATGGATGAGTCACCTTGAATTCTGCCCACCCATCTGCAAGCTCTCCAATAAAATATTAGTAATTTTTGAAACCAACACTCTGAAAAGCAATGGTGTTGATGATACTGTATGGCAATCCTAAAGCAAGGGCAGGCAAAAAGCAGCTCCGACAGGTCTATGACATGGAAGACAGCCTGTTTATAATTCTGATGGCACATGTGCTACCCACAATGGAAGGCACAGCTGCTGGCAGAGAAAATGGAGCGGGGGGGACTAAGGGGCTGGAGGAAATAAGGAAAGAAACATGCCCAGAAGTGAGAATCTGCAGCCATCTATGCGGACACCAAAGGAGGCAACCTGTGAAGTTAACTCCATGGAAGCCCAGGCCTGGCATCACGTTCCTTCGGGGGTGGAAGGCAAGAGGCGGAAACGTACCATCCTCATCAGGCAGCTCCTCTGGGCTGAGTTCCACCAGCTCAAAACTGTGCTTGATGCACCACTCTTGGGCTTTCTGGCGACTGATGCCTAAAATAAGTAGATAGAATTTGGTTTTCCAGAATTTGGTAACACTTCCATTTGCATCTGTGTTAGAACTATAGTACACATGGTGCCGACGCCTGGTTTGTCTTGGTGGAAGCTATATGTGGACAAGTTGCTCAGCACAAAAACCCAGAGGTCCTTGAAGCACTGACTCATCAGGCTTAAAACTAATTTCTGCAACGATACGAACTGGAAACCTAAAAACGGAAGGTGGGATTTTCAGCTTGTGCAGAACATCAATTGCTGCTTTCTGTTCCACGATGGAAGAAAGGCAGGATATAGGTGTTCTAAATACATAAAGGGTCAGCATTTAGCACACTATCACCAATGGTGGCACTCCAGGGTAGGTCAACGTGTTGTCTGAATGCAGCACTTCTTCTGCAGGGTGGGTTATTGTGCAATCTGAATGTTGCATGTTTTCCACAGGGTGGCTTGTTAACCTTGCAGTGTGGCTTGTTAGTCACCCTGAACAAGCCAACTACAAGCCATGGCTTCTCAAGGTGGCTTGTTCAATAAAAATAAAACACACTGCATAGTTAGCAACCCACCGTGTAGAAAACATACTGCATTCAGACAACACGTTAACCCACGCTGCAGAAAATGTACTGTGTTCAGACAACATGTTGACCCAACCCACGCACTGGCTTCAGACAAGACGATAACCCATGGTGGGCTAACATGTTGAGTGAACCCCGCTTGTGTGTCCATGCATGCGTGCATCACCACCTTTACATCTTACAATCTGCGGCAGTTGTATTCCGGAGTAAATGCTCCATGTAGAACAACAAGCTGTGATTACAGAGAAGTTATCCTCTACAGTGGCCGTAACATGGATATTGACAAAATTTGTCCTGGGAAAATATCCCATAGAATCCACCTGTCCTTGACAGTGACACATCCATGGGCAAACTCTCAAGCTCAGATTTTCCACAAGCTGGACATATTGCGGCCCACCCTTACTAGACCCATTGCTGCCCACCCTTATTGGAACCACGCTGCCCACCCAAAAGCTTGGCCTTACCATTTTCAGAGACTCTGTCACAGACCAAAATCATCACTTCTGGAAGCCACTCTTCTACAAGAGGAAGCCACGCAGAGATGCTGTCCAGCCCAGATATCTGTAAAGAGACCTAAGAGTTGCTGGCTTCCTCTATACATAACTTCTACAGCATTGCAAGTCAACATGTCTTAAGTACTACAAGTGTCCTGATAAGAAAGCAAAGCAGAGAGCCAAAGAGGAGAGAGAGAGAGTCCCGCCAGAGGAAAATCTGCCTTGAAGCATGTGTGAAAAGATGCAATGCAAATCCTAGAATGTTGTTGTTTTTTAAAAGTGGGGTGTCTTTGCAGATAAGGGCCAACTACTGGAGAGCCCCTGGGCCAAACTCTAAGGGTTGCTCTCTGGTCCCCTATTGCCAACCACGAGAGGCCGCAGCTCAGCGTGACAGAGCCCCTGCTTTGCACACAGAAGGCCCCAGGTTCGATCCCCGGCATCTCCAGGTAAAGTTTGGAAAGAATCGTGCCTGAAACCCTGGAGAGCTATCGCTGCCAGTCAGTGCCGACAATACTGGGCTAGATGGACCCGAGTCTGACGCAGTAGAAGGCAGCTTGTGGTGTTCCTAATTAAGGGACAAGAGCAGAACATAGAGGACGGGCATGTGAGCCAGCATGCACAGTCTATTTAAATCCCGTTACTCCTGCTAAACCATTTTGTGCTCAGTAAATAGACTCCTAATTGGTGTTCAAAACATTCCATTCATTGATGTATTTTGACAGGGAATTAATGCCTGGAAGAGCAACTTGCTCAAGGATATTTACAAGTTGTGATTTGGGACTGACATCTAACCCTAGTTGGTAAACTTTGACTTTCTACGGGGGGAGAAAAGGGAGAGATTTAGGTTCCAGGATCACTTCCATTGCTTTTGAGAACATTGTTCAATTACTCCACACTTGATTTCCTCCTGTTCTTTAATTGCCACCACTTAGCAACAATCAAGCATCTCCAATTAGGCTGGAAACTCCTGCCTTGTTGAGGTGAATGAAATGGGTAGAAGGGGGCAGGTCTGGGCAGGAGCTCAGCTAGTTGCAGCCCTCGGTTTCAACCACCTCTTCTTTCCAGGAAGGAAGGCTTGCAAGCATGACGGAGAACTCTTGCACTACTCATCTCAGGCGCTTCTGTGGTTAAGCGAGGGACCCGTGTGGAAGACTTGACTCTGCAGCTGGATGCTCGCTTGGGGTCTGTGCCTTGGAAGGCGTTACGGCTCGCCTACCTTGAAGCAACAATGTAAACGCTAGAAATGGCAGGCACGCAACTAGTACAATGCAAAGGGGAGGAGGAAGAGTTCCTCCACCATACTGCAGTCGCTCCATGTCTCTAGAAGAGGTGTTGGTCAAGAGGAAGTCCTGTGGCTGATTGATTAACAGGTTGGCTCTCGAGAGGAAGTGGGAGGAGCCTCCACATCCACCCCAGCTAAGTCTTCCACCTGGGAAGGAGCCTGCCTCCTAGTGGACACATGAAGAAGAGCAACTCAGAGTTCTGGACCTTTGGACTGAGTTTCTAAAACCTGGATTAAACACACATTTGTATTTGTATTTCAAATTATTGTTTAACCAACGTAGTTGTTGCAAAAGTAACATAAGCCTCTGTTAAAGCAGGAACAACATTCTAATAGCGCCACAGCAAATCTCACAAAGATATTACAGGTAACAACGTCATCCTCACTGGACCGAAGCTATATTGTTTCATATAAAATCAGCAACACCTTGCAAGCTGCTTAACAAATTATCAGTAAAATTATTTCTGAGACCATTATATATAGAACGTAATGACAAACGTTTCTCCTGACTGCACTCCGCAAATGGAAATGATTCTGCTGTGCTGGAATTTCCCTACAACCACCTTTCAAAAGTTGGGTGGGTACTGTTTTGAAAGCAGAGATCTACAAGGGTGATATTAAAGTAGGAACGGGGAACGCTTGGCCCTCCTGATGTTATTGGCCTGCAATGTCCATCTTCCCTCGCCACTAGCTACTCTGGCTAGGACTGATTGGAATTGCATTTTAACGACACCTGGGGCCCCCACGTCCCCCACAGGTGCTCAATGAAGAAACATCAAGCAAATGTGAATGTTGACACTGGAATTATCAATGCACAGGTTGCTGTTCCTAAAGGGCTGGGAAGGGCCAGTTTGGGCAGAAAGGCAGCCAAACAGCAGTTTTATGAACAAATAATAAATAAAGGAACACAAATGAGCGCTCTCTTGTTGTTACAACCTCTAAATTATATAGGTATTCGGATAAAAACAACCCAAGAATTATCTTGAGGAATTTATCTAGCTATTTGTTGGAGTCAGTTCTATTACGGGCCGTTACATTTTCCACGTACAGGATTACAGAGATCAAGATTAATTAAGACAGGCGGCATTGACATCCTGAAATACTTACCGTTGTGCTGTCAAAATAGACCAAGAAGGCCTGCACGGACTCTGCAATTTCAGCTGTCACAAGAAACGGATTTGTCACAACACAGAGATGGATGGCAGCCGAGTAGTATTTGTTGTCTATTGTCCAGGGGTAAAACCGGGCTCCACTCCCTGTGGAAACATCCTCTGGCAGCTCATCTTTCCCAATGATACCTGTAGGAGGAACAAAAGTCACCTGGAGACACGCCAACAGTTGCTGTTCTCTTTGGAAAGCCTTGGCTGAAAAGTGAGCCCAGGGGAGGGGAAGAGAGACGCCTCCCACAGAGTGCTCTGGCACATGCTTTTCCAAGCACAAGCTAAAGGAGGAACGTACTACGATAGCACAGTCAAATGTGTCACTACTGCAGCATTCTCTCCGTTTTAATGGATATTAAGTACGGCTGCTCCTTTCTGGTTTGTTCTCGTTTATTAGCTACATTTATATCTCGCCGTTCCTCCAAGGAGCTCAAGGCTGCAGACACGGCTCCTTCCCCTTCACTGCAATCACCACGGGAAGCAGGTGAGGCTGAGTGCACAAGACCGGCCCAAGGTCACCCTGTGAGCACCACGGCCAAAGAGAAGAGATGCTGCCCCAAGAGGGCACCCTGTCAAATGTAGGCTGCAATCTTACTCACACCTACCTCATTGACCACACTGGGATTTACTTTTGAGTAAACGGGCACAGTGCAGTCTTCTGCAATTACCATCTCAACTACGGATCATCAGCTGAAAGCTCCTGTGGCTAAATCCAGCCCACGCTACTGATTTATTTATAAGCTGCCCTCCAGTATGAGACTCCCGGGGCACAGCTGTACAACAAATATAGTAACAAATACAATAAACTCACATACGACTAAACCCGGTTAATAAAACGTGATGAAATGCCTAGGCAAATTAAAAAAGAAGAAGACATCAGTGTTGATGTCAGGTGAGCTTCTCTGGGGAGGATATTCCGGGTACATCACGACAGGGAAATCACTCTTGCTGGTATACTCTCCACCTACGCACAGGTTTTAAAGGGGGGCAGAGTAGAGTCACGGATGATGGGCAAGGGCTTTGGGAAGGAGTAGGCAGTCGCTAAGGACCAGGCCCCAACTTCCTCCCTCCAGTTGCTATGCAGAGACAACAGGAATTGTGCAGAGAGTCATGTGGCCATAGGGCTTACTAGCTGTGGTTTGGGGAGAATTGTGGCCTGCCGCCACCCACCCTATCCTCGAAGCGGCCCACCCATAAAACTAGTTGCTAGTCCAGTTAAGGCTGATATCCATCTGCCAACCATTTCGCATTAAATAGCTCAAAGGTATATCCCACACATTTGTGTAGAAGAACACCCACAAGCCTTCCAGAACTTTGGAATAGATGTGTTCAGACCACTGGGTTTCGAAATTGTCCCCCAAACTGTACATTTTAATGCAAATATCATCCAACCCTCCCACGGTAATGACACCTTTCTATATCTGGCTGGAGTGAAACATATCCATTTTAGGATAAGCTTTCAAGTCCACACTTGCTTTAGGTCCTCAAAAGTCTTTCCAGAAACTGCTATAACGGCAAAAGTGTGTGGGTTTGGAAACAACCGTGTCTTAAGAGAATTGCTCACTTTTCATTTTTGATCTTCCCAACCCTTGGGAGGGCCTGTGGTCTCACATCCAAAGCGTCTTGAAAACATTTTTAGCTGACGCACTTGATGCCCACAACATGGCAGCACGCCTCAAGGCGTGGGTTTTCACAGGACGAAAGCCAGCTTTCTGACACTACCTTCTCACTCTGCTCCTTCAAACCTGCTGCTGGCATGCGTCTGACCCAGCTTTTGCAAAGTGAACTGCTGAGCCCAGGGATAGATGCAGGCTACCATTTGAACCAGAGGACCCATTCTTTTTAAGTTTTAATCTTTACATTATTTCCAAACATCAGTAAATAAAAAAAACACTAACAAAACAAAATATACATATAAAGACACGCCCACAAAAATAAGACAACAAACAAAACACCAAATAAAATGTTCTTCCAATATTCTCCTTAGCAATGTTATCGTTATTATTATTGTTTTTCTTTATCACTGTCAAGTCCAAATCTCTAATTTCTCTCTCCACATTTTCTACACTATTGGTTGAATCCACATATATACAAGTCATCTTTTTCTCGTCCCTTCATAAAGTTTACAAAAGGTTCCCATTCGGTTATAAATCTTACAGTCGATTTCCCCCTCATTATTGCCGTGAGTTTCGCCATCTCCGCTAGCTCAAACGTCTTCAGTAGCCATTCCTCTGTTGTGGGCACTATTTTGCCCTTCCATCTTTGTGCATATATCAGTCTTGCAGCTGTCGTCATATATAAGAATAGAGTCCCATGGTTCTTTTTCATCTGCTCATCCATAAATTCCAAAAGAAAGTATTCTGGTTTCAACTGGATATTAATTTTTGGGATTTTTGGGATTACAGAATGGATTTGTATCCAGAAAGTCTTTGCGTTTTTTTGCAGGTCCACCATGCATGGTAGAATAGGACCCATTCTGAATAGAAGAGCACGGCCTAAAACGTGCAAAAGCAGAAGGATTCAACAATGGCTGCAGTCCTGTATACAAGGCCTTTCCCTCAGAACTGAAGCAAGAGACTACCTTTCTACTCTCACTTAGGATTGGAGGCAGGGCCCGGATCAGAGGCTTCCGCTGTGGCCCCTTTGGGGGTGCAACATGTGGTCACAGACACAACTAAACCAGACTCATTTTTCATCTCCTTCATCAACGAAGGTGTGTCAGGATTCTTCTTCCATCATCTCATTTAGCTTTTGAGAAAGACACATCTGACTTACCATGACCTCATATTTATTATATGCTCTCTTATTTCCAACCCTAAAAGAAGAGGATAGTTGTTTATCTCAAATACCTAACAGTCACGTATAAAACACCACACTGCAATATCACACCTTTTTTGTGGCACGGGTTCTGTGCTCCTGGCTTTGTATAATAGTACTTAGGCAGGAGAATGAGACAAGACCATGCAGTGGTAGAATTCTGGCTTTCCACATCCAGTTTATAGCTAGCTGTTGTCTTGAGTCCAACCCAGAACATGAAAAATGCTTAGTATAGTACAACTAGCTGAACTTTTACAGCTCCAAAACTACCCCTGCAAATTCCTTCTCACCTAACTTTTGACAGTGTTCCCAACTGGTCTTCAGTTTGCTTTATAGTGTAAGCTGTTTAATTCTCAAGTGCTTTTAAAGTGATCCTATTTATTTTCTTCTGTTGGGCTGAGTTGCAAAAAGAGCTACTCCTTTGTGTGTCTGGAGAGCCATCTGGTGGAATGAACCTCAGAAATCCTCCCATACAACTGCAAGGAAGGACGTGCATGAGATTCAAGCAAAACCAAAAACAAACCCCTCTTGCTAAAACAAAACCCATAATTCAAGTAGCATTTTTTTCCTGTTCCATAAAGACTGTACAGGAATTTATGCTTGTTGGTATAATTCTGGTTATTTCCAAAAATAATTTCTGCTTTACAAAGACAACGGGCTCTGTAATCCGATTGTAATTTTAATTGTTTAATTTTCTGCGTAACTGCAGTAGTTAATTCTACTGTTGCCTTATGCAAAACCATTATCATAGATGCTTTGTTGTGCCTCTTTAAGGATGAGACATAAGAATTTCTCCAAAGTAGAACATCCAGCTTTTAAAAGAAATACCAGTAATGCCCCATCAGTTGGGAAGCAATGTTTTGAAATAATATTGCTGCAGTCCATTCACCCTACTGCAAATGTTAGACCCAAGACAATTCCCCGTCAGTTAGGAAATTACTTTCAAACACTGCAGAATGCAGAACGCCGTAGTGGGAGCCTTCCAGGCTTACGACGCCTGGAACATGGTGGCAAAGACGGGGAGGGGGGGAGGCTTTGTACAGTACTGCCTCTGACAGCTCTTGCGTCTCACTCGCCTCAGTTTCTTTTGCAATAACTGAAATAAACTGACAAATATGTGAAGATGCCAACGGAAAAGCAAGGTGCAAGCTATGTGAAGAGCTGAGAAGCAAACTTCAGTTCATGCAAACCTTCCATTTTCTAAAGTCCTTGAAGCTGAGAGTGAAAGCTCAGAATCAGAAGCTACGGATCTTTCAGACATGGATTCCAATTAGAGAAATAAGACTAAGCTGTGCTAGCATTTTCAAGGATATACTATTTATTAGGACAGGCTAGTATAAAAATACAAAAAATGAACAAACACGGGTTCAGGATGTTGTCTATAGTTACTATGACATCATCCAACCCGATCTTAGGTATTTACTAAGAAGCAAGTCCCATTGAGGTCAATGTGTATTACTTTGAAGTTTAACCAAATAGCCAAGCTTACTGTCACTCCTTAATTATATTATAGGGATGTTTATTTTCAGAGAGTCAGTGTGATGTAGCGGTTAGAGTGCTGGACTCAGGAGATTTGGGCTCTAAACCCTACATGGCCATGGGGCTCACTGGATGACTTTGGGCCAGTCACAGACATGGTATGCATGATACGGGCAGCTCATTGTGGATTATTTAACCCACAATGAGCTATGGCACGTGTGGCCACTTTTTGAACATGCAATCCCCAATTGGGAGTTGCGCCTTGTCATGCAAACCCAGCCACTGTAGTTTTATGTGAGAGTTAAAATTGCCCTGATCAGGGGTTGCGTATTCAAAATTACAGCCCTACACGCCGCATCTCATTGTGGGTTAAATAACCCCTAGAGAGCTGGCTGTGTCATGCAAACTGGCCCACTGACTCACAGCCAAAGCTACCTCACAGGGTTGTTGTGAGAATAAAATGAAGCGGAGGAGAATCATGCACCGTTCTTTCAGCTCCTTGGAGGAAGAGGCAGGGTATAAATGTAACAAATAAATAAAAATATGTTTCTTCTATTTCTGCAGGATAACACAGAAGTCTATGCACCAGCTGGGACCCAAAGAGAAACGTTAGGCATACCCAGAGTATGAGTATGAGTTTAGTGGAGTATTTGATTCCCCCAGCTCATATTTTGAGTGGAAGACACTACTGCCAAATCACTAGCTATTGTTAAACCCCTGCTAGGTTTCAAAAAGGATCATTTCAGAAACAGAAGCCAAAAGCCTCCTTGGGCATACAAAACTGAATCGCATGGTTCTTTATATCCAGGCTCTTTTCTAAGGCTGGATAAAACTTTTGTTTGTTTGTTTACTACAAGATTGATAGTTTCTATATTGTACAATGTTGACAATTCCTATTTTATTGTATTCCTATTTTCCCCAGTGGCATAAACTAAGATGTAAGTGCCTTGGAGATAAAGCTGTAACCTCTTGCAGCCTATTACGGGACATATTGGAATTATTGTTAGAATGAAATTAAGCATTTAAGATGCATTTTAGACAGAAAAATGTCCTGCAACTCCCAGAATTTAACAAATGCTAATTATTTATTAGTTCCCTTTCAAGACTGTGGACTTCCCAATGTTTTTTAATCCTGTTCTCACCAAGAAATAAGTAGCAAAATGTACTATTTTATGAGGACAGCAGTTTGGATGGAATTTTGAGATACAAAGCTGAGAAATTAAGATAAATATACCCTGGACATAAACTGTAAGAACAGCCTGCCTGTCCTTATAAATAACTTAGGGTGCAATCATAAATGATGATTACAAGGAGCAGACAACTCCCCTGTTAAAACAGCTTCACTGGCTTCTGGTCTGTTTCTGGGCACAATTCAAAGTGCTCGTTTTCACTTATAAAGCCCTATATGGCTCAGGTCCAGGTTATCTGAAAGACCGTATTCCCCCATATGAGCCCTGCCTGTGCTCTGAGATCTTCCGGGGAGGCCTTTCTCTCAGTCCCACAAACATCCCAAGCACACCTGATGGGTACACGGGAGAGGGCCTTCTGAGTGGCTGCTCCAAGGCTCTGGAACTCCCTTCCCTGGGAGGCTAGGCTGGCTCCCTCTGTGCTACACTTTCAGAGGCAGGCAAAAACTTTTTTGTTCTGTCAGGCTTTTGGAACTACTCTGGACCTGTGTTAATGTATTGGATTCCCCCCCCCCCCTTTTAACCTGTTACTGTTTTTAATTTTTTTATGTTTTTAATTTTACTGCAGGTTTAAAATTCTATTTTACTTTTGTAAATTTATATTTATATGTTTTAATTGTACATGTTTTAATCTTGTAAGCCGCCTTGAGTCCCAGTACTGGGGAAAAGGTGGGATATAATAATAAGAAGCAGAAGAAGCAGAAGCACGTTTAGACAACTGAGGGATCCTAGGAGTTGTGGGACTTTTTTCTGTCTAAACATGCATATGATTGCACCCTTAGACAAGTGACACATTAACAGCTTTGATCCCCTCTCTCTACAAAGGAAGTGACAATGATCCACTGCACAGACTGGTTTCAAGAATCTGGCCGGGGGTGGGTTCTGATTATTTTATGACACAACTTGTAGGCAAACGATAGGAAAACAGCATAGAGGTGTTATAAGAAAATAGAATAAGTTAATGGAAAGCTTTCTACATGGATAACGGGGGGAAAGGAAACATGGAAGGCAATGCCAGGGAAGGTCAGAGAGGGAATAGTGAATTTCCATTGGAGAAAGCTTAGCTGTTATTAAAAGTGAGGAAATCATTAGAGAACATATGGCTACTTTAAATGGGTCCAAGTCTCCAGGGCCAGATGAATTCTATCCCAGAATATTGAAGAAGCTTGCTGTCTAATCTGAGAATTTATGGAGGACATATGAAGTGCCAGAAGACTGGAGATGGGCAAATCCCTTGACCCTATCTTCAAAAGAGGGGGAGGGGAGGCACATCTGCGCAATTAGATGGGCCAGCCTGATGTTGTTACTAAGCAGAATTCTAGATTAAGCAGCTGGTTTGTGAGTATCTAGAAAAGAACACATTGATTACCAACTGCTAGCACAAGTTTATCCAGAATAAACAATGCCAGATAAATCTTTTCTCTTTTTCTCTTTTTCTCACTTTTAACAGAGTTACTAATTTGGTAGATCATGGGCACAGTCTACCTTGATTTCAGCAAAGCATCTAAAGTCTCCTATGATTCTAGTTAACAAGATGGTAAAACCTGTGGTTTCACTTAACAAGACTGTTAGATGGCTCCACAGCTGTTTGAACACCCTCACCCAGCTTATTAATAATGGAGTCAACCTAGAGGGATATCTCAAGTGGAGTCCCATAGGGCTCTCTCTTTGGCCCTGTGCTGTTCAAAGTTTTCATAGATTACTTGGATGAAGATATAGAGGGTATACTTACAAAATTTGCTGATGACAGCTGGGATGACTAGCTAATATTACAAAACACAGAATCAAGATTCAGAATAATCTTGACTGGCTGCAAACAAGCTGAAATTCAACAGAGATGACTAATGTCCTGCATTTAGATACAAAACGAGGCATAGGCGAAAGTATAGAATGGTAAAGAATTGTCCTCACAGATCACAAGCTGAACATGAGCCAGCTAATCCAATCTTAACAGAAACACAGTGTCCAGAATAGTTTTGCTCTATTTTGTGCAGGTCAGATTGCACCTAGAGTACTTGGCACCAAGTTATAAGGACATTGACATGTCACACAGGTGAGCAGGACAGTGAGCCTGGAAACCATTTCCTACTAAGAATGGTTGAAACAGCTGGCATGTTTAGCTTGAATAACGGAAAATCAAGGGGAGTAGCTAGAACAAATGGGTACAAATTACAGGGAAACAGATTCCAGCGAAACATAGGTAGAAACCACCTGCTGACGCTAGCTGTTTGACAGGGGAGAAGACTGCCTTGTGAGGTGGTGGGCTCCCTTCTACTGTAAGTACTTAAGCATTTGGCCCTCTCTCAAGGATGCTGCAGTTTGCACCCTGCATTGCACACCCTGCTTTGAGCAGGGGGTTGGACTAGATGACCGCCAAGAACTCTTCCAACTCTGTGACGCTAGGGGCATGGAAGCCCTTCCCTGCGTATGCGAGGGCTGTCTCCAGCCACCAAGCAGGCAAGTGAAAGCCCTTCTACACGTGATGCTCAGAGGCACTATCTGTCACTTGGCACAGGACCTCCAGGGTTCAGAGCTTGACCTTTGAGTACCTGAACGGAGGCCCCTTAATAATAATACTAATATAATAATAATTTTATTAAAAGCTTCCTCCACACATGGCAAAAAGCACTCAGTGCACCCCTGCAGAGACAGCCTCTCCCCACCCGTCGTTTGACATTAGGCATTTATCATTATTTATTATTATATTTACTTGTAACCCGCCTTTTGCCCAATACTGGGCCTCAAGGCAGCCTAACAAAATTTAAAGCATATACATTTTAAAACCTATGAATAGAAGTACACTAAAGTTAAGCCTATATTCCAACATGAAAACATTTAAAATACATGAGAGTTTTAAAAGTCCTTTAGCACAGGCGGAGGCCCAGATTAACCGCCAAAGGCCCTGCCGGGACGAAGAAGCTTTTGCCTGACCCCGAAAGCACCTCACGGAGGGGAGCCGGTCTAGCATGTCTGACCCGTGCACGGAGAGCAGCAGCCTTGCGAAGCCTTCCTCTGCTGGTGGCGCTCCGCACATGCTCAGGGGCTCTTCGTTATCTTACAAGCTGGGGAGAGGAGAACTCTGTGGGGCCCGGGAGGAATCCCAAGGGAACCACTGCCCAGCACAGAGGCGGCGCCGGGAGATGACATCACCGCGGCCATGACCAGAAAGAGAGAGAGAGAGATGGGGGCCTTGAGGCGACTCACATTTCACCAGCTCTTCCCCGGGGAACTCCGCGGCGCAGCTGGTAACTAAGGCGCAAGGAGCGGCCATGGCACTGCCTCGTCCTCCTGACGCGGCCCTGCGCTTCCCCTTCCGGTGCAGGCCCCGCCTCTTCCGCCCCTTTGGGCTGTACCATGAGAGCGCCAGAGATAGGGTGGCGACGTGAACTGCGTCTTCAGCCTTGTACGCCGGGAAGCTGAGGGGTTAAGAAGAGGCTCCTCCCTCTTCGGGAGGAGGGCGCGAGGGGCTTCCCCCACCCCCCAGGGGGCTACATTTTCTCCCTGGTCTTGCCCTCCCCCCTCCTCTGGCAGGCGCAAATGGTCCCGCCCGGGCCGCGCGTCCCGTTGCTAAGGCCTCGGTCACGTGGCGCGTCGCTGTGTGTGTGGGAGGGGGGAGACTCCGGCGGGAGGAGCCATGGCTGAGGTGGCCGAGCCGGGGGCGGAGATAGGGAGCATTTTAGCCCAGGTGGGTCGGGGGGAAGGGGCTCATTGGCCAAGTGGCCGCTTGACCAAACTCCCATGAGCCTTTGCTTCTATCACCCGCACACATACAGGCCCCAAATTTCCCAAGATGCACTGCTCCGGTGTGTGGATTAACTCACTGCTTGGGTGGGAGCCAGCGTGGAGGAGCTCGCTAATGTCGGCCTTAATATTGGGGAGGCTTACATAGAGTGACCATAAAAAAAGGAGGACAGGGCTCCTGTATCTTTTAACAGTTGTATTGAAAAGGGAATTCCAGCAGGTGTCATTGGTATATATGGAGAACCTGGTGAAATTCTCTCTTCATCACAACAGTTAAAGCTGCAGGAGCCCTGCCCTCTTTTAAATCTGGTCACAGTATAGCTCCTGCAGCTTTAACTGTTGTGATGAAGAGGGAATTTCACCAGGTGCGACATGCATGCAAACGACACCTGCTGAAATTCCTTTTTCTATGCAACTGTTAAAGATACAGGAGCCCTGTCCTCCTTTTCATAGGGTCACCCTAGCTTACAGGGGGGCCTGGCCTGGTTCTCCCTGGGGCCATCAACCACTGTGTCACTCTGCACATAGACAGGGGGGCTCGAGCCAAGCCTTCTCCCTGGTGTGCTGGATTTCTACGCAGGGGGAGTTCTGCTGTTTTGTGTGTGAAGAAATGTGTTAGTGGTTTAGGGTGGCCCTATGGAAAGGAGGGCAGGGCTCCTGCATCTTTAACAGTTGTATAGAAAAGGGAATTTCAGCAGGTGTCATTCGTGTGCATGCAGCAGCTGGTGAAATTCCCTCTTCATCAGGACAGTTAAAGCTGCAGGAGCCCTGCCCCTCCTTTGCATCTGGTCAAGAGGGTAGGGCTGCTGCAGCTCTAATTGTTGTGATGAAGAGGGAATTTAACCAGGTGCTGAACACATACAAATAACACTTGCTGAAATTCCCTTTTCTATACAACTGTTAGAGACACAGAAGTCCTGTCCTCCTTTCCATATGGTCACCCTACTAGTGTTGCTTTCTTTGGTATAATTCGATTTGGTTTTGTTCACTGCTCAGATATTTCTTATTTTATTTGTTTATTATTGCATTTATATCCCGCCTTTTTTCCTGCAAGGAACCCAAGGCAGCATACATAATCCTCCTCCTCTCCACTTTATCCTCACAACAAAAACAACCCTGTGAGGTGGATTAAGCTGAGAGTCTGTGACTGGCCCAAAGTCACCCAGTGGGTTTCCATGGCCGAGTGGGGACTAGAACCTGGATCTCCTGACTCCCAGTCCAACACTCTAGCCACTAACACCACACTGGCATACTTACATATATATTACATAATTCAGTGGGCCTTACTGTATTTATTATTGATTTGATTTGTAACCTGCCGTTCTAAGAAAAATGGCTCTCAAGGTGACTTAAAATCATAAATAAAACTTAGAACAATAATAAACCACTGCATTAAAACAATTAAAAATAGAATAGCAGAATTACTTCTGAGTAAAAATGTTTAGGATTGGACAGCACATTTGATTAGTCTGCAATTGAGCTGGCCTTGCTTTAATCTTGGAAATGCTACTTTAATTGCTAGTAACACTGTTTAGGAAATGGAATCCATGAATGTGGACTTGACCAGAAGGAAGGCAGTGCTTAGAGAGATCAGCCTTAAAATCAAGTGACTCCTATTGCAGAGGACAGAGGTGCAGGTGTGGCCCTCCAGAGCTTTTGACCTATAACTCCCATGATCCCTCACCATTGACTCTGCTGGCTAGGGTGGATGGCAGTTGTACGCCAAAACATCTGGAGCACCACAGATTGCCCACTGCTGAAGAAAGGTTTTCTTTGGCATAAGTGGCTACGGTGTTGGACTGGGAGTCGGGAGATCCGGGTTCTAGTCCCCACTCAGCCATGGAAACCCATTGGGTGACTTTGGGCCAGTCACAGACTCTCAGCCCAATCTACCTTACAGGGTTGTTGTTGTGAGGATAACATGGAGAGGAGGAGGATTATGCGTGCCACCTTGGGTTCCTTGGAGGAAAAAAGGTGGGATATAAATGTAATAAATAAAATAAATAATAACTCTCATGAGCTTTTATAATAGGTAGACAACTTGCAGCCCTCCATATGTTATTGGATTGCAACTCATCATTGGCTATACTGTTTGATGGGAGTTGCACTGCACAACGCCTGGAGGGCCACAAGTTGCCCAGTCCTGCTTATAATACGCTCTCTCACATGAGACTAGCTTCCATTTCCATCAGTTTATGCCCTTTTTCTCTTGGGCCCAGTTCCCATTAACCTTTGCGCACCATACTTCCTTTGGAGGATGCTGCCTTCCAGGTAGCTATCCACTGGTAGCAGACACCACTGTTCATACCACCACCGCACAGCTGAATAGTAACAGACTGCTCAGGTGCAGAACAAGCCTGCCTCGTTGCTGGACACATATTACATCAGGCACACAGGCATCTCTTGTTTCTAGATACAAACTGAGGTGCTCATGTTAGCCTATATAGCCCTAAATGCCTTGGCCTCTGTACTTAGAAGCCGCTTCCTTCCCTGCGATACATTGCCATATTGGCAGTCGGCTGAGATCACTCCTTTGTTTTTATAATACAACACTCATTTGCTAATGGTGTATGCAATGACATTCTTGCTGGCTGTCCTCTTCCCGTACAGATTTGACAAAAGTCCATGCCCAAAGTACCGTGTGCCTTTCTTGTTTTGTTCAAGCTCTGAAGAGTTAATTTGACATTTTACTTCATATTTAGTGGATATTTTCACCTGTGATTTTAACTATATATTTACTATGGTTACTTGCCCTAAGCACTTTAGATGGTTGTGCATTAAAAAATCTGACAGGACAGTCTTAAGCATGTTTACTCAAAAGCAAGTTCTATTCAATCCAATAGGATTTTTCCCCAGATCAGTATGCATAGGATTGCAACCATGCAGGTCAAGCCTAGGCAGGTTTATTCAAGTCCCTTTGCATTCAGTGAGCATACTTCCTAGGAAGGGTGTTTCTGATTGCTGCCTAAGGGTGCAAAACTATGTATGTTTAGAAAGACAAAACGTCATTTAACTCCCAGCATTCCTCAGCCAGCCCTGCTGGCTAGGAAATGCCGGGAATTGTAGGGCTTTTTTCTGTCTAAACATGGATAGGATTGCACCCTAAATCAATTAAATAAATAGTTACCAGTTTCTGCTGTTGTATGCCATTTTTGGAAAATGTTTTACACATGCAGTACTGTTTTGCCCCATCCCACCCACCACTTCAAAAGCTAACTTTCAGCCTGCTCTTCTCCTTTCTGTGTTCCATTTTGCAGGGTTCACAGAGGTGTCTTTGTGCGCTGTATTTAAGAAATCTGTTTTGCTTTTAACCTTAGCGAAACACGTTAATAACTTCTGGAGATACATGTGTACATTGTAAGCTACAACTAATTTTCTAGGTTCAAGAAGACCTCCATCAGCTGAAGGAGAAACTTCGCGATGTCAGCCATGACCGGGAAGTGTTGGATGCTCAGAGCCTTGAAGCGGCTATTGAAAGGACAGAGAGTGGACTGCGGGTAAATGGATTGCGATTCTTCTAGTCTAGTGGAAAAGGGAAAACTGGCCCCCAGTAAAGTCTGAGTCAGTATTTCCTTCTCAGCTTATGGGGCCAAACCTCATATTTGTAATAAAGAGTTTGATGTGCCAAGTACTCTGGAGCAGAGCCATGACTGCACTTTTTGGATTGTCAGTATTTGGCTGGCTTCTTACCTTAGACATGGCACAATCTCCAAGAAATGCAGAACCTGTTACGTCTTTCACTTCATTATCAAAGGCTAAATTTGCCCGGGTTCCTTAGCTTAACTAGCTCTGACAATATCCTAACAGTCTGCTTTTTTCTTTTCTGCTACCTCTAAACAGAAACATGCTGAGAAGTATTTGAATGCTATAAACAGATCTGTATTAACTATTTCGTCAACTGATAATGTGGACCTGAGTTCAAGACAGATTTCCAAATGGTAAGAACACTTGGTTTGTTGCATATTAAACCATAATGTATTAATAAGTGCATTATTTGATTATCTGTATTGTTCAAAGAGTGGGTTTTTATTTTTTTATTTTTTTATTTTTTTTACAAATGACCAGGGCTGGGCAGAGAGGGGGGGGCAGTGGGGCCAGTTAGCATGGGCCTATGTTTTTGAGGGGGCCTACTCCGAGTCCCCCTGGGCAAAGTTGCTTGATTTTGTTGTTGTTGATGATGAATTTGCCCAAAGAAAAGCATGTAAAGCATTTCTGGATGTGAAGAAGCGATGTCTTATATACATCTTGAATAAGAGTGCTTTCCATTACCTTTTTAATAAATCGTTCTAGTTCATATGTATTTAGAACTGATTAAAAAAATACTTAATGAGCAGTTTGAAATGAGGCCTACATTTCCTATCTGGCTCAGGCCTATTACCAGCTTTGCCCAGCCCTACCAATGACCCCCCACCCCACCCGACCCCACCCAAACTGTTGTACCAGAAGAATTGCTCAATGTCTCATAGCAAGGGTTGGACTAGATATTGCCTGGACTCCTCAAATCTATGTCTATTTTATAGAGTTAATGACAATGACTGTTGTGGTTTCCTGTAGTTCACCCAAATTGCAGCACTTCTAGCTCTTCTAGGTGTAGAAAAAAATGCTGAAACTGAACCAAACTTTGCAACTCTTTACTATTCCATTCTCTCTCTCTGTATCTCTAACTCAGGGGGATCCCCTTGGAGACGTCTCAGAAAGAAATAATTTTCCCGGAGACGTCTGCGATTGCCACTCAGCCTGGCAGGTCATCAGTGCAAATGTCTTCAGGTTCAAAGGTGTGAAGCAACGCTTACTCCAGAACCCTTCCCACAGTTTTGCAGCCATCTTATGCTTCTGACTGATCCCCCTTCCCCAAGTGCTCTCCCAAAGACCCTTCTGACCTGGTTTGCACGATGAAACAAGCCACGGGTTGTTAACCATGGATGATTTGGGAGCATGCAGAAGGGAGGGAGTGTGCTGGCTCCCAGCTGCCCGCCCGCTTCCAGCGTGCAAAACAACTTGGGGATGGCCCATCCCTGGGTTATTCTCTGTGATGTGTGAATCCAGAACTCTGGGTTGTTGAGGGAGAAACAATCCAGAGTTATAACCCAAAAACAAACCATGGGTTATCATTATAGGTTGTTTCTCCCCCAACAATCCAGAGTTCTGGGTTTGCACCAGAAGTAGGCCAGCAGTCGGGAGCCAGTACACTCGCTTGCTCCTGCATGCTCTCCAACAACTCATAACTAACGAATTGTGGGTTCTTTCATCATGTGAACCAGGCCGTTTGAATCCTCAGGGTCAGGGTCAGTGCAGTGTTTTGCTCTGGCAAAAAGTGGATCCTTTCCCCACCAATGGCATGGATGCAGCTGCACCATGTGAGGCCTTGCATGCATGAGCTGGGGCTAGAGAAAGGTGTGGCAAGACTACAGGATAAGGATTCTCCCTGCTTTTAATACTGCTATGAGCGTTGTGACTAGAAAATGTGAGCCCCATCTCAAAAATGACAGTACTCGGAGTGGAATATTTTCTTTTGGCAACGTGTGTATAGCATGTCATAAGGATGCTAGACTAGATGGACCGTTGGTCTGATCCAGCAGGGCCCTTTATATATGTTCTTAAAGTCTCCACTTCAGTGTGCGTGGTTGATTGCCATTGCCCTTCCACGTCATATCACTATGACATCTGCTGACACGTAAGGGAGTCATAATAATTTCCTTCCAAAAATAAATGTATTCTGTTTGGTCAGCTGCTCTCTGTGATTGGCGTATTGGCCAAATGGCTTTTTATTCTTAAATAGTTGTGAAATCCAGCTAAGAAATTGAGGCCTGTTACCTGTCCTTTGGTTTTGAGCACAGGGCAGGTTAGAAATTTACATGAGTTGATTACGCCTGGGTTCAGACAACATCATTATTATTATTATTATTATTATTATTATTATCATCATCATCATCATCCTGCCTTTTTCCCAGTACTGGGACTCAAGGCAGTTTACAAGATTAAAACATGTACAATTAAAACATATAAATATAAATTACAAAAGTTAAAATAGAATTAAACCTACAGTAAAATTAAAAACATGTTAATTTTTTTAAAAAAACAGGTTAAAGGGGGGGGGGGGGAATCCAGTGCATTAACACAGGTCCAGTATAGTTCCAAAAGGCTGCTGAAAGAAAAAAAGTCTTTACCTGCCTCCAAAACTGTAGCACAGAGGGAGCCAGCCTAGCCTCCCTAGGAAGGGAGTTCCAGAGCCTTGGAACCATAACCAGTGGTAGTTTAAATAGTTATAGTTTAACACACCATGGGTTATGTTGTGTGGTGGGAGTTTTTAACCAACGGTTGGTTATTTGGCTGAAATAACACAAAGAACAAACGCTGTGCAGAGTTGGCTATTTGAACCACCGTTGGTTATCGTGTCGTGTGGAGGGCACCATTGGTTATTTCCTCAGACACAGAGTCGCAAGGCAAGAATTATGAAAGCGGTGACTGCTGCTCTAATCCATCCATCAAGACAGACTTTCGGCATTAGTGGGAGGACTGAGCCGGGGAGAGAGAGGGCAGGGGATGAGTGAGTCAACTCATCCCCTGCTGATCCTAATCCAAACCATGGTTGATTATTATCATGCTGTGTGGGGAATACCCCTAGATAAACAATTGTCCAGTTGATTATTATCCCACTGTTGACTATTGTATTGTCCGAACACTGCCTACGTTTTCTAAATTCAGTGAAAAACCATCACTTAAAATTGGCATAGAAATGAGATGCATTTTGGCAAATCTGTGTAATTTTTCTTTATGTTGAGGATCTGATAGGATAGAAATTTTGAATAGTTTTGGTGCCATATCTTGAACCTCAATAGCTCGGTGCTCTCAGCTCTAGCAAATTCAGCAGAGCCGTAAGCGGGTGCAGCCATCCTTGATCTTCATCCATCAGCTGGGGAATAAACCTGTGATCATTGTCAGTGTCATGTGTTTGGGAAAACTACAGGGAGGTATTACTGTTCTTGACACAGGTCCAAATGTTTTGTTGCTTCTCCTTCAGCACAATTAAAACACAGGCTCTGTATGAAATGCAAGTGCTTTCACACAGGGATAATTTTACCCAGTGTATTAACTTCTGAGGCTTCTATTTTTATATCCATAAAACAGAAGGCATTATATTCGTTAAGCCAGAGATGAGCTTATTAAGAGATGTTGCCCCTCTTCTCTCTGCTTTGTCTAAGATTTCTTTCCATAGTCATTTTTTTCAAGCAAAATATCTGAATCTATTGCATCCAGATAAAAACAAAACATCACTCCATTCAGGATTTGATTTCCCATTTTCTTTAATTATTATTTATTTGCCAATTACTTCCCAGGCAAGTTCTCTACCTGCATAGATTCAGTAACTTGAAGCTGAACTGGAAGTAGCTGTTTTGGTTCACTGAATAATCCCTGATTATTGTTATTATTTATTTAAAACTATAGCAATATTGGCAGGGCCACAAATGCAGCTGCTGAGGGGAACACTTAGCAAAATGGCCACTCATTCACGCCACAGCCCAACGTGGCTTTAATAAGCCACGGTGGACTGCTTGATGATGCAAACTGGCCAAGTGTGTGTTGGGCGGCTGTTGCTCCACCCTCTACTGATATGCAGCCTCAAAACTTTACCCTCAAGGTAATGCAACACTTTATAGAAAGAAGGGTTCTCCATCCTTGTAGAACAGGATCTTCTGGCTTACTCAGCATCCAGAGAATTTAAGCTTTGGTGTTCAAAAGAGAGAGAGAGAGAGAGAGAAATGCAAGCACACAAAAGGCAAGTTTAATACATATGGAAGGTGCTGATGCTGCTCCTCATAACATCATTTCTTATTTTTATAGTCAGGTGTTGCCAGCTGACTAAAAGGCCACTAAGTCCAGTGTCTGAAATTGCCTAGTTACACCATCACTGCAAAAAAGCTGCTCAAGCTTCCTGTAGTTTCAGGCACCGGTGAAGCGGTAGACCTCCCCCCCCCCCACCCATGTAGATGGATTCTTGTGGTTGGGGAGGGGCAAGTGATCCCGAAGCCGTGGGCTCTGCAACAAATGTATAGCAGAGTTCAGGTGAGGGCTACCAGTACCATGTCCAGAGTTCTCTGACTGAAGTGGGCAAACGCTCCCACAAATGGCCTCAGAGATCAAAACAGCCCTTGCTACAGACCCCTGGAGATGAAGAAGGTAGTGGCTAAGAGTTTAGCCTTCTGTTGGGTGACAGAAGCACAAAAACCAGAGTTCAGTCATTAGCCCGTACCTCTATAGTGCTCTTCCCTAGTCGCCCTCCTCCTGCTATTCACCCTCATCCACACAAGAAGCCTGCTTTTGTTGTAGACAATAAGGTGCTTGCTCTTTCTTCATTGGTGCCTGTACATCGGTGTCTTAAACCAAATGCCCAAGAGACCCACCCACTCATGCAAGCATATCCTTAGCAGTGCCCAAGAATGCTATACATGTGTTCAAATTGCATGTCAGCAGGGCTTGGACTGGGTGAGCATTTCCCCCTTTTTTTGGTTCCACGTAGAATCCATTTATAGCTTTTTCCCCCTACAGCACAAGCTTTCAATGATGGTGAAGATTATGTATAATCCAGAAAATGCCTGCAACCGAAATGTTCTAAATCAGAACTATGGAGTCAGCTTGCCATTAATTAATCGGAGGACAACGGCTCCTGTAAGTAACCACGATGTGCTGTAATGGTTGTGAGTTCTAAAATTAAGCCTGTTCTAAGTTCTTCCTTGAAACAATCTAGGTAGTTTTACGTTCCTAGCAGCATTTTTGACAGAACCTCCAGTCCAGAAGCTTCCCTCGTTCACGAAGTTCAGCACCAGAGCAGAACTTTTCACTTACAAAAAACATTACCACACCCCTTGATACCCACAAGCTGAATTCTTGAACAGATTCCATTAGAAATCTTTATGTGTGAGGTAGAAGGGAAGTTCTTTCAGTTTAATTTTATCTGTGATAGTCCTTTCATATATGGAAAACATCACTTGATGTTGCAGTAATCTGGTGATAACCTTCCATATTAGAACTAGCTTTGCATCTTTCATTGAGATCCCCAGACTCAAAGCAGTTTACATAAAAGGACAAAACATCAGATAACAAAAATTACACCTAAAGCTTTAAAATTAAAAAGAGAAAAGTTAAAATCTTCAGTTTAAAAAAATCACTGACGGCCAATTGGAATAAGAATGTTTTCACTGCCCAGCTCAACACCATCAAGAATAAACTGCCCTTGCCTGCCTGGGTTCAGACAGCACAGCAAACCGTGCCAACCCCCCACAGTGGGCTGCAGTGATTGTGCGAACCAGGTCATAGTCTCGCTCTTTCGAAGGGAATTTCATAATCAGAGCGCTGCCATAGAAAAGTCTCTATCTTGGGTTCCCACCAACCAAATCTCTTTTGGTAGTAGAACATATAACAAGGCCTCTGAAGATGAGCTCAATCTGTGGGCAAGTTCACATGGGAGATGTTTTCTCAGACATTCTGTATAGGATTTTATAGGTTATAGGTTACCTGCACTTTAAATTGGGCCCAGAAATTGGGCTCAGAAACCAGTTCAGGTCACAGAAGGTAGTATAATGCAGTCGAAAGTGAGCAATACACCAAAGAGCAATCTGGTTGTGCTGTATTTAACATCAGCTGCAGTTCCTGAAAATCTTTCAAGGGCAGATCCACATGGAATGCATTGGAGTAAATAAGTCAGGAAATGACCAAGGCAGGCGTCACTGTGGCCAGATCTGACTTTTTCAGGAAGGGGGCCACCGGCTGCAGCGGCTGAGGCTGGGCAAAGGCAGCTGAGCTTCAACTGCTTTAGGGTGGACTCCTGCATTGAGCAGGGGGTTGGACTCGATGGCCTTATAGGCCCCTTCCAACGCTACTATTCTATGATTCTTAGCTCACATCCAGTCCGTCACTGCATCCAGTCATGTTTAGGTAACTCTTACCATTAACCATGGACCTTTTGTTATTTTGCACCAGGGTTGGACTTTAGGGGACTAGCTTTTTCCACCTCTCTGTTTGGTTGGAATATTAATTACATGCAACTTGAATGGACAATTTAGCAGTGTTTGTGAAAAATTATCTGCAAATTTTATTAATTACATATAGCTATGATACACAAGTTAGCAGTGTTTGTGAAAATAAGAAATTACGTTAATTACAGGAAATAGAAATATACGAATTAGCACTGTTAATTAAAATTGCATGCAAATTATGTTAATTGCAAGCAATTAAAATGTATAGATTAGCCGTGTTTGTGAATACACAAAACTGTTAATTACATGTGGCTAAAATATGCAGATTAGCAGTGTTAATTAAAATGGTATGCAAATTATGTTAATTGTATGCATCATAGAAATGCAAATTAGCTGCAGCCCTCTTAACACTTCCTTCTCCAGTGATTTCTGACATGGCCTAACGAGTTGCCCTGCCTTGGCCATAGAACATACTGCAAGCCAAAAACCCATTGAAATTGCCACAAAGATAATTCTAAATAATTGCCCTGACCTGGCAATCTATTGTTCTCATTTTCATAACGTTGTTGCATGGCCATAGACTTACACTGGCACTTTGGTCCCAATCTCTAAATAAATAAATAAATAAATAATGTAGTGTAAACTTAGAACCTTTTCATTTATTCATGAGGAAGAATTTAATGCTGTGGCGATCTCGAGTTTTTACGAGTTGCTGTCTTCTGCTGCCCGTTTAACTAAGTTACTCCAATTGCTCTTTTTCCCCTCTCCCTGCGTTTACCCTGTGTGTATTTGTGCAATACACACGTGTCTGTGAATTAATCTCCTATGGGAAGCGTGCATACATTTTTGAAATAACAGCGATAAAATAATTTCTTTCATTCTAAATGAACAACAGAGTGGACAGGAGGGGTTTAAGCTCTGAAAAAAGCACGTGCACCTTCCAACCTTGCTGCGATTACAAAGAAAACCATAATTTTGGCATCCGTAGCAGAATTAGACTTAAACAAATTGATGTTCCACTGCAGTAATTTGGAATACGTTTGCTGCATTTATAAAACATAACGAGGGACAACAATGAATTAATAAACTGTCTCTCTCACCAAAAACAAGAAAGGGAATAATTGGTGAGGCAGAGTTAAGTGAACAGATGACTACTTTCAGCCTCCTCTCAACCTAGAAATGGGAACGTGAAGGTCACCCCTATCCTGGATGAGAAACGGAGAGCTTTTTGTTGGTAAACAAATTAATCTTTGGAAAGGTCACCATTTGTTTTACATTTTTTATCCAGTTCTTGTCATCTGGAATTTAAGATTGACTGTCATTCTGCAAGGCGGAGTGCAGTTGAAGCTGCTTCCGTCCATATCAGCATTCTTTGATGGAACTCGGCGCCTGATTGAGATGCTATGGGCTGCTGGCTTACAGCTGTCGCCGGACAAGAATGGAGGCCCAGCCCAGAATTCCAATAAGCAGGGCTGGCCGGTTCTGCCTGGTGTAAGCTGGCCCTCTGCCCACAAGTAAAATGTGTGGCAGTTCGCGCCAGCAATTATCTCGCTCACTTCCTTCTGTGCTGCTTCTGTTCCGTTTTTTTTAAAAACACATGTGTCAACTGGAGTTGTGCATCTATTGTTGCCCACACACCTGGTATAGCAAAGTTTTGAGACTCGTAGATTGGGGGGAAACTTATGGTAGGCTTTCAGTTAGGAAGTCTTTCCTATCATTTTAAAGATGGAGTCTCACCACCACTACCACCACATCACACGCAGAGGAGGAGTGAATAACACTAGCACAGTGGGATTGGTGGAGGAGCTGCAGATTTTGCCTAGTGGCTAACAGAATAAGTTGTGAGCTGTGAAATCTGTAGCTCAGATGCCACATGAATTTACTGAGTGGCCTTGAACTGCCCTAGTGCCCCTCCCCTACGATTGGCCTACTATACAAGGCTGTTGGAGGGATGACTGATATATAGGTGAGCCACTAAGCACCTAGGGAAAGAGCCCACATGTTTAAGATCATAGAATCATAGAATAGCAGAGTTGGAAGGGGCCTACAAGGCCATCGAGTCCAACCCCCTGCTCAATTCAGGAATCCACCCTAAAGCATCCCTGACAGATGCCAGCTGCCTCTTGAATGCCTCTAGGGTGGGAGAGCCCACAACCTCCCTAGGTAACTGATTCCATTGTCGTACTGCTCTAACAGTCAGGAAGTTTTTCCTGATGTCCAGCCGGAATCTGGCTTCCTTTAACTTGAGCCCGTTATTCCGTGTCCTGCACTCTGGGAGGATCGAGAAGAGATCCTGGCCCTCCTCTGTGTGACGAGCACAAAGAAGTAATTAAGAATAGGTTTTTTTGTGTTGTTCTTGATTAAGGCTTTTAAAAGAGTCTGTGTATATGTATAGTTTACATTCTTTTTATATATAATGGCTCCTGCCCACAATCAGAAGTATTTCTATAGGAAATAACAAAATCTGGTGCATGTGTGTACATTTAGAGTTTCATCACAGATGGAAAGTGTTCATTTTTTTTGCATGGACTATATATTTTCCATGTGTCCATGGTTTTGTGGAATCATTTCTATGGGCCGCTGGTAATATGAAATCATTATCCAACTAATTTATCAGTGTCACTAAAGAGTAGCAACTGAACCAGCCATAAATCTGGAGCCAAATGTTCTGCTTGTGTCCCGTCATCAGAATCGATCTGATGCTCTGAGAAAACTTGTCTGTCAGCTGCTCAGCTGTGAAAACCAAATGTGGACAATGAAATGGTCTTATGTGTACAACATCCTGTGCAATATGGCGTGTACCTCTTCCCCCTCCATAAAGTTGGTTTGCCTCAGCACTGTTTTGTTCATAACAAAAGAAAAACAATGAGTAAAACAGAAAATTCCTTTTTAAAAAAATGCTCAGCTTAAATTGAAGCATAGAAAAATAACCAAATTGAGTGGGATGTTTTTATCCACAAGAGAAATGCACTTCAAAAAGACTAATAGAATGGTTTTGTCTCATGCCTCAAGTTAATTATACACAGAATTGCTTGAGATGAGGGGGAAATACTTCTGCAGCACGTTCCAGGCATATTATGCAGAGTAAATGTTTGCCGGCAACCCAAATTAAGATCTCTGTCTAACCTTTGAAAATTGTGTTCTGATGTAATGTTTCTCTCCACCAGAATGTTTTCATGAAATTAGACATGTCAAATGCATTGTGTTGGAATGAGTCATTTGCTTGAATTGTTCAGGAAAGTTCCTGCCTGCTCAACAGGGTCATCACAGACCACTCCACACAGCTCCATCACACTGGGGGTTAACACGCTCCCTACCTTCGTGTTTTCGTTCCTCAGTTACTTCCTCTTTCAAAAGAGGAAGTACACAACGAGCACGAGGCCCATTCAGTCCGCTGTTCTAATGGCGCTGGATTCCGTGGTTAAAAATACATCGGACTTAACCGGGGGGTGGGTGGGGAGGTTGTCACAAAAGGAAAGCCAGAAGGGGCGGAAGGGGCGCGGGAGGCAGACGACGTCATGTGAGGGACCTGAGCAAACTCCGTGAGTGCCCAATAACGAGCGTGCAATAAAACACTCGTAGGATGGAGCTTACAGCCAGCCAGTTCCAAAGAGGTTTCTCATGCACAAGCTTCTGTGGAAATAACCCCAAAACAAGCATCATGTTAGAAGAGGCTATAAACTGTGCATTCAGACTAGCACCGAATTGCTAGCTTACTATTGGAATGACTGTCAGACATGTCCCTGCAGTGGCTCAATCCTGTTGAACAGTAGTTTGGTGTATTTGGATATTTATTTATTTAAAACATTTCTTTGCTGCCTTACAGGATAGTGGAAATTACAAGATACTGTTTCTCTGATTCAGAAATCAAGAAGGACCTGCTTGATTGTTTAACTATCTTCTTCGGCTAGCTTTTAAATTCCCCAGTCTTTGGTCCTCAGTAACAAACTGCAAGTGGCACTTCTTTGAGAACTTTCCTCTTGGCTTCCCAACTCCCCCCTACCCGTAATTCTCTTACTAAGGGTGTCATCAGACGAGTGTTTTATTGCCCGTTCGTTGCTGGGTCCTTCTCACGACGTCATCTGCCTCCCATGCACCTCCCGCCCCTTCTAGCGTACTTTAGGAAAAACGAAAGGAACTTCTCGTGCCAGCACTGAGTCATTACTGACTCTTGGAGGAACGCCAGCTTTCGCTGACGTTTTCTTGGCAGGCCTTATAGCGGGGTGGTTTGCTGTTGCCTTCCCCAGCCATTATTACCTTTCCCCCAGCTAGCTGGGTACTCATTTTACCGACCTAGGGAGGATGGAAGGCTGAGTCGACCCGAGCCGGCTGCCTGAGAACCAGCTTCCGCTGGGATCGAACTCAGGCCGTGGGGAGAGTTTCAGCTGCAGAAACTGCTGCTTTACCACTCTGCGCCACATGAGGCTTTACTTTAGCGTACTTTACGCGACCCAAAAAACACCCCAGTAAGTCCCGACTTATTTTTTGAGGCAGAAGTTGCCGCTATCTCCCGCTTTGTGCAGGAGAAGCAGCGCACTCAAATTAGCTCACTGAATGGGTCGCGTGTACGTTGTTTACTTCCTGTTTCAAAAGAGGAAGTTATGAGGGACAAATGTGCAGGTGGAGAAGCGCCGGTAAGGAAACGCGATTTCCTCCCATGTGATGGCGCCCTAAGAAAATTAGTTTTTCACAGGTGACAAATAGGTGTGATCCATCTGTGCCACGCCCCACTTCCTAGATGTATGGAGCTATTTCCAGGAATCATTAATAGATGTATTGTGCATGGTGGGTGAAGCCAACGAGCAAAGCACTTTTTGTTCCCTTCTGCTTTCCTTGTTGTTTCTATCTAGCTTCTTCTGACAGCTCTTTGCTGTGGCCTTTGCTTCACTCCTGATGAAAGATATTTCAGTTGTGAAGATAATTGAACAGCCTTTGATGGTCAAGCCCAACACCTGTATTTTGTTTTCCTGTTCTATGCTGAAACAGAGGTGTAAATTGACAGCCCAGGCACAGTTTTGCAGCTCACATACTTGACATGAAGTAGTGAATAAGCATCAAATGCTACAGCTGCTGGATATGCTATTAATATTTATACTGTTAGTTTTACCCTACCCAGTGCCTGTTTACCCTACCCTGTGCCTGTTTGCATTCTCTTCCCCTCCTTATTGTTTTATTACGATTTTATTAGAATGTAAGCCTATGCGGCAGGGTCTTGCTATTTACTCTTTTACTCTGTACAGCACCATGTACATTGATGGTGCTATATAAATAAATAAATTAATAATAATAATAATAATAATAATAATAATAATAATAATAATAATATTCACATGTGCCACTTTGACAGGGGACTGAGTGGTTTTCACCAAACCGCTACAAATATTCCCGAAGAAAGGCTTGTGGTGGAAGGATGAAACTTGCCTGAATTGTAGGATGAGCTACTGCAGAAAGCAATTTTAAGTGGCCTTTCTCTTGTTTTACACGTACCAACCTTACATTTCCAAACTATAGTCACTGAAAGCTAAACAGCTTCTTGCAAATGGCTAAGGATGGTTTTTAAATAATATTTATTTGATTATTTATTGCATAGCAGACATCACAAGACATTGATTAGATTTTAATTAACTCTCCTTTAAATTTCATTAACTGCTGACAGTCAACAATAGTGTTGCATGTTCCTAAGCAGTAAAATCTGAGCTCGTACTGTTTTTTGTTATTAACCTTAATGAAACTATTCATAGCAGAACTAGTATTTATTATTTAGCCACGCGTGAGTGAAGAGCTCCATAATGTCGACAAGGTTTACAGCTGAAGGAAGAAGTTTGTTCTCGTCTGTCCTTAGGCACCAGCTCAGAAGGTGGCAAAAGGCATCACGGTTGCCAGCCTCTCCGTTGCTCCACCTTCCTTCCATTTGAGTAACGTTCGCTCTGTTTTGCCTGTGTGCGAAATGGATGCAGAGAAAGGTCAGTAACAGCCTCCTGACCATTCTGTTGGGGTTTATTTCATTATATTGGTCTAGCACAGCCTTCCTCAACTTGGGGCGCTCCAGATGTGTTGGACTACAACTGGGAGATGCAGTCCAACACATCTGGAGCGCCCCAAGTTGAGGAAGGCTGGTCTAGCATGTACATTATGCTGGCAATATGTGGTGTAGTGGCTAAAGTGTTGGACTGGGAGTTGGGAGATCCAGGTTTGAGTCCCCACTCAGCCATGGAAACCCACTGGGTGACTTTGGGCCAGTCACAGATTCTCAAACCAACCCACCTCACAGTGTTGTTGTTGTGAGGATAAAACGGAGAGGAGGAGGATTTCCTTGGAGGGAAAATGGTGGGATATAAATGCAATACTAAATAAATAAAATATGTATCTCTTCACCTGGATTAGTGGTGGCTAATTGGTTCTACTGGTGGGCTGTTTTTAATAGGGATGAGTGGGCTAAATCCCCCACTCCTTCACCTTCTGTCTCCTCTTCTTTGCATGGTGTGAAATTAGGGGTTGGGGCAGGGAGGGAGAAGACTGTAAGGGGCCGTCCGAAGAGAAAGCGATCGGCGCCTTCTGTCCCAGGTGTTTCTTGCCCCCCTGTCCAAACCAGGTTCCAGCTGCAGGAAACTGAGGAAGGGGGTGAAGGAGAAAAGAATGCTCCCATTTGTACAAAAGGATAAGAGGGAGAGAGATGGTGAGCCCGTGAGCTAGAGAATTCCCTTCCCCACTGTCTTTCTCCCTCCCTTTCACTCTTAGCGAAGGCAAACATGTTGGTCTTAAAAACATTACGTGGGAAAAGGGTCCACTGACATTGGTGGGATGGGTTTAGGATCAGGGAGTTGACACCTCCCAGGCCAAGATGCATCAGAAATAACTGGTTGAACCTTGCTGTATTTTTCTAGGTATCCTGAGTCTAGTTGAAAGGGGTCTGATCCCACGTGCTGCTAGGATTACTCTAGAGAAGCCTCCTGTTCTACCCAAGCCTGTTCTTCTTCATGAATTTCACACAAAGTACAAGAAACCAGCTGCAGGTAGGGACAAAGAGATGCTGCTGATAATGCCAATAAAAACTTCCATCCTCCTATGCCCAGTGGCGCCTCCCTGCCACACTTTGCTCTTCAGCAACTCCCAACTGCAACAGCAGTTCCTGTTTTCCTTTGGATAGGTTGGGCTCAAGAAGCATCTATTCCGCTTCTGCCCACTTTATAGCACAAAATGCATCACCAATGCAACATTGCTTGTGTCAAAAATTGTGACCTCATAGTTGATTGTAGTGGAACTGTATAGTTGTAGCTTTTGCTGGAACCATTGTGGGCAACAAAGCAGACCTGTCCTTGATTCCTTGTGGCTTTGGTCATTGCCATGGTTATCTTTTGAGATTTGAGATCTGAGGTCTGAAGGTCTGACATTTACTTTTAATAGAAGCTTTTAAAAGCATTTCATTGGTTCTATAGATGGAGGTGTGCAGAGCGAGAAGGTGGAAGCACGCCCTCGTCCTTATCAAAAGCCGCCACGCACATCCACTTACGCAAGCAAGGCAAGGCAAGGAAGCCAGGGCAGCATCGCTCCACCCCCATCCTGCATCTCTGTAGTTCCACCCAAGAAATTGAGGCAGCAGTTGATTCAGGCCTTTCAAAAGCGGGAGTCAGCCACTTCTTCTACCTGGCTGCCAAAGGTATGACAGCGTTCTGGCCTGAAAATGTTGGGTATCTATTTGACTCATATATCCAGTTACTGAGCTATATATATAGCACCATGGTTCAAGCCAGGTGACTTAATATCTTGATTATGCCTAATTCAGAGCCCTGTATGTAAGTGAACTTCCCTGGGCATGGAGTTACCTTCTCCACTGAAGTGAATGGGGACGTTCTCACAGACTGGTGAGCTCTGTGTGTGGATTGGGACGCAGTGTGAGGATTGAGCCATAAGCAGTTGTTAGAGATGTACTGAGAGTGGAGCCCAGGACAAAGAGCCAAAGAACACACCAGAACCAAGAAGAACTTGTTGTTCAGGCAAAGTCTTAGCCCAAACAGGAAGTCTTTATAGCCCTTCCTGTCCAGGAGGGCCCAACGGGGCCTGTTGAGAGTGCTTCACCACTAGGAAGATGTTCTAAGCTGCCATTCTAATAGCTCACCATACAGACCATCTGCATGGAGTCATGAAGTTTCCTGGTTCTAGCACCAGAGACTTTAACGCACACATCTTTCACGTGATGAGTGCAGTTATCACATCCTGTTCTGGTCATGTTGGCCCTGTGCCCTTCCCCACGGCAGCCATTCCAGTGCACGTTTGGGCAATTTTCTTGAGTCGACACATAAGCAAAGAGTTTTCTGCTAACAGTATCAAAACAAAATTGACAAAATATGCATGTTGAATTGGTCAAACCTGATGGTCATGGATGATGGGGGTTGGAGTCTAGCAACACCTGGAGGGCCACAGGTTTCCCGCCCCTGAACTAGATCCAATTCTCACAGTAAGTAATAATAGCATTGCGTGCCTGCAGCGCTCGTGTTATGATGAAGGGCTCCTTCACGTCCATGCTTATTCTCTCTTTCTGTAGACTCCAGAAGTGACACCAGCTCAGGTGTTCCAGAATCTGTTTTTGGAATTTGACATACCTGTTCGTAAAGGTGCTATAGACCACGCAGCTTCCGATCTCCTTGGGTTTAAACAGCACTGCTGCTTATTCTGGGGAAGCACTCTTTCCTTCTTGGAGCAAGTTGCAAATCTTCTCAAGGATTATGCCGTGCCCTCCGCCGTCATCAAGGGGAAGAAGGTGATGGAGATCATTCCGGATTTTGACCTTCACCAGAGGCCAACCAGGGAGGATCTTCTCTCGGTGATAAAGGATGGGGCAGTGATCAGGGAGCTCTTAAGGCAGCCTGGCCAGAGATACAAAGGCCAAAATGGTACTGAAGCAGCAGCCAGCAAGATCCAGGCGACATGGAAGTGTTACCGATTCAGAAAAGCCTATATCAGATTCAGGCAGCAGCAGTGGGCCTCGGGCGTGATTGCCATCTCTTGGCTTGTGCATGTTCACATGGGGCGTGTCAGAAAGGCCCTGCAGGAATCACGGCAGAGACACCTGGAGAATTTCTACATCAGGGCCAAGGTGCGCAAAGCTGCCAGCTGTTTTGGCAATGCTCCTTTTTCTAAACATCACCTGCTTGAGCGAACGCAATAAAGTGTTCCTATTTTTTCCCATTTAACTATACACTTGTCTGAGCATATTTCATGCTTCATTAAATGTGCAGCCTTTGTGGCTACAATCCCTCCCCCCCCTTCCTAACACCCCCTCCTCAGAACTACTGCTGTTTTTTGTCATGCTGCGTGCAATTGGATTTTTTCTCCTTTCCCTTTGAGTTGGGTCGGTCTCGTTAGAAAGAAATATCCAGTGTTTAAAATGTTTTACAGAAGCTGATCATGGTTGTCTTCCTCTTCCTCAGCGGCATTTTTACCCCACTCTTCAACTGAAAACGGCTTCCGGAGTGGCTTACAAAGATCAACATTGTCAGTCCTTTGCCTTCAGGCTTACAATTGAAAAGTTGCAACACAAAAAGAAAAGGGATTGGGAGGGAGGAGGAACATTGCAATGAACATGGCGTTGCTGCTGAAAATGGCAGCCCTGTTAAGTTCCCCTCCTCTCATCCCATCATGTGTAGATGTGGAAATGTGTGAAATGTCAGCAATAGGCCTCGTATTTTCTCTCCCCCCCCCCCAGCATGCTTTTGGCTGCCAGCAGAGGCAGGGCGGGGGGGGGGGAGTGCGTTGTGATGGGGCCAACAAATACATAGTATAAGGGAGAGAAGGGGGGAACTTGGTGCAGTGCCGTTGTTTTCAGTGGCACGCCATGTTCGCCTTCCAATCTAGCTCTACTCGTGGCTCCTTCCACGTCTATATTCTCTGTCTGTCCTTCCCTTTACACCTACATTGTGCACTTGATTTGTTGTAGGAAAATAAACTCACTTGCCTGTGTGGCAGTCACTACTTTGTCAGAAAGTACTTAAGTTTGCAGACAGGCTTTTAATTAGTGCTCACCATTTCATTTATGTTTGCTTTCTTTCTTTTTTTCATTCATATTCTGTTAATTAAGTGATCAGCCTCTAATCTTCCCCTGCCAGTAGCTTCATGTAGCCATCTAATTAAATTAATTGGGGAAGATGTTTTAAGTATGTGATTAAATCAATTAATATAATTTATGCCTGGCTTAACTGTACAGTGGGAGAAGCGAGGATGGGGTGGAAACAGCTGAAGTTGGACTGGATGTTCTCTGCTGCAGCTTCGCCCTGTCACTGATCAATGCCTTCCCTTGATTTTTAGCATCTGGCCGCCAACTGGAATCGCATCAGGACCTCTAGGAGGACCATTATCCATATCCCATCATTAGGTATAACGCTTTTGTCTGTGGATCTATCAGCAACCTCTATTACCCACCACATTATGACTCCTTGATTGAGTTCAAGGAAGGCCCTTGTTTTATTCAAATTGGTCTCGGCAGGAAAATGTTGTCGACATGATGAGAGTAATAACGCAGGGCCTTCGCTTGAAACAGCGTTTAATTTGGGGATTAAGCAAATAAAGTCATTATGTAGAGGCCGCTATTCAGTGGAGAGGTGATTTGCTGTAATTCGCTTTCATCTGTATGAAATGAACTAAAAAGTTGTATTCCTCCCCCCCGCCCCCGCCTTCCCTCTCTCCCCTCCCCTCGAAATAACAGATAATGTTTCCAGTCTCTTTTAATGATGGGGGCACATGGGCTTGCCTGCTTTGTTGCTATTACACCAATAAGCTGGGATGTTGCTTGCGCCCTGTTTTTAATCAAATGTGCAGTCAAAATGATAAGCTGCATTCTCTGAAATTATTTAGTTCTAATTACGAGCAGATGGGATGCTTTATTTGCACCTTGGGCGCCTGAGCAAAAGGAAATGCTGTGTGCACAAGAATAATTAAGAAGTTGAATAGTGGGGTTTTTTTGTGCTTAAATAATCTGCAGTTTCATGTTAATTAGCACTAATGTAATTATTTAATTACATTTATGAATTTGGGGGGGGGGGCTTAAAAACATTTTCCTAGCAAGTGGAGAGGAAGCATAGGTGTTTTTCAAAAGGGCAGAAATTCCCTTTCTAGGAAGCTGCTGAAAACAGAAGCTATGGTCTCAGATTTAAAATATAATTAATTTCATGAAATTTAGGTGGTTTAATTTGAAGGGGTGAAAACTAAGTAGGAGGTGTGAGACACGTCTCCTTAGTACATACGTCTGTGCTCGTACATGCAGTTGAAGCATGTCGCGTTTGTCTAGGAGCAACTTGGCCTGCACAGGCCCTACTGCTACAATTGGTGTGAACAGGCAACCACACAGCTATGCATGTGCTTGGCACGCTATACAAATACCATTTGCATATTGGTGTTCTTTTTTGTGTGTTTTCAAAGCCACACATCAATTGCCGCACCGGCTTTCAACATGCAGCAAAACTCCCTTTTCCACCTTAAGATATTATTTTGTAAAAAACTTTCTACTGCTTTTTGCCCACGTGCAAGGTGGAGTGGGGCAAGAATTTATGGCAAGCAAACAAACATTTTTACGTCTTTAAAATCAGATGTCAGCAATATTACCGCATGCTAGATGCTTTTAGAAGTCCTTTCTAATTCTTTGATATAATAAAAATAGATGAAGATCTTTCTGCAAGTGAAATGCATTAATATTCTATATTCCCTTTTATTTTCTGTTACCTCTAGCAAAATATACAAATGTCGTTGGAAATTATGCAAATGTCTCAAAGACTGTTTTAAAGATATTATTTGTTTCTCTGTTTTTGAAGACATTCAACAGGGGGAAAAAAGACCTCTTATGTTTCTGAATTCATATTTTGGTCTGTGGAGGCCACACTCTGATATTCAGGAACCAGCATGATTTTTACAAGGAAATTACATGCAGCCCAATTCTGTAGAAGTGTGTTTAGGATTACAGAGCAAAGGCAAGGGTTTTGCCTTGTTATTGTCACTTTCAGCTCTGTTTGAGGTTCTCTCACTTACAGTACTACTAAGCCAATATTATATACTCAGGAAAAAAGTCTGCTAAGGCTGCAGTCCTACTATACACACTTGCCTAGGGCTAAGCATCATTGAACTCAAATGGGACTTACTTCTGAGTAGATATGCAAAGGATTGCACGTTTTTTGTTTTTTGTTTTAACAAAACCCCCAAAAGACCAAACCAACTTTTTTTCTTTTTCCTTTTTTTAAAAAACTAAGCAAGTTTTGGTGTAAATAAGCCAAATTTATTTTTTTTATCTATGAGCTTAACAGTCTGGTCCTTAGGCTGCAACTGTAAACATAAATTCCTATAATTCCCAATCATATGAGTGGAATGTTCTTCCCAATAAACATGTTTAGGATCAGGTTGTTAGGTTTTCTATGACAGCAAATGCTTAAGAAAAAAATATTGACTACAATATTAGCACAATAGCAAAAATCGTGGCATTAAATTGATATGTCTGGGATGTTGTGCCAATGTTTGCAAAGGTTTTAGCTTTAGGTGGAAAGCTAATTTTGCATTTCATAATATATGAAGATACACCTAAAACAAGGACATCTGTTCTTTTACCACTTATGTAAGCAAGGGATGTTATTTTCCTTTCTCCTTGAAAGAGTAATTACTTGGTATAATTTTAAGACTGGATATGAAGCTAGTTTAACGGCCAAAAATAAAACACCCAAGGTGCGTTTCATTGAGTAGTGTGTGTCTTGTGTATTTGATTCCTGAGCATGAGGGCACAGTGTTAATACTAACACTAGCAGTTTTACCTTACTTTAAGGCACACTTGTTGAGGGGACAGAGAGATCGTGTATTTTCTGAAGACCCCACGTGTAAGGAATGATGTCTTTGTTTTAAAAATAACTTCAATTAAAATTGCATGCGCACTGTATTACTAACATAAACCTTGTGGTTTGAAAAATAAAATATTTTAATTAGTTGGGGAGGTGGTTAATTTTTCTCCAGCTGTACATCTTTTCCCGGATGGCAAAACACCCAGGAATGGAGCTAGAATGCTTCACGCATAAAGTTGTAAGAATTAAATATTTTTATTTCTCTGTAGCCCATTTCATGTGCAGCAGTACTGAAGGGCAATAATGTAGACTGCATTTATTATAGAATAATGTTTCATGGTTTTAAAGTAATTCTTCCGATCAGATGTTTTGTTTTTAAATGATAGAAACTACTGTCTAAATTGTAAGTGATGTTAAATCTCCAAATCTGGGGCAATGCTTAATATATTGTCCAGTTCCCCTCCCTTATCTGTTGTAATTTCTAGGAAATTTTCTGATTACACAAGATGATAAGCATGTTAAACCAATACAGTAATGGGGTATAATTCTCCACTAAGAATGCACCCTCCCATTTCCTAAATCAATATGTGAATCTTAAAAATTAATGCTAGTTTTGCAATTGCAGTAAGACTGTCTGGTCCATTGGGTTATCTCTGTGTGGGAAAGGATTCTCTCACCAAGTCAACATGCTGAGCTTTTGTGGTGTGTGTTTTTCCAATGAAATAAACAGTTCTGCTCCACAGCACAGCTCTGTGGAAACTGTGTATAATATATGATTATGGAAGCATTCTCTTCTTCCATGTAATCCATTAACCCCCATCTTAAACCTCCTTTCACTGCTAAGTGGGAGTTCAATCTCTGGCTATTGTTCAGTTTCTCAACCCACATGCAGAGCTATGAGAATTTCAAAGACAGCTCCTTAATGCATGAAGCCCAGCCTAGCACCCCATCCTGCAATTCCCAGAAGGCTGAGAGTGAGACCTGCTGCTTCACTGGGACATGGGTGGGTGGTATCTGGATGCAATTCTGGGTCTTGAGGACAAAACCTGACATCCACCAAGGGGGGTAAATAAGGTTGTCAGAAACCAATCTACCACTGCTTCAATTGCATTGGAGCGCCCTTTAAAGCCAGGTCCTTCAGGGTCCTGGAATATCTTCGAACCATTGTTTCCTGTACACTCTTCCTATACGTAGCAATGCTCAATGATACCACACCAAGATCCCAGTTTCCTACTCGTAACATAGAATCATAGAATAGCAGAGTTGGAAGGGGCCTACAAGGCCATCGAGTCCAACCCCCTGCTCAATGCAGGAATCCACCCTAAAGCATCCCTAAGAGATGGTTGTCCGGCTGCCTCTTGAAGGCCTCTAGTGTGTTTTGTATTAAAAATTTCCTGCCTCCACCATTTCCCCTAAGGTTCCAGATAAGTAGAAATGGGGGGAACCTAGGAAGCTGCCTTATACTGAGTCAGACCCTTGGTCCATCTAGCCCAGAATTGTCGACACGGACTGGGAGGAGCTCTCCAGAGTTTCAGGAAGGATTCCTTTCCTTGCCCTACCTGGAGAAGGTGGGGATCGAACCTGGGACCTTCTGCGTACAAAGCACGGGCTCTGTCACACTGAACTATGAAAGGGGTACTATGTGAAGGTCAGCCTAGGTATTGTGCCCAGTTTGGGGATGCCTAGTTCTGGCCCCAGCGCAGTGCTACAAAAGATACACGTTGCACTACTGTTAGGATTGTCACCCAGGCTAGCTTTTAGGCCCCTTCCAACTCTACTAGTATACTATGAAGGTTGGTCTTTTTCTTGGTATGTTTTGGCAGATTTTACTTTCCCACACAGGACCTTATAATTAATCATCATGTTGGAGAGCTGAAGGAACTTCCCCTCAGGGGAAACCACTGAGTAATCTTTCACCTGCTGTTGTGGTTTGTATTTTGGTTTGCTTGTATGAGCATCTGGAAGTGTTTTGCTAAACTTTCTCCTTGTTCCACTGGCAAATTGCACACCTTCGTCTGTTCCTTTCAGATAACCTAGACTGTCTGAGATGGCAAGTCAGGGTCCCCTCTTAAGTGCCTTTACTATTCCACTACCTGAATGGGGATTTCCCCCCAAAGAAACGTGTTTAGGAACAGAATCGCACAGGTTGATGATATGGAAAGGATCCTAATTTAGTTAAGGTAATTGAATCGATTACTTTCCAATATCATCTTCTGTATCAGCCATGATATAAAATATATAAATCACCCATAATATAAATGGAACTGTTTTGTTTAGAGGTCATATACCTTTAAATGTCTTTGTCTTTGTGGCTGCTGCCTTCAAACACTGCTTTTAAGCTTTTCTAAAGCATCTGGCTGGTCACTGCTGGAAATGCTATACTATAGATAGCAATTCACATGTCCTACAATTAATTCTCAGTGATCAAAATCTCATTCAACAGCTCCTCCCCCAAAGCCAGACCTATAACAATGAGCCTAAAATGTCTGCTACCCGTTTTCCCAAAAAGTGGTGCCTCAGGTGCAACTATGAATTTCGCCCCATTACCCAAGATTCTGGGGGTGTTGGTCATATGCAATATGGAAAATGCATCGCTTTAATCTTGTTAATAGGCATTTCAAGAACACACATCAAACCTCTAGTATCACACTTGCTATTGATTTCATGACAACCCTTCCTGCTGGCAATTGATCTCGTGTGTTTTTTTACAGCAGGACAATTTTTAGGCAGGCAAATTTGGAACGAGCTAACTTTCAGAATCCTTTTAGATGGGAACGGTAACTGTCAACAATGTGCTATATAGAAATCATTTTGAAGGGGATCATGCAATCAGTGTCAAGTAATCATTCTAGCTTTGATAGCTGAAGAAGCCTATTTACACATTTCAGCCCTATAAAAAAGCAGCTGCCACCCGCCAGGCAATGGGCCCTGGGAAACCCCAGGCAAGCTTTATTTTCAGGAATGGGAAGGGCCCCGCAGAAGTCCTTGGTGGACTGAGGGCGAGGTGATCCAGTGTCACTGCAGTCCTTTTAATAGAGAGAGAATGCGGGTGCGAATTTCAAGTTAACTCATTGAAAAGGAAAATGATCTTTTAGTTAACGAGTCGCTCTATCAAGAAAAGATCCTTGCTTTTATAATTTAATTTGCTTTTATATTTTAATACAAATACATAAGTGTTTTGGGATGCAGAATTAATTCTGTGTGAATTTAACATCACAGCCCTCTCTAACAAACAATTGAGTCATAATTGTATGTGGATTTACTCATAAAATAATCTTTTTAAAATCTAGTTCTATTCATTGTCTTCCATTATACAATCTTCCAGTTGTTTTTTTATTCTTTTTTCTTTATTTTTTTATTTTAAACATCACAAACAATCTTTACTTCACATATAATACATACAAACAAAAGTATTCACAAAACAACTACACTAAAATACAATAATAAAAATTTAAGGATAAGGTTAAAGTATATTTTGGCCCTCTTCATGCCAGAAATGCTAACTAACTTCTTAATTACTATTAATATGTTAATCAAATTCAATTCTTTCTTATGACTTATCTGAACCTCATACATTGGATTCACAGAATCAATCTTCCAGTTCTTATCGTGTCCTGCTCTGGGAGAATTGATAGCAAACAAGACAATTAAACAGCTTAAATTAGGAGTACTATGTTTGAACCTGGGGATGCCTCATTTCACCTGCTTCTGAGCAATATTGCAGGGAGATGGTGAATATTTTGGCACTAAAAGATTCTTTAAAAAGCTGTAGATTATGTTTCCGCTATCATTAAAAAAAATGTAGGCTCTTGCTATCACGGTTTAATGGAAGTATAATTTGCTGTAATTCACAGGAAAAGATGTTTGTGTCTGCCATATTCAAAATGAAGCCAGGATACAATTTTGTCAAATTTTAGTTGGATTTAAAGCTCAGTGCAGTTGTGTGGTTTTGAGTATACAATACTTTTTCCATCATATCTTATGTATTTTGGGGTTCTGTGGGATGTTCGTGGCAGTCTGAGAAACTGCAGAGTAGGACAACTTTTGTACCAAATTTCAGCTCTATATATGTTGTTCAAGAACCGTATGAATTTTGATATCCCTTTCAGTTAGTGAGGCCCAATATAAAACATAATTTTATAAATAATGACTTATATAATGACACACACTCATACATAGGCTTTATTATATATACTTCAATGAACTTGTTGTTTTCCACCTCAGACTGAAGAGAATGTGTCAGCCAGAGACAACTTGTTTCTCAATGGTGGTTTTACAACTCCACGGTAGAGTTTTTACACCACCATTGAGGAATGTGTTGTCTGGTGGGAAAATTCCACCCCACAGTGCAGGTTTTTTGGAAAACAGACCATGCTGAATATCCACGCTGTGCAGAGGAGAGTTCCTGCACAACCATTGTGTTGCGTGGTGTGGCGGGCTCTGTGGAGTTTTCCGTTGCATTAAGTTGACTTTTTCCACTGGCTACAGAGTTCTCTGGCAAGAGAGGCGAAAGCGAATGCTGCTCTAGGAGAGCCAGCCAGGATTTATTTATTTTTATTTATTTTTTTGCAGCATTGGCTGATGGGATATCATTGGGAGGATCGGGGAGGCGAGAGGGTGGAGGAACTGTCAATCAAACGTCCCAATGGATTTTACTCAACTCCATGGTAGTCCACAGTCACACAACGGTGGAGTTATAACATGTAAACCGCCCAGAGAGCCCTGGCTATGGGAGCGGTATATAAGTTTAATAAATAAATAAATAAATATATGTTGTGTGGGGAGTACCTCCTAAAAACTCAACCTTGAGTGGAGTTTTCACACTGCGTTGATTAACGTGTTATCTGAACCGAGTCCCCCCTTCTATATATATAATATGGAAATGTTTGCTTGTATGTCCTCAGTAAACTTCAAGGCATACATCTAATTGAGGCTTTCAGGATTTTTTCTACCTATATCTGAGATGGTTTTAGGTGTAGTGAAAATTTTGACTGCCATCTTGAAGTAAAATGGTGGCCAATCAATTTTTTTTACAGACTTACTGCTTCAAGACCAGTTGATCGATTTTAATCATACAAAATTACATCTGCCATCTTGAAACAAAATGGCAGCCAATATAAATTTTCAATATTTATAGCTTCAATACCATTAGATCGATTTCAGCCAAACTTGTCATGATGATTCAGCAGTGCAGCGAGCAAATTTTAACCATACAAAAAGAACTATAAAATTAATAGCAATTAGTAAACAAAAACGGAAATTGTCTAAAAAGTAATATAAACTTGCTGTACCTGTTGTGAAAAATTTCACAACCATGTGTGTGAAACTTGCGCTTTGATAACTTCATTAATCTGCTGTTTTACCCAATCTTGAGATTTCACACATTCATATTAAATTTGTATTAAAACTGTTAGAGATAGAATGGAACATTGAGTGAGAAAGTTGTTCAGTTCCCACACATAACACCCCCATACACTCCCACACAACACATCCCCCTCCCACACACAACACACACCCATCCACCCTCATGTACTGTGCATCCGTTAAGCTTCACAATGCAAATTATTATAAACTTTTACAATTAATTATGAAGCTGTCAATTTATTTTCAGGATGCGATTATTTTTCTGCAAATCTAGGCATCGGCGGCTTTAATTTGAGACCATTCCAGGCTTGATCAGATAATATTTAAGGGTCAAAACAGAGTGAACAAAAATTCATATACACCAGTTGCTGGGGAACATGGGTGGGAGGCTGCTGTTGCACCATGTCCTGCTTTGTTGGTCCCTGACTGACAGCTGGTCTAGGCGGACCCTGGGTCTGATCCAGCATCAGGGCTCTTTTTATGCTCCATATTAATGTATAGATACAATACACAGGTAACTCCATGGTGGAGGCCATGCCTTGGGGTTCCAGTGGACATGGCTTCACTCAAGTGGAGCAGGCACAATGTCTGTGTAGGACTTTGTTGTATCAAGCTAAGGGCTCTTCTCAACTCAGGCAAAGCCAGGGTCGTTTTCTAGTATTTCATAAATATAATGTCCTTCTGAAACCTAAGTATGTTACTTTATTGCTTCGATTCCAAGACATCTCTAAAAACGGGGTGCGTCTTAAAATCGCGAGTGCGTTTATTATTTCTTAGAATCAAAGCTTTTTTTCTGTTGGTGGTACTGAAATTAGTGTGCGTCTTACAATCGATGGCGTCTTAGAATCGAAGAAATACGGTACTTTATACATCAGGGTTTTTTTTTTTTAAAAAAAAAGTGATAAAAAGAGGTGAACCTTCTCGGAGCTGTCATTGTCTCCCGTATTATATGGCCTTTGATTTGAATGAGACTCAAGGGCCAGTTTTATACAATTTGAATCTTTTCCTGTTTCAGGCTGCCTGGGTTGGAGGTTCCATATTTAATACTTCCCCAGTGCGGGATGGTAGGAGAACTATTAAAAAACAGAAAAATAGCAAGTCAAAGAGAAAGCTGGCTACACATTTATAAACTGCACTTCCACCAAATGGTTCCAAGGGCAGTTAATATCGATGCTCTTCAGCCAAATCCCAGCATGTGCCGACGACCATTTTAGATATTCAAGCCATAGTTGGTCAAATCGTCTGAACCAAGGGATCATGGGTTATGTGAGGGTTGTTTAATCCAACAACACAGCGTTGATTGTGTGATAGTTATTTAACACTTTCATAATCCATGGTCCCCAGCTTTGGATGAAATGACAGCCGCGACTTCACTATTCAGAGAACACCCGGCATGTCGCAGCTTATGCCACAGCGCACTGTGGCTTAAACAATTCATGGCGTTCTATGATCACTGAATATCCGTGAATTGTAGACTGGTTTTATTCTAAACTGTGAAACTGCTATAAAAAGTTGACAACCAAAGTTGTCCCTTCTCAAGGAAAACAAAATATAGGAGCCCAAGTTTTCAAACCTAGGTTTGAACTTTGCGTGAAGGTCTTTGTGAGTGAGACTCCTACTAATGTATTGTGATGGCTTTTCAGGGTATCCTCAGCATATTCGAGATGCAACTTCTGATTTTGCTATTCATCAGGGAATGCAGATTGGACGGCTATGTGAAATACAAGGTACTGACATGCTCCTGCCTGCCAAACAGCCGCCTTGATTCTTGAAGAAAAACCCACAGTTCATTAGATTGCCCCAAAGACATTTTAACCTCTCATCTCCCAAAAGAATCTGCAACAAATTGAGTCTTTCCTGCTAAAGGTTTCATGATTATCTCTCCTCTAGGCCTCTTGGGACTTATATCCAAGTAAACATAGGATTGCCCTGTAATTCCCCCAGCAAATCACAAAAATGTGTAGCCTGCAAACAATGTTTCACTAGCCTACATGCCCACACATTGTACATCACTCATGGGTTATTTGTGCCCTAAGAGAATGGAGGAGCCAACTTTTGTTCACCTTCCCTCCCTAATCAGCTGGAGGAGGCACCGTGTAGCAGGATTTCATTTAAGTGCAGTTTATTCTGTTTTGCTGTCATGCCCCAAGCCTGTTTCTCTGGTAGAGAAATTCTGCCATGCTCACAGGGGCCAAAAAACTACATAGCTTAACTACCCTCGTGCAAGCACCGAGTTATTACTGACTCTTGGAGGGACGCCAGCTTTCGCTGACGTTTTCTTGGCAGGCCTTATAGCGGGGTGGTTTGCCGTTGCCTTCCCCGGCTGTTATTACCTTTCCCCCAGCTAACTGGGTACTCATTTTACCGACCTCGGGAGGATGGAAGGCTGAGTCAACCCGAGCCGGCTGCCTGAAACCAGCTTCCGCTGGGATCGAACTCAGGCCGTGGGGAGTATTTCGGCTGCAGAAACTGCTGCTTTTGACTCATGCAGCCCAATGCAGTGCAAAGCAAATAGCTTTTGAAACCGAGGTGCCCCATCAAGTATTGCAGTTTTGAAACTGCAACACCTGATGAAGCGCCCCTACCAGTATTCTATGGTCAGCTTCCGAGGCCCTTCTCCAAGAGCCTCCTCCAAGGTTGGCACCCCCGAAAACGATCGTGTAACTTGCCTGTAAAAGAGACGAGGAAGAAGCGTCCTTGCCGGCGCCGCCACCCAACTCCCTCCTCGCCAGCCGGCTTGGAGAGCTCGGCAGAAGAAGGCAGGATGGAGAGCGGAAGAAGCTCTCCACTCCGCCTTCTTCCCCCAAGCTCTCTGTCCCAGCCGGTGAGGAGGTCTGTGGGTGGCGCCGGCGCCAGCAAGGACGCTTCTTCCTCGTCTCTTTTACAGGCAAGTTACACGATCGTTTTCGGGGTGCACTGGGGGCGGATGGAAGCGCCCTGAGAACGACGTGCGGATTCCCCCCAGGTGGGCCTGAAGTAGCTCTTTGAATCTGTGACAAACCGGTACGTCTGCAGCTCCGCCCCTCCAGGTAGGACTGGTTGCAAGACACCTGTTGCCTATTTTCCTCAGAGACAGGCTGCCACCGCCCACATATGAATGGCTCTTATTGAATAGTAATATTAAATAACTCATAACCTGGATATCTTGAAATTCAGATGTATGGAGACAGACGGACCCCATTTCTAGCGCTTCCTTTAAACTCTTGAACAACCATGTTAGCGTGTTTGCTAATCAATCTAGTGCATGAGTAAGGCCAACTTCCAATTCAATCATTTTTTTAAAGAACCAAGCAGAGAGAAGTTCAGAAATAGTGGCTTTTAAAAATAAAATGAAACAGCAAACTAGCTCACTGATTCTTAATTCTCAAGAAGCTGAGATTTACTGACCAAAGCAGCTTTGCTGGGGAAGGCAATATTCCCCCTGGACATCCAGAGTGTAGAAGAGTTTTTCCGTGACTCTTTGCCAACCACTTAAAAAACAAAGAAAAGGTTTCCCAATGCAGGTATTTCCGGGGTGGGTGGGGGGTGGACAGCTCCCAGAGAGGGAAAATTCAAACTTACCAGTTCTCCTGGTGGTTTCTGCGATGCCTACTTATAGTAGAATCATAGAATAGCAGAGTTGGAAGGGGCCTACAAGGCCATCGAGTCCAACCCCCTGCTCAGTGCAGGAATCCACCATAAAGCATCCCTGACAGATGGCTGTCCAGCTGCCTCTTGAAGGCCTCTAGTGTGGGAGAGCCCACAACCTCCCTAGGTAACTGATTCCATTGTCGTACTGCTCTAACAGTCAGGAAGTTTTTCCTGATGTCCAGCCGGAATCTGGCTTCCTTTAACTTGAGTCCATTATTCCGTGTCCTGCACTCTGGGAGGATCGAGAAGAGATCCTGGCCCTCCTCTGTGTGACAACCTTTTAAGTATTTGAAGAGTGCTATCATGTCTCCCCTCAATTTTCTCTTCTCCAGTCTAAACATGCCCAGTTCTTTCAGTCTCTCTTCATAGGGCTTTGTTTCCAGACCCCTGATCATCCTAGTTGCCCTCCTCTGAACACGCTCCAGCTTGTCTGTGTCCTTCTTGAATTGTGGAGCCCAAAACTGGACGCAATACTCTAGATGAGGCCTAACCAGGGCAGAATAGATCAGTACCTCACGTGATTTGGAAGCTATACTTCTATTAATGCAGCCCAAAATAGCATTTGCCTTTCTTGTAGCCGTATCGCACTGTTGGCTCATATTCAGCTTGCGATCTACAACAATTCCAAGATCCTTCTCATTTGTAGTATTGCTGAGCCAAGTATCCCCCATCTTGTAACTGTGCATTTGGTTTCTATTTCCTAGATGTAGAATTTGGCATTTATCCCTATTAAATTTCATTCTGTTAAATTTCATTCTATTTCATTAAATTTCATTCTGAGCCAGCCTGGAATGTGTATACGAAGGCGAAGTTTGGGTTCTGTCACAGCCTGACCATACTTGGTGTGTTCTTTGTTAGAAGATCTTTCCAGCGAAAGGGGACTGGGTGGACTGGGGAGGGGTTGGTTCATCACAGGACCCCTCCCAGGGCTGTTCAGTCTTTAAAATGTAACTGGTGACCTTTCCCCTCTTTGTGGCCAGCCCCTTAAGCAAAGCGACAAAAATATTAATTTGCTAGTGTCCAACATCTCTGGCTCCCCAGAATGACATACTTTACATGATTCATTTATATTTCAGCATCATTATTATTTCATAAATGCCATTTAGGAAGTTTGCACAAAAATGTATTCTGAAAATTTATAGGAGCCTAAAATAATCACTTAATTGCCTTTATATATTATGAAGGCACTAATGTTGTTTTGTCCTCAGTACGGTTCTTTTATGTTGTAGTGTTTATTTTAGGAAAGATTTGTTACTTCTGAACGACTTAGGAAGTGAGAGGCAGCGTGTAACCACACACGTCCCTTTGGAAGCTTTGCTGCTCCTTGCATTCGAACTCTTCCCCACCTTCAGTGTATGTGTTACACCTGTATCCCATCCTTCTCCAAGCAATCTCCGGGGAAATAGCAAGATACGACCTGTTCAAGCGGCCACGTCGTTTGCTTGTGCCTTTGGACTGGGCCTGCAAAATGGACCTGTGTGTTGACAGATAGTTGCGGAGTAGCAACATGGCAGCCGGCAGCACTGTCATTTATTGATTTTATTCTTCATATACCATCATCAATGTGGAAAGGTCCCTACCCTGAGGAACCGACAATCTAGAATTCAGCATGGTGGTGGAGATAACAGAGAAAAGGGAAATGCCCTTCCTATAGAGTTTGCATCCAGAGATGGCCATATCCCACTGGCTGTTTCCATTCCACCAGATTTCTGTTATGACCACTATGTCTATGTTCTCCTTTAAAACCAAGGACTCCAACATCCCCCGTCTGACGTTACTTTAGGAACGCCTCTGTATGGCATCCCTCTCCAAAAGTCTCCGGTCTGTGCATTTCCCTGGTACCTTTTTGAAATTAAGCACTAGCAGTTTTGTTCAATTCTGTTTCAAGAAGCACCTGTCCCTTTCATACAGGCCTGGCGTATCTCCAAATATTCCCAGTGCCTAACAAATCTAACTCCCTCCTCCCTGCACCACCATCTCACCCATGCATTAAGGCCCCTCACCTTCATCTGTCTAGCTGGCCCTGTGTGTGGCACAGGTAGCATTTCAAAGAACATTAACTTGGAGGTTCTGGCTTTCAACCTCCTACGTAGTAACATAAATGTTGCTTCCAGGACATCGCAAATACATTTTCCCACGTCATTGATGCTGACGTGTGCACCCTGACTGCTGACTCCACCCCAGTGCTAACAGGCTATGTAGACAATGCAGAGTTTGACGAGATCCAAAATAACTCGATGGAAAAGAAAGATCAGATGTCGTAAAATAACGTTTTGTTTTCTGTCCTTCAAAGTAGCCAAATGTGGTTTTTGCCTGTGGCATATATTTCTGGGCATGCTGCAGAGGTTTAAATCCAGTGGCAGGATTTATTCTTTGAAGCATCTTTTCGGAGAGCTCTTCAAGCCATTTACACATTCTAACCGCTGAAGAAGGATCAGAAATGTATGTCACTGTGGGGCCTGACTTTCTGAGACGCTCGGGTAACCCGGCACAGGACACAAATAACAGCAAAACCCTTTATTGCAACCGATCAGGTTGCACAGACCGGCTTTCCAGTGCTCACATCGGAGCTTACAGCATTTATAGACCTCAATAAATCAGGTAGCTTAGGCAGAGGCTACTGGCATGTTGCTTTGTTCAAGAGGAAATTCCAAGAATCCACACAATATCAGAGTCCAGTAATATATTCCAAATCAGAGTCTAAATGACACAGGCTTCAAGACAGACAAGAGTTCAAGATTCACAAAAAGGCCAGGCAAGAAGGTAGTTAAGACGTTCCCATCAAAGGCTCTTTGACTTCTGCACTGACTTAAATACAGGGAAGGAGTTGCTAAAGCTTCCCTTTCTGATGATCTATCCTGAGTCTGGCCCATAAGCAAGCATGGTGTCTGAGAGAGTGTCTCGCTTGTGCTGTCAGCAGTCGCTGCTGTAACCTGGGACAGGCACACCTGAGCCCTGTCCCCCTGCAGAGTCCTCCCCCTCCTCGGTTCTCACAAGCCCAGGCTGTAAATCAGAGGCCTCATTCAAGGCTGAATCTTTCAGCTGTAGCTGATAGGGAGGGTCACCCTCCTTTGGCCTGCAACCAGATGGGAAGGCGGACAGAACCGAGCTCCCAGGCCCTGAACTTCCCACGACTGGACTGGGTTCTAAGTCATCCTGATTTAACTCTGAATAATCATTCTGGTCTGATTCTGAATCAGACTCTTGCTCCAAAGCTGTCGAGCCCACAGCTAGGCCCAACAGCCACGGGACTGAAATGTTTGGGCTACTCTGAAGAATCAAACCTTATTTTCCTGCACCCTGAGACTTGTTTTCTCTTTTCTATCATAAAGGTAATATCCACCAACCTCTCTGCCTCTCTCAGCTTCTCCAGGTCAGCTGCCTTGAGCTCAATGGAATGAACTTGTTCCGTGGGAGCCAGGAGCTCATTGCACTGAGCACACATCCACAACTTCTTTCCAGTAGTCAGATAATCATACATTTGACACTCTGTGAAATACCCTTCTCATATATGCTTGGAATCCTCCAACATGAACCCTAGGGAAAGAAAACAGGGTCCAGACAGTAAGGCTAGTTGTAGGTTATAAACACTCGTGTCTCAGGAGTGGAAGAGCGGGATCTTGCATCTTTGAGATTCCAAGTACCAATAAATAGGCCGTTCCCTTTGGAGCCACAAGCACAACGCTCATCTCGTGCAAGAATAACTTCAGGGAGGAAACCAAACAGCACTGTGGTGTATTGTGCCTTGGTCAAAAGTACACATCAAGTATCCTTTATGACCAGACTGTGAGTTGCTTTAGACACAAGTCAAAGCAGTGTATAAAATGGTTCTTTCTGCAGCCTTCTCAGAGTAAATAGCAATTCCTACCAACATTAAAGCAGATCATTTCATAGAACCATAAAATAGTAGAGTTGGAAGGGATCTATAAGGCCATTGAGTCCAACCCCCTGCTCAATGCAGGAATCCACCCTAAAGCATCCCTGACAGAGGGCTGTCCAGCTGCCTCTTGAATACCTGCAGTGTGGGAGAGCCCACAACCTCCCTAGATCATTGGTTCCATTGTCATACTGCTCTAATAGAAAGTTTTTCCTGATGTCCAGCTGGAATCTGGCTTCCTTTAACTTGAGCCCATTCTTCCATGTCCTGTACTCTGGGATGATTGAGAAGAGATCCTGGCCCTCCTCTGTGTGACAACCTTTCCAGTCCTTGAAGAGTGCTATCATGTCTCCCCTCAGTCTTCTCTTCTCATGGCTAAACATGCCCAGTTCTTCCAGTTTCTCCTCATAGGGCTTTGTTTCCAGACCCCTGATCATCCTTGTTGCCCTCCTCTGAACCTTCCTCCAGCTTGTCTGCATCCTTCTTGAAATGGGGTGCCCAGGATTGGACACACTTTTTGGCTAAGTATCTCTACAACAGTTCTCAGACCAGTTGTCCCCCCAACTTGTTCCTCTGGCTTTCAGTGCTTTGCCCAAAGAGAGAGAGAGAGAATTGAGTGCACAATGGGGGTGGGGCGAGATAAGAAGTTTAAAGTATTTGTGAAACAGATATCTACTTTCTCTGTCAGGGTTGTTATAAACAGTGATCCTGATGAACAATGTTACCTTTATACCAATAATTAATAGTGGGTCTCTGCATGGTGGGTTTTGTTTTTTTAGATTCTAATGTGGATGTCATCTATATTTGCCCCCATCAAATGAGCAAGGAGATGCTGCAATATTACGATAAACTCTTGGGTCTGCAGCCAGCCGTTAGATCTGGGAACCCCGAGGACATCACTGACCTGCAGGACAGGTTCAAAATTCTCACCCCTGAAGCCATAAACAGCTTCCCTGTGAGTTTGTATCTTCTAATTACTACAGCTGGGGGGAATGCCGTAAAATTAAATTGGAAATTTTATAACTTGCAATGCTCTGGTACCCATCAGTGAAATATTATTGCAAGTTTTAAGAGCTTCACAGATTAAGTGACTAGTTAAGAGTGTTGGAAATAAATGCCGTGGTTTAGCTTTGCCGGCTGAAAGCTGAGCTGAGCTAAGCCCTTCTTTCTCCACTGGTCTCTGCCTGATGTCTGGCCCCATCTAGAACTCTGAACTTAAGAGATTTATAGTGTGATAGAAAGCAGAAGCCTCAAAATGCTTCTTCTGCTCAAACTTTCCTTCTTTGCAGCTGTGCAGATAGTTGTTCCCTTCCCTCCCTCCCTCCCTCCCTCCCTCCCTCCTTCCTGCTTTTATTGTGGCAAAATCCAATTTAGGACTCTTTTTCCCCCCTTGGATTGTTTAATGGCTTTAATTGAGAGGTGTTAGATATGTGTCTTGTTTTGAACCCATCTAGCCATTTTTAATTCTCCGGAACCCACTCCAAAAGGATGACACACACACACACACACACACACACCTCAGTTCTCCAACTACTGTACTCTTGTTTTTGAAAGGGCTTTTCATAATGCTGCAATGCAGTCAGCTCGTCTGTGTCGGGATGCTCCTTTGGTCACTTGAAATTCACAGACACTCAGCTGAAAGTTGGCGGTCTTGGCTATATCGAAGCAATGCCCACTTGTCCCTGCCCAGGTATCCTTGAAGTACAAAACATCTTTCACTGCAAGATTCTGGCTAGGTCATTATTTGTACTATAAAACGATGATGCCTCACCATATGAGAACTCTTTAGGTACTGTTATCACAACATGCAAATTTGTCAAGCTCTTAAATTTTGCCCTATTATAAGCATGTTCTTTCAGTTCAGCCAATCCATGCCTGTCACACTGATCCAACTCAATGAAGTTGTTCAGTCCAATACTGTGTTCAGCTCATCAGCCTCAGTTTTACAAAACTTGTTTGTGCGCATTGACCTTATGGATGTAAGCAGTACCAGTGGCATAAGGGCAGCTACTCAGCATCGTAGGCAAAAGTACGTGGTATGTATTTGGAGGATGAAGGCTGAGTGTTGAATACCTTGCATGATTAGGACCTGAACACTTGGTCATACGGCATCATCAGACAGGGTGGGGGAAGGAATCACGTTTCCCTCCCATCTCTTTGCCTCCTGCTTCTGTCCCACAATAGGGATGAACAGCTTCCTCTTCCTTCACACGGGGAAGAAAGAGAAAGCAAGCAATGACCATGTGGCCCATGCAGTGGGTGTTTTTATCACGCTGCTTCTCCTGCACATAGCAGGAAATGGAGGCACGTTTCATTACAGCAAAAAAAAAAACAACCTCGGATTTTCCTGGTCTATTTTTGTGACGGAAAAATGAGCAGAAAGGAACGGGAGACACGCGGGAGGCAGACGGCGTCATGAAAAGGACCCACGAAAATCTGTGAGTGGCCAGTAACGAGCGTGCTATAAAATGCTCATGTGATGACGCTCATAGAGGCAGAGGCCATTGTATTAAAGTTGTAATTGCACATTTTATCACGTGTGCTTAAAGATGAGCAAAGTAGAGTTGTGTAGCACTGTGAATTATATCAATAGCAATTAATCTGTGTGTAAATGTAGTCAGAGACCTACAAAGTAAGTGATTTTAAAAGCAGACCAAACCCAGATTTTTTTATGCCTCAGTGGCTAGTTTCCATAAAACCTTGCATGCCAAAAGAGGTTTGGAGCTTGGATTTCTCAAGCAGCAGCCCAGATGCCACATGGCAAATCACTTTTAAAACCTCAGAGATGTTAAGAAGTAGGTGGTGCTATGACATGAGAGAGCAGCTATTTAAAGAAAAATGTCACAAAAAACCTAACCCTGCTGGGCGTGGCATATTGAAAATAGCTTTTTAGATTCCACTCCAAATGTTAGACTTCAGCACAGTGTTGTTAACCTTTTCCAAATATATCTCTTATCTTTGAAATAAATAGGGGATGGCCTTGCAAATAGCTTCCATCCATTCTTAGGGAAATCACGCAAGAGATGTTCCAAGAGGATTCTTACTAATCTAAATATTAAGATTCCTACAAGTAAAGGTGCATGGCTGGAAATTTTAAAATCTTAGTAGTCCTATTTATTTGGGCTATAGCCAGATTGCTCCCTATGGTCAGGCTTTTTGTCTTTCCGTTTCTAGGTATCCATTTTCTTTCTGTCCCTTCTGTATTTTGGACACACCTTCATTGCAAATTCAGGTCTTTTTCACACAAGATGAACAGGCAATATAAGTGTACCGCTGAGTGCATTATTAAGAGGGGGTTGCAGCCAATCACAACTCCCTGATGATTGCACCAACACAATATACATGTTTGCAAGCATGTATTAGTTATGTTTGCACTGTACTTTTTGGGTGTGTTCACCTAAAAAAGTAATGTGTGCAATAGCCCTAACCTGTACCTTCCAGTGTTTCTTAATAACCAGAATTCTCCCATATTTTACTTGGATGATTGTTGGAATAAGGACCTATGTCTAATGAAAATGTTTGTCTTGTGGCATTTGACCTATAAAAGGTGTTTTGTAAATCAAAATGTTTAGTTCTGAAAGAACCACTTTACCTTGCTGCTCCCCGTAAGATGAAATGCAGACCCAGCGATGGGGGTGGGGTGGGGATTCTCCATTTTTTTGTATTGATTTTTCCCCCTGACGCGGTAGAATCAAACTGTGCCAGAAGTGTTGAGATGAATCACCATTATCCAAAGGCCGCAAGCCTCTCTTCCGAGTGACAGAAGGAGAATTCCGCGTGGATCAAATAAATACAGATGTGTCGTAATTAGTTCTATTCCCAGCGAGCCCATTTCCAACACACTAAAGATGTGAGCGATTATGGAGCCTCACCCCAACAGCTTTTATCAATTTAAACTGCTACGCTACAGGATAGGTCATAACCCAGCCTGCTATTAATAATGTATTTATTGCACTCAACATTATAAATTAGCGTTGTGGAGGAAAGAGAAAGAACACCTCTTAACGAGACTAATGTGATCTTCCTACAGAACCGGCCCATGTCCCTGGCTACTTTCTTGAAGTTCAGCCCCAAGACAATCAAAAGGCTCAGAAACCTGATCCAAGGTAAAGAGGCCTATATCGTTGGAGGGCTTCTGAACCAAGATGACCTGGAAGTGGCTGATGCCTTGGATGTGCCCATTTTGGGCTCAGACCCGGAAGTGGCCCATCTCTACAGCTCCAAATCAGGAAGCAAAAGGGTATTTGCTGATGCCTGCGTGCCACTGCCGCCAGGGCAATATGACATCTACAACAGGCAGCAGGTAAGAGCGGCTGCCGTTTGGGCAACTTAGGCATTCCAGTTAGAAAGAGTATTCGACACCCACCCACCCCCGGTTGTCCCTAGTCAGCCCTTACTTTGATGGCCAGAGCTGAGCCTGTGCTGAGGTTCACCAGGGCTGAGCCCCAGAAATTGGTGTCAGTACCAGAGCTCAGCCTTTAAATCTGTGAGTGGATTACTAGTGCTTTTTCCAGTAAGTGTTATGGCTGAACGGGGATTTAAACTTGAATTTTACTTGCCCATGTCCATCAGTCTATGTGTAACACCAAACTGACTCTCGTGCATGATTTCCAACCAGAATTGCAGCCTGGCTGGTGCCACCTTTTAATCCAGAACACATTTGCTTGGCCGCCATCATTACGGCGGAGCTTTGGCACCATGAGGCGCCTTGCTTCCGCACTTGCATTCCTTCCTGGCATCTGCACAGGAAGGAACACACGTGCGAATTTTCCAGCTTTGGAAAGGTAAAAATAAAAATAAAAAGCGGGGGAGGAGAGGAACGGGGCCGTTACTCCCCCCCTTTTAATTTATTTTATTTTATTGTCTGTATTTGCGCAGCTGTGCAGATACAGATAATAATTTTTTTAAAAAAACCAGGTGGGGGAGGAACAAGGCAGCCAGAGGAGGATGTGAGAAGGGGGACTGGGTGAACCACGTCTCTTCCCTCTGGCTGCCTCTTCCTCCCCATCCCGCCCCATTTCTTTTTATTATCTGTATCTGCACAGCTGATAATAAAATTTAAAAGGGGGGGAGGAACAGCCCTGTTCCTCTCCTCTCTCCCCCCAATGTTTTTTGTTTTACTTTTACAGAGGCATGGGGCTGCCCATGGCAACCAATCAGGGAGCGCCATGGGCTCCGCTGCCCCAAAAAAGTCAGGGTAAGTGCCCAACTTTTTGGGAGCGGAGTTTCCAGGGTTTGCCCCCGGATGGCTTCGCAATGATGGCTGCATCATGTAGATGACGTGCCGCTACTGCGAAGCCACCCTGGGGCCAACCCTTGGTGTAGACGGGCCCTTGGAAATACATTATGTGGAAATGGAGGGGATCTTAGAAGCTTAGAATTGGGATGGCGTCCGTCTGCACGATAACTCACAAGTTATTTGTTTATTTATTTGTTACATTTCTCTATTGCCTAGTAGCCAAAGCTCTGTGTGCAGTTCACAAAACAAAACTTAAAACCCTAAAACACAATTGCATAGTGAAAGATAATATAAAACTATAAAACAAAATAAAACCAAAGCAGGAACCAAGATAAAAGCCAGCAGCAGTGCAAAGAATTGAAGGACGAATTGAGATGCCACCACGGAAAATGCCCTCTCCTTAGTAGCCACCCGCCTCACCTTATTCAGCATGGGCACCTGGAGAAGGGTTTCTGAGGATGATCTTGGGGTCCGGACAGGTATATATGGAAGGAGATGATCCTTCAGGTAACCTGACCCCAAGACACTGTAGGTTAATAACACCACTTTGAATTGGGCCTGGAAAAGGACTGGCAGTCAATGCAGATCCATAAAATACTGGCATAATATGGTCATATCAGGCAGTCCCCATTAACAATCTCGCTATGCTGTTTTGGACTAGCTGAACTTTTCAAAGGCAGACCCACATATAACCCATTGTAGTCATTCTTTAGGGCGAATGTTACCCCTGCAGAACATGTTGAATATCACTCATCTGGGCAGAAGAACACTTCCTAACAGTACTTCTGTCCTGTCTCAAGGCAAGTTTTGTTGTTTATTCGTTTAGTCGTTTCCGACTCTTCGTGACTTCATGGACCAGCCCACGCCAGAGCTTTCTGTCGGCTGTTGCCACCCTTAGCTCCCCCAAGGTCGAGTCTGCCACCTCCAGAATATCCTCCATCCATCTTGCCCTTGGTCGGCCCCTCTTCCTTTTGCCTTCCACTTTCCCTAGCATCAGCCTCTTCTCCAGGGTATCCTGTCTTCTCATTATGTGGCCAAAGTACTTCAGTTTTGCCTTTAATACCATTCCCTCAAGTGAGCCGTCTGGCTTTATTTCCTGGAGTATGGACTGGTGTGATCTTCTTGCAGTCCGAGGCGCTCTCAGAATTTTCCTCCAACACCACAGTTCAAAAGCATCTATCTTCCTTCGCTCAGCCTTCCTTATGGCCCAGCTCAACATACAAAATGTAAAATGGCTAAAACAGTCTTCCCGTGTTGCGTGGTGAGCTGTTTCACACAATCTGCTTCTGCCATGCAGCTGCTTCTATATGGTATCATTTTGAAAAGTTTCCTCGTTGCACTTTGCATTTGTGAACTGGGCCTCCAAAGGAGAGGTGCCTCCACCAAAAAGGCCACCTCCCCAGTAGCTCCCATCTCTTGAATCTATTTCCTCAATTTTAGAGGAGAGTTTCCCAGATGCCAGAACCACACTGAGGCCATGTGCAACCATAGCAGAATCTGGAGTCTAAAGCATGAGTTCAAAGTGTAGTAGAGATAAGGTAATTCTTTGATCAGGCAATGCTAGAAGGCCAAGCTCTGGGTTTTTAATACCAGTCCAGCTCCCAGTCAGAGATGTTCTACAGCCTGCCAGTCTCAAAGGCTGACGTTGCTCCCTTTTCAATTTGGCACATGTAAAATTTCTCCCAACTAGAAACATTTCCAATTCTAAATTGATTACATCTTATGTAATAAAAAAAATGAAATAATGTGTATAAAGATGAGAAGAAGAGTTGTGGAGGGTAAAACGAAATTAAGCAAGGTAAGAACTAAAAATTGGAACTCGGAACCTGATGGAGCTTATGAGAACTAAAGAGTTTTCTAGAGCATTATGGTAGCAAATTGCTTGCTAATGTAGAGCCATTCATGATGTTAAAGGAGTCTGGAGTATCAGCAGGTATTTTGCAATTTTCTTTTAGCACAATTTTTTAATTTGGCACATGTCAACTTCACTCAGACTAGAAGCATTTCTAGTTTTAAATGGACTACATAACTAGAAGTTTCTTAAAACAACCCTATCACCTGTCTGTGTTGCAGTCTGAAAATTGCAGCCTATTTTATATCTTCCAAAGGCAAGAATCGATAGGATTTTTGCTTGCCGATATGAATCATAATGATTTTGAGAGGTTGTGATTACTCTCGGATTTATGAATACTGTTGGTTTTCAGAACAGTTGCTTTCTTTTCTTTCTCCCCCCCCCCCCCCGGTTTTTCTTTTTGCTCATTACCATTGGCTTGTAAACAGTGGCAGGTAACCTAATCTATTGCAAATTCCAGATGGTGGATAAAAAACACATCATCAATGCTGAGAAGAAAATAACCAATGTCTTGTCTGTACTCGACAACTAGATATAAAACACATTTAAACTATGTTTCAGACACTGAAAAAAATACCTTGGAAAGCATGTAGGTGTTAGGGGCCAGGGCTGATCTTATGATGAAGCCCAGGGATGAATGCACGCAAGATCAGGTAGAATCATAGGCAGCCTCAAGAACAAGGTACTAAAGAATGCAGCAGCCAGGATGAAAAGCATATTACAGAAAATCATAGAATAGTAGGAGTTCTAAGGGACCTATAAGGCTGTTGAGTCCAACCCACTGCTCAATGCGGGAATCCACCTTAAACCATACCTGGCAGATGGCTGTTCAGCTGCCTCTTGAAGGCCTCTAGTGTGGGAGAGCCCACAACCTCCCTAGGTTATCGGTTCCGTTGTTGTACTGCTCTAACAGTCAGGAAGTTTTCCCTGATGTCCAGCTGGAATCTGGCTTCCTGTCACTTGAGCCTGTTAGTCCGTGTCCTGCACTCTGGGATGACTGAGAACAGATCCTGGCCCTCCTCCGTGTGACAACCTTTCAAATCCTTGAAGAGGGCTATCATGTCTCCCCTCAGTCTTCTCTTCTCAAGGCTAACCATGCTCAGCTTGTCCAGACTCAGAGGGACAAGTGCCTGCAGAGGTTGCATTTGCACCCTTCCTGGATGGAATATAAATGGTAGTTGGGCATCTTGCCTAGACTGGGAGGATGTGGCTTGCTCAGGAAGAAAGACGACGTCCACACTCGTGATTTCATGGGCTCACAGTGGTGCAGAGGAGGCTCCATCCCAGTAACTTCTGTTAGAATGCAGAAGCAGATGGCATATGGTCAGCTCATAGTCAAAGCTAACCACGACGGTACAAAAATAATATATCACAGTGTAGTCATGGCCCAAGCATTGGCTTTAATATTACTTCCCTCACTGTTACAAATTGTACCCTGCAAGCCTACTTACACATTAGCTTTCCTTTCGATTTGTTTCAGATTGTTTTTGTTTCCTGCTGTAAGCTTCATATGAAATATTGACGGGGGGTGTTAAATAATCAAAGGAAGGTGACAATAATTTAAAGAACAGTTCAATTTTCACTTAAAGATAGCTCATAACTCTTTCTATTGGTGCAATCTTTACAATACTATCGACCCATTTCATTTCTGTAGGGGAGTCGTCAACAGAAAACCTATTTATTGGGCTTTCAAAAGCAACAAATAACAGGACACTGAGCAAACAAATAATAATTCCATTTGTGGTTGAAGTTCAAATAATAAAAAGTGTCTTAGAATCCAGAGGATTGCTGTTGTAACAAATACCTCCTGAGCTAATCTCTTTTGCAAGGTTATGTTCAAACCCACTAACAATGAAGCCATGAGATAGTTTTAAAAATGCCTCTTTTAATCTAGTTTTAGAAATACTGTGTCTGTCACCACTACACAGTAGGGCCTCCCTCCCACAGGCTGCCTTCATGGTTTCATCAATGCCTCACGCAGGACATCACTATGGGAAAGTAGGTGATGAGTTATAGAGGATGCGCGTGGTTTGGAATGGAATCTGTTTGAACTTAAGTGGAAAACCTCACGTTTTTGTCCCCAGATGGTTGAGGCCATAAGTCAGCTGATATTAGACTATCCGGAAGTGAAACGCTGGGTGTTCAAAGTGGACAACGACTTTGGGGGAAATGGTACAGCATACTGTGACATCACCACACATCTTAAATGCCTCCCTTGGATTCTGAAGGAGAGCCATAGATATGGTCCTGAGATATGGAAGAAGAGGTGGGCGCATGTAAGTCCACTGGACAGTTCAAATTCCTTGTATTTTGACCCGTTTCTCCCAGTTTTAATCCTATTTTTATTTTATTTATTTGTATAATGATAAACCACCATTCAAGATATAACCAACCTTATCTTTATCACAACAGAGAAAACATAACTAAACGTCAATTTCCATAAAATACAAAAAAAATGTAGACAGCAATTTGAAAAAAATACATTACAGTCAGCAATAGGGATGTAAAATAAAGCTAGAACGTTTGTCTCCAAATGCTTAGGTTTTTTAAAGCCTTCTACAGGATGGGTGTGGTATTCTGGGAAGGGTTTTCCATATGTGCAAGGCTATGCCTCTTGCAGTGGTCAACAAAGCTTTGGGAGGTTAGGTTTTCTGGTGCATGACAGTTTTAGTGATTCCAGCCGGGAGAAGCCTTCCCTTAGACATCCCAGGGCCAATTGGTTAGGGTTTTAAAATTCACAGCCAGCGCCTCGAATTGTGCCTCTGAAGTGTTCTCTGTGTGATACAGGGTAATTCAGGGTGAAAAGTAAGGCTTTTATTCTTCTATCTTGGCTAATATTAATTCTGTATATAGAATGTATTGCAACCTGCCTTAAGAAACCTGTCATCGGTCTTAAAGGGGCCATTGTGGAACAAAGAAACATGAAAGGGAGATTAGACCGAGAGGCTGATGAGTTAGACTTCATCAACAGGTTTGATTCTGTAGCCAGAGGTTTGAATCGGGATAAAGGATTTTTCTCACACTACATGATTTAATTGGCTTAGCTGGTGCCAGGGCATTTGTGTAATCAGCTGCTACTACACTGTTAATAATGTGATTGTCATGCTCAGTAATTTCCGCATTTAATTCCCTTCTAACCTCACTGTTTACAATTCCCACCCTCCCCATTTTATGTACTGAATATAAACCTGACATCATCTGATAAAGTGGGCTAGAGAACCATGCCAGAATAAATATGTTAGTTTTTAAGGTGCCATTAGACTGTTTGTATTATTTGCTGTACTAGACTAACAGAGCTACCCTTTGTTTTAATAAAAAGAAGTTAAATCTCTGTTGATCTGTTCTCCGTCCTTCAATCTTCTTTTTTCTCTTAATGGAAATATCTTAACCTTTTTTATATTCTTCTCTTATGAAAGGTTTTCCATTCTAGCCATAAGCTGCAATGCACTGTCCCTGCTGTATTTCAAAATTCTCTTTCTTTGGATTAGTGTCTGATGCTATACTGCAGATTGGCTCCGTGAAGCGCATTTTCATTAGTCTTTACCCCACCTTGTGTATAACTGGGGTGTTGCAATTGTTTCGATAGTGTTACTCGCACCTTCTTAACTAATAGGCTTTTAATAGCTGCCTCAGAAAGTTTTCCTGTCCTGGACACCTGCCCTGCTTTGGTAAAAATAATCTCAGATATTTCCACATGAAAGCAAATTTAAATCATGTTCATTCTAGCATAAATTTTTAGTGCTATTGGTTAGGTTTTTCTAGGATCTTTTGCTTGTTATGTGTCCTTCACATTGGAAACGTTAAAGTTATTTGGCATGGCCTCCTCCTGCTTCCGTCGATTCACCCTTCCCCTTGCCTAGTACAAGAGTGAGTTGCTCCAACCACTGTCTTTGGGTAGGTGCAAGAACACAAAATATGGCTTTGTTTGCTGACATGGAACAGGCCGCCCCCCTGGCAAAACTTGAGAATGCTTAATTTAATCGGACTCACCTAAGAACACACCCACTGCCTCCCCCAAACTAGAAAGCCACTATTTCAGTATCCTTAGAACATAAGGAGAGCCCTGCTGGATCAGACTGAGGATCCATCTAGTCCCGCACTCTGCTCACACAGCGGCCGACCAGCTGTTGACCAGGGACCCTCAAGCAGGACACGGTGCAACAGCCCCCTCCCACCCATGTTCCCCAGAAACTGGTGCACACAGGCTTACTGCCTCGGATACTAGAGATAGCACATATCCATCAGGGCTAGTAGCTATTGATAGCCTTCGCCTCCAGGAATTTATCCATCCTCCTTTTAAAGCCATCCAAATTGGTAGCCATCACTACATCTTGTGGTAGTGAAGTCCATAATTTAACTATGCGCTTTGCGAAGAAGTACTTCCTTTTATTTGTCCTGAATCTCCCGCCAATCAGATTCATGGGATGACTCTGGGTTCTAGTATTTTGAGAGAGGGAGGAAAATATCTCCCTATCCACATTCTCCATGCCATGCATAATTTTGTTCACTTCTATTAAGTCTCCCTTTAGCCTCCTTTATAACCTTCCCTCGTAGGGGAGATGCTCCAGCCCCTTAATCATTTTAGTTGTCGTTTTCTGCACCTTTTCCAGCTCTATATTTTTTTTACGTGTGGAGACCAGAACTGTCCACAGTATTCTAAGTGTGGTCGCACCATAGATTTGTATAAAGGCAGTAGGATACTGGCTGTTTTATTCTCAATATTCCTTTTCTTATAATGCCTAACATGGAGTTTGCCTTCTTTACAGCGGCTGCACACTGGGTGGACATTTTCATCGAGCTGTCCACCACAATCCCAATATCTCTTTCTTGTTCAGTCACTGCCAGCTCAGATCTCATCAGGTTATACTTGAAGTTGGGGTTTTTTGCCCCAACATGCATCACCTTACACTTGCTTACATTGAACCGCATCTGCCATTTGGACGCCCACTCTCCTAGCTTGGAGAGATCCCTTTGGAGCTCTTCACAATCCCTTTGTGTTTTAACAACCTTAAATAATTTGGTGTCATCAGCAAACTTGGCCACTTCACTGCTCACTCCTAATCCCAGATCATTTATGAACAAGTCGGAAGGAATTGGTCCCAATACCGATCCCTGTGGAACCCCACTATTTACTTCCCTCCATCGGGAGAAGTGACCATTTATTCCTACTCCCTGCTTTCTGTTCTTTAACATTACTGATCCATAAGAGGACCCCTCCTCTTATTCCATGACTGCTAAGTTTGTTCAGGAGTCTTTGGTGAGGGACTTTATCAAAAGCCTTTTGGAAGTCCAAGTAAACCATGTTCACTGGATCACCCCTGTCTACATGTTTGTTGACACTCTCAAAAATTCTAGAAAATAAGTGAGACAATTATTTCTTGGGAGAGGCTTTTCCTTACCTTGTCAATGTGGGTGTTGGCATCCTTGGTCCTAGCTGACACATGTCCCAGTGAGTCCCTGCGCTCCTAATTTGCAGTGGCAGAAGTGATAAAGAGCTTCAGTTAGTGGGCGGTATAGAAATGCAATAAATAGATAAATAAATAAGAGCCAGCCAGAGGAAATTGCGGGAATAAATTGGTCAGGTGACCCACAGGGTGTGCTTGGATGATGGTATTGGGAGAAGAAGCCATCGTGCCTTCTCTCTCCCCCCGACTCCACGTGAGATGTAAGTGTGACCACCATTTGCATAATTCCCCCAATGCAGCATGGGGTGGCGTGGTGTCTGAACCCGACATACGGCAGGGTTGTCTTCATACCCATCCTTCAACTCCTACTGCAAGCCATGGGTTGTAGAGTGGGTACAGGCTGTGGGCTGGGGAACATGGTCAATATTTGCATCTTACTGAGAAATATATTGTGTTTAATGTTGTTTCCTGCCTCAATCCAGAGGGAGAGGCGGGTAAGAATTTTTTTTATTATTATTATTATTATTACTATTATTATTAATTCTTTCTCGCTCATGGTGGTTTTTCTAGACAGACATGGTGGTTTTTCTAGACAGACTTTTACAGATTCAGGAATTTCCTGACAATTGAGCATGTTTTAAGTATGACTGCTTTCTGGATGGTGGTGTGGATGTATTTTGGTAGGCCCAGTTTCTGAAGGTTTTCTGTATAGTTTTCTGATGTGATGCCGGTGACCGATGTGACTAATGGAGTAATATTGACCTTTTCCTGTTGCCATAGTTCTTTGACTTCCATGGCCAGTGGTATATATTTTTCTCTCTTTTCCTCTTCCTTTTCAACAACATTTTGTCATTTGGTATTGCTATGTCGATGAGGTATGTGTGTTTTTCTTTTTTGTCTATGACTGTTATGTCTGGTCAGTTGCAAGGTATTGTTCTGTCTATGAATTGTTCTCTCGCAGTATATTTTATGATCTGCATTTTCCAAGATTGTTTTGGGTGAGTATGTACAGTATGGTGTAGGTTGTTTGATAAGGTTGAATTTGATGGCCAGTTGCTGGTGAATTATTTTTGCAGCTGTATTGTGTCTGTCCGTATAGTCCGTTCCTGCTAAAATCTTACATCCTCCTGTTACATGATTTGTTGTTTCTTGGAATTGATGGCATTTCGTTCATAGGTTACATTGTTATCTTTTATGATGTATTTTTGGTAGTTCTTGGTTGCTATAACTTGATCCTGTATAGCCGCTATTAAGAATCCTTCCGTTTCTGGAAATAACTCACCCTTCCTGAGCCATTCGTACAATTATTCTTTGTTTATTTGTGGGTTCTGTATTATGTTGTAGTGCTTTTTCTGCCCATTTTTCTTTTTTCCCTGCAAGTGAGAGTGGTCGTATTTGGGCTTCGTTTTGTAGTGCTAGGTTGAGTGGGGTGTAGTTTTTATCTGCTTTTACTATGGCTTTATGGATGGGGGTGTTTTTAGTGTGGAAGAATTCTCTGAGTGATTTTATCTGTTTAGCATGGATTACGTAATGTTGTTGTTGTTGTTGTTATTATTATTATTATTATTATTATTATTATTATTATTATTATTATCCATCCCTTTAATCAATGCCAGCACTGTGGAAGGCTTAGACCAAGGACCAGAGTGATATGGGCCCACTCATTTTGCACTGCATCTCCGGAGTGAATACACTGCCCTATGGTGTTCTTTACATAGGGGTGCTACTATAGACAGAACAGAGAGCCGGTGTGGTGCAGTGGCTAGAGTATTAGACTGGGACTTGGGAGACCCAGGTTCTAGTCCCCACTTGACCAAAAAGCTCACTGCTTGACTTCAGGCCTGTCACTGACTCTCAGGCTAACCTACCTCACAGGGTTGTTGTGGGAATAAAATGGAGAGGAGGACCATGCAAACCACGTTGGGTTCCTTGCAAGAGGAAAGCAGGTGGGATATAAATGTAATAATAAAGAAATAAAGCAGGGAGAAAGAGCATAAGAAATGCAATAAAACTCGTTGAGAGCATCTTTACCCCCCCACCTTTCAGAAAATATCTGGCTATTTCTCACCTTTACATTCAGCTCTGTCTTCTAATAGAAACCAATCTTTTGTATTTAGAAATTAATTGCAGTCTCCGTTGAGTATTGCCACTGAGTGCAGAGGATTAAAATCTTCCTTTGTTACTGAGTGCTCTTGTAATGCTTCTGCGTTTAGACATCAAAGCATTAGTTTATGAGCACAGGCATGCTTTAATGTCCTATTACAGTATGGAGACCTGCTTCTTTCGATAATGAAGACATTGTGTCATCGGCTTAAGCTGCCACGTACCAAGCATATGCTGGCAGGTTATTAAAAAATTCAGCTTCATGATGAAAGACTATCCTGCAGGCTAGGAGTACATGGCAAAAGACTCTCCATTCCAGTAGAGTTATTAGAAACAAGAATATGACTCTAAGCACTAAATTATGTTAATACTTACAAATAGCATCATTTGCATAGCAGTTTATGACATGATCCCAAGGTTTTTCCTTCATTGGTATGTAGTAGGGCAACCGATTAAACATAATGCAGTTTACAGGAGTTCATACTGAGTGTCTCTATTTCATTTAAAAAATGGAGTCCAATTGTTGGATCCTCCACACAGGATGACGACCATCCTGTCTAGGACATGCACTTCCTTGGCTTCGCCATCTGGAATTTCCTGTGGTCCAGGAGGCTGTGTGGCAATTCACATCTCAAGCCAGGCTCATTCAGTCCCCAGCGTTTGTGTCCCGAACGGCGAGCACTTGTTCGTTTATTTCTTATTAACGTTTGTATACCATCTTCCCTGCTAAAAAGCCATCAAGCCAGCGTACAACAATTTAAAACAATAAACCTTAAAACAATGTAGGGAGAACACGCTGCCAGTTGTTTTTTTAGGAACCATTGATTGACTAACTTTTGGTGAAATGTACTTCTCAACTCCTATTGGGATAAAATGAGACAGTTGGGCACAAAACACAAGGAGGGTCATAGTATCATAGAATCATAGAATAGCAGAGTTGGAAGGGGCCTACAAGGCCATCGAGTCCAACCCCCTGCTCAATGCAGGAATCCACTCTCCTAAAGCATCCCTGACAGAGGGTTGTCCAGCTGCCTCTTGAAGGACTCTAGTGTGGGAGAGCCCACCACCTCCCTAGGTAGCTGATTCCACCGTCGCACTGCTCTAACAGTCAGGAAGTTTTTCCTGATGTCCAGCTGGAATCTGGCTTCCTTTAACTTGAGCCTGTTATTCCGTGTCCTGCACTCTGGGAGGATCGAGAAGGGATCCTGGCCCTCCTCTGTGTGACAACCTTTTAAGTATTTGAAGAGTGCTATCATGTCTCCCTTCAATCTTCTCTTCTCCAGGCTAAACATGCCCAGTTCTTTCAGTCTCTCTTCATAGGGCTTTGTTTCCAGACCCCTGATCCTCCTGGTTGCCCTCCTCTGAACACGCTCCCATTTTTAGAAGAAACACACAGTTTATGAAAAGCTGTGGACTTCCTTTGTGAAAGATGAACTGTCTTTGAGAGAACTCAGAGCAGTAGGAATTGGAGTCCCAACAGCAGATGCTTGAATCAAGCGACAGGGGACGGGCATCCCTTTCATGCCCTTCTTTGTGAACTTTCCAGAGGCATCTGGACGGCCACATCTGGAAACAGAATGATGGACCAGATAGACCCTTGGTCTGATCCAGCAAGGCCATTGTTACATCCTTATGGTATGAAAGCCATTATTTCATTTTCAGGCCCCACCTTCAGCAATTTGTCCTGCGTATAGGAGTTTCAATGTTCACATGGAGCTCTTCTGCCTATAAGAGGTGGCCCCATTCATTTCAGTGTAGACAGCAAATTACTATGTGGTCCTACCCAATTCCCAGTGCTCCTGAGCATTACTGTTGATGAATACGGACACACCTCAACTATGAGACCATCATGCCTTGGCCGTCTGTCTCCAACCATGCTGAACTCTGCTGAGAGCCAAGTGCAGCTCTAAATTACGGGCATGTGTGAAGAGTCTTCACCAGCGTGGCTTCTCCACCAACCTAGATATTTCCTTCTGGAAGCACTGGGCTAGTCTCCTCACTCCAATTCATACAGTCAGTTCCTGAACTGCGTGTGGACCCCCTCTCCCCTGACGCTTGGGGAAAGGGGGACGATGTGCCTTCAGCTCCAGCCGGTGTCACAACTGATGTTTCATGAGATGCTGCTCGTGTGTGCAAAGGAAACGAATTATTGGTACAGGGTGTCTCTATAATTGTTAAATAGAAAATCCTCTAGCCAGATTGTGGTCTGAAATAAACAAACATCATTGCTGCAGTAGTATTTTGATAGCTGCTTCTGAATGTCATGTAGCTTAATAGTGGATGGTAAAATTATATTGGTTAACAGAAGAGGCCTCCACTAGTCTCTAAACTATATAGCTGTCAACGGGATCTCATGTTGTGTTTACCTATTACATCAGAGAACAAGCTGTGATGCTGTTGCTCAGCTGGGTATTATATTTAATGCGGCTACTGGCGTTTGGGTTTCAGGTGATTCCCTGATTCCTTAATAAAATAACAAGGCACAACAATTATGTCCCTTGGTTAAATTCCTAGGACCTACAATAATCAGATATGCAAGCTGTTGGTTTGCATGTCCTATTGATTTAATATTCTTCTAATCAGTACATAAAGCTATGGGCCTGCGGTGTTAATTTTTCATATGCTTACAAAGCACCCTTTGATTTTCTGTCACGCGTTAATTACAGCGTTTTGCCATTAAATAGGAAGCTTTGTGTAAACTAATTACTAGGTAATCATTGTCTACCGCGAGCCGTGCTGTTTGGTACCTTTTATTTTATTCCGTGAAAATGCAAGGATCTCACAGTCTGGAACCACTATACCTTCCAGCCATTAGCTCTCACTAATTCATAGCATTATTGTGTTAAGATTGTAGGAGTTGTAATTGTTGTGGTATCAGTGCTGTTAATTACCGGAGTAAACAGTTGAAATGGTGCCAAGGTCTATTGTACAAAGCAGAGAAAAGGAGGTTTAAATGTTACTTCCACCATCTGGGGACTGAAGTCTTTGCAAATGCTACAAAACAGCAGCAAGGCAATATCAGAGCTTCAAGCTTCAGGGTTTTAGGCCATATGGATTCAGAATATTTTGAATCAATTGAATTTAACTGCCAGTTTTTAGCAATAACCGCGCGGAGATGAAGAGGATAAAACAAGATCAGGAAAGAAAATCTGGAATTCGTTAGTGTTATCACATGCCATAAAATGTCTCCGTAGATTATATTAAAATGTTTATTTTGCTAAATTCAAGGAAGCAGAGAGAGGCTAAAAATGAATACAGATTTAACTGTGTGTTGTTTTGTTTTTTCTTTCTCTTTTTGGGTAAATAATTTCAACAGTTAACATGAGGTTCCTGTGAATTTCTGCAGACTTTTGATTGATTGATTATTGTAATTGTGTTTTACAATTTGTAGACTTCTTTGCTTTACAGGAGTAAAAAAAAAGAGAGGGAGAGAGAGCACAGCAACATGAAAAAAAGCAAAAAACAAAAATGTGCTTTAAAAATGAAAGTGCTGGGGACATTGCCTGAAATAAGATTTTGCTTTTGGCCCAGCTTTGGGCTGCAGCAGCATGAAGAGGCTGAATCAATTGGGGTCATTTGCACAAGCCCCACTGAAGTAAATAGGGAAATTTGCAGGGCTATATATGTCCAAACGTAAAGAACTTGCCATTTTCTGCTTCTTTAATAAATATACATTCTAGGGCATCCGTGGAAAAGTGTATTGGTATACATATACACAACAGCTTTTGAATATGAACAGGTAGTGTAGTTTCCTACAAATGCAAGTTAAGAGCAAGATACCTTTCCCTGAAGCCACATTTGCTGGTTAAAGAAAAATGCTTTAGACACTATTAGGGAAATAAAGGAAGTCCAACCAGCTCTGCAAGCAATTATGGCTTAATTTTAAGTACAATGGCAAAATATACTGCGTAGACCAATTGCTATGCCAAAAATAAAATAAAAACTAGCAACAGCAGAACGACTTGATAACATCGTTATTAGCTCAATTAGATTAACCCGCCACTGAATATAAATGCATGTCATTACTTTGGATTTCTGCAAAGTCGTCGCTGTGTGTAGGTGTGGGTGATGTTCCCAGCATGCAGCCTTAAAAGAAATGCTCCAGTTTTATTTATTTATTTATTTATTTATTTGTTTGTTTTTAATATCCCCCCACATACAGAAAAAGATGCCCCTGTGGTCCCTCTATGGATGATTCAGGGGGCTTGAGTGGGGAGAGGGGGGCATTCTTTCCCTCGCTCCTAGTTGGTTGGTTTTCATTGGCTTGTTAACAGACGTTGACGTGGTTCAGGCACAAGGCAAACCTGAGATTTTAAATGGAGAGATCACAAGCACTGCGTTCCACAATAAAGTTTGGAGCTGTGTGGGGACTGTTTGGGGCTAGAACAATGTTCTCTGGGCTTTGTGTATGCCGCCAGATTCAGGAAGAAAAAGGATGGCTTAATCTGTGCGTACTGAAATCCTCAGCAAGCACAGTGAGCCGGAAGAGAATAGCACGACCCATGTGGTGTGGAAAAACAGGAACAGCAGTTTAAGTGGTGGAAAGTTGAAAGAGGGCTAACCTCCTTGTTCTAATCGCCGAGGCCCAGTGTCTGCCTCATGGTCCGCTATTGAAGCGCAACATATGTGTCTCCGTTTGACAAAGGCCCTCTTCATCCCCAAGCAGCCCTCGGCCTGTGCACCGATCCAGAGCGAAGGGCCGTGGTAATGAGGGACAGGCCTCTCAAGAAGCAGAGAGGAGATAATACCGCCTAAGCGGAGAATTCTGTGGAGTGTTCTCGCCATTCAACGTAATGCAAGGCGCTACCCTGGCGAATCACTTGCCATCCAGCTGAAATGGGCCATTAGGTATCGAGGAAAATTGTCTTTTGCTACTTTCGGCAGATGGAGCAAATATTTTACAAAGCCATTTTACATACAAAAACCATTTGCATGACTTGGTAATGGCAGCTGTTTTACATGATGTTACCTTCCAAAAGAATGTCTCTCATGAACGGCAAAATCGGGACTTTTTTAATTTTAAAATTTGCAGTAGCACGCTCAAGCATTCAGCCCTAAAAGCGGCATTTGAATTCTAAGTAAGTGTGGCAGGCAATTGATTGCTTCCAAAAATATTTCCAGCATTTTCAAACTATCTTTTGAATAGTTTGCAGCTCCAGAGAGTAACAAAAAATGAACAACAAAACAAAGTCTGAAGTACTTGCTAAACATTGGATGGTGTGTGCATGTATAGACAAGGGAAAACCCACCAGCATTTGCATTTTAGTCTGCCTCATGGGTTTAGTAAGATGTTTCTTAAATGCAACGGCTCAAACTGTTAGGAACTGAACTTTTTAGTTTTGGGTTTATTGGGGTTTTTTTGTTTTTTAAAACTAAGTAGTTTTTCACTTCTTTGGTTTCTTAAACAGTGGGAAGGACTTAGAAACTGGGAGGTGAAAATGTACAGCCACTCCCATCTCTCTCCACTTTGTACTTCCAGTGGAGGAGTCCTTGCTTATGAATAGTCAGGCTACGTTTTCATTTAATTTGTTCAGCGCACGACCATCACCTTTCAAGGACCTCAGAGCAGTGTACATGGGCATTTCCTTTTATATCCTCACAATGACCCTGTAAGGTAGGTTGGATGAGAGCTAGTGACTCGTTCAAGACCATCATAGCAGAGTGGGGATTTGAACCCAGATCTCCCTGGTCCAAGTCCAACATTCTTTTCACTCTACTGTCTTGAATAAATTAGTTTGTCTCACAGGAAGGAGCATCAAGACTGATTCATGCTAGGTAGCCAACATGCAATACTATATATTGCAAGAATCTGATTTTTTTTCCTGATTAGAAACAAATGTATGCATTGGGATCCAGCCAGGAGTGACTAGATGGAACGGCTGTATCTAGTTCGATGAAAATACAACCAGAGCAACTGAATGGTGCATATTGATTTGTAAATAGAGCATCTCGCTAGCGTTAATCAATGAAGAGAAAATTTCTGTGGACCAAGCAATCCTCCCCTTCCCCCATATGGGAAATCATTAGTTCTCACTGGTTCTCAAATTAGTTATACATGAAAGAAAAGCACAGACCATTCATTCTTCCCTCTCTTGTCTATATGATACCTTTTAGCCAGTTCAATGCTACTGCCTTGGCATTGGAATCTATATCCTATTAGTGAATTCCATCTCAGTGTACAGATAGCCCTGCATGCTTGCCAGTTGTAACTGTGGGCACAAGTAGCTCTTGCAGGCTCAGGCAGGGGCTTTCTGTACACGTGGTCCCGTCTTAAGAATGTAATGTTTCAACCATACATTTTTCAAAGGCTTTCAAAACCTCACAGTATCTACTGGATCACTCATATCAACCTCAAAGAACTCCAAAAAGCTGATGGGGTAAGACTTCTCTTTGCAGAAGCTGTCCTGATTTTTCATCAGCACGACTTATTCTTCTATATGTCTAACAATGTTAGTATTACTCATGTTTTCTACTAGTTTACCTGGCATGAGAGGTAGACAGAATGCTCTATTGTTTTGTGGAATGTTCCCTCTGCCACAATCTCAAATACTTTAAATAAATGTAAATAAATAAATAAATAAAATGATTGGAAGCCCCAAATAACTGAGCCAAGCCACATGCTGCCGGGGGAAAATAGTTTATTTCCAGACTGAGGATCAACAATGCTCATTTGTGCTCAAAAATGCACGATCTGAAATTCAACAAACAAAACAAAGCAATTTTACTTTGCAGTGTGTTGTTTTGAAAATATGTTGTTTCTTTAGAGTGCTTTTCTACGCAAGGCATTTATTGTGTGCTCGTCATTCCACACTCACAATTGTTTGCAGGTTCTTTCGACGATGTCATGACTGTCCAGTTTCGCTTCTGTTTTTTTAAGAACTCTTTTAGAGCGGGGGAAAAGCAGTATTATTTGTGAAAGCAAAACAAAATGCATTTCCCCACTTGTGCAATTGCATTATTTTGCTGTACCACAGCACCACCTACAGGTTATGTAGCAAAAAAAGCAGGAAAGGAAAAGCTCTTTGTGTAGAGCTCAGAGCTCAATTCTGCGAGGAAACTGGTAGTAGATACATAAACAACCTGGAGTAGAAACATTTATACAGTGTATTAGATACACTATATCCCAGAGCCGTTAAAATGAAAAGAAACCCCTGTTTACCAAGGAGAAGAAATGACTGTGATGCTTCACTAGTCCATTCCTAGTCAAGAGGAACACGAATAGAGTTCCAGGATTGTTGTGTGCAGTGGGCAATTGGTCCTCTTTTGGAGCATGGGACATTTCCAATTTCAAGGGGTCATGAAGCAGAAGGAAAGAGGCCCAAGGGACATGAGGAAGTAATCGTGAAGTAGTGAGAGAAGAGCAGCAACCTGGAGTTTCATATATACAGAGTCCCTGTGTGCTACGTGCTTGCTCAGCTCTCAGATGTTTTGGCGTAGGAGAGGCTATGTGGTGTGAAGTCTGGATTTCTTTGTTTCCAATATTGTGCAGATCTGTGGTTTGGGATAGTCCTAATGAAGCTCTCCCAATTATATTCCTACTCATCTGGCATTGCCCCTAGATTCTCCTAAATACTCTTTGACTTAGGATCATTTTGTTACCTGATTCATGTAGGATCACAGCCAAGGATGTTAAGTCAGAGCCAGACTAAAGACGTCCAGTAGCCAAGCCAGAGGCTAAGGTCAAAAGCGTACTCAGTAGCCCAATAGAGATCCATTTCAGGCCCTCAGGATAGAGTGGGGAAATCCCTTTCGATAAAGAGCTAATTAATGGATTTTTAAAAAAACATTACTAGTTATTGTTACTCATGGTAGACCAATGCAAATAGTTCTAATCTGTCACCTTCCTTTTTTTGAAAATTAAACTTTCTGCTTAAAATATGAATAATGGAAGAAATGGTTGAAAGAAAGACATCTTTCAGGGGTGGGGGAATGCTCAGATACATGAAAGAGGAGGGAGAAAAAAAGATAAGGGAAACATTTAAAAAAGACTTTCTGGCTGTGGTTAAACAGTAACCACACTGCCTGTTGGAGGCCTGGTTTTTAATCACCCCACAAGCAGTTTTCATTTCTGCAGTAAAATTGCTTGTGGTTCTATTTAATTTGTTTCTGCAGGAACCAGCTTTGGCGAAGATCTCCCAGGAGCTGCCGGGCCTTTTAGCACAGCACGCTCAGGCTGTCAATGAGAAACGATTTCCTACATGGGGAAAATTCCTCCAAATGTTTGTGAGTCAAGGTAAATAAGACTGCTAAGTTCCTGCTAAGTGCTATAAGGGATAATTATATCACCGGCACTTTGTTCTCATTCATTGGGATATTTCTCCACCCACTTTCATTTCCTCATTACAGATTTTAACTGTTTAAGAATGAAATACAGGCAGCCATCTTTGCTCTTGCCAAGTTTGGACAGGCTTTGCCTGGTTGCTGGAAAGGGTATTTATTTATTTATTTATTTATTTATAGGCCTCCTTTCATCCAGAGATATCAGGACAGTTAATTCTTGCAATAAACAAATCTGGTAGAAATTCTGCACAATGGAATTGAGCGAGCTGGTGAACACATTATGCAAATCTGTATATCTTTCCCTTATTTTTCATTATTTTCTGTCCTTTCGTTAGCAACTCAACTTTTGGCTAGTCTGATACGGGAGGAGCAAGGAGCTATGCAGAGCACTGAGGCCTCGTGCCCTGACTACTGGAAATTCTGTGTAGCTCCTTTTTCTGGCTTCTGAAACGTTAATCAGACCTTTTTGAGCATAATTTTGCAGCCATAAGGATTCGGAACTTGAAGCTGAGCTTCTCAAGTTCAACACAGGCACGTGTAATGACAGAAGAGCTGGAAAAAGTAGAAAAGTAGAAAATGTCATGCCAACATGACAAGGGGCTGAACCAGCTCCCCTATGAGGAAAGGTTGCAACATTTGGGGCTCTTTAGCTTAGAATTCTATGATTCTGTGAACCCTTATGAAACTCAGTGGTGGGAGATTCAGGATATACATATGAAGAGATACTTCTCCACATAGCTTAACTATGCAATTCACTTCCATAAGGTGTAGTGATGACCACCAACTTGGACAGCTTTAAAAAGGGATTAGGCAAATTCATGGAGAAGGCCATCAATGGTTACTACTCATGAATGGCTACGTATTACTTCCAGTATCAGAAACAGTATGTCTGTCGCCCAATGCCAGTTGCTGGGAACCATGAGCAGGAGAGTGCTGCTTGTGGGCCACTGTGAGAACAGGATGCTGGACTAGGCAGGTCTTCAGTCTGATACAGCAGCACGGCTCTTCTCATGCCAAGGATTGCATATTTATTTATTTATTTATTACATGTTTATGCCACCCCTCTCTAACAAGCTCTAGTTGTTGTTATGACCATTCCGTTATATCTTCTGGGTAATCTTGATCTAGTGCTGACTGCTTCATGCACAAAACTATACCTTTCCACATAATACTTCTATATAACAACGAATAAGCCCTTCCAGGTTGCATAGGAGGCTAGCAAATTACTCCCCTTGTAACCATAATCACTAATAGAAATGCAGTTCATTTCATGTTTATTTATTACATTTATATCCCACCGTTTTTCCTTCCAAGGAACCCAAGGCGATGTACATAATCCTCCTCTCTTCCTCTCCATTTTATTTGAAGTCACGGTCTGTAGGTCTTTTAAATCAGGACCTTCCACAATACTATAGGGTTTGAACTTATACATATTTGGAAGCCAACTCCTTTCTCAGGTGTTGGGATAATAGTTATTAGAAATTACTAGAAATAGCTTTGTGCAGGTGCTTCATTCCTACGCACAATGAGCCAGGTGTTCTTGGCTTGACAGTGACTTCTCTCTCTCTAGGAGGAATCATAGAAGCCTTCCCACCTTCAGACAGTGTCACGAATCTCACCGTGGATATGCTAATAGACCCAACGGGAGAGATCACGATTGTTTCCTGTGGAGACCAGTTCCATGCCGACGGTCCTTTGCGGTCTTCAGGAACCACCCTTCCTCAGTGTTCTGTTGAACCACGGGTCCTGAACTTGCTGTGCTTTAAGATTGGAGAGGCCTGCAAATCCAGGGGAGTGGTCGGTTACTTTTCCATTGACTTTGCGACATTTATCCACCCCCAAACAATGGGGCAGCAGGTGAGCCAGTGACGCTTCATTCCAGGAGTGGGCGAGGTCAAAGCAAAGTTCAGTTTTATGCATGTCTACTTGCGTTTAAGTTCCAGTGTAACAGCTTTTGGGTATACAAACCACAGCTGAATTCAGTGTAGGTAGTTTCGGGTGAAATCTTTTTTAAAAACCAGAAGGATTGGGCTGAGTTTACACTGGAATGTATTTTAGTACCTTTTTCTTCTTAGCATTTCCACCCCCAGATTTAGGCATACCGTTCCAAATTCTTGGAAAACTGGAAATGTTTGAAAACAAGACAAGGTAAGAGTTCCTCAGATCATAGAATTCGAGTGCAGACCTTTGGAGCAGCACAGGCCCAGTTAATGATATCCTGGCTGTGACCCTGAGGTTCGCAAGTGAAACTTGATGTTCATACTGTTAGGCCTTGGACCCAAAATTCTAGAGGAGGCAACCGTTCCGTATCTTTGGGCTGGCAGTGGCCCCAGCGCAACGGCCGGCCCCTTGACCTTTCTCACAATAGTGATGGCAGATCGACAGCAAAGATCTCACTTTCTCCATACTTTTATTATGCACTTTAGCTCCTCTTTTTCCCTTCCGCCTAGTTGTTCTACCTTGCAGTTTCCTACGTCTCTCAGCTTGTGCCACAACTTTAGCATTACTTAAGCCGAGTTTCCCCCCCAACTTAATTAGATATAGAGGCAATTAATGATGCCATCTGTCTTGTTGTGAGGGAGAGAGATTGCACCAAAGATTGTGCTTCTGAAAGCATTATTTTTTTGGCAAACTAGAAATCCTATTAGACTTGTTCGAACACTCTCACACTAATTTCCCAGTTCCCATTTTAGATCAGTAGCTCAAAGGCTCAAATAAATTCTCCAGAACTACTGTACATTTAGGCATCCTTCTGGAGTTATACTTTACAGAAAATAACCAATGATCTATGTTTGTTTTGCTAAACCTAAAAATTAAATATATCATTAAACATCTGTTACCAGTACAGTCAAAGAGTAGTTAAATATCTTAAAATCTGAAAAACTGTCATAGCGATATGAATCTTTTGCATAAACACAGCTGTTTATGCAGCATAAAATGGCCACATTTTTACTGGATGCTCACGATTTTGAACAATTTTGGTATAGATGAAAAATGGCAGCATTTTCAGCTGGCCTGGCTTGATTGTGCAAATGCTTGCTTGGGCTGTTGATATTATTAGAGGTACCACCAGTGAAACAGCTCGGGGTGGCTTCAGGTTTTTAAGGACCCCCCTGATACGAAACCATCCATCAGTTTCCTTAAACAGCAAAGAGTGATGGCGGTAGGTCAAAGAAACTGAGAGAACACCCAAAGCCCAGGACTCATGCAAGCAAGCCAAGCCACGTGCCACATTCTCTGTGGTATAACTAAAGACAGTGTTACCATTCTATAGGACACTTCTGTCCAGGAATAGCTTCCTTTGGCCACCTTGGTTGGCCTCTCACTCTCAGAGCCACAGCGCCTGCCCTACCTCGCCATCCTCAGGAGCTACTTCGGAAGCAGCCATAATGGGACCTGAAAGACGCACCCCTACCACCACCACCACCTTGGTAGGACATCAGGAGATGTACCTTCTGCTTAGCTCTGATGTAAGGCAGCTGCCATGGGCAGGAAGACATCTTGGGTTTGTATATTTACTGGTTGCGCTGTCTGTGTACGTGAGTGTGGAGACAGAATGGAGGCCAATGAAAAGGATCCGAATGGCAAACTGGAAATATTGGTCACGTAGAATTGTGCATGTGTTCAAGTAATTGTGATGGAAGCTACACACACACTCAGTATAGCCACCACAAAGCTGCCGTACACCAGCGTTTAAGCTTTTTGACACAAATGTGACCTGGTTGACATATTACTTTGGGTGTTGCTACCTCCCTCGTTACTTCCACACCACTCGTGTTTAGGTTCGAGAAATATGGTCGGGGTGGATCCACTCAAGAGAACATGTAAATTTGGCCTGTGTTTCACATGAATTGGCCCTTAGCTCAGACTGAATCTGCACACGGTAAAGTGACAGTCTGTCAGAATTGGGGGGTGGGTTGGGCAGATTTCTGGCCTACGGCGTTACTAGTTGTCAGTCTGATGAGGCCAACAGCAAGTAGCACATTCCAGGACAGGAAAGGGTAACATTGTAGAAACAATCACCAAAGATCAGAAGCCAGAAATAGTTGATGTCTAGGACAAGCAGGAGATCGAGTTCCAAAGGTACCAGGCAAATAATGTTGAAGGCAGGCAAGAAAGAGGTCAAATTCAAAGTGTGGCAAAAGAGAACCACGGGCATTTAGCCAGGCAGAGTCTTCTCTAGTGAGACAAATTACACTGAGGCTGGAGCTCTATAGGCCTGCTAGTTAGGGATTGGTCCTTGGGGCCAACGGTGCTGTTCCAGGTACTGGTCTCAGCCCAAGCAGGGAGGAGCGCTAGACGTGAATGTGTAGCAAGGGAAGCATAGCAAAGTCAAAGAAGTCCAAGGTCCGGTTCTGGAAATGCAAAGCAAGCAGTACCTGGATTGCTCCATGGGAAGCTCAGGCTGAAGAGTTGTACAAGTGGGCCACTCAAATGATGTTGCTTCAACTACAGGCAAACTCGGACTGAGCCTTAAACAGAGCTGAAGATCCCTGTGGCTGGCTAGCACCACCTCTTGTGGGAGAAGCCTCTTTGATTAAAGCAATCTTGCCTGCTTCAGTGGTCATTCATCCCGGAGACGTGGGGAAGTCGTGGCATGTGGCTCCGCTGGGGCTTATGGGCTGGAGCCCTCAGAGTCCGAGGATGGTAATGCAACCTCTTCAGTTCATTCAGAGGTCCGTTCTGGTCCTGAGGGCAATTCCCTCTCCTGCTCTGCTACGAACTCCAATTCCACGGCCTCGCCCCCTGCTGAGTATGTGCTCCGTCAGGTGGCAGGTCTGGAACTGCAGCCCCTGCAGCACAGGGCTCAGCCACCACGGCTTGTGGCATAGACCCAGTTCAAGGGCACCCCCACCCCGGCATGCTACATCATTTGAGCATCCCACTAATTCTAATCTATTAAGCAAATACTGCTGGAACATATGAGGGGGGGGAGGTATTAAAATGAAATCAGGACTCTTGGTGGCTTAGGCCAGGAACCTGCCCCCACTGAATTCTGACAGGGTTTACTGTGTGCATATTCAGTCTGAGCTGAGGGCCAATTCACATGGGTCATGGGCTGGATGTTCCCGCCATGGGGATCTTGTCTGGCCAAATTATAATGACTTACTCGCCTCTTGCTTAACCCTGTTAAGCTGCAGTTGTTTACAAGATCACTCAGTAATCTCCTTGATTCCTCCTCCTATGTAAAGTAAGGCAGGAAAAATTGCAGGAAGCAGACCATGTACCTTTGAAACTTTTGAGAAGCTATATATTCCCCATTTTTGTTCTCCCCTTTTCTTCTGAAGAACAGCAATGAAACTGTTCACATCCAACTTCTTTCACTGATGGATCATATTCTGGGTGTACATGAAAGATCCATTTTAAAAAATCCTAAAGAACAATTATGCAAGCAACAAAAGACCAGGCACTAGGTGTTTCCTGGGGATTAATGACCAACTTGGAGGCATTGAAGGGTCACATCAAAGTGCTGTGTACACTCTTTGCACTTTCTTGCAATTAAAATCCACTCCAAGGACTGTGATGTCCATATGATGATTTACAATTTTATAGGTATCAAGGAGAATTCTGCTGTTGCAAAATTCAGATGTGAAATGTGTTTGCCTTGTATGAGTCCCTCTCTGAGGAATGTCTCAGACATTGAGGAGAATAGATTCCGGACTCCAGCCTCCAGGCAGGAGGAATAGCACACCTCTTTTGTAATGGTTGTCCAGAAGAGAAGGTGAAAGGGAGAGAACCCACTTCAACACTGCATCCTTCCTGCTGGACTGGGTATCCAGGTTTCAAAAGAGGGAGGGAAGGAGATGATGGACAGGTTACAAAAGAATAATGGCAGTTCTGCTTGAAGTGCAGGGCAGGAAACGTTGCTCTTTAATTTCTGTGGCGAGATAGTCTGTCATTCCTTTCAGCCACAGGTTTGCTGGTGGTGACAAGGAAAAACAACATTCTGCAGAAAACAAATATGGTTGTCAGTGAAAGAATCATTAAAAGAAACCACTTAATTGTTCAGCATTGTCAATCTGGCCAGAAATAACGAAGGGGCTCAGAGTGCTTGAATTCCTCCTTAAGTTCAATGGTTCGGTGCTACCTCTGGCATCAGAAGCAGTGTGCCTGTGTACACCAGTTGATAGGGAACATAGGCAGGAGGGTGCTCTTGCACCCGTGCCCTGCTTTTAGGTTTCCCATTGACAGCTGGTTGGCCACTGTGTGAACAAGATGCTGGCCTAGATGGACCCTGAGTCTCATCCAGCAGGGCTGCTCTTATGGTCTTCACAGATAGAGCAACTTCGTGTGCGTGTCCCGTTGTAGGCATGGTGCTAAGCCCTTCCGTTGTAGTGAATGGGAGCCCTCATGTACTGAAGCTCTGTGAGCTCACTGGGGCACATGTGAGGAGATGCATCCAGCGTTGTGTGTTTACAGCTCTTCTTTTATGCAACGTGTTTTAAGATGATTTCCCAAACAAATTATCTACGATTATTTAGCAGGGGAAAATGTTCACCCACAGTGGGCAGCATCCAACAGCCATTGCACCAGCTTACACTATGGGCATCCCATAAGAGGTTGCTGATGCTTGTGGTACAGCAGTGGCGTCTGTGGACCAGGAGTGTTGGATCCTTCCTGATGTTTTATTGGAACCAAGTAAATACCTGCTTCAGTCTGCTGTTTCATTGATCAAATGCCAGACAGATAATGGAGGAAGGAGTCCTTTAATTAGTTTAGCAAACAAGCCTAGAAACTACCCAAATAATCCGTTGAAAGGGACAATCTAATTGGCTGAGAGGAGCTGAGCTGGTAAATATGAAGCTTTTTATGTATGCCATTGTAATGATTAAAGGAATTTGAAAGGTATTAATGCACCAAACAACAACCCTAATATAAAGCAAAAGGCAGCAAATCAACGTCTTAAATGAAAGCAGCACGTACTACTTTGAGAAAGGGAATGGAGACCTTCTTATCAGGGAGGCAAGTGGCCTTTAAATGCTGTTTTTGCTTGCTTGTCAAGATCTATATTCTCAAGCCTTGGTTTTATAAGCACTTTGTTTTTCACAAGTGCTATAAAGGCAGAAGCTGGGTCTACTGAGAGATAAACAGTGTAATGAAAGTTATTGGTGAAAACAGAACATTTTGTAAAACATATAAACCTTCATTATATACGTATCTCCAGTGGGATGCAGCCTATTCCAAAGGAATGCCTCAAAATATCATAGGTGACTTTAGCTATATAATTGGGGGAGATGTAACAGAATGACCCAGGGACAATATGGCTTAGCAACACACACCAATTCCTGCTGGAGCATGTCCTGTCGTTTCTAATATAACCTAGAGAGAGCTCTCTTCGTTTTAAAGCAGTGGAAGCTGGTAGCTTCGATCTCAGTCGGGCTATGATTCCATGCTGGGTTTCTGTTAGAACTCTAAAATGCTGAACCCATTTGGGGGCACTTGGAGAGCTCCTTTAGAGTTCTGGCTGGTTCTGACAAAAACCCAAAATGGAATCACAGCCCCACTGAAATCAGAGCCACCAGCCTCCACTGTTTTAAAGTCAGTTAAGGGCAGTGGGCTGGCACAATCCAAAAGGAACCTTTCCTGAGCAGACTTCACTGGCATGAAAGGGGATTGTGCTAAGAGCATGGATGTGCTCTTCAATTCAGCCAAGTAGAGCTTGAACTGGAGAGCAGCCTGGCAGCTGGTGCTGAAGAAGGGTTGGAATTGTAAGAAAAAACTGCGAAACGTCAGGTATCGTAACTATACAGATTGAAGCCATATTCAGGCATTTGCATGAACACGCAAGAGCTTGATGTGAGAAGGGAGAGGGGCACGCACGCATGCACACACGCACACACAAGCACTACCCTCCAACAGCTGCACACATGGTCTCTTCCTCACTGTCATGCATTTAGCAATTTCAGCTGAATGTGCATAGAAGTCTGCTAAGGCAGGGTTCCCAATTTTTTATTGTATCTATTTATTTATTACATTTCCATACCGGCCAACAGCCGAAGCTCCCTGGGTGGTTCACAACATTTCACGGAAGTTTCTAAGCATATTCAATTGAATGTACTTCAGAGCTTTGTGCGGAATAAGTAAAGGACTGGAAAAGAGCCTACATGTAAGGGGATGTTGGTCGCAGGCTTGCATGTGCCCACCCCCCTCAAAGCATGTCCCAGATTTTTGGGGGGGGGGGAAACATGGGTGTCTAATTCCACGGGAGAAAAGTGGCACTGAGGACAGAATCCAGCTTGCTGACAATCTCGGCTTTTCATTTTTGGTGTGTGTTTTTGAATGACACGTTTCCAATACTTACAGCTGCAAAACTATGGTGCAGCGTATGTGAACAGTGCCTGATGAAACTTTCACAGACATCAGAATAAGACTGCTAGCAGTTAAATGTAGGGTCTCAGTGCCCTCTATTGCCCCTCCCCATGTGCAGCAAAACTGGATTTGCAAAATAAGAGAAAACATACAAATTTGTTTAAACTGCAAAATCCAGCTTTTGCGGATACAGAATTTGAATTTTCTGAGCACAGAACGTTTGTGTTCTTTTTAGCATGAAGTGCAAACAGCCTGGGTTTTTTGGGGATGGTGGTGGTGGACATTGAAATTCTGGGATGAAAATGTACAAAATGCCTGGCAAATATTGTGGATTTCAGTAATTTCTAGAATATTTAATGGAGTTTGTTGAAACCTCTGTGTTCACCTTCAGTTCAGCTGTTTGTCAATTTTGGAGCAGTATTAACCCATTCCAGATGACACCTGAACAGTATTTGGTCTTTATCTCAGGAAATCTGAATTGCCACCTTTCAAAAACAACTGCTAAGATGTCTTGCTTCAGAAACCCATCACTGTCCTGTAGAATAGCTGCATTGATCTCCCGTGTCAGAATGTTATGAATTGCATAGCCTGCAGAGTGAAAATATAAACTCTATAAACACCTCGTTGAACATGAGAGGAAAAGAGCGAGCCCATATGGCTCCTGTGAAATGAAACCAAGCCCCTCTTCCCCCCCTCCAATCTTAGAATTCTTTGAACATTGCCCTAGAAAACTGGAAAAGGGAGAAGTTGCTGATGAAATTTATTTGAACTTTCAAACTGCCTGTAACTAAGTTCCTTGCAAGGCAATGAAAAGAGTCATAGGGCAAAAGATAGAGTACTTCAGAGACAGTGAAATGGCTGAGCGAGACTAAACAGAGTGAGACTAAACAGTCAATTTTCAACATAACATGATCCAAAGAGCATTCTTCCCAAAGGTTACATTCTGGGACTGATGCTATTAATAAATGTCTCGCTGGGAAAGGAAGCAAGTGGTCACTTGGCTGCATTTTTCCATTGATAAAATAACCAGAAGCACATTCACTTGGCCCTTCTTCACATGTGCAAGTCAACAGGTGTGAGGTGCTTTCAGGGGACATGTGCATGTAGGACTAGCCTTGGGAAGGCTTCCCGTGGGTGAGTGCACATGTACATTATTCACCCACCTTTCATCCATAGCCAGTGATTAAAACTAATTATAAAAGCAATAAAATAATATACAAAGTATACAATAAACAATTCAGAAGCAGTTAAAATAGTAGAGCAGACTAATCATATGACCAATCTCATGATGCAACGGCAGATAAAAGGCAAAGATAGCCAGAAAAGGCTGGATTTCGCAACTTAAAAGCAGGTGGTCGTGGGGATGCTTTTTGTAACATCTTGCCTGATAAAGAGATCTGAAGATCTTGAAAGCTTGCACATTTTTGTGAGTTGGCCTAATAAAGGTATTATAGAAATATGGATTTGGGGGCAAATGAAAAGTTTCTGGCCTGGCGTCGAAATGCCAGGTGTCGGTGCCAGTCATACTTCTGTGGGGGGAGGATAGCCTTATTTGGATGCCGGCCACTGCCTCTTTAGTGAACCATGTATCTTCATATGTAGTCTTTCAAAGCAAATCCTTGTATTGTATTTTTGGCTTGAACATATTTGCACGTTTGAGCTATCCTACCAGTTTCCACTAGATGGCAGCCAAATAAGATAACTCTTTTCAATCCCAGCTAAAATATTCAGTCCCATTGTGAATTTTAACCATAATAAAGGGAGCTCTCTTCTGAGAACTGACTTGCATTAATATTTTACTAATTGGCATTTTTACAGTGTCATCCAACCTTTTCTTTTTTAAAAAAGCAGGTGCACTCCTTACAATAATGTAGAAGTCAATACTGGAAGCAAAGAGAAACAATTAAACCGAAGGAAGAAAAGCGATAATTTAGTAACTGTTTAAGAATTTATGCTTTTCTGACCTTCCCACGTTTTAAAGCTGAAACATTTTTATGGCAGCTGTAAAGAATGACACCATAACTGTGACTTTATTCACTCGCAACATTTATATTTTGCAGGGCAGCCTCTAGGGCCATTGGTTTAAGAGTTGAAAGGAAAGGACTTTCTGTTGTAGTTATTTTGCTGTGGATCCATCTACTGTAGCTGAGATCCTGCCCACCCCATAGCCCTATTAAATCACCCATGTGGGAATTTTAAGATAGGCCGATCACACCCCAAGCCCACAAGAAGGCAAGAGAATCATGCAAGAGCTGAAGGCCTTGTCCCTTTCCAGCCATAGCTGTCCAGCATAAGCCACCCCAGCAGTGGTTTGCAGAGCAATACCGGACGGGCACCGGTGGCGAAGGAGATGCACCGCTGGATCCTTTGCAGTGGAGCAGAGGTTGCTGTAGCACGACTTTCAGACCAGGCAATGGGGGCAGAGGTGGCAAAATGTCGTGCCTCGGTGTCTGTTGGAAGGAGAATGTCCGTGTTTTCAAGTCAGCGCATTGCTACTAAATTGGAAGGAGAAAGCACATTTCAGGGTTTCTTATTCCAGCAGAGCACATTCTTCAGACAGTCCCTAAGAGCCTGTGTGACCCCGGTATTTTCCCTGCAGAAGGAAATAGGCCACAACTCACTGGACTCTGACCAGATCCAGTTAAATCAGAGGACGTTTGGAGATGGATAGTAAATGTTTACTTGGTATCGCCACCATTTATTTAACCCCTATTTAGCCCTATTTGCTATATAAGAGAAGAAACACAGTCCCTGCCAAGGCTTTGCAAAGATGCAGCAAAAACAGGGCAGGGGAAGGTAAACTGGCACCAGGCAATAAAGAATAGGTGGCCTGGGGAAGGCTTTGCAGGAAGGTTTTATTGGCTCCAGGCTTAAAAAGCAGCCTGAAAGCTGGCTAGCTAGAGGGGAGGCAAGGAAGGTGGCATGAGAAAGGGAAGGGGGGGGAGGGAATATAATTGGGGCAGAGAGAGTCTTAAACACAGGAATTAGGAGTCAGAAGCTGATGCAAGCTGTGACGGATTCTGGAGCAGAGACTTAAGAGAAGAGTTATGGGATCATAGCAATGAGGGAGAAATATGATTTTAGAGAAGCACTCTGCTCAAGGCATTCTGAGATCAATATGTGGCTCCACTGGAGTCAAGAGCAAACCCTTCACTGCATTTTCCATCCCCTAAGAAAATAAAATGTCTCCATTAACCAAGAGGATAATAGGATTCCATTCACACCTGTTCTCAAGTCCCCCTTGTAACTGAAATGCCTACCTTTTCTGAGCTCTCAAGATACTGTCACAAAAGCAGACCTACCTATATGTCAAACAACTGGAAACAGTTTGGATTTATGAGAGCCATAGTGGGCATTAATGCTAAGCAGTTGAGAATCTTGCTCAAGGCTAGGGGAAAGGTTCTCCCTTTTCCCCCCAGCAAAGAGGCTTGCTGTCTTAAGTAACAGGCCCCAGCCGCTGTGCTATACCTCTAGTTTCAGACAAGGAGCGTCATCACATGGGGGAAATTGCATTTGATTACCATTGCTCCTCCATCAGTGTGATTGAAAGAAGAAGTAAACAATGAGCACATGGCCCATTCAGGGGGGCATTTTGATTGTGCTGCTTCTCCTGCACACAGCAGGAGAGAGTGGCAACTTCCATCTTTAAAAATAAGTTGGACTTACTGGGGTGTTTTTTGTGGCGCGAAGAAGGCTAGACGGGGTGGGAGGCAGATGACGTTGTGAGAGGGACCTGCGAAAATCTGTGAGTACCCAGTAACAAGTGTGCAATAAAACGCTTGTTTGATGGAGCTCAAGGTGTCAATACTAAAAGATGGGATTGAAGCTCAGCTACCGTTGTTGCTTCTGACAATGGAGGGGAACCTGTTCTGTTTTTACTTGTTATCTCTGTAAGAGTAGCAATGGCAGAGCTGAGTAATATCTGCATTGACAACTTGCAACCTGTGCAAACTGAACAGATTTGGCTGTATTTGTCCACTTTGCATAGTTTATTCTGCTTTTGCTCAGAATTGCCCCTGCTGGACCAGGTCAGCAGCCCGCTGGTTGCACCAGGAAAGCATGGCATGATGCCTGCGAAGAGAGCCATTCCTTACTATAATCGCCCCATAATAATCAGAAGTGGACTGCCTGTGAACATGGAGATTCTATTCTTGGTGGTCATTTCTTATAGCTCTTGATAAACCTGAAGCAAACACAAGACAGCAGTACCTAAAAAATAAACAGTGTAGACAATGCTTTCCATTAAGATAGTATTTCCAAAATTACAAATGATCCAAGGATGGAAAACACACATTGAAAAAGAGGTCACTACGATCTAACTTGATGGGTTAATTTCCCTAAAAGGCAAAGATGCCAAACCCTGCAGAACCAGTTTTGTAGAATGCAGGCTCCGGAAACTTGCAACGTTGTGCATTACCCATGCTGCATCTAATAAGAAGGCAATGAAATCTTTGGGTGCAACTACGTCGTGTTCTTCCCCATACATAATTAAGAGGACCAGTTTAGGCTACAGGGGAAATAAACAACTTCAGAAAATGTCCCTAATACCTGATTCCAAAAGGTAGCCACAACTTATCAGCTCCGTGATTGGGCTTTAGTGTGGGCTTTAATGTGGCTATCACATCAATCTCTAGTGGCAGTGAGTTCCATAAGCAGGAATGGTCTGGGCATAAGGAGCAAAGAGTGTGTTCAGCCCCCTCCCTCTGGCTTGCAAGATTTCCCAAAGCTTTGCACAAAATGAAAACTGAGGTGAGGCACCACGTCAGCATTATTGAGGCTGTGGAGAATGCATGTAGCTCTTAAATAAGAGCAGTTCCCCACGGTGCTGAATGTGGGGACTAGAGGTGCTTCGGTATGAATTGATCTCTGCTTGGGTCTGGGGAGGGTTGGATACACACCTGGCATCCAAGAGCAGGGGACAAAAAAGTTATCTTGCTCCTCTTGTGGTACCCCCCACCCCATTCCCAGTTGAACTTTCTAGAGCCCAGACAGGTACGTGAGAAGCTAAAGTCAGCAGATGCTCCTGTGGCCGCTTCACTATCCAGACGAGAAAACTCGTGGACACGGTACGAGGGGTGGGCGGCTGCCGAGGAAACAGTGGCTGTTGCTGGGGAACATCGCCAGCAGGCTGCTTTCGCATGCATGTCCTGCTTGTGGGTTTCCCACGGACAGTGGTTGGCCATGTGTGAACAGAATGCCGGACTAGATAAGCCTTTGGTCTGATCCTGCACGGACCTTCTTATGTTTTTATGGTTTATCTTAAAGGAGATGTCCAATCAAATAAAGCAAACAGACCCAGAAAGCTCATTTAAGCTTCTGTGCCTTGCTAAATCCAGTCCAAGGAAGGGCCCTTTGCCTCTTCACAGTGCAAATTTGGGGTTGGATGAGGAAGGAAATAAAGGATTGTAATTGACAAATCTTCCCCTTGAATTGTACCAAAGGAAGCTGGCAATCAACATCCAATTTACATTTTCCTCCATGCAGTGGGAAATATTTAAGTTGACAAATAGGATATTTAACAGCGCAACAGATACTTGGCAGTTCGTTATTAACAACTGTTACTGATGTGATTTATTTGCTGTTATAAAAAGGGCATTATTTTGTGAATATGATTCAGAAATTAGCTCCAGTTTAGCAAGAGGCCTTGACTGCCTGACCTCTTAATAGCCTTATAATGACGCCATTTACCATTCAGTGGCTTATTCAAGTCACTCTGTGCAAGATTTGTTTTAAAGGACTGATGTTCACAGATCAGACTGGTGTGTGGATGACTCACAGGGGGGGAAACTCTGGGGGTAGATACATTCCCAGGGCCTCAGTTTTCTAGGAGTTAGGAAAAGGCAGGTGTGTGGAGCTACCCTTTTTCAGCCCCCTTTGCAGACCTTCCCTCCTATTCTTCTTCCACCATTTGCCCCCAGATATCCATGTTTTGCTCATACAAGCCTAGCTGCAAAAAAGAATGTGATTTCTGGAAGAATACCTTGCGATCCTCAATCTATCCTCAATACCTTGCGATCCTCAGTATAGGACATATCAGAAAGAGAAATGAGCAACCAAAGAGTTAGATGGTTTGTTCAAGTTACCTGTCATCCCTTTTCTCTTGTTGCCACCTGGCCCATATGATGGCTTCCCCAGCTTCCTTGCCTGACATTCCTGCTTTGCCAAATACACAAATTCTCACTTCTCCCTGGGTCCAAGTGAGGCTTTTTCCTGTCTGATTGATCTTTCACTTTCCTTCAAGGAGCTAGAGTGTTTATTAACATTCCGTTGCTGAAAGCCTCACTCTAGTTAGAAGGAATTCTTTGAACGTTCCATTACATTGTGGCAGGCAGACTACTGTCAATATTTATCCTACTTTAGAAGTCCCTGAAGAACTTGTGTGTTGCAGGGCTGATGGCAGAGCGAGATTGGGTTGGGGAACAATGGGAAGGCGTTGGAGGATAGAGTAGTATGTGCAACACCTCAGCATCACCATCTAAAAAGCGGTGACTGCCAGAGCCCCTGAAGAGCCTGTGGCTGCCCAGGTGGAAGAGGGCGGCTTGAACTCATGCAACTGCCTCGGACAACTCTTCCAAACATTATGGCACCCACCTTCCCTCTTCCATGCCTATTTGTTGTCTCTCCTTCCCATTCCCTTTTTCCTATTCCCTCTGGAATTGCCACTTCCTCATCCAGAAAGTAGTCCCAGCACTATATTTTTCTTTCTCGGTCCTTGCAGCTACTTCCTCTCACTGATACCTGACTTCACCCCTCTGATACCGCTGTTGCTGCTGCCTCCCTCTCGTTCTCCAACTGAAGGTCATGATGGTGCCGCCCCTTTTTCTTTCCCACTGCTTCTCTACCTTTGAAGTTCCCTATATTAAGCTCTACTCCCCTTTGCATCTCTATACTGCTGTCCTATATTGCCCACCTGTCTCCTTCTTGACCTTCATTTCAGTCCTTGATGCTTGCCATGCCTTCTTCCTCTCCGATAATTCTCCCACTTTGCTCCTTGGTGATTTCTACATTCATGCTGATAATCTCTCTGCTTTACATTTCCTCCTTCCTCTTCCTCCAAGCTGGAGCTTTTGATGGACTCCCCCACGCAGTCTCTTGGGCACACTCTTGATCTTGTCTTCACCAGGAACTGCTGTGCTCACTCTGCTCTTCCCATGTTTTGCTTCCTTTTCCTTCCATGACCTCCAGTTCCCTCTGTATGATTTCTTTCTGCTTGTTAGACTTTGCGGTTTGCACCTTCAAGGCATTCTTGTCCTTCACTCTTGACACATTTGTCCCACTTGCCCAATGAACTATTCACCACTCTCATCTCCAGCCCTGGCTTACTGTTTGATATCTCTGTTCATGTTCTTGCACAGCTGAATGCCTCTGGAAGAAACCAAGAGTTGACTGATTTTGTCAACTCTTATTATTCTGTTTCTTCTCTTTTACCATCAGTCTGTCTAAACAACACTACTTCACCTCTCTGTGTCATGTTCGGTCTCAACACCCCTCCTCAGGTTCAGAGACTGACCTGGACAAGGCGTCTCCAGCCTCCCTACTGGATCCTTCCCAACTAGATGCAACAGCTTTACCATTGGATTCAGAAAACTCTCCTGTGCAGCCTGTCATCCCCTCTGGTTAAGAAACATTGAATAAGGCAATGGTGCTTTAAGATCCTCCGAGCAGGGGTGAAGCCAACAGCACTATCAGGCTGGCCAGCCCTTATCTCAGAAATCCTTTGCACCCTGAAGCAACAGTTTCCTGTGCTATAAATTTGAAAACTTCAGCCAGTCTCTGTCCAAGGTCCTCATCAGTTCTGCCTAGTTCTGGTCTGATCTTGCTCTACCAGCTGAGGCTGGATCTTTCTAAGCAAATCTTCACTTTGTCTAAGCTGACCTTCATTTTACCTGCTGAAACCTGATATCTGCAAACATGCCACTACAGCATCAGATGCTATGCCATCTGGCTATAGGGTATTGCAACCATAGCCTACTTCCCTGAGAGCTCAGAGTCTAGACAAGGCAGGGCAGGACAATCTGTTCCACATCAATTCTAGGAATCCCAACCACCTTTTCTCTACCACTGGTGCTCTGCTACGGCCTACCCCCTCCACCTTCACCTCCCCCTGCTCTCCACTCAAGTTTTTACCTCCTTCTTGAATGCTAGCATTTCATCTAGCCATTCTGACTTCTCTGATTCTCTCTTTCATCCTTCTGTAAGCTCTTCCTCCTCCAGCACTTCCTTCTACCCTTTCTTGGCTACCCTATTATCCTTGCCTAACCCCACCATGTGCCCCCCTTGATCCTGTCCCCTTCTAACGTCTAGTTGCCATTTCCCCAGCCATTATCCATACTCTCCACTACATTAACTTGTCTGGCTCTTTCTTTTCATCATTCAAACATGCCACTGCTTTCCCTATTCTCAAAAACAAACAAACCCTTGACCATCCTCCCTCTTCAACTACTGCTCAATTTCTTTTTATCTCCAAACTCCTGGAGTGTACTGCTTACTCTTGCTGTATCACCTCTGCTCCTGCCCCCGCCCCTTCAGTCTGGCTTGCACTCCACTAAAATTGCCCTTACAGAAGTCACTGATGACCTTGCTGCCCAATCCAAAGGCTCAGGGCTCATTCTCTTGACCTTTCTGGGGATATCCTCAGGAAGTATCTTCCTTGATACATCCACTCTCACATGCCTGATTCCCCTTATGCTCTAGGTCTCTTATGATTCTGTTCTCAGATAGTTCTCTGCCTACCTGTCTCTTTGAAACTTTCAAAGTTTCTATAAGGGGAAGCCCTTAATGGGCTTCCCTCTCTCCATTGGCATCCCTAATGACTTTGTACTTGGTCCTCTACACTTTTCTCTCTATATATATTATCCCTAGGAAGCCTCAGCATATCCCATGGCTTATGTCACCAGCCTTACTTCTACCCCAGAACTTACATCCTCACTCTACCTCCTCTCTGATATTTCTGTTGGGATACTTCTTTGTTGTCTCAAGTTCAGTAAGGCTCTAGCTGGAAAAATAGGAAGGCTGGTCTTGGTCACTCTCCTTTTCCACTGATGCCACAGGCCATCTCAGTGATCAAGTATGAAGCTTTGGTGTCCTTTGACTCTTCCCTCTCCTTTACCCGCCCCCCACCGCCTCCCCATCAGGCCTGGCATCAGCACCCACCATGGTCAGGCAAGTGCCAGAGCTCACAGGCACTGATGCCAGGAACCCATTTTTAAAATTTAATTTCATGGACTTTGTGCAATAGCCACCAAATGGTGACTGATAGGAGATCAGAGCTGTGGGAAGCGTGCCCATTCCCTCCCACCCCTACAGCCTCACAAGGGAAAGCCCATTCTCATCTCCAAACATTGAGGTCCACCAACCAGAGTCAGGCGTACAATGGTGGCCTGGAAGGATAGGCTGCAGGCATACAGTTACAAAGAAGGAACAGAGTACCTCTGTCTGACCACATGTTCAGCCTAGGAGTTTAATTTCAGTAAAAGGGCTGGACTCACCAGCCTTTCAAACAAAAAATGACTCCTGGTTTCCCTCAAATTTTCCTTTCTCAGTCTGCCTCCTTCCCCTTTTTTTGTGCCTGCTGTTAAACAATTAGGCATCAGAAAGCCTTGCTAATCTACTGCAGATCACCCAGAGATTCACCAGTAGATCCTGATTTACCTTCAACCTGCCTGTGTCATAATCCTATCCAATTGTTGAATTGAGTTATGGCTTGTATCCCAAAGCTGTCTCTGGGGCAAGTTAGCTTCAGAACTCCTAAAATGCAACGGTAAATATGTTTTACAGTCTAGCTACCAAGGCTGCAAATGTTTTTCTGTTATTGCCCAATGCATTTCACAGTTACACTGAAAGATTCTTGCTAGTGAAGTAGATTGTATATAAACTCCTAAGTAGGAAAAGCTGTTTAATATTCAGTTTATTTTAACAACAGTAATGCACCGATTCTGCCTCTTTGGGCACATTTGTATAGTAATTGTACTTCAGCTGCTTGTGTGTACCCAAAATTATCTCAAAACTGCAGTTGTGTGCCATTGGGTCATTCATCTTCCACTTCACTGCCATCAGTTTGCACAGGTGCATGGACCTGTGGGTGCTGTTCTACCTTCTGCAGGTCCCAAAGGCTACTTAAGTGATCTCCCACCAGACCATTCTCTGGGCTTGTAGAATGTTGTGCTTGTTGACTGTAGTATGCATCTTCAGACTTATATGATAAGGTACATGTTGGTGTTGCCTATTAATGAGCACACATCCATATATTTCACTATGGAGACTTGGATTTTGTTGCTTTCTGTAGCTTATTTTTTAAAATCCGATGGTCATGTATTTCATTTATGCAAAGTTTGCAAATAACTTTCAAGTGATTGAAATTATAATTATATTCTTAAACTTACCAAAGAAAAAGCAAGTTACATATTAGGTTGTGCACAGATTCTAAAAATATGATATGAGGCATGTTTACAAACAGTTGTGCAGTTTCAAAGCAGTTGGTCTACTATTGGTGAATTACCTGCAGTTGCTGCTCTCATGTAAAGTATGGCCATTTTAAGTCCAAAACAGTGAGATGTCTATTTCTCGGCTTAGAATTGGAGCTGAACTGTATAGTTAAATAGGAGAGGGGAAATGTCTGTTCCTATTATTGCCATGAAAACTTCTCTTACTTTTCTTCCTGTGCTGTAATTAGGTATGGGCAATAGACCTGGATCTGCACTATAGTGATCATCTGGCTTTGACACAGGTCTTGCTTTACGTAACTAATGGGACGCTGGATTGCAGGTTAAGCCGCTTTGAAGTGCAACTAATTCCAAAGAAACCAAAAGGTCGCCATCCCCAGAAAGAACAGCCCCAAGCTGTAAGTGATGTCCTCTGCACATTACATTTGGATATTACCGGTACCTCACTGAAGTGGTGCTCTTGTGTATTCCTGTTTGTGGCGTTGTGCATTCCTTTCCATGAGGTTTGCACAAGAGAATGTCCTGTGGACAATGCCCCATGCTTATTAGTGGAAGCGGGGGCCCTTGGGACTTTTTCTTGCAAAATGCTGTGGGCTGGTCCTGAAAATGTCACACTGATTATGAGGTTTTGAAATCTGATTAATGTTGAAGCCAAACTCGTTATTTTAGAATATTTGTTTGTCACAAGCTAGGAATAACACTCCCATATTTACAAGAAAAGAGAGGCTAGAAATATTTGCAAATGTCTTCAGGCCTAGTCTGGTATCCATTATTGTATATCATTTTGATATTTAGTTCAATATTTAATTGTCTAATCTTCAAACTCAGGGATCTCCTAGCTCATCTTTGAATAGCAAATGCTTGATCAGTTGAAATAGTCTTCAGAAATACACTTGGTACCCAGGTGATTTTGTCTGATCTTTGGTAGGAGAGCATTTTGAAGTTCATTGTGAATGCCTCCTTAAACGCCATTGCTCTTCTTACTTACCACAATGGGGACACCTTTGCTTTTACCAGTGCATAACCCCAAAGGTAGAAGCAGTAACTTGCTATCCCTAGAAAAATTAATTCAGAGATCTCTTAAAAGAGCTGCTTTGTCTGCAAAACAACAGCCATTTTAATGCATGGTCAGAAATGGTCCAGGAACCTGCTCCTGTCCATTTGCAGATAGAGATGTTGTGTCATTCCAAAAAGTGCCAGAGCTTTGTAATTTAGAGGTTAATGAGCTTCTGATCTATTGTTCTTGTCCAGCTACTACTTTGAGTTGGAATAGAGTAAATTAGTCCCAGTAGTACATTTTTTAGAAATGAAAAGTAATCAAGTAGCAACTTTTTAATTAAAATTCTGTCAGGATTAACGTAAGTTAGTCACTCCTGGCCTATAATCCACCCCCCATCCTCCCACATTCTTCTTATTCTTTCCCATCTTGTTTGGCTAACAGTCAACCGTGGCAAAAAGAGCACCAACGTGGCAGAGTTCTCTTTTAAAGAACCCAAAGAAATAAACAGGAGACAAATCTTTTTACAGCGCATGATCTGTAATGAATGATTAAGTAAAAACACTTTATGTGAAATTATGATGTTAATAATGCTTCTGTCCCCGCGAATTTATTACACATTCACTAGGCTGCTTGCTTTGATTTTGATAAAATGGAGCGGTGACCGAGTGCGAGTGATGGTTTTTATTTTTAGAAAACTCCTTTGCAAGAGCAAATTTCCTAGATACTGCTGCTACTGTAATTATGTACAAAACCAATCACTCATTATACTTAGGATACATTATCTTCGAGACAGATGAGGCTAAATAAGCAAGACATTAATAATTCATCCGGCAGTTCATTATGCATGTGTTTGCCTGCTTTGTAGCTGAAATAAGCACCTCATCAAACTGATGCTTGCGCTTAAACAATAGTTCTGTGTTATTGCCGCTGCATTCAAGTTTACGCTTGTTAAACTGCTACTTGGATTATTTTATCAAGCATTCATTTATTTTATTTCTGGCCAAAAACAAATTACTGAAAGCTTTGATACCTGATTTGATAATGTATACTCTTAGTCCTCTGACTCACTATTCTCAACCAAGGCTGGATTACCCCTCGTGCTAAATAAGCTTCAGGGCAGGACCCCAGCCAAATTGTGGGTCCTGCTGCTCACAGTGGCTGCCAATGTCAATCTCCTGCATACTTGATTTCCTCATAATACTGCACCTGGGAGCCCAAGTATGCATGCCTAGTAGTAACCTAAGGTGCTATGGCAGACAGCAGTAGGGCACTGAGGGCCACTGTGCGTAGAACTTCCATGCAGTAGGTAATGCTCTGCAGAATAGCAGATTGGGGAGGGAGGCTGGCCAGCCCTCACAGTTCTCTTGACTTAGGTCTAAGCAGCTAAGACTAAAAAACTTCTGGGGTCCCTCCAAATCGTTAAGAATTGACATTTTAATGGAACCAAAAATAGGTTACATTAAAGAAATCAAGGAAGGCTAGAACACCCATTCAGATTCTACTCACCTTTTCCAGTTGCTCTTGAGTGGGCTGCACATTTAGAATCCATGTTCACCCCACTGAAACTCAACTGTTTGGTAGATTGTCTCTGAAATAACTTGACAAATATCAAACGCATTGGTGGAAAATCAAACACATTGGTGGTCTTCTGCAACCAGGTTCTGCAAGAAATGGAACATAGTTTTTCTTAAGCTTTATCATTTATGTCTTTACTGAATCAATAGCACTTTGTTAAGAAATAAGAGGTGGGGTGAAATACGTTTGGCTAAAATTCTTGCTAGTAGCACACTGCTAAAGAACCAACTGTTTAAAAGTTCTGAAGATTAAACTAATAAGATATATCCCAGAAAATCTAAATAACCACTTTTGCAATGCCATGTATATACACTCATGGCACCACTTTAATAAGTGCCAAATGTTGCATCAGACGAAGCCCTAGTCAAAAGCAAAATAATGAAGAACATTAGTATTTCATTATAATTTCAAGGTGAGAACAAATATGGAGTGATATTGAACCTGGACCAGCAGAGACTTGAAATGAAGTCTCCACTCACCTATGAAGCTCATTGGGTGACCTTTGACCAGTCATTACCTTAGAGCAAAAAAGGTGGGATATAAATGTAATAAATAAATAAAACTAAACTAAACTAAACTACCTTGCAGGGTTGTTGCGAGGGGAAAACATGCAGGGAGAGGCCCGTGTATGCTGCCCTGAATACAAATGTAATATTAGGGCACATCTACCCTTGACCCCTCATTCAAGCAGAAACCTACATCACCATAGCTTTCAAAGTTTGGAGTTGGTTATCGTTTGCATTTTCAAACAACATGCAAATTTCTCAGAATAATTTGGTGTACTTCAAAACAATAGAAAATTTAAAAAATAATGAGTCCTTTATATTTGTCTTGTGGGTTCAGAGCTTTCAGGTCATATGTAACACATTTTCAAATTTCTCTTTGCTGCCCCAATGGCTTGATGCTTTCTGTTCAAGCCATGCACACACAGTTAGTTATTACAGCTTAGCAACTATTTAATGCACTTGAATTCCTCCACTGGTCTCACTGAGGGCTAGATCACATGACTGTAGAGTGATTTGTGCTAGGGGAATGTAATCTTACGTGTAGTGTGTGAATAGTACTTAGGTAAGGCAATTACCTTCTTGAATTATTGTGTTATAAAACATTGCTTATCTTTGTTCATGTGACTATGAAGTCCATAATTGCAAAGGCTGAAATGTGTGCTTTTAGGAAGCAAAATAATATAGCAGGACATTGGGTTTAGCCACTCGTGTATCAATGTGCTTTGTGTTGATGCGGGAATCTGTTAGTGCTTCATAAAATTAAACTTTTTTTGTTTTTGTTTTTCCTTATCCTTTTTGTTTTTGTTTTTGCCAGGCTTCCATTGTCAGCCGCTCTGTTGTCATGAGCAGTTCAATTATGCATGCCAACCTTTCCCTCATCTACTATAACGTTTTCCTTCAGATGTGCAAGGCTCATGGGATTGGATATGATGTCCAGGTGGGAAGGTCATGTGCTTTACATATGAATGAAACAGAGATAGGAAAATAAGAAGAGATGGGGGAAGTTTTATTTATTTTATTTACATTTCTATACCACTCAATAGCTGACGTTCTCTGGGTAGTGCATAAAATAGAGGACATTATGGTCATAAAGTGTTGGTTATTACCTTTAAAGCCCTACATGGTTTGGGTCCAGGTTACCTGCAGGATTGCCTTCTCCCGTATAATCCGCCCCACACACTCAGGTCCTCTGGGAAGGGTTTACTTCAATCAACAACAACTAGGCTGACAACTGTTACTCAGAGGAGATTTTCTTCTGCTGCCCCCAGACTGTGGAATGGCCTGCTAGAGGGGATTTGTCAGTTTAATACTCTCTCTGAGTTTAAGACAGCCATAAAAACCAGTCTCTTCTGGCAGTCCTACCCAGATGAATTTTAAACCTAAGAATTTTAAGATGTTGTGATTTTTATTTTAATATTGTATCAGTTTTATATGCACTTTTAACCAGTCTAACTTATTGTGTTGTTATTGAACGTTGTTCCCTGCCTCAATCCAGAGGGAGAGGCAGGTTAATCATCATCATCATCCCATAATGTAAAACCTAAAAAAAAAAAAATTAAGAACACTACTGAATAAAACAGTTTGGGAAGAGGAACAGCATGCAAATATTTTCTAGACTGACCACAGGAAAGTCAGTACTTTCACATTTTTGGCCCCTGATTCTTATGAAACTTTCTATAAACTGTATGATTCAATAACATATCATCATATGTCACTACCAAAACTCAAACCCTTAAAAACTATTTTCAGTTTAGGTCTGTGATTTGAAACACATGATGCTGCTTGTAGGAGCAAGTGCATTACTACAGAGTAACCACAGATACCTCCTACATATGTGGGATGAAGAGGGCTTACAGATCAGCCAACATGGTTTCCAGGCAGTCTTCAGTCTATGCACTTCTATTTTTAGATTTTTGACAGTCTAATTTTGATATCAGCCTGAAAGTGAACATTTCTCACCACTGATCTTGAATGAACTGGCCTTCTTTAATTTTAACTATCTCCACAAAAATGCTCTAGCTTCTTATTTTGTAAAATTGTTTTTATAATTTCTAGGCAGTTTCATATAAAACTTCTATTTTTAAACTTCTAAGCCAGTTAGTCTGCAGATTCTAACAACTTTTCCCATTCTCAACAGCTAAAAGAAGGTACAATTTTTCTCATGTTTGAAGAACAGAAGAGACATAAATTTGGAATGTTGTAAGTTTGCAGAAGATAACTGTAAGGCTGGAGTCATATTGAAAATCCTCTAGTTTAATACCCTCCTCCTGCTGAGGTTTAGTCTTCCATACCCAAACGCTCCTGAGAGGGGTAGCTGTAACTGGTTCATTGCAGCAAAACAAGAGTCTTGCAGCATAAAACTTATGCCATAATAAATGTGTTGGCATTTATGGTGCTGTGAGACTCTTTGTTGTTGCTACTCCTGAGAGAGTAGCTCTTTCACAGACACACATGGCCTTTGGTATGGCACACAATGGTGCAAGGGGACCAGGTCAGAGAGAGCAAGAGAGAGCACTTGTGAAGGGTTTCTTGTGCAGCACAGAGCAAGCAGCAGGCCCTGTTTTGCCCAAGTCCCATTGAACCTGTTCAATCTCCATTTGCTGCAATGGAACTTAGAAAGACATGTTTCCAGCAGAATGCTCTAGTATTAGTACTACAGTGGTATCTCATACCATTGGTCCCATTTTTGAAGCCCAACGTGGTTTTGAAAAGGCAGCAGTCTTTTGCATGGAATGGCTAAACCTCTTGCTCTCCTCTGCTACTTGATTAATAAAAATTATTTATTACACAAATCCTTTTTACTGACAAGTTAAAATGGGGCCTCATCTTTCATATCTCCCTGAAGATTGCCACCTTACGAGATTGAAAATACTCATTAAATTCCACCGTCTGACAAGCCCAAATGAGAGGGCGATTGTTTTTAAGCATGCGAATGGAATCATTGGCAAAGTCATTTGTTTGGATATCATTAACAGAACAATTGGAGAACATCTCCAGGGGGTCCTCATGACCTTTGCTCAGCATCTCTTCATCATCTATCAAGAATTATCAGCACCTAATATGCATGCCGAGACCAATTTTAAGGTGAGGTGTTAATTAACTAACGATTCCAGTTAAATTTCTGTTCGAGGACAGAAAACACCTCATGCTGTATTATAAACAAGTGCTAAACCATCCTGGGTTCTGTTCTTAGCAGTACATATTTTACAGCACGCAGGTCAATATTGTGAGATTCCCAGAGAATCTGTTAGTTAAATTTAAGAGTTTTAGATGTGGTAACATAGATTTGCTTGAGCTGGGAGCCACAGGTTTATTTGAAAGGAAGTCCTCACTCTAGTGATACTGCTAGCTTCAAGGGGAATTTGGTTTTCATCTCAAATTTATCCATTCTTGGAGTTGCTAATTGGAGAGGCAAAACAATCTTCATGCTCTCCTCCCTAAAGCTTGCTCATTGATTTATAAAAGGAAACTGTTGAGATATTAAAACACATACAATAAGAAGTAACAAATAAACAAGCTTGATTATTTTCTGATACCCATTCATAGGCTCCATCTTGTAAACCCAGAGGCTGCATTTGCATCCCCTCCATTGAGCACTGTAGGTCTTGAACCATGGTCCATGAAGAGAATTCAGAGAGCAAGTACTCATAGACCAGCTGATGCCTACCCTGTGTGGGTGTCTTACCATCAGTCCCCTTCCTGGCATTGCTGCCAGCACCCACCACAACTTGTTTCACTGCATGGTACTGCAGCTACAGAGGCACTAGTCACTTCCCATTTTAGGAATGGGAATGAAACTGTCTGCTCGACTCCAATCAGCACTGGATGGCTGCTATATTTTATTTCCCAAAACCTCAACATTAAGCATTGCATTTTGGAAGCTGTAACATGGGAGCTACTTATAGGAGCAGGTGCCTTGCTTTTCTGTTGGTCCCCAAAGTAATGCTGCCGTCAAGTAAGCCCATCCAGGGGAGTGAGATAGTGACTGGTGGCTACAGTGCTGCTGGGAGATCCAAATGGTGGTGGGTGCAAGCAGCAGTGTTGAATGGGGGTCTGATAGGGGTTCGGGCCAAGAGTTAGTGCCAACGACCCCCACTAGCAGAACTATGCAGAGAGCCCCCTCAAGCTTGATGCTAGCCTTGGTATCTACTGTGAGGAGGATCTCACACACCCAGGAGGAATCCTTCAGAAGAGTCAAGGAAGCTCATTGGTATTTGAAACAGTAGCAATTAAACTTAGCCTGAATGTTTGATTCTGTTGCTTTAACTGTAAATTAACGTTGACCTTAGTCACTAGTAACTGAACAAAGCACCTGCCACATTTGGAGGACTAGTCCTGAAAAGTGTCACTCTTAGTTTGGTTTCCATGATATCACTGGTCCAATGGTAAGAACGGGAGGGACATCCCGTAGCATAAACTACTGTTTCACCACTTGAGCTGTTTGACTTTGTTATAGGGAGCAGTCCAAGATATTGAACGAATTTTGGGAGTTACAGAACAAAACAAGTTAAAATTTGAAGAGGACCAACAGGCTTCCAAAGTACAAGCTTCCACAAAATAGTTAGTAAACTTTAAGTCTTTTTCTTTCATCTTTATCTTTATGCCTGTGGGGAAATAAAATACTCACTTCCAAATACCCCTTTCAGTCATATTATGCTCAGACTAGAAGCTTACCAGCTCTAATTCCCCCCCCCCCTTCATTTTCTAGCTATGAGTGGTCTACAACAGTCAAAGTTTTGTTTTTTACAGTAGGGCTGTGCCTGAGTTTTTAAAATGTAAGAGAAGCACGAACTGTGGAGGGAGATGTATTCCTTTAATTCCACACAAACTCTTTGGTTGCAGGCTTGCTTTCAAATGTAAGCGAACTTTTAGAGGTTCATAATCCTAGTATTTTAGAAATAAACTGTAGTAAAATGTTAGTTATTAGCAAGTCTCTTTCCAATCCTTTCTTTAGGGCAGGATAGAATTGGAAGTAGAAAGAGTTCACTTTAAAAAAAACCTTGATGATATTGTTAAGTTACAATTTATTTCTTCCGGTAGGTTAAACTCTATTCCATGTGCCATCGTGGGTTTCTCACTGTACATCTTAAAATTCTTCAAGGAGTTGTCATTGTTCAAGTACTGCTCCTACACCTGTGTTTGGGATTTTGAAAACCCAGTTAGCTGAAGATATACTGGAATCAATAGTGAGTCCCAAACTCACAGAAATTTTCTCAATAAGAATTGTATCAGATGCTATTTCTTCTATGTGGCTTAAATAAATATTGGTTTATTCTTCCAATAAAATGTAATGTGTTTATTTTTTAAGCTAGTTTGGCCTTTTAAGTTGCCTTTTTGGGGGTCTTATAATTTTTAAGGGTCTGGTTATATTAATGCCAAGTCCAAGCTTTTCCCAATGAACTAGGGAATGCCCTGAGGCAGTTTGGAAATTCAGGCAGCACTTTTTTCTTTCTTTTGGGAAATAATAGCACAATCCTAGATATGTCTACTCAGAAGTAAGCCCTATTGTATTCATTAAGGCGTACTCCCAGGTGTATATTGTATAAACACTATTTCCCAGCTACGTATAGAATATATTAGATATTCCTTAAGAGTTGAAGTAGAATTGTATACAGAACCAATAGATGGGCTCATCAGTAAGAAATCCTATTGGAAATATATTCATATTTCACTTTACAAGTTCTTTTGAGGTTGAGCTCTGCAACTAAAGGGGGGAAAGGTTCTGGAGCTGAGCAATCATAGAAATTAAACCTTGTTATTATTTCCATTTATAAAGTAACAAAAACATACTAAGCACTATGCATAGATTAAAAACGAATCCATCCCCTACATGCTTATTATCTAACCTGGTGGTGGGCAACTTGAGGTCTTCCACGTATTTTGGCCTAGACTCCCCTCATCCCTTGCTGTGCTTGATAGAGCTGGAGGCAATTTGCCCACCCCTGAAAAGAGGGGGAAAGGGCAGAGAGAGAAGAGGAAAAGAGCACACTCAAGCACCAATTCTTAAAGTGGCAAAATTCTTATAATGATCAGCTTGTAAGGAAACAGGTCAGGGAGGAGAGAGGAGCCAAATAGAAGTGAAGCTGATGAAGTGGGCCCCACAATCTCTTCTCTGATGACATTTGAAGGAGAGGAGGGGGTAATTTTGAAACACTCAAAGTGGTGCCTAATGGTGACATCCTATGCATATTTACTGTTAAGTAAATCCCACTATGTTCAAAGGGACTTACTCCTAGGTAATTGTGTGTAGGATTGCTGTCTTCAAGTTATATTTTGCAGTTGTCCTTAATTGTATAATTGCACTTACACCCCACCTTTCTAGCATGCTCGAACTCAAGGAAGCATAGCGTACATTGATGGTGCTATATAAATAAATAAATAAATAATAATAATAATAATAATAATAATAATAGTATAGGGTTCCCAGCCAACTGGAGCTGTTTAGCCTCAGCAAGGCTGCCGTATGTATCGTGGGTCTCTTCCAGCCATGCCCTTGGCCTACATATTGCAGTAACAAGCTTTTTGTTGTTTATTCATTCAGTCGCTTCCGACTCTTTGTGACTTCATGGACCAGCCCACGCCAGAGCTTTCTGTCGGCCGTTGCCACCCCCAGCTTCCCCAAGGTCAAGTCTGTCCCCTCCAGAATATCATCTATCCATCTTGCCCTTGGTCGGCCCCTCTTCCTTTTGCCTTCCACTTTCCCTAGCATCAGCCTCTTCTCCAGGGTATCCTGTCTTCTCATTATGTGGCCAAAGTACTTCAGTTTTGCCTTTAATACCATTCCCTCAAGTGAGCAGTCTGGCTTTATTTCCTGGAGTATGGACTGGTTTGATCTTCTTGCGGTCCAAGGCACTCTCAGAATTTTCCTCCAACACCACAGTTCAAAAGCATCTATCTTCCTTCGCTCGGCCTTCCTTATGGTTCAGCTCTCACAGCCATAGGTTACTACGGGGAATACCATTGCTTTAACTATGCGGACCTTTGTTGTCAGTGTGGTGTCTCTGCTCTTAACTATTTTATCGAGATTTGTCATTGCTCTCCTCCCAAGAAGTAAACGTCTTCTGATTTCCTGGCTGCAGTCAGCGTCTGCAGTAATCTTTGCGCCCAGAAATACAAAGTCTGTCACTGCCTCCATGTTTTCTCCCTCTATTTGCCAGTTATCAATCAAGCTGGTTGCCATAATCTTGGTTTTTTCGAGGTTTAACTGCAACCCGGCTTTTGCACTTTCTTCTTTCACCTTTGTCGTAAGGAACAAGCTAGCCTCCCGTTATATGTGAGGGAAGAAGCAGGTGTGAGTCAAAAGCTTATCTACTCCTCCACTAAAAAGGATAGTTTAAATGATACAGATATAATCCCCCACCACCAATCAGTTCTCCACCACTGTAATTTCACCCCAGGCAAGTTATTGGGGCTTCAAGTTATTGGGGTTTCAAGTTATTGGGGCTTCAAGGTTAATTCTGGCTGCCCATGAAATGCAGGGGCAATGGAGAGTCACCCTCCGCTCCGTTTCAGTGAAGCAGCACCCACTTTTGAGGCTTTTTAGTTTTGCTGGCCCCCACCCAGCTAATCAAGAAATATATTAAATCTCTCTCTGCTCTATTAATTATCCAAAGGTAAAGTTGAGTCAAAACTTGTTACTGACGATGATTAATATTTAGTGGCTTGTAGTGCATTCTACTACATAAACAGGGTATGTTGTTATGTAGTAACTGATTAATTAGCACAATCTCACTCTCCAGCTCACTAGTCTGAGATTGCTGAGTTTGAAATATTGTTCATAATTATCCAAAGCGGGGGAAGGGGGACGACGACTGCTCTTCTGTGGAGTTATTCCTACCCCCCCCCCTCACAGACGATGCTTAATGGTTCAAAACCATGAGTTTCACTCAGATAAATCATCCCATCCAGGGATCTGGGGGTTTGTTTGTGTGTTTGTTTCTTAGTCGCGGCAAATTTCTACTCCAAAAGGCCTCATTCAAAGGCCTATTCGAGGAGGAGCCGTCGAGTTCGGGCCTGATTTATCTGCAAGGGGCGCCGTCGGCCTCCCCATTCCCCTCAGCAAAGAATCACCTCAGGCGCTTCCGAACCCCGCTCGCTCCCCCCCCCCCACCGGGCGACATGAGCGGACCATTTCTTTCCCGCGCAAGAGTGCGCGCGCGAAATCGAAACCGTGCCGGGAGCGCGCGCGTGAAGCCGTCACTTGCGCAGGCGCAGAGCAATGGCAGGGAAGTTACTGCGCAGGCGCGGAAGGCTCGAGGGACGGACGCTGTGGAGGAGCCGTAGAAGAAGAAGAAGAGGAGGAGGAAGAGGAAGAGGAGGAAGAGGAAAAGGGGAGGGGGGCGGTGTTGGTGGCTCCTGTTCCTTTAGGTTTGGGAAGGGCATTGTAAGAGGAAACTAACCGAAAAAGGAGTTGCCCCTCAGGAGAGGTTTTTGGAAAGAAGGGTTTGGATGAGGGGATTTTGAGGAAAACTCGCCCCGAGCCACTGAGGAGAAGGCAGGCCGGGGGAGGCACGTCAACGATGGACCCCAGCTGGGAGGGGAGCCCGTCAGCAAGTAGCTTGAGGGGGAGGGTCTCCAGGAAAAACCTGCCCCCTGCCCCCATCTGAAGGGCCCTGTTTGTGGGAGACAAGATATTGCGGGGGTGGGGTGGGGTGGGGTGGGTTGCTCATGGGGAAGCCGGTGGGCCGTGGCGCCCTCCAGCCGGCCCTGGCAGGCCTGGCCCTCCTGAAGAAGCTGCACGGGGGGTTCCTCCGGCTGGCCCTTCTGCCTGCCCGGGTGGCCACGAAGCCCAAGGCCTCCGAAGTGCTGAGCCAGCACCTCTTGCAGAGGGGGCTGCCCCACTGGACGTCCTTCTGTGTCAAGTACAGCTCGGTGCGCAACGACCAGTTTGGGCTCTCCAACTTCAACTGGGAGGTGAAAGGGGCAAACTACCACATCCTGAGGACTGGCTGCTTTCCCTTCATCAAGTACCACTGCTCCCGAGCACCCTGGCAAGACCTGGCCGTGCAGAACTACTTCTTTACCACTCTTAAGTTAATAAACTTTGGTGAGTGTCACCTTCCAACATGCTGCCCAGGTACAGAGGTGGTACCGACGATAAAAGGGTCAAGATGGTGCTGCAGTGTCGTTGTTACTCTGGTTTAAAATACTTTGAACACACTTTAATGACTTTTCTTATGGGGAAAGGACAGCTTGATGAAAGTGTCAACCCAGTGTGCAGCTGCTGTTAAAAAGGCAAAACTCCATGTTAGGCATAGTTGGAATTGAGAATAAAACGGCCAATATCACACTGTCTTTCTACAAATCTATGGTGCGACCACAGTTGGACTTCTCTGTACAGTTCTGGTCACATACTTAAAGCAAGATATTGTAGGGCTGGAAAAAGTGCAGAAAAGGGCAACTAAAATTATCAAGGGGCTGGAGCATCTCCCCTATGAGGGAAGGTTACAACAGGATTGTTTTGGGGGGGAAGAGGCTAAGGGGAGACCTAGAGGTGTACAAAATTATGCACGGTATGGAGAATGTAGATAGGGAAGCATTTTCCCCCTCTCAAAATACTAGAACCTGGGGTCATGACATGAAGCTGGTTAGTGGGAGATTCAGGACAAATAAAAGGAACTATTTCTTCACACAGCACATGGAATTCGCTACCATAAGATGTAGTGATGTAATTAAAGCAGCCAATTTGGATAGCTTTAAAAGGAGTTGGATAAATTCCTGGAACAGAAGGCTATCAACAGTTACTAGTCCTGATAGCTATGTACTATCTCTAGTAGCAGAGGTAGTAAGCCTATGTACATCAGCTGCTGGGGAACATGGATGGGAGGGTGCTCTTTATTTTATTTATTTATTTATTTATTTATTACATGTCCTGCTTATAGGTTGCTGGTCAACAACTGATTGGCCACTGTGAATAGAATGCTGGACTAGATGGACTCTTGGTCTGATCCAGCATGGCTCCTCTTATGTTTTTAATCCAGGAAGAAGCAGGAATATGGACTTTTAAAACTGTGTTTGTTTACAATTAACGGGATGCTTTTAAAGTGTGGTACAATAATGTCTTTTAATTCAGACATGCAGTTTGCTACTTGCAACCTGTTTGGGGGAGAGCTAATGCAATACTATTTCTGCTCCCTCCCTCCTTACAGCATTAAACCCAAGAAGAAAGAGGAGGAAACTAGCAGTCACTGTGCTACATTTGCCCATGGGAGAGATAGGTACACTATGACAACTTTCAGTCTTGAGAATATTCATTCATTTCTCAAATGAAGTCTCCATGCTTCTTTTTACTATATATTCAGTTATTTCTTTTTGCTGCTACAAACCTATGTAGCTAATACTTTTAGGGCTAATATACTGCACACTTTCCTGGGAGAAAGAACTATTGAACTCATTAGTCCAGTACATATGACATGGCCAAGCCATTGTGGGTTATTTAACCCATGATGAGCTGTAGTGCATGCGGCTGCCATTTTGGATATTCAACCCCAATTGGGGGTTGTGCCATGTCATGGCAACCTGGCCACCATGTGTTATTTTAGGGTTAAACAACCCTTGACTAGTAGTAAGGTTATGGACAGGTTGTTTAACCTTTGACTGACCCACAGTGGCTGGGTTCACATAGAATCATATCATAGAATAGCAGAGTTGGAAGGGGCCTACAAGGCCATCGAGTCCAACCCCCTGCTCAATGCAGGAATCCACCCTAAAGCATCCCTGACAGATGCTTGTCCAGCTGACATGATATGGCACAAACCCTAATTGGGGGTTACATATTCAAATTGCAGCTGCACACAATGCAACTCACCAGCCACGAGGTCAATGAAGCTTACTTCTAAGTAGACCTGCAGAGGATTGCACTGTAAACCATATAAGTTTTGACTCTTTGATCTGTGTGTGTTGTTTTTCTTCATAGGTATCCCAACTTTATTATATGGAATTGGCTCCTGGTTCCTTGTCAGTGTCACAGAGACAGTTCATACACACAGTGGTCCAGTCACTATTTACTTTCTGAATAAAGAAGATGAAGGTGCCATGTACTAAACAGTTGCTTTCAAGAATTAATTCTGCTATTGCTTATTGCGGCAGAGTATTTTCATGGGCTGTACTGTTCCAAAGCACAGGCATAGGGGGAGGATTTCTCTTTGCAGTTTATTCTTATGTAATATGTAAAGGTTTCAAAACATGTCACTATTTTTCCTTTGGTACAATTTTGGTTTTCCTTTGAGCCTGGCAAAACCATAAAACATACTCTGTCCCAAAAAAACTGATTCTAGTTGTGAAGAATGAAAATACGTATTACTGGGATTTTTTTCCTGCTTATCTACTAATTGTGTAATATGTGTGTTTGTTCTAATATATGAGATTGTTGGCCAGCATTTCAATGGAATGCAAATATGACTACATTCTCCATAATGAGTTAACTTTGATTTCTTTTAAACAAAACTGATTTGCAAAACAAGGTTTCAATACCATATAATTGAACGAATGCTTCGGGGATAAGGAATTCAGAAGTTGGAGAAAAATGTTTATTTCAGAACTTTGCATGTGCAATTCAGGCATTGGTAATAAGTAAGTGGTTGTAGTGCTTATGGCCACGTTTGGACGATCAGCAGGGGAAACAATGCAGTATGGGTCGTCGTACCCCCCTGCATGTGCCTGTTGTGCGACTGGCATTTCCCTAATTACCTATGTGGCATTGTGGGTTGCTATGACACCTGAAAATGTTCTCACCCACCCCACAACCCCTACTATTCACTGCTTCGAAATCTATTTTAGATATGGAGCAGTATATAAATATTGTAAATAAAAAAATAGTTTGGTATGAGCCAGAGAGATTGGGTGATCCAGTCAAAATCGAGCTCTTTTTAGGCCCATTTATTCCAATGATTTAAGAATGTTTTTTACTCTTCCATTGAACTCAATGGCACTTAAAAGTAATTAACAATGGAGTATGGGATGTTTTCCTTACCCCCATACGTGCCTGTTGTGGAAGCAGCATTTCCCTAATTACTTGCGCAGGATTGCATGTTTCTGTGTCATCTGAACACCTTGCGAAGGGGGTTCTCCATGGGGTGTTAGAAACCTCCCCCGCTGCACCATATGCTGGGTTTGGTCGACAAGGCAACCTGTGACGCAGCACAGTAATTAAGGAAATGCTGGTCACGTGACTGGCATGTAAGGGGGGCGGGGAAAACAACCCATACTCTTGTGTTGTTTCTCCCGCTGATCGTCCAAACATGTCCATAAGCACCACAACCACTTACTTATTAGCAATGCCTGAATTGTACACGCAAAACTCTGAAATAAAGAAACATTTTTCTCAGTCTTCTGAATTTTCCCACAAAGTACTTGGGGTATATAAATATTGTAAATAAATAATAGTTCTTTATGAGCCAGAGAGATTGGGTAATTGCCAGCCAAAATCGAGCCCATTTATTTCAGTGATTTACTCTTCCATTGAACTCAATGGAACTTAAAACTAATTATTGGTTGGATCATGGCCATATTTTGTGTGTATGCATAGAGAATGCTTGCAATTGTTTGTGTTCTCCACCAAATGAGTACTCCAGTCACTTTGGACTCTTTGCATCTACTGACAGTGCTTAACTGATAATGAAAAATGTATTGCCGAAAGTTTGGCTGGCAGGTGTAAGAGAATATTGTTTGCTTTAAAAATAGTATTTTAGCAAATTATGTTACCTAGGAAGTGACATTTGCTGTATTGAAAATAAATACTGCAATTAATTTTTGTAGCATAGGGCTGCAATAAAATTATGCAGAAGTATATCTCTCAAAATAATTTAACAGCTGATTTGAATTATGAAAGGGTTCCATACAGTAGAGAAGTAATATATTTGCTTTACTTAAAAGCAACACTAAATACATTTGTAATCAAAGAAACACTTACTCTAGTATAGTTGGTACCAAAGAATATTTCTAACACAAGTTAAATAAATAGTTTACACAGTGGAGTAGCTCGTGTGTTACATTAAGCTTCATTAATAATAAAAGTGACTATTAGCATTTTGCTAGATTGGCTAGAACTGATTTTCCCAGTAACAGGCAAAATTAAATAAGCACAGCTCATAAGTTTAAAGTCAAATACTGCTCATTCATTGCTCCGGATTTTGTCAATATTCTGCTGTGAAGATTTGGTCTCAACACAAGACTGATAAAATGTTTTTTAATTACCACACTATAAATACAGCTTTTCATTGGAGTGGCCCCTCCAATAGCTGCAGCTTATTTGATTTTTGATAATGGAGACTGCTGACTTTGCTTACCTGTTTTTCGATAAGTGAAGGCAGCATGACTCCTTGTCCATACAGTGATGGGCAACCCTCCTTGGAGAACCTCTTTGACAAACTACTCTATTGATCCGCTACAATTCAAAACTGCTTGCAGCTTTAATAGAAGCTTGATTTCTTCCTCAATGTTCTCACTGTGTAACAATTAAGCAAATGTAATATTTTCTTTTATTACATGAAAATCAATGGACCTCTTGCACTTCTGGAGTTGATCATGATGAAGGATGAACTTAGAAGATGGCTAAGGGCAGAGTTCAAATATAATAATATCACTTGCTGGATTGATTAGGACCTGTTGAAGTATTTAAAGGGAACATATGCTATTCATAAAACACAAGGCTTTCCTTCTATAAATGAGAGTTTGTCCATTTTGTGGGGAATTGCCTTTTTTGCAGTGGCATTCTTAGAATTCTTGTTTCTAATAAAGATATGTGTAGCAGAGGATGTGTGAATATATAATTTGGAAAAGAATGTCCCTGCATCCTAGTAACATTAGGCATATACCTCAGATTACCACTTGTTTTTATCATCCATAATGAGTTCCATCAAATATTCTGCCCATTTTTCCTAAGTGGGTATAAAGTATATTTTAAGGCAGGTGCTCAGCTATTAATACTCAAGAGCTTCTGAAATTGTGGATTATGACTCCCAGGAAGATTTCGCTGGGTTGCATAATGAAGTGTTCTTGTTTTCATTCCCAGGAGCCTTTTCTCTTTTACCAGGCTGACAGCTCATAACTGTTTATTTTTCTTTATTTAATCTTAGAATGTATAAAATGCCCTTCATGCACGAGAGATCTGAGGGCAGTGTACATAACATTTTAAAAAGGGGTTCAATATTAAAAAAACATACAAATTAAAAGAAAATAAAACTTCAGCCAATAAACCATCAAAAACATTAATTAAAAAAAAAACAGAATAAAATGTTTTAAAATTAACTTAACATTTTAACATGTTAAACATTTTTAAATGTTATAATACCTGTGAAAAAGGAATGTTTTGATTTGGCACCAAAAATAAAAAAGTTGATGCCAAATGTCTCTCATTTGGGAGGGCATTCCAACGCCAGAGTGCCATCACAGAGAAGGCCCTCCTGCTTTATAAATTCATAGTGTATTTCTCTCATTGATAATATTTGGAGAAGTGCCCCTCTCAAGATCTCATGGGTGGGATAATAAGGGAGGTTACTCTGCTTTGGGCATTTGGGCCTTAAGCTGTTTAGGGCTTTAAACGTGATAACCAGTACCTTGAATTGGGCTTGGTAGCAAAAAGGAGCCAATGTAATAAGTGTAATATTGCTCAATTAAGATGAACTAGCCAGAACCCTGGTTACTGAATTTTGAACAAGTTGCAGATTTTGAACTATCTTCAATGGCAATCTCCCATATAGTAGTTCAACCTGGCTGTTATTAATGAATTATGATGGCAAGGCTATGGCTTTTCAGGAAAAGCTGAAGCTGACATATAGGCAGGGAGCTTAAAGAGACAAGCTCCCTGCCTATATGTCATGCTAAAATTATATTTGAATACATACTGCTTGTATATATCTACATTAACATAAAAATGAAAAATAAAATATATATTTTTCATTGTGAATTTCTGATGTGATATTCTTGTACTCTGGTGTGCGTGTGTGGGGATGAGGTTAGAATTAGGGCTGAACTTTGTTTACAAGTGGGTCCTGAAATGTTGAGTAAGTTTACAGATCGGTCCCAATTCAAAGTGTTTGAGAAGCAGTGGTCTAAGAGGAAGACTCACAGTGAACTAAGAGATCCCATACATGTTTCATATATCACCTATTTGTCTCAGTCCCAAAGAAGAACCCACAGTGCTTTCATATACAGTCTTATCTATAAAGTATTTCCTTTGTAGGAGATGGGCAAATCTGTAAACTTTGAAAATACAGGTAATTTCCATCTTGTATAAAAATCTGCTTAAATTAGTTATTACATTATTAGCAACTTTGCTTCAACTTTGTGATGTATAAAAACATTTGCTAGCTAGCTGATAAAGCACAGATTAGTTAGACAGTTTCCAGCTGAGGGTTTCAGGCTTGATCCCCCCCCCCTTTCAAATATTAACTCTCCCCCGCCCGGTGATGCTTTTAGATATGAGGTAAGTTCCAATCCCATTCTAATCTTGGTCATCCTGTCCAATTGACCATACATAACTTGGTATGTATTTTATACACACTTCTGAAATGTACTTGTGTTGTATATTTAAGATGCCAGGAAGGTATAATGACCCTTCAACTTTCAGGAAATATGATCTGCTCTATTCTCCTTTGAAACACAATAGGAGTGGCCTTGTACCTCTTGCTTTAATTATCTCTTTCACTCTGTACAAGGATGATGTTTAAAAGAGCGAAGGGGATGACTTTATAAGGCTGGGAACTTTGTTGTTAAGTGCGATGAAACAAATGCCGATAACTGAAACCTTAGACTAAACTTAGTTGATAGGTATCTGCATTTTTCAGCATCCCCTTTTAAACAGTAATGACTAGTGGGAGCATCTTAACCTAAACAAGTGCTTAGCCTGACATCTTACCCGGGTCAATGGTCTAAGGTATCGGAGTTAAACTGTGTTACTGTAAATTAATGGAAAATGTAACTGCGCTTTGCTGAAAGATCAATGTCCAATAAAGGCCACACAATCAAATCTTGTTGCAATGATTGAGGTCCTTAATTGCCTTTCAAAGATAAGGTGATAATCAACATAGGTTAAACTGATCTTTTTTACTAGTTCAATTACATGCTAACGGCTAGTGCCAAGGCAGAATCTTTAACTACTTTTATGTATTAAATCTTATGTTCGTAATGAAAAATTACTTAAGCAGCCCAATCAATAAAGTGCAAGTCTTAATTACTATTTTTCACTTTTAGACCTTTTGTGTGTTTGACAAATTTGGTCCACTAGAGATTTCCCAACAATAAGAAACATTATTAACAGAAACCTTGTTCCATGGAGTATTGTTTGCTAATCCAAATGGCTGGGATTTGTTGGATGTTTTGTGTATTTGTGTTAATGGAAATGTCCTGCTTGCATTAATGCCTACTAATGCCAATATGTAATGGTCTTAAACATCTATGTTTGTATAAAGATCGATTTCTGGGATGTCATGGGAATTTCTTTTAATTCCAAAACTAAGCTTTAACCAGTATGTTTTAACATAGAGACACTGACAAAGCAAAACTAGCATTTAGATACATTGGCACTTGGACCAAACTACCACTTGGAGTTTGTAGTCTCATTTTGGCCCACCAGCGAAGTGGAAATCCATTTGTTTTGGCAAGATTTTTAAAACATGAGAATCTAAATGGGACCAAGATGTAGGCTAATGAAACCATTCACATATATATTTAAGGGTTCGTTTAAGCATCCAAAAATAGCACCTAGCGGAAAGAAATTCAGTGACTTAACAATTCCCGAACAGCCTTGTGAAATAGCATCTTAGATTCTCCACTTTTAAAAAAATAATAATCACAAGTTTTGTTGTATACAGAATGTTTGTTTTCATTCATCATAAACTGGCCTTTTCCAAATATCTGATGTTTGTTGGTTAGGCAAAACTGCTGGTGTAAAACTTTGTTTTCATAAACATTCCAGAAGACATCCAAAAAAGTACTCACATAGATAAAGTCAATGTGCATGTAACTTCATCAGCAAGCAAAAATCTAATAGTGTAAATTAGACAAAATAATTTATCAGAGGCATATACTTATGCTACTTTTGTGTATCTTAATTATTTACATTAGTACATTATAATTTTATAGTAAATATGCTATATTTTATAACATAAAGAAATCATGATAATACAGGACTTATTCATGTCCAACTGCTATTAAGTGTCTCTTGAGGGATTTTTAACAGGTCAGGAGCACTTGACACATTTGAGTGCATGCATGCCTCACTGACAGTGTGCAATTAAGCAAAGTTCAAATGAGAAGTATTTGTTGTTTTTAGTACAGATGTGTATCGACACATACTGTATATAAAAAGTAAAGTGAGGAGTGATACCACAAACGCTTTTTTAAAAAAGAAAGGTAGAACACACTTAGCTAAGACTTCTTTTAATCATATTTGCATCATTTTAAGCACAGTTTATGAGCTTTGGGCTAGTTCATTACAAAACCATTATTTCAGTGATACTAATAATACTAAATGAACTGCAAAATGTGCTATAAAGCAGTTGTTAACACAAAAACTCTAATTTTTCTCCCCAAAGGAAAGCTGAATTTTAACATTCAAATGTTTAAAATATAGCACTTTAAAGGAAATAATGTATGGTTTCTTTTTTGAGGGTGGGAGTATGTAGAGTTATGAACACTATAAAATCAATGTGCCTTAGTTAACCTGAATACATAAATCTATTTGAATTCTTCTTTGAAGAAATGACATTAAGATATGGTCATTATATGCCTTGTGATTCATGGGCCTTGTTACATACATGCTTTGTAATGTATGAATAATTTAGTAAGAAAAATCACAATAATTTTGTTGTTACTCAAAAATTTATAGGTTGGCAAAAACAATTACACAGCCCCTGAAGCCGGTGGAGGGAGGTTGAGTAACATTGTTAATGTTGCCCAATCTATACCTTTCATGCTGAATGTTTTCTGTAATAATGTGCATTTTGTGCTTAAGTACCTTTTCATTTTGTTTTGCAAGAGAAGGGCAGGACTGCTAGTGTGTCCCAGTGAAATGGATGGGATATGTACATGAATCAATGAAGAGATAACAAACCAGGTGAAGTCTTCAGCTGTACCCCACCAAGAGCCACTGAATTTGGTCCAATGTGAACATTTGATGAGGCTGAACAAATTGAAGTTTAATCCAGATAAGACAGAGGTACTCCTGGTCAGTCGAAAGGCAGATCAGGGAATAGGGATTCAGCTTGTGCTGGATGGGGTTACACTCCTCAAGACACAGGTCCGCAGCTTGGGTGTACTTCTGGATTCAGCCCTGAGCCTGGATGCCCAGGTTTCGGTGATGGCCAGGAGTGCATTTGCACAGTTAAAGCTAGTGCGCCAGCTGTGCCCGTTCCTAGAGATGTCGGACCTGGCCACGGTGACACATGTCTTAGTTACATCCCAGTTGGATTACTGTAACGCACTCTATGTGGGGCTGCCTTTAAAGAGTGTTTGGAAAGTCCAGCTGGTCCAAAGAGCTGCAGCCAGATTGTTGACCGGGGCTGGTTACAGGGAGCATACAACTCCCCTGTTAAAACAGCTCCACTGGCTTCCAGTCTATTTCCGGGCACAATTCAAAGTGCTGGTTATGACCTATAAAGGCCTATATGGCTTGGGTCCAGGTTATTTGAAAGACCGTATTCTCCCTTATGAGCCTGCCCGTGTTTTGAGATCTTCTGCAGAAGCCCTTCTTTCAGTCCCACCATCTTTACAGGTGTGCTTGGTGGGAACATGGGAGAGGGCCTTCTCAATGGCTGCTCCAGTGCTCTGGAACTCTCTTCCCGGGGAAGCTAGACTGGCTCCCTCCTTGATGGGTGCTATATAAATAAATAATAATAATAATAATAATAATAATAATAATAATAATAATAATAATAAGCAGGCTAAAACTTGTTTGTTCCAGCAGGCCTTTGGAGAGTAATTTAGTCCTCCATCTATGTCAATGACTTATAATTTTGTTGTGTATTTTAAACTTTTTTTTTTTTTTACATTTCTTTTCCTATGTTTTAAAATTTATGTTTAAAACTTTTTAAGACCGCCTTGAGGCCCAGTATTGGGCAAAATGCGGGATGATGATGATGATGATGATGATGATGATGATAATAATAATAATAATAATAATAATAATAATAATAATAATAATAATAATTTGAAGAAAACTTGGAGGCACCTGCTTAGGTGAATCATCCAATGTTCTGTTGAGCAAAAATATCTTGGTAATGAGTTTGTACATCCCCAGTGGGTTCCCGTTCCCTTTCCCCTGCATATAATCTTGTAGTTTCCCCTCAAAAGTATTATTTATTACATTTCTTTACCACCAAATAGCCAAAGCTTTGGACGGTTCACAGCAATTAAAACCATAAAATACAATCTAGACGTTTAAACGTTTAAAACAATAGTATAGAATAAAAACAAAAATCTAGCAGCATTGCAAAGATTTAAAATACAGTAACAGATTTTAAACAAATGGAAAGGTTAAAATACCTGGTAAAATAAAGTCTTCACCTGGCACTAGAAAGAGTACAATGTAGGCACCAGGCAAACCTCTCCAGCAAGCTCATTCCACAACTAAGATGTCACAAAAGAAAAGGCTCTCTTGTTATAAGGAATTGTCAAATTAGAGACAGAAAAAGAGATATATGTAGTTATTTACATTCGGGTAGAGGGAGGAAATTTAGTTTTGCTCATGCTCTGGACTGGTCCAATCACCAAAGATGGGTTCCAAAGACCTATTTTAGGTATCCTCACATGCCCAGTGAGAATTCTAACTTCCTACATCCCTTTTGAATAACTGACCCTATGCCAAATGGCTTATGTAACTTTCTGTTTCAAACAAGACTTGCCAAGTGGCTTGAGGAATTGCTATTTGAGAAACACAATTGTTGGCTGAGTTGTATTCAGGTTTGTGTTTGGAATTGAGGAATTTGGCTATTTATCTTCACACTCTTTTGCAACATTTTAATTTGCAACCTGGAATGAGTAGTTTGGGACCTCAATACTTGAGGAATCGCCTCTCCCTATAAAGGCCTGCCGAGATTTGAAATCTGTTGGAGGAGCCCACCTCCACATCCCAGCAACACAAGACATACACTATGGTGGGACGTGGGAGAGGGCTTTCTCTGTTGTGGCACCCTGGCTATGGAATGCCCTCCCATTGGAGGCCTGACTGGCGCCGGCACTGGTTTCATTTTAGCGCCAAGTTAAGACATGGCTTTTTAACAAAGCCTTTGATGGCTAAATTCACCAAACCTGTACGTAGTTTTAATTGGTTTTGCTGTTTTTAAATTCTATACTGGTTTTAGCTTATTAATGGTTTAATTTGTTTTTAGCTGTGTATATATTGTATTATATTGTTTCTATGATTTTATCTTATTATTATTATTTATTTATTTATTTATTTATTTATTTATATAGCACCATCAATGTACATGGTGCATGCTGCCCTGAGATCCTTGTGATATAGGGCAGGATACAAATGTATAAATAAATAAATAAATAAATAGTTTCAGGATACTTGTTTTGTAAGCAGTTTTCTGTGGAGTACTTACCTTATGATTGTAGCATTCAGTGATCTAAATGTCATCCATAGGCTGGTCTACAGGAGGCTCATTGGCTGGTTGGTCCCTGCCCCTTAGCAAGCGGTTGAATTCAATAGCCTTTTAGCCCCTTCCAGTTCTGGGTTGACACATGGATGTACATTATCTGATTTTCCAATGATTGATGAGTTACGGTTGAATGTTTATTTATTTATTTATTTATTTATGAATTTATATGCTGCCTTTCAAAAGAAAAGGGTTAAGACCAGTATCTAAAAACATGAATGTGTGCATGACTCCATTGGAAAGCAGGAAATGATATGAAAGTTCTATCTGTGGTCACCACTTGATGCTGCAGTGATCAAGTCAACCAGCCTTGTGATTCCATGGTAGCATATATTGGCAGGGCTTCGAATGCACAACTGACATTGTGGAGACTGGTAGAATGTATTCTTGCTTCTTGTCTGTTTAACCTTTGTGTAATACAAACTCCTTTGGTACTGTGCTTTGAATAAATTAATCAATAAACGTCTTAAGGGGTAACTCATTGACATTAAGTGATCTTGAGTATGCAATCTAAGTCAATGTCAGAGTCATTGTTTTATGGGTTTAGGATTTCTTTTTGTAAGCTTTTGTTACTGTTTTGTTTGTTCCTGTATTCTCTATAGGATTGAAAACACTGCTGTCAGCTATACAAATATTTGAGGTGCTTTAGAGGGGGAGATATTAAAAAGCTGAAGTTTGATTACTGCTGTCTCAATACAAACTAGAATAAGGAACTGTAGCTAAGAATAGCCATGCTGGAAAGGCTACATAATATTTATGCTAATCTGCCAAGTTGAACTGGTTTTCCCTATAGGTTTACCAATGAAAAAAATACATTAGGAAAAAAATGATAAGGCTATAGAAATGCCATGATTCGATAGCCTATTCTTTACAACTTAATAGAAAATGAATCTTCATTGAGTGGTACACAGGGACCTCATGCAGGCGGTTCATTTCAACAGAACAGAAGTCCATGTGGACAGTCACTATTCCTGGGATATTCACGAGATGAGACTATTAAAAAAATTGTAGCAGTTTAAATTATAAAGTTATTGAACAGAAAGATAAATTATCTTCACTAATGGCCATTCAAGGATTAAATGCTTTTTAAAAAACCCTAAACTATGTAGAATCTTAATGAGGGGGAGCCAAACACTTTCATGAATTATAGCAAATACAGCCGGCAGATATCGTCTTTATTTTATTTTTACTGAACATGTAATGAAGTTGAATCAGATTATGAGATTTGTCATTTACCTTGAATAATAAAGACCACGGCCAATTCCAAATGCACGCATGGTACTGTATGGGCTTCCCTGTTTGTTTTGACAGAAATAATTGTCTATCCATGGAGGAGGAGGCCATCAATGGCTTTTAATTCCGATGGCTATATGCTTCATCCGATATATGAGGCAACCTACACTGGTTGCTGGGGGACATGGGCAATGTTGCAGTTATGGGCTCCCAGTGGGCAGCAACTTTCTGAACAGAATGCTGGACTAGGTGGACCCTTGGTCTGAGTCACATGGCTCTTGTGTTCTTTGGTTCTTCTACACACATTTTTACTACTGCCAGGACATAATGGTTTTGGCCATCCCCTGTTGTTTGCCTTTAGCATGGGCTAATCAAAGGATTACTGCTGCTGAACATGGAGGTTCTAATTGATAGTTAAGAACCTCCTCTGCTAGTGACCTTGTGGTAATGTCCCATAACTTAATGCCCCATTGTGTGAATATTATTATTATTATTATTATTTATTTATATAGCACCATCAATGTACATGGTGCTGTACAGATAACACAGTAAATAGCAAGACCCTGCCGCATAGGCTTACAATCTAATAATAATAATAATAATAATAATAATATATATATATATATATATATATATATATATATATATATATAGTTTTTTGTCTTGAGCATATGTGCCCTCCCCTTCAAAACCTGTCCCCCCAAATCCCCTTCCACTCCTCCTTGGCCTTCTGCTGCCTCGCGAGGCGCAGGGGCTGTGTAGGATAGGGTGACCATGTGAAAAGAAGGGCAGGGCTCCTGTATCTTTAACAGTTGCATAGAAAAGGGAATTTCAGCAGGTGTCATTTGTTTATATGGGGAACCTGGTGAAATTTCCTTTTCATCTCAACAGTTAAAGCTGCAGGTGCCCTGCCCTCTTTTAAATCTGCTCAGTCTAGTATAGCTCCTGCAGCTTTAACTGTTGTGATAAAGAGGGAATTTCACCAGGTTCTCCATATATACAAATGACATCTGTTGAACTTCCCTTTTCTATGCAACTGTTAAAGATACAGGAGCCCTGTCCTCCTTTTCATAGGGTCGTCCTAACCGCTTGGGGCTTTTCGCATCCTCCCTCTGCTTACTGTGAGGTAGTAGGGTGACCCTATGAAAAGGAGGACAGGGCTCCTGTATCTTTAACAGTTGTACTGAAAAGGGAATTTCAGCAGGTGTCATTTGTATATATGGGGAACCTGGTGAAATTCCCTCTTCTTCACAACAGTTAAAGCTGCAGGTGCCCTGCCCTCTTTTAAAATGGTCACTCAAAGAGGGAATTTCACCAAGTTCTCCATATATACAAATGACACCTGCTGAAATTCCCTTTTAAATCTGGTCACTCTAGGATAGCTCCTGCAGCTTTAACTGCTGCGATGAAGAGGGAATTTCACCAGGTTCTCCATATATACAAATGACACCTGCTGAAATTCCCTTTTAAATCTGGTCACTCTAGGATAGCTCCTGCAGCTTTAACTGCTGCGATGAAGAGGGAATTTCACCAGGTTCTCCATATATACAAATAACACCTGCTGAAATTCCCTTTTAAATCTGGTCACTCTAGGATAGCTCCTGCAGCTTTAACTGCTGCGATGAAGAGGGAATTTCACCAGGTTCTCCATAGGTATAAATGATACCTGCTGAACTTCCCTTTTCTATGCAGCTGTTAAAGATACAGGAGCCCGGTCCTGCTTTTCATAGGGTCACCCTAGTGTAGGAGCCAGAGGGCCTTTCCTGCGGTGGCGCTTCCTCACGTGCATCTTAAACTCTGCCTTTCTGCTGTATCTGTATATTGCTCCGGTCATTTTAGCCGGGCAGAAAGGCGGGAAGCGGTTTTCTGGTCTAGACAGAAATAAAAAATAAAATAAAAGTGTGTGTGGTGGGGGAAATCTGGCTTGTGGGGGTGACGTTGTGCAAAGGGGGCCTGAATAGAGCAGGCTGTGGGGAGGGATTTTGCAAGGCGTGAAGCCGCCCTCCAAGCCGCGGGGACGGGGGGGGGGGGGTGATTGACGAGGCCCTGGCTTGGGGGAGCGGTTGAGTGGGGCTGGGGGGGGGGGGGAGGCGCTTTCTGCGTGTGGCGGAATCTGGGCAAAGGGGCCGTTTCTTTCCGCCCGGGCGTGCGAGTGCCGGCCCGCTCCCCCACCCGTTCACCCCGGCGTGGCAACGGGAGCAGCAGCAGCAGCAGCAACGGCGGCGCCTCTCCTTCAGCCCGGTTCCAGACGCAGCGGCAACGCCCGGCTCGGCCCGGCCTAGTCCTGACTGGCTGAGGGGAAACCCGGCTCTTTGCTCGCTCGCTCCCTTTCAGGCGCGCCTCGGCCTACTCCCAGCTGCCCGGCGCCGCCATGTGAGGAACCTCCGCCTCGCTCTCCCTTCGTCAGCCCCGGGGATGCTCTTGCTGGCCGTGGGCGGCCCCAACCCCGCCATGGAGCCCCCCAACCCAGCGCTGGTCATCCGCATCCGCGTCCCGGATGGAGGCGCCGTGGATTGGACTGTCCACCCCGCGCCCCAGCTGCTCTTCAGGGATGTGCTGGTGAGTGTGGTCGTGGGAGGCATTTGGGGGGGGGGGAAACCCATTATCTAGGCTGCCAGAGGAAGGGGGTGCCATTGGCCCCCTTTACGGAGCTCCCCGCGGAGCTCCATAGGGAGCCGCTTGTCCTGACGGGGCTCAGAAGCGCCCCCCTCCCCAGGAGCTGCCCCCTTGGTGTGGGCACGGCTTCCGTCCGACCCCCGACCCGCATATGCAAGTTTAACGCGGGTGGGATTAGAGTTCAAAATCTCACAATTGACCTTGGGCACTGCTGCGATGTTTGGGGGGAGAAAACGTGTCTGTTTTTGGTTCTGTTGGGATTTATAGTGCACCTTTACTCCGGATTAACTCGATTAACCCGGAACAACTGCTGCGAAGTAGCCTGGATTCCCTTCCTGTTAGAAGGGAAGAACCACCGCTTCGTCCTAAAACACATAGTTGTAGTTGCTTTAAAAAAGTTTTCTGCTGGTTTTAACTTGTTAATGATTTAATATGTTTTTAGCTGTGCAAATTATTTATGTTTATATTCTAATTTTGTCTGTATGCCGCCCTGAAATCCCAGTGATGTAGGGCGGGGTACAGATGTTTTAATAAATAAAATAAATAATGACTTGGAAGCACACTGTAATTGTAAATTGCTCCTCTCAACAGCATTGAGGAATCTAGTATTTAAGATGCTCTGATTGTTATTTTAATAGTGTATTGGTTTTATATGCTCTTTTAACTAATTTTATGTATTATATTGTGTTTGGTGTTGTTCCCTGCCTCGATCCAGAGGGAGAGGCGGGTAATAAATAAATATAGTAGTAGTGGTAGTAGTAGTATCAAGAAATCTGAAAGGACCAGCCTTTCTGAAGCTAAGCAGAAAGGTTGGCTGGGTATGGTCATTGCCTTCATGAGACAGTGTGTGTGTGTGTGGTGTGTGTGTGTGTGGTGTGTGTGTGTGTGTGTTTATAAATGTAAGAAATGTAAAAAAAAACTCTGGGGGGGCCTCCCCCCCCCTTAATGGGAAGTTTCCCCATCACATTGCTAATGATAAAGGGATTTTTATTTTTCAAATGTGGTGAAGTGTCTGAGAATAATGAACGTTCATCCTGGATTTTGTGTGTAAACCTGTTCATGTTTACTTAGGGGTAAGACGTGCAGTGCTCAATGGACTTACTGCCAAGCAAGCATACATAGGATTGCAGCCTTAATGTAGCATCACTTGTTATTAAAGTTAATCTCTATGCTACTACTTGAACCTCAAGGTTCCCTCCATGCTTTAAAAGAAGTGTGTTGTGAGACCCTTGTTGAAGAACCCAAATTTAGATCTTACGGTTTGGAGTAACTACCACCCTGTCTCATATTTGCCATTCTTGGCAAGTTGGTGGACCGGATGGTGGCCTCACAACTCTGAACAGTGTTGGATGATACTGATTGTTTAGATCTATTCCAATCAGGTTTCAGACCTGGTTATGGGATGGGAACGGCTTTGGTCGCCCTGGTTGATGACTTAGGACAGGGGAGTGCTATCCTGTTCGCTCTTCTGGACCTCTCAGCAGGGTTTAGGCTTAGGGAGCACAGTGTGAAAGTGGTTCTAGTTCTTCCTGAAGAAATGGTCTCAGAAGGTGGTGCTGTGGGACTTTTGCTCCATCCCATAGCTGTTGCCTGTGGGGTGCTGCAATGTTCCATCTTGCCCCCATGTTTTTTAACTTTTATGTGGAACTCTGGAGGCTTGGACTAAGGTGTCATCAGTTTGCAGATGATACCCAGCTCTGCCTCTCATTTCTATCTACACATCCCTGGGAGGCTGTGGAAATCCTGAACCAGTGTCTGGAGGCTGTTTTGGGATAGATGAGGGTGAACAAGCTAAGAACTTGATCCAGTCAAGACAGAGGTACTGCGGGTTGGGAAACCATCTATTCTGGATGGAGGTTTACAACTGGTCTTAGATGGGGTTGTACAGTATTCCCCCTAAGATACCAAGTGCGTAGTCTAGGAGTCATCCTGGACTCTGTGCTAACTGGGGAAGCCCAGGTGGCTGCAGTGTCCAGGAGCGTGTTTTACTACCTTAGGTTGGTACACTAGCTGCGGCCCTATCTGGAGAGGACGGACCTTGACTCAGTTATGCACTAGTGATGTTCAGGTTGGAGGACTGTAATGTGCTGTATGTGGGCTGTCTTTGAAGATGGTCCAGAAACCTCAGCTGGAGCAGAATTTGGCCACCCAAATGGTGAGGCAATCAGATCAGTTGCATAGGTTAACAGTGTGTTTCTGAGCCCAATTTAAAGTGCTCGCTTTGACCTTTAAAGCCTTAAATGATTTGGGACAAATTACTTGAAGGACCACCTTCACCCCTATCAGCCTGCCCACAGTGTAAGAGCATCAACAGGGGCCCTTCTCGCTTGCCCACCTTTGAGAGCAGTTAGGAGGCCGGTAAACAAGAGGGCCTTTTCTGCCCCACACCTCTGGAATAAGTTGCTGATGGCTTCACCTGGTGCCATCATTGCAAGCTTTTAGCAAGGCCCTGTAGACTTGTTTACTCTGGCCTTCCTCTGATTATGTTTTATCATACTGGGCTATAGCTGCAGTTGTGTTTTAGGTTCTGTCTTATGTTGGTGTTTGTTGCTCCTTGGAAGGTTTACTGTTTTTATTACCGCATTGCTTATTTATTATAGGAATGGTTATTGTATGCTGCCTAGGGAGGGCTTGTGCCCTGAAAGGTGGCCTAGAAAGATTTTAAATAAATAAAATAAATAGAAAAAAGTTATGTAACTTTTGAATGATGGCATATTCTTTTACAGTGCCGATATGTAGACCAGGAAGCTGATGATAAGTGTTAGCCCTTTGATTTATGTTGTAAAGGGGCTAACAAATAAGAAGTTACCCTTCAGACCTTATAAGTACAGTTTTCCATTACAAAGATTAATTTCAGTGTCAGAAAATATTATGTGGAGAAGCCTTGAGATGCTTTATGGTGTTGGTCTACAGCCAGTGGGTCAAGACCTGCTACTGGGTTGTAGCCTGACCTAAGTTGGATCACAAAGCAACACTATCCCATATGGTAAAAAATTAAGAAGTAGGTCCTCAAAGGCATATTTGAGCTAAACATTGAAGCCAAAGGTAAATTCTGGGTCTGAAAAGATTGAAGACTACTGCTCTAGAAATTGGACAATCCTTTTAAAAGAAAGGACAGGTCTTTCGACGTATCTATCTTGCTAGGTCTTAGGATACCTTTGAGTTCAAGTTGTCCATGCCATGTTCCCTTTTAGGGTGGTGTTCTGGAGCATCTTGGTTTTCTTTGGAATTGTGCAATGCTCATGCTTGTGCACATTATGTAATGTGGTTTAGGAACTCAACCTTCCTTTTCTACTTGTTTTAAAGTCAGCTAATCAGTGGTTTCTCTCTAGTGTTTCATTGTATATTTGTGAACCCATACCAAAGACCACTTAACACGTATTAATTAACCCTTAATACTCTGTAGATAAGGGCTACTTCCCCAACAGGGATTTCAAGATCAGTATATTGAGATCCTCAATGTTGTATTGGTTTCTTGTCATTTTAAGAAACACCAAAAGTTTATTTTCCCAGTGAAAAACTTCGAATTGGCAATATCTAATACTTCTAAAGTTAACATTGGCATGAATTTTGGAAACAGGGCTCTGAAGATGCATGTTGATTTTTCTAAAAAATCCAGCAAATTAGCTCTATGTTCATCTGTACTTGAGTTTGCCTCTGGGCTCACTGCTGGACATGTCTGTACTGTTGTTGTGTACTGTTCACACTTGAAAAGTATGAATTTCACCATTAATCTACCATTAAATTTGCTTGAAAGAGTCAATGCAGATGGCTCTGAAATAGTTCTGTCCTCCTGGCAGAAACTGTTGGATAGAGTGCCCTCTTCATTTATTTATTATTTATTATTTATTTAAAACATTTATATCCCACCCTATATCATTAAGATCTCAGAGCGGTGTACAGATAAAAGCATAAATATGCAAAGTTAAAAACAAATTAAACCATGAACCAAGTTAAAACAATATATAATTTAAAAGCATTAAAAGCAGTTAAAACAATGTGCCAGTGAGTTTAACCATCAAAGGCTTTCTTAAAAAGCCATGTTTTTACTTGGCGTCGAAATGAAATCAGTGTTGGAGCCAATAGGGCGTCCAAGGGGAAGACATTCCTCAGTCGGGGTGCCACAGTTAGAGATATAAAATTTCCAGAAATTTTGAAGCCATGGGAAAAAACAATTTTTTCTGGGGGGTTTCGGGGGGAAACTGAAATTTTCGGAAAAATTGATACTAGTGCTTTTTACAGATTAAAAGTCACTTTGTTACTTTAGTAACATAAAATGTAATTATGTCCAAGTTGGTTTAGCATAAAATGATTACATTTGGTATATTAAAAGTACAGTGTATTCAAACATTACAAATTTAATTTACTTTTTTACTTTTTTTGGGTAATGAGCAGTGCTACAAGTTCCTGAACTGTTAGGAACACCTGAACTGTAAGGCACCTCTTTGGTTCTTCCAGATTCTGAGGAGCATGTAACAAAAATCAAAAAATCAAAATCAAAAACAACAACAGAAGAAACCACTAACATTAGTAACAAAGAAAATTATGTTTCCACTAGTCCTCCAGTGTCAAGACATAAAGTACTCATTCCCATAAAAAGAACTGAGAAAAAAGGGGGAACCAAGGTTCAGTGAATATGCATGAAATTTAATCAGACTCATTTTCTGACCTATAGCTATCACTATTAGTTTCAGTCTCTGCTTCAATGGCAGTGCCCCCTAGGGGCAGAAATGCATCTTGCTCTTGCATTTGAGAGTTGTCCCAGTTTGCAACCTAGGACTTGCTTGTCCTTGGTGCACAGACATTGTAATAATCTGATACTGCACAGTTTTTAGAAATCATTTGGAGAAGAAAATATCTGAACACCTTGTCTTAAACATTTTATTCATCATGCTAAAATAAAACATCCCGTAATCCATTTTTTCTTCATTTTTTCCAATTTTTCGGGGAAAAAACAAAAGAGGCTTTGGAAAAAATGGTTTTTTTTCTGAATTTTCCGGTTTTTTCCCAGGCCTTCACATCTCTAGCCACTGTATCCTCTTATTGGGTATATGATGAGAATACAGCGTAGCTACTTCTAATCTGAGTATGGAGGGGAAAGCAAACAGGGACAGCAGAAATTTAACATGCATTGAAGTAGCTGTGTGAAACCAACCGTGCAAAAGCCAAGTATTTGTTGGAGTAAACCACATCTGTTTGAAAAGTTTGGTTCCTGTGTACACTATAGCAGAAAAAAAAGGAAATTATTTTCCCTCGCCTCCTTTAGACCCTGACAATTTATAGCAACTTGAGCTTTCATAGGCAGCAGACCCACTTCATCAGATGCATAGAATGGAGTGAGGAGGGCATGTATGTATGGGCTGAGGTACACCATAGCTTCAGTTCTTATGTCAAGTTGATTACAGTGGGGTTTAAACAGCCTAGCATTGATCCAGTTTGCATGTAACAACTAACTATGGGTTATTTAATCCATAGTTAGTTGTGGCTCCGCAATAGCGAGCACACATATTGCCTTCTGCACAGTTGTCGTTTCTGCTTTCAGTGAACATCCCAATTCATGGGTTGTTATTATGATCTCTGAACTCAGAACTCTGGGTTGTAAACTGCCAACTAGCACTAGATGATAAATGATTTGTAATCTGCAGTGCTGAAAACTGTAAACAATCACCGTCCAAACTTATATGATCTAAAGTATAATTTCTATTATGAGCCCAACTCTTCCACATAAAAGGGTGTCTCTCTATTTTCAAAACTGGATTTTCCCGTGAAGTTAATTTAGGATGAGAATAGGGATCAAACTGCAGCTGATGAGCCATTGCATTCCAAGTGTCTCACTGTTAAATTTGTTATTGGAACGGTTCCTTTTTAATATGGCTAGATTCTAATGCCATGCAGCCAGACAGGGGTACAAAATAATTTGACTTTAATGGAGGACTATTAAATGAAAAAAGTTGTTTTCTGATAATTAGTGCATTGTTGGCTTTGTGCATGAGCAGGTTTAGTATAAAATGGTTTTATATACAGATGTTTTGTTATTATTTATTAGTAGGTTAGTTGTTGTTGTTTATTCATTCAGTCGCTTCCGACTCTTCATGACTTCATGGACCAGCCCATGCCAGAGCTTTCTGTCGGCTGTCGCCACCCCTAGCTCCCCCAAGGTCAAGTCCACTAGTCCTCCAGTGTCAAGACATAAAGTACTCATTCCCATAAAAAGAACTGAGAAAAAAGGGGGAACCAAGGTTCAATGAATATGCATGAAATTTAATCAGACTCATTTTCTGAGCTATTATTATTATTATTATTATTATTTATTTATTTATATAGCACCATCAATGTACATGGTGCTGTACAGATTACACAGTAAATAGCAAGACCCTGCCGTATAGGCTTACAATCTAATAAAGTTGTAGTAAACCATCACTATCAGTTTCAGTCTCCGTTTCAATGGCAGCGCCCCCAAGGGGTAGTAATGCATCTTACTTTTGCATTTGAAAGTTGTAGTCTCAGTTTGCAACCTAAGACTTGCTCATTCTCGTTGCACAGAGTTTGTAATAATCTGATACTGTACATAGTTCTTAGAAATCATTTGGAGAAGTAAATATATGAACACCTTATCTTAAACATTTTTTTATCATGCTAAAATAAAACATTCCATAATCTATTTTTTCTTCATTTTTTTGAATTTTCCAATTTTCCGGGGGTGGGGGGAGGGAAGCCTTTGGGGAAAAACAGGGGAAATGTGTGTTTTTTCTTGAATTTTTCCGGTATTTTTCCAGGCCTTCACATCTCTAGGAAAGGCCACTGAAATGTACAGCTTCTCTTTGGCTATGTGCTTTTCCAGCAATGAAAGAAAAATCAGATAATGCTGAATATGTATTACATTGCAAATAGTCTTGCTTCACAAATATAACTAAGTCTACTTCCATTCATTTACAGGATGTGATCAGTCAAGTTCTGCCTGATGCAACAACAACCGCCTTTGAATGTGAGTATGGTTTGTCTGGGCGAGGGGGGGTCTGTGCTCACATTATTTATTTAAAAAAATGACAACTGCATATTGTCATATTGTTTATGTTCAGATATGTTACAGTTAAATATTTATACATGGATGCAAGTTTAATGACAATTCCAAGCTAAGTAATATTTTATTATTTAATCACATCTTGAGAGCGCATATTTCTACAATATAGCTTTAATTACCAGCATGACCTTACAGTGCTCTTCATACGCACTGCAATTATATTGCTCAAATTAAATGAAAAGTATAAAGTACCTGGAGGCTTTGTAGGCTGAAATTTTAATTTTCAGATTTTTTTATTATTATTAAAAGCAGAAATCAGTAGCTAGCTTTCAGAAGAAATGGGTCTTCAAATATAGAGCATTAAATTAGTTGCTGAAATGTCATCTTCTCTAGATTCAGGTGACCCCCACCCCCTGACCATCCTGTTAGGGGGAGAACAGCTGTGGACAGCTCAAACTCCCAAAAGCTTAATCAGTGTAAGTTCCTGACATCAGGTCCTTGATGACAGAACCATCAGTACTGGTGTAGCAGGCACTATGGACTGGCTGTCTTGGGTTCAAGCCTCAACTCAGCTATGGACACAGAGGGTGGTCTTAAGGAAGCTACTACATCTCAAGTCCTAGAGATCTGAAGGCTTAGGAAAAGATCCAAAAATGGTGGGGGGCAAAAACTATTAAATGAAAACACATTTACTTAGGTTTTTTTAAGAGTGTTTTGAAAAATTTGGGGGGAAATGTGTCCCCTCCCATATTTTTTTTGGTTCCTGCCCATCATCCCCCCCCCCCCACAAGCCTTCCCATCTCTACTCTTTCCCCACCCCAACTCTATAGTATGTAGAAAATAATACTGTACTGGCCTGACTTACAGGTTTGTTGTACAGCAATTGTTGACATAATACATGTGAAGTGCTGTGAACATTACTTTGGTATTCTTATCATTGGTGTATAAGAGTTTTTAGGCATGGACTGGGCTTAAAGAGTTTTGGGTTGGTCAAGCTGGTGTCATTGTTTGTGCGAACCCATCTGCTTGCTGCCAGCCCAGTCCTCTCAGCTTTCCTACAGCGTGCTTCAACCTCTACAGAACTCTATGTACCACTAGCCAGCACTGCAGTCAGAGCAGTAACCCTGTTACCAGCATCATCGGCAGAATCTGCCGGGGAAATATGGATTTCATTGCTTCTCTTTAACATCTGCTGCTGTGCTTTCCAGTTCTTGTCTTTAGCCTGTCATTTTACATCAGCATGACACGGTTTCCCCTGCCATTTAAGTGGCATCAAAAATATGTTAACGTATATTGATGCTGCCTTGTTTCTGGGTTGTCTTCTCCATGCCGAAAGCCTGAAATTTACTAGTTTAAACATCTTCTCAGCTACTTGATGGCTTTCTTGGAGGCAGTTAATTGCTATCCACAGCAGCTTTCTCTCCTGTTTGCTTAGTTATTGCTATCTCCGGTGTGTCTTCTGTGGCTGCCTCTACCTGGGGCTGTATTCTCCCTCACCATTGGACCTTGATAGGCCTTTCGCTGTTGTATGCCATGTTGCTACAAATAAAACGACTAACGACATATGGCTCGTTATGGTCCTTTTATCCCAAACCATTTTGCGCGCGCATGACACACTGCGTCTTTTGCAAAGATTGCTCTGGAATATTTGGCTGCCATCTGCTGCATTCTATTTGGTGTCTTGTGAGGATGCGACATTAGCAAAATCCAGGCTTTATTTTAGTTCTACTTTTGCTTCCCTAATGGACTGGAAGATCATGTTTGCGCTCTAGGCAAGCAGAGGGGCTTACTAAACCCCTGTGTTACACAGAATGATTTTGAGGGATGTTCTTTCTCTTTTTCCAGTGGGGTGGTAAAGAATTTTCCTACTTAATCTGAGAAATACAGTATCTGGAGGGGTGGGGCTTCCCTCCCATCAAATACAAATTATGCTAATTTGTTTTAGACAGACACAGCTTCTTTTAATACCCATCAACCGTCTGTCTTGTACATAAATGTTTCTGCTACAAGAACAGAAAAGGCACTCCACTTCACCTGAGAATTCCAAAATTTAGGGTTACTTTTAGAGCTAATCTGCAGTAATGAGGTGCTTTCTAAGTTGCGTTTGTGAGCTTCTCAAATCTTGGCCCTTCACTACAAAAATATTCCTTCAAGGTATCTGCTTTGAAAGGCTTCTATCCGCTTTTCTGTTCTGTTTTTTTTAAAAAAAAACCATTTCATTTTAGAGTCAGATTGTGTTGAGAATTTTCGTAGCAGTTACTATTCGATGACTTCTTTTGAAGATAGAAAAATTATATATGTCTATAAAGCGAGAAGACTTGTGTTCCTGTCTCCTATAGTCTCCTACAGTGCTATAGAGTGATAGAATTGAGACCCAAGTGAATGGTCTAGTTTGCCCCCAGGATATCTTTTACCTACAGCACCATCTATGATTTTCATAGGGTTTTCAGAATAAAACAAGCCCCAAGGTGCTTAAGCAAGAAAGTGGGAAGGGCAGGATGAGGGACAACAGAGGAAAAGCATCACTTGCAGTTGCCATTGAAAGGTCCCCAAAGGAGGAATGGCTTTTCTAAGCTTTTCTAAGCCATGTTCTTGTACTGAATTGCTTTGAGAGTTAAGAATGTCAACAGATGTTTATCCTAAATCTGCCTGTGTCAACACCTGCTGTAGTCATAATAGTTGTATTATTACCCTGAAATTATATAGCCATTTAATTCTGTTAAATGTGTGCTCTTCTTTTAAACTAGTCATTATGAACACAGGGGCTTTATTTACTGATTTTGCAGATGAAGATGAGGATGGTGATCGGATTACTGTTCGAAGTGATGAAGAAATGAAAGCTATGCTGTCCTATGTAGGTATTTCTTATCACAAAATGGGTGAGGTGTCGGCCATTATCCATCCGCAAATTTTTCCTTCATGAGATACTCTGAACTGAAGGAGAGATGTGTAGGATCATGTGACTTCATTTCAATGTGGCTTGTGCAGAATGTGCTGGAGACTTGTGAGCAGCGATATTAATTCTTCCTTTTTTTGACAGTGTCAAATTGTTAAAAAGCAAACATTGGAACTTCTGATGTTTTTTAGTATAATATTGGTTGAATGTCTTGGTGCATGGATCTCACATGAAAGTTTGAAGTGCGCTCTCTTTTTTAGAAAAAAATGAGTACATTTACAGATCATATCATGAACATTAAGAGTAATGCATCCTAATGACTTTTGCATTAGATATAGTGCAAGCTAAATGGACTATCAATTTCTTGTATTTTTTTATGCAGTACTTAAAGTAACGGCTCATTAAAAATGAACCCCTTGGCTCTAAATTTAAAAAAAGACAAAAACAAAATCTGCTTTCAGCTGGAGACTTTTTCACCCCTTCTCTCGGAAGAGTTATATTTTAGCTGCAGGCTCAGAATGCAGAGACGATTTAAAGATGCATTGTCTGTTAATAACTCTAAAAATATGAAAACAAGGTTACTTATTGAATTGCAATGACTTACGTATATCTTTATAAATGACTTCGTCCTTTGTGTTTTATAAATGAGTATGAGTCTATCCATTAGCATTTATTTTCAATTAAAATTGAGTAATATGATATTATTCACTGATCTTCCACATCTTTTCTTTTAAAGAGAGTAATGATTGACAGTACTTTTTCAAAGCAGGCTTGAATTTTACATTGTGATCTGTTAGCCCAGCCCAGTGATTCTTTATGCATATGAAGTTCCCAACACACACCTACAGCTTCAGTGTGTGCATTTCCATGAAGAGGGAACAGCTGGAAATATATCTCCCCACTGCTCTTGTCACTGAAGTAAATGGGCAGACTTACACAGGCAGGAAGCCTACAGCCATTGTCCCCAAAACTGTGTTGCTAGTTCTGTGTACCTAATAGGGCTATGGTTTTGTGTTTCTCAAATACCACCATAGTGATGCTGCATGGCAAAGTGCTGTTGAAACAAACAGGAATTTCCAAAGCAGGATTTGGTATGGCATGGGAGGCCTTGTGTTCAAAGAAAACTCAAAAATCGCACTGGGCTAGCACAGGCTCTTGGGCATGCCTGAAGTAGTTCTTTAGATGCAGGCCAGTGGAACTTTACATTAGAGCTAACCCCCCTTCATTTCAATGGGCTTTTTTGGGGGCCCAATGGAGATTGTGTCGCAATCACTGTGTGGCCTGTAATGTATTATAACTGTTGCATGGCTAAAAAGTATTGTGCCTTCACATTCTGAATTTGTTTTTAGTTAACTAAGTTGGTTCCTTTTAGTTGCCTTATCTGATCACCAGTAATTGAAAAAAATATTAATGCTAGCTTGCCCCTATATTATTGTTGAATGTTTTAAAATTAACAGTGTTGGGATTTAAGATTTCATAGAACTTCTAGAATTTTTAAATGGCTGAAACTGTGATTCTTTGTCTGTAAAAATAACAAAAAGACTTATGGCACCTTAAAGGCTAACATTCTGGAATAAGCTTTTGTGGGCACTGCCCACTCCATGGGATTCAAATTGGCAGACTTACACATGCTGGGGTGGGTGGGGGGTGTCGGATGTGTAAACTGTGTAGTCAGAGGAAATTGAAATACAAAAAGTACAGACAGTGATAATTACCTTAACAGTTGCTATTCACAAAATGTTGTTGGGTGATAACAGACATTATTGCAATTGTGAACAGATTAACATACATAGTGTGATAAAAAAAAAGGAAGAAAGAAATATCTTTGTTGGATTTCAGGAAATAGAGCTAAATCTCTTGATGAATTGTACTTCAGCAATTTCACGTGGAATGTCTTTGAAATTCCTTTGTTCATGAACAGCCACCTTAAGGTCATTGACAGAGTGACCTGAGAGGTTAAAAGGTTCCCCTGCGGGTTTTTGAATATTGCTATTCCTGATGGTAGATTTGTGTCCATTTGTTCTTTTGCATAGAGACTTGCCTGTTTGTCCTGTGTACAATGCAGTAGGGCATTACTGGCAAATGATGGCATATATAAAGTTGAAAGATGAGCTCTTCATCTTCAACATGAGATATCAGTCAACAAGTAGAGCAGAGTCCGGTAAGCTGACTCTGGGAGCAGAAAGACGCATGTTGTTTCAGCAGCTACCAGACCTCAACTGTGGACTTATGGTCTTCTGGAGCCTACCCATGTCCAACTGCAAGCCCTCAGTTCTGCTTTCAAAGGGCCCTTTCCTCTCAAAGAGCTCCCTACTCATAAGTAGCTCTGTTGCTTTGGGCATTTAGACATCTGCTCTTTAGTTCGATGGCCACCTGAGTCGAAGGGTCCTTCCAGGACATCTTCTGGAGACTGCCCTGATTATCTCTGGATGCCTCTGGGTCTTCCTGGTCAGTCATGGAGTTGAGGGTCTCTTTCTGCCTCCCAGGGTTCCCTAGCTCTGTGAGGTCTGGGTCCTCATCTGAGGAGTAGTCATTTTGGGATGGTAAGTGAAAAGTTTGTTTTTGAGGGATTTCAGAGTAGGGTGAAATATTTCCAAGAATGTTGCTATGCTATCATCAAAGCAAACATCTAGAAAGATGAAACTTTTAAGTAACAGTTAAAAACTGACCTTCAGTTTCATCTTTCTAGATGTTAAAATTTAACTGAAAAATAAATGATATAATAGAAGTGAGCTTTGGAGAAGGTTCTCTGATTAGAAATAACATTGTGTTTCACCTGAAGCTCCTATCTTCTGAGGCTATTTGTTGCTAAATGTTGCCGCAACCAGTCTAAAAGAGAGCCTATAGACCACAAAGGTTTCTTTTTTAATAATAATAATAATAATAATAATAATTTAGAAGCCTTATACTGAGATAATCAAAATGAATTTCTCATTGTACTATTGGTTAATTAAAAATGAGGCATTAAGTGACAGTAGGGCTGCACTGCCACTGTTGTCTTCTATTGGTATAAAAAGGTAGTAATTTTTTTGACAGCCACTGATTGGAAAGTTGCTTGCAGCCATCTGGAAGCAAAGGGTACATGTTTTGGATCAATAGCTGGCAAATTTTCCATTAAAAAGAATACTTGAACAGGGTTCCAAATAGCCACTGGCATCTTAACTTTCCATAGCAACTCAAGTGCTCATATGTGGAGGACAAATCATTTTTGGACAATTTTTCCAGACTACTTGTTAACAGTTATTGCTGTCCCAAAAGGTTGACAGCTGACATGATTGATATTTCATTTACTTGTCATCTCTGTTTGAGTAATGGAGAAGGCCACATTACTTTTTTATTTTTAAAGAAACATAGGGAAAAATCTACTGGGAACCTTTCTGATGTAAGCCCCAGTGAAGTGAGTGGGAATTGTGTAAGAATCTGGCTCTGAAGCTGGTGTTGGGCCTTGGAGCATGTCTGTGATATCAGGTTTTTAAGCTCACACTGTTTTTCTCTGCTCCTCAGGGCATGGGCAGATAGATATACAGGGGTTCAACTTTGCTCAGCTTAGTCAAGCCACCATTTCTATCCTCCATTAGAGCTAAACTGTCTTGCTGGAACAGATCAAAGGTGCACCTCATTCTGCATTCTGTTAAGAACAGTTTGATCCCTGACATCTCCAGGTAGGTTTGGAAAAATGCCTTCCTGAAACCCTGGAGAGCCTTTGTTGTTGGTCAGTTTTGACCATACTGGGCTAGATGGACCAGTGGTCTGAGTCAGTATAAGGTAGGTTCTGATGTTCTTAACAGTGGCTGGCCAGATGCTTTTGGAGACTTCTCAGCAGGCGTGGAGATGATAGCCCTCCCTACTTGTCCTCTGCATCTTGCACTTAGAGGAGGTTCCATTTAGCTATCATGACTATTGGTAGAGATGTCCATACATTTTTTTAAAAATCCTTTTTAAAAGCTAGTGGTATTTCCCACATCTTGTGTGGATCTCTTATCAGCAAAATTGGGATACTGCTGTAAGTAAACATAATTCAAAAAGATAATTGTAAAGCTCTTTATATGTTGTAGAAATGATAAATAACAGAGTAATCCCATAGACAGGTGGCAATCAAGATTATTCTGGTACAAGTTCTCCTGCAAGCCAGGCACCCCAGCTCCAGGTAGCAGGGGGAGCTATCAGCAAAAGGCAAACAGTGCTGGTTAGGGAAGAAACAGCCACACCTGCAGCGTCCATGGAAATTGTGTCAACCAAGAGCTACCACCAACGGCACACCACAGACTGCCTCGCAATATAGGCAAATATTGAGGGACTGCTAGCCACACCCACCCACCCCTTCCCAACAGTGCCATCCCTACATGGCTGACAGCAAGCCAGGTCCCGTGGTATTCTGTTTAGGAATGCTGCCAGACACAGCAGTAGGATGTTGATGGGTTGAATCCTGCAGAGAAATACAAAAAGTACAGACTTTATATTTTTGGCCACCCCCTCCTCACAATAATTGCAGAATTACAGAAGCCCATACGCACACAAACACACATGACATTGCAAAGCCATACAGCATGTCTGGCTGCTCAAAAGATCAGGTGTTTATTACAAGCACCGTCCTCCCTTGTAATACAAAGCCAGCCCTAGACAGAAAACCAAGGAGAACCGCAAGCCACCTACCCCAAATGAGATCCCTTCCATACAGTTCCTTAGCAATTGAGATGCTGTGCAAGGAGGAGGGGTGCTGAGGTGCAGAAGGACCAGGCTGAGCAAGTGAGGAAGAGCAGCATGCATGTTAGCAGAAGGTGCAAAAGGAATCCCACTCTGATGAGAGGTCACATGCCTCACAACCATGTGTTCCTGCCATCAAGGCCCTGACCAGGAAAGCAGAGTGGGGTGAGGATGGGTTGGTACCATCTACATTTCCTTCCCACCCTCAAGCAAAAGCAGGAGCTGGTCTGCCAGGAAACAGCAGGTCACAAAAAACGGGGGCTAAAGACCAAAAGCTTCACAAAAGTTGCTGCTTATTTTGTGCCAAACAGCCCAACATTTCAGAGATGAACTCCCATCACAGAGGTGGGGAAGCAGCTGCTCCAACTCAGCGATGAGGCCACCTCCTCCGTTATGTACAGTGTCAATGGCACCCAGGAGCTGGTTGCTGCACCCGTGGAAGGTCTGAAGGCTCCATCCACAGTTCTGTGCAACCGTTGCATGGTAGTGGAGATGCCATGCACCATCTCGGTCAGAGCCCCAGGCCCACCTGGATGTTCATAAGGACCAGTTGAGAGGCTACAGTGACTTCCTGTCGCAAGCATCTGGCCTCAAGCCAAGCACATTCCAAATGCCCCCAGAGAGCTGAAACAGACTGGGCAAAGGCAGGTCCTCTTGCCTATGGGCACAGGGGAGGGGGGGACGTGACCTCCACGTCCATGCTCCTAGTTGCCTAAGCAAGAGGGTCTTGCAGAGGGTGGGAAAGCCCTCATCAGCAGAAGGGTCCGACTGCATAGAGAAAAGGGAAGGCACATTAGGCGGCCATAGAGGCATACATTCGGAACCCCTTCATGCCCACTAATGCTCACTATTCAGGGAATTATTCCAGTACCATGTATCCATCAGGTGACATCATCCGGCCAGAACCATCTCCTCCAGTAGCAGCCCTGAAGTCCAGCCTGACATGCAAGTCCTCTTGGATTCCCTTACGAATGCCTCCATATGGTTTTCAGATCGTGGCAATGATGCCCAGGATCTTGTTGGAGGATTCCTTAACCATTTTGCTTAGTTCTTCTCAATAGCTGCCCTGCTAGGGTGCAAAAGGATGGTCTGATGATCCGTCATCAGAACTGGTACAGCAGGTCTGAGCAGTTATGCCCGCAGAGGGGCAGCCATTTGATTGGCCTTCACTGGGTGAGAGTATGGTCGATGGATCAGGCCTTGGAAAATGTCCCTGACCACAGATAGCTGTGGCTCAGTGGCAGAGCCCCTGCATGCAGACAATCCCAGGTATCTCCAGGTAGGGCAGGAAATACTCCTGCCTGAAATCTTGGGCAAGCACCACCAATTAGTGTCGACAATATTGGGCTAGATGGACCAAGGGTCTGACTCTATATAAGAAGACACTTTCCTATATTCCTATGGCTCAGAAGAGCATCGAAGGCCCTGCTAGTCAGGCAAGACAGATAAGGTAACCTAAGGAATGTCAATCTCTTGGACAAGACAAGAAGCAGAAGGAACAATGGATGCACAGACACACTGATGAGCAGGTACTGGGTGAGACTGTCCCTTCTCTGGACACCACACTTCAAGAAGGATGCAGACAAGCTGGAGGGGTTTCAGAGGAGGGCAATGAGGATGATCAGGAGTCTGGAAACAAAGCCCTATGAAGAGAGACTGAAAGAACTGGGCATATTTAGTCTGGAGAAGAGAAGATTGAGGGGAGACATGATAGCACTCTTCAAATACTTGAAAGGTTGTCACATAGAAGAGGGCCCAGAATCTCTTCTCGATCATCCCAGAGTGCCGGACATGAACTAATAGACTCAAGTTACAGGAAGCCAGATTCCGGATGGACATTGGGAAAAACTTCCTGACTGTTAGAGCAGTACAAGAATGGAATCAGTTTCCTAGGGAGGTTGTGGGCTCTCCCACACTAGAGGTCTTCAAGAGGCATCTGGACAGCCATCTGTCAGGGATGCTTTAAGGTGAATTCCTGCAAGGAGCAGGGGGTTGGACTCAATGGCCTTATAGGCCCCTTCCAACTCTACTATTCTATGATTCTCCAAAAACCCATGAGTCAAGAGGAGGGCGTGCAAAAAAATTGGAAAGCCCTTGATGTGTCCCTTGGGCCACATGCATGCACCCACATCCAAATGGTCACATCCTGTACAGTAGGCCCTAAGGGTTGTTGTTGTCATTGTTATATTTATTTGTATCCTGCCTTTTGCCCAATACTGGGCCTCAAAGCGGCCTTACAAAGTTTAAAACATACATTGAATTTTTTTAAAAAAATACACAACAAAATTATAAGTCATTAATATAGATGGAGGGCCAGATTATTCTCCAAAGGCCTGCTGGAACAAACAAGTTTTAGCCTACTTTCGAAAGCCCATCAAGGAGGGAGCCAGTCTAGCTTCCCTGGGAAAAGAGTTCCAAAGCACTGGAGCAGCCACCGAGAAGGCCCTCTTCCATGTTCCCACCAAGCGCGCCCGTGACGATGGTGGGACTGAAAGAAGGGCTTCTCCAGAAGATCTCAAAGCATGGGCAGGCTCATGAGGGAGAGTACGGTCTTTCAAATAACCTGGACCCCAGCCATATAAGGGTTGCAAGAATGTGGGAGGAGGGGAAAATCCCACCTGTCATGTCTAGAAACCCACCCACCCCAATGTATCTCCCTCATGCAGAGGAACCCTTCCACTGGCAGCCACGTCTCCTTCCCATGAGAGCCATTTCACCCACAGACCAGCAATACCAATAGCGACAGATCCATCCAGCTATCTATATCTTCTGTCCTTACCAACCTTCAGTGCAGACCAAGCTCCATATGGTACTGTTGGAGGCGTACATCCTCAGTCAGCAGGATTGTCATGGGCAGAATCAGAAGTGGACCTGGGTGCTGTGCATCAGAACAGCTTGAAGGCTTTTTAACAATCAAGGTGTATGTACATGTTAATAATGAATGAATAAATGAATGACAATGAGTGCATCTGTGGGCAACCTTTTTTTTTTATTGATGGTCATATTCCCTGTTGAGAGCTCCACATCGTTGGTGAGTGGGGCCAGAGCCAAAAAGGGATGGATCACCCTTTTCCTCTTTCTGCCATGGGGATCCTGGCCCTGGTGGGTGGGTCCCTCATTGCCGGCAGTACTCCCCTACATTGTGCAAAGACTACTGTCTGATTGATATTTAGACTACTATCACAGCTGTCACCTGAGTCATGGTCTGGCCAGATGGAGGTTATATAACAGTGTGGGTGTGGGTGTTTGTGTCACAGATTGCATTGCGATTCATAAGAAGACATGGATGGAGGGCAATTTTGGCCACCCTTTCCCCCCTCCCATTGAACTCGGAACACTTGCCCTGGTGTAACTTTGATTTTTTGAAATGTCTGTAGCCATGGAATGGAGTGGGTTTGAATTGGTATAATCACTCTCTGCCCACATTGTACCTCCTTTTTGTCTGCTCTACCTGCTACTCTCCCCAGTGGCTACAAATCTCTGGGTTTGGCCCTTCATAGTTGTTCTTCTGTAATTAATAGTAGACAAGTGTTCAGTCTTTCTTTTTTTAATGCTTTGAATTCAAAGGTTGTGTTTGCACATAACACTAAGCCATGGTTTATGTTAATCATGGTTTGTTACTTTAGCCATGAATTGTCTTGCAGATGAGCAAGCAAACCTGTGCCTTGTTTCCCTATTTCTAGTTTGTTTCCCTTTCACCCATTTTGCCAGCCTTCTGAGCAGTTTCATTTTCAGGCTGCTCATGCTAGAAGCCTCTTTTTCAGGGCAGAAAACAGCACAAACAAGCAATAGATCAGGCACCGTTCTGGGTTCAGACATAACGATAAGATGTGGTTTAAACAAACCAGACTTCATAAGCCTACAACAAAGCTTTGTAGCCGGTTAACACTTACCATGGTTTGATTGCGGGACTGAATTCAGACACAACAAGAATCCAGGTTTCAACAAACCACACCATGGCTTAGCTTTATCTGTGACCCAGGCCAATGTCTTCTAGCAACTGTAAGATGACTTTGCCAACTTTGCTGCAACTAACATGGCTATTCTGGAATTTGGGAATTCAGCGAGGCACATGAGCACTGTTGCCAGTCTTTATATGGTACTAAATGGTCTCTCTCTCCCTCTCTCTCATCTTTTTGCAGTATTACACCACAGTAATGGAGCAACAAGTAAATGGACAGTTAATAGTGCCTCTGCAGATCTACCCAAGAGGTAATATTTAAATAATTTCTCATTACCAGCAACGATTTATTTATTTATTTATTGCACTTATATACCGCTCCCATAGCCAGGGCTCTCTGGGCGGTTTACAGAAATCTGTAATATAATCAGCGGTTATATTTTCTGGAGGTTCAGAGGCAGGCCATGTCACTTTTATGTCTTAATGTCGGGTATGCTTTAGGGTGGATTCCTGCAGTGAGCGGGGGGTTGGACTCAATGGCCTTATAGGCCCCTTCCAACTCTACTATTCTATGATTCTATGGGTTGAACATAAGAAGAGCCCTGAGGCTGGATCAGACCAAGGGTCCATCTAGTCCAGCACTCTGTTCACACAGTGGCCAACCAGCCATCGGCCAGGGATGAACAAGCAGGACATGGTGCAACAGCACCCTCCCGCCCATGTTCCCCAGCAACTGGTGCACACAGGGTTGAGGAATCCATTGTTCTGGAAAAGCTTTAGTTATTTCAAATAAAAAGCCAGATTCCAGAGCAAATTAGGCTAATAGGACTGAGTTTGCATTGTGCAACTTGTGTGCACTTAAAAACGTGTGTCTGTGTATACAGACCCAAAGCAGTTTAATAAATTAAGCTGGGCCTACACAACTTGCATCCACCAAACATAGGTGCTTAACCATGTAAGCTCACATATTTAATGCCTTACTGGGGCTGTAATATGGGAATATTTACAAGGCCCTAGCAAAAGGTGTCTTTTTTTTTCAACACACATATATGGGCATGTTATGTAACGTTTGCCATTCAGTCATGCAATTCTGCCTTTTCCGTTTTTGAAAGTGTAGTTAATTGCTGAAAGTGAGTTGGTTTTAAATTCTCCAAGTAAATCTCCTTGAAATAAATTAATTGAAATAATTAAAATTAAACTCTTCCTCGGTTAAATGATATTATACAAATAATCATAACACTTGCTTCCCAATTAAAACACTGTAGACTTTTCATTACTTACAACTCTCTCTGAAGTTTGAATTGGGCAATTAACCAACAGGATTCTCTAACACATGCTAAACAGGTCTCAAAAGGAGGTTGACGGCACTAGAGCTCATTTATGTGGAAGAGGATGCGGACTTAGTGCAGAGATGGGCAACCTTTTGATGTCGGGGGGCCACATTTCTTCAAGTTGGTGGCCTCCCTGCTTGACTCTCTGCCCTTACTTTCTTTTTCTCAACTTCCTCATCCATTTATCCATTTTCTCCCCCCCCTCTTTTTCTCATATGCATACACACTGCTCCCCCATAACACATTCATGTTCTCTCTCTGTCCCCTCCCCGGCACTGCCCGGCTTCCCCCTCCCTCTCTCCCTCCTTCCTTCCTTCCCTCCCTATGTTCTTCCTCTGGTATCTCCTCTTCCTTTCCTTCATCCCTGAGGAGACAGCAATTGTGGACCAGAAAGGAAATGGAAAACGAGGTGAGGGATGCGCACATGTGAGCATAGAGGTCTTACAATGGAGCACAGCAGCTAGAACATTTTTCCGCAAGATGTGTTAGAGAATCCTGTTGGTTAATTGCCCAATTCAAACTTCAGAGAGCTGTAGCTGCCACACCCCATGGTTGAGTCCTGAGCTCGTGCCTGCCTCTCCTCACTTTCCATGGCCTCTCTTGAATGCGACTGCTACCGCTGCAGGGATTAAGGAAAGGAATGCGAGATGCTGGGCTGTGCGCCGGGGCCGCATAAACAAGGCCAAGGGCTGCATGAGGGCCGTGGATTCCTCACCTCTGTTTTAGAGGGATACCGAAGTTCCTTTTGTTCCAGGCCAGGCAAGCATGACATGCCTGTGTAACCCACCAGTGGGAAGATGGCTCATCTCTCACCATATCAATTTCCATGCTCTCTTCAGCGCTCCCCAAATGCAGGTATAAAAAGACAATTTGATGTTTGAAGTGCATGCTTGCCTTGCAACTTGGGAAAGCACGTTCCATAGTGAATGTTGAAATCTGGTTGTGGGAGAGTAATGGTTTAAAGGCGTGCAGAAAATTGGTTAGGGCATGTGATGAATTAAGTCTAGCTGATTACTTATTTATTTAGTTAAAGCATTTTTAATCTTTTAGGGTTATACCCTCACAAAGTGGTATGCAATCAAATTGAAAGGCAAGAAACCAAGATAAAAATTGGCACATTAGCAATCTACAGGATATGTTGAGAAGTTACTCTCAGATATGTACTCTTAAGTACAATAGCTGATTAAATGCTATATTGAAGAGGAAGATCTTCGAGTCCCAGCTGAGTACCTTACAGAAGGGGCAAGTCAATAGGAAGGGAGTTCCACAGTTTTGGAGCCACTGCCAAGAAGGCTCTGTGCTTTCTGCTTGCTAACCTGCTTGCTCTTAACAGCAGGCATCTCAAAGGCAGGTCCTTGAGGCAAATCTTAAAGTATGGGCAGGATTGTCCAGATGCAGGTAGTTGTTCAAATAACCTGGTTTCAAGCCATTTTGCTTTTATCTAATGGGGGGAAATCATTGAGTGCAGAATGAAGTCAAAGGGTGAAAAGGCTTTAAACATGAAAAAGCAAGTTCGCATTTCCTTACGATAACCTAGTTTGCACGTAACAGCAACCCATGGGTTGTTGGGGCTGCATGGGAGCGAGCGTGCTGCCTTGTCACCACTTCCCACTTTGTTTCCAGCCCCATTCCTGGGTTGTTTGCTGTGAAGTCTAATCTCCCTCAAGAATGCTAGGTTCCTAAAGGAAAAACAACCCAGAGTATTAACCCTGGGTTGTTTTGTAATCTGGCAACGAAGTGGAAGTGGCAAGTAGTTGCAAGGCAGCACGCTTGCTTGCTCGCTCCCAGGTGGCCCCAACAACCCTTGGATTGTCGTTACATGAGAACTGTGTCTTTATCTCTTCTTGCCCAGAGTTAAAGATACCGTGATGGTTGTTGTATTTTTGAATTGCCCCATTTTGCATTTCTCAGATTTTGGTATTTAAGTCGTCATTGGATCATGGCTTAACTCTGAACTTGTCTGAGTTTGATGCTAGTATTTGGCCTGAAAAGAAAGGGCTGTTTGAATCCTTGCCACCCCACTTTTCCCTCAAATTAGGAATGGCTGATGTCAGTTTTGCTGGATACTTTTCAGATTTTCCACATAGCCCCATCTTCTGCCTTCAAAGTAGCAACCCAGTATTTCTTATTTAAGAATATAATAGTAATGTTTAATGTAGTTTAAATTGCATGAGCCTACTCTAACTGCTGTATTTAATAACTATCATCTGTGTCCCTTTGACTAATAAATCGCTTTGTTTCCTGCTGTCAAAACCAGGAGTGAAATGCATGTGTTTCTGAGGAAGGGGGAGAGAAGGGGGGTGGGGAACCAAATTCATCCTTTCCCAGACAATCAATCAAAATTGACAGGCCCTTTAACATACAATTTGTAGGGCACTGTAGTTTTAAAATGGGAACTGTCCGTAACATCTAGCTTGAAGCCTTTGCAGCTTAAACATTTGGCAAAAGTACATACGCTGCATAGAGTGGGGAAGATGAAGGCAATGTGGAATTTGAAAGGTTTTAAGGAAGTAATTTTTTTCTTGTTCTGCAGTAGTTCATCTTTATATATTTAGTAACAACAGCCTGTCAGACGCTTTGTGTAAATAACAGAGGAGATCACCTCCATTTATAACATACCTAGTCTTTGGTGCCCTGAGATGCTTGAGTTTTGTCCCTGGCTACTAATTTTTCATGTGAAAATATGAATAAAATGTGCTGATAGCATAGAACGCAAACCATTGATTTTTGGGCTGTCTGGCAGGCAGCTCTGCCAATGTTATCCTCCCTCCCCCCCCCCCTTTATCAAGTTTGGTCATCTCACAAATATATTATCTCCTGAAAAGTGTTGAACTAAACTATGTGAAAAAGAAGACTGGAAAACAGGAGTTACTGGAAGTTAGAACAGAGGATGTTGCTCACAGTTACCTTGATTTTGGTAACACAGAGTTTATATCAGCTGTTTTCAGAAAGCTCTTAGTGGGTTGGATTTTTTTAAGTGCACTTCTGCAGGTCTAGAAACTCTGCTTTATAATTCCTGCTTTGGGTTTTGGGAGCCACTTCACAATCATTTCTCTCTACTAATTTTTGTATCAGCCTCATTAAAAAAAAAAGATTTCATTTTGAGCAAATTTGTAAATGGCCCTGATGTGTTCTACAATTTAGTCAATTACTGTTTCAGCCTGCAAACCTCCTGGGAAACGGAACATACATGGCCTGAAGGTAGGAATTTCAATAATTGTTTCAGTAAACTTAGATGGATTTGCAATGCTGTGTTCCACTTATTGAAATGTCAAATAAAAACTGCACTTTCTGAGCCTTGACAAGCTGATTTAAAAAAAAAATAGTGCAGAGGAAAGATTCCTTCCATGTGGTGTTGAATGTGCTATCTGAATATCTTGTGCTGATTTATTACGGAATGAAATTGATTCCTTTCTTGCTTTTGCTTAATACAGTTTTTAAATACACATATAAAACCTAAAAGACACTGGTCATCCTGCCACTCTTTTTGTTCATGCCCCATTCAAATCTGAAAGTTGTGCAGGAGCTGGACTTTTGAACTATGCCAACAATCCATAACAAAGAAAGAAAGATCACATTATTTTGATTTAATTAATCTATACCTCTGTAATAACAGCCCAAACATTGTGTAACATTTATGTGTATCTTTCACCCTATTGACACATGTCTGTGTAATGCTATCTGTATCTTGAATTCTGGATTGCACACAATGTGCGGAGTATGCCTCAGCCTTTCTGGTAACAATAGACAAATGTGATTCATATATTAGTGCAAAAAGGTTTCAGGGAGAGGAGGAGAGAGAGGTGTATTTAATAGGAACTGAGTGAAAGCCTTATTGTGTGCCTGTACTTGATTGTATTATTTAACCAAGCATTTCAAATGCAGAGTGAATAAAAGAGCATGAATCCTCAATAACACAATGTGGTAACCTACATAGAGGCTGGATTTCTACCATGGGCAACTAGCTAATTAACCTTCGTAGCGAAATAGGAAATTCATGGCAAATTACAGGTTAATTAGAACCATGTCCTCTGAATAGAAACAACTGATAAAGATTCCTTTCCTGCCCGCAGGTAAATACACGAGCAGGTTCTGCTAACAATAGCGGTGCAGCCGTCCCAGACTCCCTTCCAAGCAATAGGTAAGAATCAAGGAGAAGAGTGTGCATGCATTTTATTAAAGCAGAACTCCAGAAGTGATTTCTGCATAGTAATTAACAGAAGCAAATGGGGAAATGCTGGATAACTTCAGGGGGATTCAGTTGACCAGTTTTCAGCAAGATTTTTGTGGCTTGTCGAAAGCAATGTTAGTCTTTGAGCCTATTATACAATGAGCTCCTTTGGACAACCTAATTCTGTGAGGATTTCTCTGCACAGTTGCCCCAGTCCAAAACTTTACATGCACTGTAATATACAGTCGGGCCTCCTGAGCTTATGGTTATTTTGACCTTACTGGTAAAAGGGTTGCTTCTAACGTGTTGAATAGAAGTTGTCTCTGCATAAATGTAAGGAAACAGGCAGTCAATTCGAGGCATTGCAGACAAGGACCGCAAAGGCCAGATTTCAAGTCCTTGCCTAGCTATGGATTCGCTGGGTTGGTTCTGAGCTAATCACCACTTTTCAACCTCAGGTCAGACTCTGTAAAGGGGGAGTATTAGTGACACCTCTGGTGAAGGGTTGCAAGTTAAATTGGGATGAAGATGGTAAAACTCTGCATATTAAGTGTGATAAATGTATATGTTGTGGTAGACTGTTCCTTTCTCTTTCTGGATTATCTGAAGCAGGCAATACTGCCCTGCTGTGAACTGATCTCATTACAGTTAAGTGGCAGTCCTTGTTCTTGTCACTTGGCAATCACTGGAGAGCTAAGGACAGGAGGGGGAAAAGATAAGAGGTCATCTGAATCAGCTGAAGGCAGGAGCAAGATCCATGGCCGGGGGATTTTAATAACAGGCAGAATAAGGAGTGGATCTTGAAGAAGGAGAAATGGAAATGGTTTCGGGATTTGTGGACAACTTGGCTGTGGCAGGTTGAAGGAAGTGGAGGAGTCAAAGATTGCTCCAGGTCTGCAAGCCTGTAATATTGGATGCCTGTATGTTGGGGCTTTACCATGATAATGGAGGGAGTAGCTAGAAGGTTTATGAGTTCTGTCTTCTAACTCTGGACATCTTGTCTTGCTGACACTTCTGCAAGATACATGATTGTGCAGTTCAAATGGGTCAAGGTTAAAAGAACCTAAGAAGAGCCGTGCTGGATCAGACCGAGGATCCATCTAGTCCAGCGCTCTGTTCACACAGTGGCCAACCAGCTGTCAACCAGGGACCCTCAAGCAGGACACGGTGCAACAGCACCCTCCCACCCATTTTCTCCAGCAACCAGTGCACACAGGCTTACTGCCTCGGATACTGGACAAAACAGTAGACTTTGTTTAGTGAAGAGTTGGGCAACGTACGACCCTTGGCCCAATTTCAGCCTCATTTCACAAGCACCCTGCGTGCAATCAATTAGACCTCTGGCAAGAGCCATTTGTCCTTTCCATGGCAAACTGATAGGAAAGAAGAGAAAAGCTGGTGACAGAAAGTGAGAGAAAAGGGGTGACCTCCACCCACTTTACAGCCACCATTGCCACCCAACAGATTACTGGCAAGGGAATGCAGAGGCCTCCCTCCTCGCCTTAGTGTAAAAGGGGTTACAAAGCTGTGACAGTGTGTGAAGTCTTGGGAAGTCACAGGAAGAGACACTGGAGATGAGTTCCTATAAGTTCTCAAGGACTGAGGCTAGGAACCCTCTGAATATGGGGGAAGTGAGGATAAAGAGACACAGAAGGCGATAGAAGGAATGGCTTGAGAGACAATATAGCTTTTTTATTACCTGTTACATTTAGGAAGTGCAAGGAAATATCTTTGTCTGTAAGCACAGCCAAAAGCTATGTTGTTTTAGTGGATCAAGAAAGGTTTTCATACAGTTACAATTGCTATCCAAGTATTGGAAGATTGTGTATTCTGTCTAGCTTTAGCCCAGGAGAAATCATTCTGTGTTGTGTTTGTCCAGAGCTTAAATGGAAGAACTTGGAGTCAAAAATAAAACTATAGCTTATCAAGAAGAGAAGGATCTTTAGCAAACTATTAAGAGTGTAACTTCTATTATTAAACGTTTGATGCTTAATAGTCAAACTTTGCAAAGCTGTCCCTCCATTACCGTTCTGTGGTCATTTGTTTTCTGCACATACTTTGAGCAGGTTCTGAAAGTGCCCTATAAACAATGCATTGAGTGGAGGCTGACATCTAATGGGGCAGTTAATTGGCTTTCATTTTCCAAAACCCATCTGCATTAGGAATGACTGTTTTGAAGTCATTGACAGTCTTCCTCTGTTTCATGTTCACAAAACAGTTGGTTGCAAGAGATGACAAGATCAGCATACATTTCATTTGGCAAAGTACACTTTCTTTAAAGTAGTCCAGCAGACAAGAGGCTTATTAAAGAACAAAGGTACCACATAATATGTGTTTTATTTTCAGTCATGATCGATGATCAAGACACTTGTGCCTGTCAAAAATATATCTTTCCCTTTTTCTTTTTAAAAGTTTCAGCAGTGACTTGCTTCTCAGTTCTATTTTTCTGTGGTAGTTCTACATGGGTAGCTTGATGGGTATTTAACTTTGGGGGGCACAATCCAGCGGGAATTGTTTTGCACAAGCCCTACAAAGATAAATGGGGCCTGTGTAATAGCAAGTCTTTGTTCATGCACAGCCAGCTTTCTGCTGGATTGTGCCCGAAGCTCACCTCATCCCAAAGCTTCAAATGGATGACAGTAATCTGGGAATATCCTATTAAAACCGTATTTAAAGCATTAGTGCTTAGACTGATTTGACATGTTTATCCTCTCAACAGCCATGAATGGTCTATTGTAACGATTCCCATTTTACAGATAGAGAACTGAGACAGAAGTGATCCAGAGTCTCCTTGGATAGAATCTAAATTTAGGACCAGTAACTTTCTATCTAGAGCATCACTCTGGCTTTTCTCATTGCTCTTCCCTCTCCCCCTCCCGCATTTTCTTTTTGCGATCCCACTCTTCCCCAAGAAAGTTCACATTTGGATGCGGTGGGGGAGGGGGGCGGAATCTGAATCTTGAGAGGAGATTAAATGAAATGAGAAATCTGTGGAGGCACCCTTTGCATAATTCATTCTAGGTGCTAATTTAGGTGCTGAGTTTACACCGCTGTGATCATAGGCAGGTGTAACAATAAACAATGGTGTGTGTTTTTAGTTAAGTACGAGTTGCGTTTCCATTCAGTAAGGTGCTGTTGTGCAAGCACTAAATATAATTTCCTTTTTTTTTGTCCTTCCAAATTCTGCAGTTTAAAGAAGTCTTCTGCAGAACTGAAGAAGATACTAGCAAATGGCCAGGTAGGTGCATTGGATTGGGGCTGGATGCAGGCAAGATGAGCATCCGCATGAATACAGAAATGCCTCATGTTCTAGGATAGCCTCAGAGATGCTTACTGCTCACTTATTAGTAATGTGTTCTTTTAATAAAGTAGAGGAGAGGCTGTGAAAGAGCTTGTCTTGTAGAGGAGCCTCTGTCTTGATTGATTTGGATTGGCACACCAATTTGCTTCTCCTTTCTCAAAACGCACTAATCAGATTTAGCTCCAAATAGATTGAAATGCCTTTCGCACCCGTCGTTCTGCTGCCTCAATTTAGGGAAGAAAACTTAATCAATTTTGAATAGCAAAATAGGATTTCTGGCTTGTTTAGATCTTTGCATATAGGCTTAAATGCACATGCTGCCAAGTGCTGAATAATGAAGGTGGTAGTAGGAAGATATGTGATGTTGTTTTCTTTGGAGCCCGGTGTGATCGGTTTGCCAGTAAAAGAGGGAAATTGTAGATGGCTACCTTGCCTCCCTTCTTCTGGGATCTGCAATTGAATGCAATAGCTTCACAATTGATGGGCAAATGGACACCTCAGGGCATGTCCTTCCTGGCCAGTTTTGATTCAAACAGCCAGGGATGGCCCAAAGTAGCATAATGACTTTAAATATACACCACTAAATGAAAGTACCTGCAAGGCAGCAGGATTCTTCGATAGCAACATAAATAAGTTTTAATGTTTGTCATGGTGAAAGCCCTTTGATAGCCTTGGAGGCAGGCACCTGTCCACTGCGATCAAGCTTGCCTATTAGACACTATTGACTGAGACATCTGTGTCACTGCAAATAAAAGACTCTTATTGATTTTCTTAACTGCTGTTCACTTCCCTTCCATGTTTCGAAGGCTGAAATCTTAATTATCTCAGATGCGTATTCAGTGCCTTCACACAGTGACCTCTCCAAGCCTCATTGGCATTTCATGAATCAAGTAGTTGTAGTTGAGCGTGTCAAGAAGATAAAAGCTGGTCTTCACGCTTGTCCTTCAGCGGATCACCTGTAACATTGTGCTCTTAATAGATGAGACGGGTCCCACTAGTGTCACCTGCACTGCGCTTTGCTTATTTGTGACCAGAATTGTTTAAATAAAACTTAGGAATATGGATTCGAGTTCTTCATTTTGAAGCATAGATTATGACTCTTCCTTTAAAGCTAGGTATGGAGTTTCTTTTAAGCTTTATAAAAGTAAAATACATGCCTGTTGTTTTTAACGCATCCCCGATATTTTATTTAATCTTTCACAAATGCTTTTCTGTCATAAATATTTAAGATTTATGGGGGAGAGGTGATTAAAAACGTGTAATTAGGGAAACAAAATTTAAAAGCCCTGTCTGAGAACAGGTGTGTTTTAAATATTCTTAATGGAATTAAGAAGATTTTTAATGCCTGATAGGGGAAAAAAAGATGGTCTTTGTAGGTTACTTTGGGAAGCCCATCATGCATGTAGAGTTCTCAAGAATACAGTGGGGGGTGGTAAACTATGGAGGCTTGCTTTTAGTGTTCAAACTCTGCTATGCATTAGTCATGCTCCTTTGGAGTTACTGAATGCTCCGCTTAAAAAATAATTGAGCAAATGGCTGTTGGATTGGATAAATAACTTTACCTTTCATTAACTTTGGATCTGTTGATCAGCTGTTCTTTAAGGAGTTCCAGTGTGCATTTGAAGCTCTTCCAATCACGTGTTATCACAAATCAGCAGAGCAGTGAGCTCTATGTGAGCAAAAGGGTGTGGGTGTAGATATCCCCCCTCCTGCCCTGAGAGAGGCAAATGAGAAAGCCTTCTTGCACAGTTCTGGTCACCACACCTAAGAAAAGGTATTATAGAGCTGGAAAAAGTGCAGAAAAGGGCAAGTAAAATGATCAAGGGGCTGGAGCATCTCCCCTATAAGGGAAGGTGACAACAGCTGGGATTGTTTAGCTTGTAAAAAGGGGGCTAAGGGGAGATAAATTATGCATGGTACGGGGAATGTGGATAAGGAGACATTTTTCTCCCTCTCTCAAAATAGTAGAACCCGGGGTCATCCCATGAAGTTTATTGGTGGGAGATTCAGGATGGATAAATGTAAGGACTTCTTCACGTAGCGCATTGTTAAACTATGGAATTCGCTACTACAAGATGTAATTGATGGCCACCAATTTGGATGGCTTTAAAAGGGGGTTGGATAAATTCCTGGAAGAAAAGGCTATCACTGGCTATTAGCCCTGATGGTTATGTGCTACCTCCAGTATCCAAAGCAGTAAGCCTATATGCACCAGTTGCTGGGGAGCATGGGTGGGAGGGTGCTGTTGCACCATGTCCTGCTGTGTGGGTCCCTGGTCAACAGCCGGTTGTCCACGGTGTGAACAGAGTGCTGGACTAGATGGACTAGATGTACATTGATGGTGCTATATAAATAAATAATAATAATAATAATGGACCCTCGGTCTGATCCAGCAGGGCTCTTCTTATGTGGCATACACAGAGCTTTCCATGGGAGGCAGGGCAGGTGGGAAGGGTATGGCCATGAGTATAATCCATGCCCCATCTATCCTGCTTAGGTTCTCTTGATGTCCGTGAGAACTGAACATACTTAACGGGGGTGTGGCTGTCATTGGGCCCTAAACTGTTAGGTTTCCTAAAAGAGCATGGTGGTCTTCATACTATTATTGGCTCCGTGTCAGGCAATGATTTGTTAGGTTGTAAATTTTAGTTGTTTTTTTTTTAAAAAAAAACAACATCTTTGGTGGTTTCAACCACACTTTAGTAAAAGAGATTTTTGTGTGTGTGTTGTTTTGCACCTTCTGCTTGAAAGCATTAATAAAGACATTTTTCCCTGATAGCCGCCACTTAGGTTTAATAAGGAATTCATATTAATCATTAAAAGAAAGGGGACACGATTCTTCAAGATAATCAAATATTGACAGGTTAGAAATAGCTTTCTGCCTAGGTTCATTGATATAGGTTATGTGATATAAATATTTATTTCTTTTCTGTCACTCAGAGAAAATGCCGCCAATTGATTCAGCATTGATGTAGTGTCAACAGTTCATAAGAAACATTTGACTGGCTTGTGTTTTCCGATTAGTCTCTGCTCTATAAAGTGGGATTTACTAAATCTCCTCAATTGTCTGCTCATAGAGTGTGACTGCTTTCTGAAGCCATTAGGGCTTCGATTGGTAGAGCGGAGGTACGGCTTATAGGGCCAGACTTCTGCTAGAGCTTTACATATCAAATAAGGATTAATTGAGCATTTTTGCTTGTAATGATTTATAAGAGATGCATGCTGATTCGCTCCAAGACAGCCGACATAAAGCGAGTGTTTTGTTTGTTGATTCGTAATTGGATACTCTTTCACTTTCCATTCGTTCTGTTAATAGCAGCAGCCAATCAAGGCTGCTTCAGAGAAGTAATATTCCAGCACTTGCTATGATGTTGATCGAGGCCTCCAGTTTCCCAAGTACAATAGACAAATTGCTCGGTACCTGAGACATGTCTCTCTGAGTTGATAAATTGGACGAAGTGGAGCTTTAGCCCCATGCTGAGGTATTTGAGACTCCAGACTTACTGTGAAGGCAAAAGCAAACATGGTCTACGTTTGGGCTCCTGTCTCATCAAGGGATATGTGGGACTGATTTGGAGACTCTTTGAACTGGGGACTCCTTGGCAGAAGAAATCCTGTGATTAAACAGTTGTTCAATTGGCTATCCTGGCTCGATCAGTCAGCAGGCATATATGCACATACATCTTACAGAGCCACCCGGAGAGAAGGGCGGGGGACACTCGAAAATAGTTGTTCCAATACAACAGCCTGTGTTTTCTGGGGGAGATTTTTTAGAGGATTTTGTGCTTTCTTTAGGGGTGGCAGAGAGGTAGACAGGAGTGCAGCTTCATTTCAGTGGAGAATTTCCTGGTGGATTATGCCCCATGTTAGCTAGTGTGGAGAGGGGGCAAGGGAAAGCCGTTTGGGATATTCTGCCTAGGCACAAAATGTCTCTGACCAGCCCTTGGCCCACTTTACACTGAGAATTGTTGGTGTACATGTTTTCTGGTGTGTGGGTGCCTCTGTTTCTTCCACCATCAGTTCCATGCATAAGGGAGTTTAAAAGTGAAGAATATATGCTGTAGTCTAGGGAGTGGTTGACGAAAACAATAACGTTTTTGTAAAATAGGTGATCTTGATGGGGGCTGTTCACTTCACACCACTTGACCAAAGGCAGGTTAAATGATCAGGGTGTGAGAAAACACTCTTGCCAAATCCCCCACACAATTGTTCTTGTGAAACCTTTACTGGTCCTTCCTGAATCGAAGCTCGCATAATTAAGCCTCAAAATTGCTGTTCCCCAAAGGATTTGTTTCTCATTGCGGATGTGAATCTATTTGCAGTGATGCAAATCTGAAGTGTTTCTGATGTCTCTGAACAAAGGTAGATTAAAGTAAGTGACCTACATCAGAATTCATTGGGGGAGCTTTTCCAATGCAAGCCCCATTGAAACGATTGGCAATTGCTCGTGTGGATGGCATGCCTTGCTCAAGAGACATTGATGTGAATTGTGCCCCAAATGTACCCTTGCCATGGCTCCAGCCAAGAAGACACTCAGAGACCTTCTAAATTCCTGAGTCCAGGTGGCATTTTCTCCTAGGGCTTTCTCAGGCCTACCTTTACCTCAGGCAAGGCAGGATTCCTCAAAATGTCTGCTGCTCCTTGACCTGCTTTTGTTAAAAGGGGTGGGGGAGAAATTCAGGGGAAAGAATCCCATAACATAAGCCTTAATTTTGATTCATGTCTGTCTGTTGTGTATTAATTCATTTCAATACATTAAGTTCACTGCAACAAGCTAAACAGGCAATTTATATGAAGTCCACTTCTGTGCCTTTGGGCTTCTAATGATCACAGATTGCCCAAGCTTTAGACCTGAACGTTTGTAGAAGGAAAAATATTTCCCTGGATAAATAATCATTGCATTGCACTATAGCAGAGAACATTTTAAGCTTGGCTTTTATGGCCTTCAAGTAGATTATTATTATTATTATTATTTTTAAAAGTACCCTAGCATGTGATTTGTTACTAAAATCTGTTTTCTACAGCTGAAAGTGTGCTGAATATTTTTTCCAACAAAACTAGTGTGTCAGGATTGTATCTCTTATGACATGGATGTGCTCCCATTTTAGACCATTTGTGAAACTACTTTTCGTTTCACTGGTGCTCGAGTGCCAGCATTATCCCTCCGTCTGTCTTCTGGACACAATTCAAGGTGCTAGGTTTGACCTCAAACCCTGAGGTTTGACAGGTGTAACAGGGTTGATCTTTTAACTGCTGCAGACGTAAATGTGGTTAAGGCCAGTGGGGGGGGGGATTTGCTGTGGGATGACAGCACTTGGACTCTCTCAGTCACTTAACTGCAGAGAGGCTGGCTCAAACTCTGTCTGCTTTGGAAACTGCTCCATTTGTGATCTGAGGTCAGCCAAGTATCTCTGATTAAGCATTCCAGCCTTGCAACAAGTGTGAACGTCTTGCTCTCAGTGCCTTCCCCAGCTCTAGAACAGAATTGTACGTGGGCTACAGCAATATGCTCCTGGCCATGTTTAAGGTCAAGCCCCCTCCCAACCTAGGCCTTGGTTATACTCTACACTCAAGACCCTTTTTCTCCTCTCCATATCTGTGATCTGCTCCTCTTGAGCTATGTTATCATTCCATTTTGACACCTTTTATCAAACTTTAATGAAATGACCCAGGCAAACAAATTGTCATTAAACTTTCCATCACTTTGTCCCTTGGTATTGTCTTTTATAAATTGGACAGCAAATGTTGTATTGATCTCCTCGTTCTTGCAGCTGAACTTGAAATGACCCAGACGGCTGGTTGTTTATGGCCTAGAGTTGCTTTTCCTTGACACTTCCATCCACGGCATGACATCTCTTTTGTTTTTCTTCCTTCCTTGTGGAGATGAATGAACAAGACATACGGTATCGAGACATCCTTGGTCATGGCAACGGAGGAACTGTCTACAAGTAAGTGTTCCCCCTCCCCCTTTTTTCCCCTGCTCCAACTTTTGGGAAAGAAAAGGCAATGACTTTTTCCCCATGAACGTGTCACTAGGTGCCTGGCTCTTATTCTGCCTCTATGCAGTGCTGATTATATTTAATGTTTCTAGGAGCTGCCTACATTACTACATTAGATCTTGAAAAATCATCCTTAATTTAATATATCTTGTTTGTTGTCATTGTTTGAATCCCAGGTGGATGTGGAAAGTAGCTACAGTAATCTAAAAATGCTGTTTCTGGAGTGATACAACTATAGCTTCGGGTGGGGTGGGAAGCGCAGAACAGCCCTGTGTGGTCAGATGGACCAGATAATATCTTCTTCTTGCAACATTTCATATCTTGCTAGGCAGTAAGCTTGAAACAAGTCCCCCACCTAAAGTTCTTTACAGAATGCAGAATCCCACTATGGAATTTCTCGCTACCAGATGCTGTGATGAGCACAAGCATAAAAGGATGAATACATGGAGGATATAAGGCATAATCGTCCAATGGAACTCAAAGCCATAGATTATTGTGATGGCCATTAACAAGGGTCATGTGTATATGTGGAGATGCGTCATGAGAGCCAGTGTGGTGTTGTGGCTAAAGTGTTGGACTGGGAGTCAGTAGATCCGGGCTCTAGTCCCCACTTGGCCATGGAAAGCTGCTGGGTGACTTTGGGCCAATCACAGATTCTCAGCGCAACCTACCTCACAGGGTTGTTGTTCTGAGGATAAAATGGAGAGGAGGAGGATTTTGTATGTTGCCTTGGGTTCCTTAAGAGGAAAAATAGTAGGATATAAATGCAATAACAATAATAATAATGGTAATGCCTCTTTCAAAACTGGGCCTCCACTCTGTAGTTTTTCATGGAACCTGAAAGGAAGATACCGTATTTCTTCGATTGTAAGACGCCATCGATTATAAGATGCACACTAATTTCAGTACCACCAACAGAAAAAAAAACCTAAGACAAACCCGCAATTCTAAGACGCACCCCATTTTTAGAGATGTTTATATGGGAAAAAAGTGCGTCTTAGAATCGAAGAAATAGGGTATTAGCTCACCACACCATCCCCAGTTGTATCTCTTCAGCTTCAACTGGCCTGGAAAGTGAATGCATTGTTTATGTTTATAACTCCCGTGATGTTCTTCTTCTATCTTGCCGCTCCCCATTCAAAACAAAAAAATCCGCACATGCACCCCATTGCGCCGACCATATGCTATGGACTCACTCTCCCAGCCATTTGCCTGAAGAAGCCACCTACATAAACCCTTATTAATTTAAATGTATTAAGGGTTACTGTAGCAAAGCAGTGGTTTACTTGACAGGAAAGTCTTTATCTCCTGCATAGTGCAAAAGTTTAAGTCCCACAATACAAATGTTCACACTTCATACTCTGCAGGGTTGTATGAAAAATATTCCACTAGGAATTAAAATAAACTCCGTAAGAAAAGCCCTGAGGGAATGATAACGTTTTCTTTAAGAAAAAACTGTTTTCCATATACAAAACACATATTTTTGTTATATTAGAAGGTGGTATACATTTTGTTTTTAAAGAGGATTTTAAAACCTCAAATATGTTTTTGAAATGATGGATTTCTGTTCACCATAGCCTTCACCAAGCTGGTACCCTCCAGATGTGTTGGACCAACTCCCATAATCCTTCAACCAGCGTACATCGGAAGGGCACCAGGCTGGGGAAGACTGATTTACATGTTGAACCATGGTCCCTTTCCTCATTTGGTTGTGGTGGGAATGGTGAAGTGATGTTACAGAGAGAGGCGGACAACATGATACAGGAGAGCTCTCTTCGATGGCGTCCCCTGTCCCATGTAAGATGTTGCTCTGCCCATAGGCTAAGAAACGCTTATTTGGTCCATTTCATGTGTTCAGTGATGACCATTACATGTGAAAGCTCATGGCATAATAAACTTTATCAGCGTTACTAGAACAGAATTTAGATGTAGATGTTTATTTTGGGATATTTTCTGATATTTGGGTGGAAGATTGCCTTTAAGACTTATTGGCTCAGTTCGGACAACACATTTCTCAAAGGTGATTTTAGAACTCCACAGTGGAGTTTTTACACCGCCTTTGAGAAATGTGTTGTCTGGCAGGAAAACTCCACCCCACGGTGGAGTTTTTGTTTTTGTTGTTTGTTTGTTTGGAAAACACTCCACGCTGAATATCCATGCTGTGCAGAGGAGAGTTCCTGCACAATTGTTGTGTTGCGTGTTGTGTGGAGGGCTCCATGGAGTTGACTTTTCCTATTGGCTACAGAGTTCTCTGGCACGAGTGGTAAAAGGAGTGAGTGGCATTCTAGGAGAGCCCCCAGGATTGTTTTTTTGAAGCAATGGCTGATGGGATACTATCGGGAGGACCAGGGGAGGAGAGAAGGCGGAGGAACTGTCAATGAAACGTTGCGATGGATTTTACTCAACTCTATGGTAGCCCACAGTCACACAAGGGTGGAGTTAGAATATGTTATGTGGGGAGTAACTCCTAAAAACTCAACCGTTGAGTGGAGTTTTCACATTGCGTTGTCTAATGTGTTGTCTGAACGTTGTGTTGCTGCAAAAGCCAAATTGAAATTACCACATTTGAAAGCTTGCAGGTGGCTTAATTCTAGTCTGATTATAAGTAGAAGATGCACCTAGTCCATTGGAGACAATTGATGATGGTTTTGAGAAATAAAATGAATTACAAATGCTTCTGCCGATGCGTTTTGTATTTTCCGGCTGCCAGCTTTCTACACTCTGGGCTTGTTTCTGAAATGTGTGCACCTCATATTGATTTGTAACTGAAGAACAAAAGCAGGCATGTTTGTGTGTGTGTCTTCCTAAAACCCTGCACCAAGTCATATCCATTATGGCAATGAAATATTACCCACATTCAACAAACAAGGAGGCACGTTTCAGGTCGCTGAACAGAAGCATTCTGTTTCTGTTTCCAGGTGAACTAACTATTATTGAAATAGTTTATGGAGATTGAGATATTGATCACTTTCGTGCTAACCGTGGCTTAAGGGAAGAGCAAGAGAAGAGAGGGGGGTTATTCTGCTTGGAAGACACCGTTTCATTGGCGTGTGTGTGTGTGAGTGTTCAGGGTTTTTACTGCCTCTGTAGGTTTATTGCTTGAAGAGAAGGGTATCTTTGCTTCATTTTTATGACAATATAATTATACTTCAGAAATGCACTTGATTACTCTGTGCAGCAAAATTGTTCCAGTGCATTGCTTAGGCCAATATTGCTATACAAACAACTTTTCAGTCAATTGCGTTGGCTAAAAAAAAAAGAAAAGAAAAATCAATACTTTTATAGCAATATTTCTAGGGAGAACTTGCTGAATCCATTTTTTTGTCCTTCTGTTTGTTTAAAGAAAAGGTGTTTTATAGCTCTTAGCTTCCTGTTAGGTTTATTTTTCCCATTTTCTTAACTAAGGGATGGTAAGCATTTTGATTTCGGCCCTCAGAATTTGAGTGTTGGAATTCGAGACAGGTGGCTCTGGACAAGCTGCTGAGGCAGCGAAGCAGCCATAAAGCCTGTCTTTCAGCATGTGGACAGTTTGTAGCTTGGTTCACATGGTTTATTTAACCCATGGTTTGTTGCCGTACCCAAACTTCATCTGGCCAACATACCAGCTGTGTATTTTCTCAATCTCTGGATTATTTGTTTCCCTCCATCCTCCAGCTCCCTTCCTGTATCCCAAACGTCTTTATGGTGCTGTAGTAGTGGCATGTAGAGTGGCTGTGTTTTGTTTTGGACTGTTCTTGCCCACTGACTCTGTAGCCTGACGAAGCAACTCATAAAGAATCCACGTTTCTGGGGTCACACGTAACAACAACCTATGGCTTAAACCGTCCAGACTTCACCATCCAACAAGAAACCATGGGTTTCTTTCCTGGGTTGTTTATGTTTAATGGACCATGGTTTGTTAGCACGGCCATGTTCACACATCACAACAAACCAGAATTCAGCAAGCCATACTATGGGCTAGTGTTATGTGTGAACCAGGCTTGTTTGAAAGCTTCTCAAATGTCACATCCATGTGAAGAAGCTGCCTCTCAGCACTACCAGGCTAACCCCACACCTCAGAGCTGTTCTAGGCACCTCACATGTTCCCTATGTCCCTGCCCCAGCTGTCTAATTTAGTAGAATTTGCCACAAGAATTTTGTCCAGCACAGACTAAGTTTCCCCTCTGTTGCTAACAGTTGCCTACGGTATCCCCAAACCTGAGAAATCCTATACATTGTGAATTGTATTTTATTTCAGTTGGGTTGTTTTTAGAATTCAGTTTAATGTAGCTATGCTGCAGATTTATTACTCTACCTAATTTAAACTAGGTTTTGTAATTTTTTTACCCCTCAAATATTTTCTAAAAGCTGGTATGATGGAGCATACAGGCTCTTGTGTATATATTGGAAAATATTTGTATACTGCAGCATCTAGGGTATTTACTTAAATTGCTTTTTTGAAAAATAATTCACTGGAAAGGCCGAGCAGCACGGAAAGTGGGTTTGCTTCCTGCCACATTTTTTAACTCCACTGCTGCTGTACAGAGCTCTAAGACATCACGTTTTTTGCAAAATTGCTTCCTCATTTCCAGTGAAATATGTTAACAATGTGATTTATAATGTAGCATCCCCTTTCTAACATTTGTGGCTAAGCAGAAACAGCACTAAATTATTTAGAACAAAAACACCTTATTAAGTATCATATAAAATTGTGTCACTGGTAAATAACACATAACATTTCTCACGTGAATCACATTATCTCAGCTTTTATTAGAGAGCATATTCTGGGGCTAGCAGCTAGGAGCTGTGGCTCAGTGGTGAAGATCCCAGCTTCTATCCCTGGTAGCGCTGGGAAAAAACTTGCCTAAGACCCCTGGAGAGCAGCTGCCAATACTGTAGATAGTCCAGTGGTCTAGAGTGTCATGGTGAGGCTTCCTACGTTTCTTAGAGCTGATCTGCTGGATCGTACAAAATCCCACCTTGTTTCCAACAGCAGCTAACCAGATGTCTCCAGGAACCTCTCAAGCTAGGCATCTGTCCCTACCTGTTTCTTAGACCTGTATACTGCTTTTGAACATGGAGGTTCCATTTAGTTGTCATGACCAGGACTGTCTTCTGTACAAGCCTGTGTTTAGAGGGGGAAATCCCCTTGGCTTGTGCTTGTTGGAAGTTCCTGGAAAAGAGAAAGGATTGTGCATACAACTGCCACAAGACGTGGAGATGGCCACTAGCTTAAGCAACACTTTAAGAGAACGAGACAGATTGATGTAGGATAGGTCAATCTGTAGCTATAAGCCATGATAGCTAAACCGAGCCTTCGTATTCAGGGGCAGTCTACCTGATGCTGGGGCAAACAAACAAGAGGGAAAGGCTATACAGCTTGTGAGCTTCCCAGAGGTGTCTGGAAGGTTGTTGCTAGAAACAGAACGCTGAACTTAGATGTACCTTTTGGGTTGGATCCAGCAGGATAGTTCTTATGTCGATCCCTTCTTAACCTGGCTTAACAAGTTGAGTGCACACATAGCTCTAGTTTTAGTGTTGTAGACTCTGAACGATCAGCCCTTTTTCTTCACAGCGCTTGTAACTTCTTCCTTGTGTGTTTTTACTATCTTGGTTTTGTCTAATGATTGCTTCAACTTTAGACGGGCTACAATCCCACCAAATTCCATTGGACAATCGTTACAGGTTAACCAAGACTGACCGGTGATTGTAGTTCACTTGTTTCCATTGACCCCAGCCGTTCGCTGCCCGGCTCATAAAATCTGTTATGCACAAAAGTGCATAAAATGAAGATGAAGTGCCTTCTCCCAGCCTTGACAAAACCGTTCCTTCTGCTGAACTGGCGCTGCAGTGAAAGTAAATAAATGAATGGACAGCAATCACAGCCTAGTTGATGAAACTGTTCAATTAAAGCACAGACATTTACATGGTGTAATTTCCCTAAATTGCCAATGAGCCCCTTTAGACACAACCAGTGTTCAAATTGATTTCAGCATTGATTTTGGCTGAAGCTGATAAATTTCTGCTTGTTAGTTAAAGTAATTTTGCAGAAGACTTTGTACTGCGGTATTGAAGTGTTCATTTAGCTGATGGTTAAAAGAGGAGTTATTTACCGAGGGCTGCACTGTTGTTCTGAGATAGAGCAATTCCCCAATCATCTTTTACTTTTACTTTTAATTTTTTAAGCTTCAGTATCCCAATCAATAGGTGACTGAAACTGATTAAAACTTATCCAACCAGCTGCCTATGGCAGTTTAATTAGAAACTGGTTGATTCTTAAATTAAACTTGGGTGGTGTTTTTGCACGGTGTACTCATCCTCCAGAAGATTCATCAAAAAGTTAAGTTGTTCTTGATTAAAAATAAGCCAGGTATTTTGGTAAGGAACAACAGAAGAGTATTGCTTACGACAAAGTTGGGAGATCTGATTCAGGGCTGTTTACTATCCTGCATGGGAGCTCACATTGCTGACTGGAAATGGACTATTGCAACTTTTCCCGAATTCCACTGAGTTTAGGTGAAGAACAGGCTCATGATTGGCCTTTAGTAACCTGTAATCTGATTGGCTCTCTTCCCCTATAAGAGCAAGCAGACATATAGTTACTTCCATCTGCTGCAAGCTCTTTTCCGGCTGTTGCTTTTCAAGTTCCCCAAAGAACTCGGGCTAGGCCTGCAAGCTGATCAGTGCACAGAAAGGCATTATGGTGTAAGTGAATGACAGAGGTCGACTGTTTTCATAAATGATGGTTCACTTAACTCGTGTGTGTGTGTGTGTAATAGATACATATTTATATTTTAAAACACCTTGCAAGTAAAATGCTATCCCAGCCTTTACCCCATTTTGCTCGTCTTTTACTTACCGGAAAAATGTGATCCCTTACTTGCAGCCTGAAATGGTACTGACCATTCTATCACCTTGGGACTCACTCTTACCTCTTCATTCTCTTGCCTGTGTAGCTAGTCTTGAGTTGTTGGAAGAGTTTACAATTTAGATGCAAACAATCTGGGCTAGAGGGTGCCTTCAAATTAATAACAACTCATTTTGCGGTCATCATTCAAGCATCTGCAGTGGGATTTTGGACAGAAGGAAGATTGGCATAGATTATGCCTTTGAATGAGCAGTGTCCTGATAAGGGCTGCTCTTTACTGGTGCTGCTCACTTCTGAATTTCCTCTTTTTAACAACCAGCGAGTCAGGCTAATGGGCTTGCCTATTACAGAAAGCAACAACTGTCTAAGTGCTAATTTCCTGGAAGCCATCTGAACCTCTTCCTTTTTAGATAGCTGTTTCAGTACGTGAAAATATTGTCATTAAAACTCCCGAACTCTGGCCATTAGCATAGAGCAGAATGCTAAATCTAGCACACACAAAAAGGCCTCAAACTAAATCTGTGTGTAATTTGCTGCATGTTGTCTGCAGCTGGTGACCATCGTATCCTTGCACAATGTATAATGCTTAGAGAAACTGAACTTATGCATAAGGTTGTAATGAGTTGTTCCTCCCCCCTCTTATTTCGGTATTGCTATGGAAGTGCTCCATATCTGTTTGATTTGGGAGGTTTTGAACACTGAGGGCTATCATTGAGTTATACATGATGGAGCCAAGACAACAGCTGCCTTGTGGAAGTGTTGCATCCAAAATGAAAGGATGGAGATGATTAGACGCATCTTTTGCTTCCATCAGGCTTACTGAGCTAAAGCCCCCTTCTCCTTGGGCAGGCTTTGGCTGTGGTTCTATGTACTCCATAAATCTGTGTTTGAGCTTTAAATACCCATCAGTGCTCCCTATCCCATAACCAAGAAGAAATCAAGGGGAGCAGTAGAGCTTTAGCCAGAAGGGAGAAACATTGGTAGCTGAGAGCTACCCCTCTCTTGTGCTTTGAACAAGCTGGTCACAAGATGCAACCCTCACTTACATAACTGTCTTTCTAACTCTGAAAATTCTGGACCAGGTAAGTTGCTTGGCTGTTTTCTCTGTAGAAGCAGTCACCATTTATGGGCTCGAGAGTGGGATTTGCAGTGTAAACAATAGAAGTAAATAGCACTTGAAAGCTTTTCCTTCACTATCTTGCCTGCTGTGATCATTGTTCTGGATCCCCCCTTTCTCTCCCAAATAACTGATGATCTCACCAGCGAGTCTACATATAACCCCTTCCATAAGGAACTTTGAAGGGAAATTTGGAAGGTTCTGCTCAAGTGGCGTGTATGTGTGCACTTCTGATCACACAGTCTGTCTTTCTGTGCCTAAAATAGCCATCTTAGCAGGTCTGGGCACATTGCCTTCTCACAACACCCTGCAGGGAAGCATTTGAATTTTCCATGCAGTAGAAGCTCACAGTTATGCAAAATGGACTTGGCCCACACTGGTACCTTCAGGGTTTCAAACGTCTGGGGATATGGTTAATAGTCAAGGTTAACAAAATATTTGACACAGTGGTGCCAGTCCTGCTCTAAAGCTGTTCTTTGTAAATGGATATAGCAGGCTCAAAGTAATGAACACTAATAGGTAACATTAAGCAAAAGGGTTCTATGTTTTAGTTTTCATAAAGAAAACGAAAAGGCAGCACTTGTCTTTCCCGTAGTTAGTTTACGCTAGGAAAGTGGGGTTGGAAAACCGCATATAATACAGCAGATTAAAAACTACCATTCCAACCATTAAATGCTGTCTGGAAGAATAAAAACTTCCTACATTTGCCATTTTTTCAGCCTTTCTGATTGGGTAAGCAAAAAGTACGGATTCAGAGTTATGGTGAGTGGAAGGGAAGAAAAATGCAGCTTTGTTTGAGATCATGTTTTATACTGTACATTCTTCGGCAGGGCTTTTAGCATCCTGTTAATTGGTCAACATGTTTTAGTTGCTTATTTCAAGATGTATATTTGACTACATCACAACACTAGCAAATCAGGTATGGTTTAAGAGAGTAATCTTAAAGATATTCACCCTGATCCAGCAAATTGCTGCAAGCATGAAGTCTTCGACATCATGCGTGGAGCCGCTCTGCTCCCACTCCCCGCCACCCCCAGGGAGAAGCCCAATGGCACATGCATTCTCTTGTATGAATGACTCTTCTCCCTATAGAGACAAAGACAGGAGTCAATAGTTGTACGAGTTCCCTGCATGCGTAGCAGTGTTTGTGCAGTACTGAATTGGGATAGGTAACTGGACCAAGGTAGCAGCTATATAATCTAAATGACCAATGTTGACTCGTAGTTGTACTTGGTATTTGGGCAGAAAATGTTTTTCCAGCAGACTCATTGGAACAGGTAATTACTGCAGCAGCTACAGCCTAATTTGAAGTGTTAGCTGTTAATTAAAACACTGCCAAGGTGTCCGGTTTTCTTTTGGTGTAACCAAAGCTCCCATTCAGTCTCCATTAATCACTTTACAGTTAATGCGCTGGAGGAGGTCAAGCCAATTGAGATGCCGTGGCGGTCAGGAGTAAACAAATTTCCTTTCTTCCAGGTACTGTGGAATTTGCAGAAGCCAAGGGATGCTCTGCCCCCTTGGGCATGATATCTGTTTTCTGATCTCTTTCTCAATGATAATTAAATGTTAAATTGCTACTGTCAATGCTCTGTAAACCAAACCAGGTACTTGCTCTTTGCTGGAAATTTAACCCAAACTTCCACGGATGAATTGGCGTGCATCATAATTAAATCATCAAGTCTTTCCTTTTAATTCACTTGGAAACAAGAGACCCCCCCTCCTTTCATGGAAGAAGGGGAGGAGGGGAAGGATCGGCTTTCTTGACAAGCTAATTAAGTTGCCAAACTGCCCGGCACAGTACATATTAAACTAACAGACGTTAAGCATGCTCTCTCAGCTGCTTGTTCCTTATAGTTTCTGCTGATGTGAAAGTCAAAATGTTTTGCCACTGTGGGTTCATCCATGGTTAGCCTTATCCTTCTTGGTTTATTGACTGCACTTTCCACTGTCAATCTCTCAATTAAGTGGACTTTTTTTGCTCTTAAATATTTTCCCCCCCACAGATATATTTAAGGTTTGCATGAAACACTGCTAATTTTTAAAACATGATTATGTTTGTAGACAAGGACTCACCTCTTGTGCACAGTTTTTACGGGAAACCACTCTTGTACATAAAAAACAAAATGTGAATAACATAAGGTCTGTTTTGAGTGGGATTGTATTGTACGCCTTCTCTCTCTCTCTCTCTCTCTCTCTCTCTCTCTCTCTCTCTCTCTGTCATGTATAAACTTTTGGAACAAAGCCTCTAAGGATGCAGTCCTCTTCTAGCCCTTGGAGCTGGGGAGTCCGTGGCCTAATCTACACCAAGCAGGATATTGCACTATGAAAGTGGTATGAACGCAGCATTTAAAAGGCAGGAGCCACACCAAGCAAGATATAGTGGTATGAAAGCGGTATATGGCATGTGTCAATGGGCCCCCAACAGTTGTCAGTGCACTTCAATACTGCTATAACGCAGTAGTGTGGCTCCTGCCTTTTATATATCACTTTCATACCGCGATATCCTGCTTGGTGTAGATTAGGCTCGTGTGCATTTTGTTGTGTGGGTGCCACATTCTTTAGGTCAGTCCTAAAGATCACATTCTGTGATCTTTCAAGTCAAATACATCCCATGTATTGTAGCCTGCCATGTCCTTGATAACCCCCTTGTTTTTGCAGTCCAAGGTAGGCAACAAAAATGGGAGACTTGTGGGGCTCTTGATTGACCATATTACGTAAATAGTGGATTGTATTCAATTTGGTGAGTCATGAGTTGTGCAGGATTGATTTGGGTTCTAGAAGTGGAAGAAGGTGTACAGCTGGTCACTTCCTGGAAGCTAGAGTTTGTTATCTGTATCATCCCAATGAACACATTGCTATTAGCTATAAATCTTAACAAATACAAGTCCCAGATCAAAGTATGAATGTGACTTGTCTCTCACTTAACCTGACTTTTTCTCTTCTTTTTTTCTGGATGCAGAGCAAACCATGTCCCCAGTGGAAAAATACTAGCAGTAAAGGTATGCCCCCCCCAAATATGTTCTTCTTTCTGTGGTTCTTTCTTAATTTGCTTCCTTGCGTGAACAGAAGCACTCCAGCAAATCATATAAAATTGTTTGCCGTAGTTCAAGAAATCACGTGGTAAAGAATACAGTTTATACAGAGATGAACTATATAGGGCCACAACACTTTCTTGATCACATGTATAGTCCTGAGAAGAATGGAAAAATACATATTGGTTGAAGATCAGAAAATCACAGATATTAAAGATTGTTGAACTTCCTATTGACTTGTTCTTTGTCCCTTATGCCCAGGCGTGGCTTGAAGACCTTCTCCTTCAATGCTGCCTGGGATTGTAATTCGCACACCTATCTGAGAGCAGTGTCTCAATGTATCCTGTGTGTTTGCTAATGTGGCAGTTTTTATCTTTTGTTTCTTGCCTTTATTCTTGATTGTTTGTTGCTTTGTGAGGGCATAGCACTAAAAATGTTTTAAACTGCTTTAATTAATAAATAAATTTTGGATAGGGCATCATGGGTGACCTTTGTCTGTCCCGTTGCCAAGGCCTTCAGTGTTCCTGGATCATGTTCTTGAGTGCTTTCTTCAGCTTCCTTTTAAAATTTGAGTCGCCCTCCCCACTTCCCCTCAAAAGCCTTCTCTTCTACCTGGATGTTCTGAGAGAACAATAAATTCTTCTTACAATTGCCTCCTGTTAGATTAATTGTATTGAATTCCTTTTTGCAAGTCATAGTTTCTGGAAAAAAGAGATCTCCTTTCTTTTGTCAAATAATGGCGAACCAAATAATTCCTAAGACTATAGGTGCCAGTAAATCAAGATTTAGGATGTGGTGCTGTAACAATAGTGCCAACACATCCATTGCATTGTGCCTGTGTTGCTCAGATGTAGTGACACACACACAGATTTAGGATCACTGTAGTTATGAGAGAGCGTGATGACTGATGGATTGGAGGCAAAGCAGGCACTGACAAGGGAGAGCTAATGTGGGATAGTGTCAGGATCGGGCCCGGGTTCCCTAGTTTGGTTTCAGATGCTGAGTCAGACTCTGAGGTATAACTAGAAGAATCCCAGCCAAGATCGGAAGCGGGAGAGGAAATTCCCCTAGACTCTCCAGGAGTCAGGGAGGAATCTTCCAAGGAGCTTATCAAACAGGAGGCCCTGGCTCAGGGAGTGTCTCCCACCCCCAGGAACTCAGTCTTTGTCAGACAGATCCCAGAGTCCGATGCAGGATCAAGTGGGTGGAATTGAGAGGACATGGGAGGCGTCCATCAGACTAGCTACACATCAGACATTGGATCAAGGAGACCCTCCCTGAAGGCGGAGTCCAGTAAAAGTCTGTTGGGCATGCCAGGAAACCATCCATTTAGTTGATAAGCAACTGCCTTGATTTGTTTGGCTAATTAAGCTTAGATAATAGCTCCTAGCCTTCACAGTCACTTCTGATGTGAAGAGGTGTTTTTTTTAAAAAAAACTGAATAAAGAATTTGTGGATTGCACGGTGAATCTCTTAGTTGTCTCACATTTCAGTGGGAGGGTTTAGAATCACAACAGATAGCAGCTAGGTCTGGAGGAACTGGATTCAGATCCCAATTCAGCCAGGAAGATGGCCTGTTCTGTCTCTGCTGGACACTGGTGAGGCATAGGCTCAGGGTTCCACTATGGATTGGGTCTTCACCATGGTTTTGGGCAAGTCAGGTTTCCCAGGAGGCAGGAATGGCAATAGGACAGCACCACGGAGAGCTCCAAGTGGTGTTGGGGCTGGAAGCCAGACATGCTTGTGTGTGTGTGTGTGTGTGATTGCAACAAGTAGCGGATCATGACTGAGCCTTAAGTAGGGGTTTGGCTTCCTTTAAGCTGGTTAGCCTTGTCTCCACAGTGATTAAGGCCTTTCCACTCAAAGGGGTTTGGTCCTATTTAGCAGCTGTGCCAATGTTGGTGTTTTCACTGATGGAGTCCTCGGAGTCTAAGGATGGCAATGTGACCTCTTCTGGAGAACTGGATCCTGAGGAGGTGGAAGCCTTCTGATCCCTTTATGTAATCGGGTCTTCTCCCTAAGCTGTTAATACAGGGACTTCTTCTTCTGAGGATAAGAGGTCTTCTCTGAGGAGGAGGGTTCAGAGTCCTGGTGCGTGACAGAAGGTCACTGGGTGACCTTAGGTCAGTCGCTATCTCTCAGTCTAATTTACCTCAAGGGTTGCTATGATAAAATGGTGGAGGGATCCATGTATGCTTCCTTGAGGTCCTTGGAGGGAAGGTAATACTGATTGTGACCAGACAAGTGCTGGAGCTACAGCCAGAAAGCTAGTTGGCAGGCCAGCTGCTAAACAAAGGTGGTCTGAGAGTAGCAAGAGCCTTTCCCTGGGTGACAAGTTGCTCAGACTGAGGAACTAGACCAGAATAAAAGACCAGGAGGGACCTCATTGGTCTCTTATGTCACCTGACCCACCTCCTGATTTCCTGCAGTGGCGGCACATCAGCGCAGACCAGACCAGCAGCTCTCTCCTTTGACGACTCATCCCAGTAGCTCACAGAGCGACTTCCTTTAACCGCCAAAGTTCCCAAGTTGAGACCAGACATAGCACTAAACTCTGGGGATACAGATGCCATTTAACTTATTGCTTCAGGTGTGAAAATGACTGGCTCTGTGAATAGTGCAGAAAACTATTGCAATTTAGTAAAAAAAAAAAAAAAAGTGGGGGAGGGGAGAAAGAACTAGAGTAGAAGAAAACAAAAATGCAAAAAGCAGACGAGAAGGAAACGAAAATACAGCTTCGTTGGCTGAGCACTCTGTATCTTGTCAAAGCCCTTTCTATCTTCTGATGCTTGTGGGATTTGCTAGATTTCCTTATTGTGGGGAGGCATGCAACTGAGGCAAGAGCAGCCACTGCCTCGTATCATGTTCTCTGCGGCTGCATGACATCCTGCACTTGCCATGAGTTTCCTCTGCTCTTAACCTAGCATTTAAATGGTCCATTTGATTAATCATTTGTATACTGACTATCGTACTCCCAAATTTCCTCTGAGTTGTACATACTGTAAAAGACAATTATGTTGCCACAGATTAAATAAGTGAATTAAAATGGAGTTGCAGCTTAATTTGACCTGTGATTTTGCTCTCATTCCCTTTAGTAGCGCACACACCATTCCAGCAAATAGATGAAGTCATCCATGACAGCCGGTGATGAATTGCCATCGCTATACTGTATATTTTAATAGCCTCTCACTAATTTAAATTGAGCACCGAGTAAATTATAATTCAGTCACTTGACTGCTTGTATTTAACTTGACAACTCATCCTTATTTGTCCTGGAGGTGTAGCAGGGAAGTGGAAAGAATGGGCTCAGGTATTTCGCATGGGCTTAACCCTTTCCCCTTGAAGTGTGCTGTGTCAGAGTCATTGCAGTTAGGAAGCAGCTTGCTATTTCCGTTGCTCCGGCTATTTACCACAAGGGAGCGTGAATAGTTTTAGGGCTGGAGCCCACGTTGTCCATTTTAAATTTGGAAATAGGATATTCATGAAAGAGTGGACATTTTCACCTGACCCCATTCCTTCCTTCCTGCTGCTCTTCCTGATTCACTTTTCACAGAAATCAATTAATAAAATAAAATACGAGGGGCCTGCGTATAATGCAAGCCCCAGCGCTCAAGACCTATTATCCATGTCTGCATTTAGAGTAATTAAAATTGTGTAAATCTGAAGGTGTTTTAGTCCGTCGGTTCAAATATATTTAACAGCTTCATCCCAAACATGTTTACTTTTAGCAAGCCTTGGTGAGTTTAGAGGAACTTACTTCATGTTGAAATCAATGGGCTTATGCCTACCTAACTACACTTTTGATCAGGCAGTAATTTGAATTCCCTGCGGTTTCCTATTGTCCCCTAAATAGAATTGCTGTTAAGGCCGGAGTGATGAATCAGCTATTACCATCTCCAGCTTCTTAAAACTGCATGGTGGGTGGTCCACGTGGCATGCTATAGCCACGGTGTTTTGCAGTGGTGTGGAGCTAGATTGTGTGGTTGTGGCAGCTAATGCCCATAGCGAGCCTTTGCTTGTAAACACACTGCAGTGTGGAGCAGTTGTCAACACAAATACAGTTTAAAGTAGCAGCCATTTTGTATGAAGCAGGACTTAGTCCCTTCCATTCTTAAAAATCAATGTACCTGTAATTCACAGCAGCTTAGGGACTTTCTTTCTTCATTTCATGTCTTGGCTGATGCAGCAATTGCCATCCACGACGTCGAATCCAGTCAATATTTAGCTAAAGCTTTTGCAATGGCGAAGCTTGGTTTTGAGCAGGGTTTAACAATTGGAAAGCAATCTCTTTTAGATATGATAGAGGGTTAAATTTTGTTGCTGTTTTAATGGGCAAAATTGATACAGTGTTCCAGCAGGTTACTTTGTTTTAAGCTTTCCACCCAGGAAAAAAAATGTAAGTGAATATTGTTGGCAAATGACTATTGATCTGGAGAAATGTGTTAAATGTTTTCTTGGCAGCCTTTCTATTACAGTTACAATTTAGTTTAGTGAGAGCTTTTATAAATAACCCTAAAGCAAATTCTTGATGGAAACGGGTTATGCTCTTTTTTCCCCATTTAGACAGACATCAATACTGTAAAATGTAGGTTTGAAAATAGGCTCCTAGGTTATGTTTTTTTTCTCCCCGTCAACAGCATGGACTATGGGTTGTGTTAATTCCGTAAAGCATGTGTGAGCCTCAAGTTACTACCCAAATCCTTGGGAGTGTATATGTTAAGCTCTTAAGTTGTTCCTCCTAGGACAGAGATGATCAACTTCTTCATTTTGTGGGGAGGGGACACTAATTTCTACAGACGGGGGCTGGAAATGTATTTTGCCACACAAAACCATCCCTCATGAGTGATCAGGATACATAATAAAATCGACGCCATGTAGTAGTCAGAACTTCCAAGTTATAGAGCACATGTTCTCAGGCACATGTTCTATGTATGTGTAATATATATTGCATATAAAGTTAAAGAGAGCTATGCGGTGTTAGATTGGAATATACCTACTTCTACAACTCACATGTTTTCTTTTATTTACAAATAAAACTGTGGCAAACCATACTTTATTAAAAATGAATTGCCAAGGCCCGATGAAATTGATTTGGTGGCTGCCGGTTGGCAGTCCCTTGTCTAGGGCAACTCAGGTTATGCAATGCACGTAGATTTTAGTCTAGAATTTGTTAGGAGTAGCCTTAAGAGCTAGTAACCGAAACCCTGGGAGGTGGTGATGTCACTTGAGCGGCCCTGTCTGTCAGAGGCACAAACTCACAGTTGGTGATGGCGAAGGCGAATTGACTTTAGTAGTAGTGGGGGAGAGGATGTGAAAAATATATCAGGTGATCATTTGTCGAGAAAGCCTTGCCACTTCTGGCTTAAAAATTAAAAGAAAAAGAAAAAAAACTAATAGGATTGTTAATAGCCATTAAGATTTACATCTAATTTCTGGAGATATAATGTTTCAATACTTACTTTCAGGTGATCCCTTTAGATATTACACTGGAACTTCAGAAACAGATTATGTCTGAGTTAGAAATTCTTTACAAGGTATGTTATTTCTGGCATTTGCATTTTAATTCGATGTCAGTAGTTTCTCTTTAAAATACATTAACAGACTCTTTATTCCTTTCCTTTTTACAGTGTGATTCATCCTATATCATAGGATTTTATGGTGCGTTTTTTGTAGAAAACAGGATTTCCCTTTGTACCGAATTCATGGATGGTGAGTAGTGTGTTATGTATTTGTGAAAAGCCTCCACTGTTACAAAGTAATTGGTAAATCAATTTGAACATTTTTTTCAATACATAACCTAAAAAAAGTACAACCTGATCCCTACAGATGGTGCAAGATGGTGATTTTTTATTTTTAAAAGAAGGTATTTTAAAAATAATAAAAACCATTAGCAAGCAAGCCATAACACATCAGGCAAGTGAGAAGAATTATGATTACGTGATGTTAAGTACATTATGTTTTCCTGAATGGAGATGTATTCTTTTATTGAAAATGTAAACAGAACAGAAATAAATGCTGGTTTATCTGTGGTTTGATATTTGCCACTTCCATGCAATCTGTCTTTACTGACAAAACAGCTGTTCCCTCTTTTAATGTTTCAGTCGCCAACACAGATTTTCTTTCAAAGAAGCCTATTAGCTTACTCAGTGTCCTGTGTGTTTTCAGCAAGCAGTTGATTAGGAACGGCAAGATAAAGAGTTTTAGTCCAACTCACATAAGAGAGGCTTATTGCACTGTTTGGCTTTGCAATTTAACTCCAGTGTTCATCAAATTATAAATGTCTCAAGCAAGCAAGGCATATGCACCTACACAGGTGACCCAAAGAAAAGATGTGCTCTGGGATCTTTTCCTATGTCACAAAGATTGCCGAAGCACTGCTCTAGGGTTGTACATCCCTCTCAGGCCTGGGCTAGAAGATGCATTGGCAGGCTCACTTAACATAGGCTAAAACCGTTCATCCAGCTTATCATGTTTTTTCGTATATGTTTTTTAAAATGTTATTAACTAAGTGTATTTTGTTTCACTATACAGGGGGCTCTTTGGATGTTTACAGAAAAATTCCAGAACATGTACTGGGAAGAATAGCTGTAGCTGTGAGTACTTTGGGGTTTTGTTTTTACTGTAATAACATTAAGCACAGCTGAAATGTGTAGACACAATGAAAATAATACAGGAGGACCACCACCCCTCCCCACGAGAAAAAACCCAACAGAGTGTTGTGGGACCTTGAAAACTAACAAATTTATTATGGCACAAGCTTTTGTGGGGTCCACTTCATTACATGCATCTGATGAAGTGGACTCTAGTCCATGAAGGCTTATTCCATAATGAATTTGATAGTCTTCCGGCTGCCCTAATTTTTTGTGTTGTTTTTGCTGCCACGGGGTAAATATGGCTACTCTTATGGAAAGAGAAAAAACATGCTGCACAGATACTGCATCATTGTGCCTTCAGACCATGCCATGGCATACTCACAACCTGAATTTTTCAAGTATAAGCAGAGAATGTATCATAATTTTAAAGCTGGAGCGAAGACCAGTGGGAAGAAAGCCTTGGTGAAATGTCATGGGGTAGGGTGTTGCTGAACAATTGCTAAATCTGAAGCAGGCTTTGATAATTTAAGTGGTTTAAAGCATAACAAAGTTATTCTGTAATGTACCATTTAATTAAATGCCTGTTTTCCACACTCATTATACATCAAGCTGACAACTGAAATCCTTTAATCTAACACAGGCAGCTATTTAGGGTTCTTTCATTGTAATTCGCAACCCTGCTTCATTCTCTCCACTTTAGCTGCATGCGTGAAGAGCATCTTTTCATCTGATGTGGTCTCTTTGGACCAGTTCCAGATGGGCTTATTTTTTAGGCTCAGGGTGGTTTCTTGTGGTACATGAGAGTGTTTGGCTTTTTCTTTTTTTTAGGTGAGACTAAAGTGAAATAAAAGTGTTTCATTTTTGCTGTTTATAAGATTTGATTGTATTATAAAATAATCGTTCATATAGCTCACAGTAAATGAAAAATATTTTACAGCCCTGAATGTCTTTTGCATTTTAACAACAAGCAGCTTGAGGTGGCATCTTTTGAGAATTTTACAGGCAGGGAACTCATGGTGTGTCCAAGGCCACGCAATGAATCTGTGGCTAACCTGAAATGAAAGTTAGAACAAATTTTGAAAATTTGTCTTTAAGGGATTGTTTTAGGTAATTTAAATCTTACAGCTGCAGCTCAGTCTAGTGCCTATGGAGCAGCGGGAGCCGTGTGATCAGAGTCTCTAAAAACAACAACAAAACTAATGAACTACCAGTCAGCTGTGTAACAGAGAAGGCAGAGGGGGGAATCTAAACCTTTACTTGTTCTGTCTCCTGAACAGCCAACAGTTGGTGGGCATTTGGAATGGGAACAGTGGCTGTTTGAACATGGGTTTCCCCTTCAGCTTGTGGGAACCCTATGCATGTGGGAACCCTCCAGTTGGAGTAGGGCCAGGGTCTTGCTGATGCATTTTAAGAGATCAATCTTAAGTATCAACTTGTCAAATTCAGTTTGCATCTCTCCTCACCTCGTCTCGAAAATCCCTAAATTCAAGAACAGCACTCTTCTTATAGGAATCCAGTTTGAGAGAAAGTTTGATCTGAATTTGCACAAGCTGATGCTGATTAAGAGAACTCAGGGTTTTTTTTTGTCTCCAGATCCATTATGCAACAGTCTTGCCACTGAATGGTGAAGCCTCACCTGTTTGTGTGAGTGTCTTTTTTAAAAAATCTGTGAAAGCATAGCTTGGAGGCAGTCATAGAAGCACCCATTCTAAGTACATTCTTGAAGTTGGGCTACGAAATGTTCATAAGCTGCCTTTAGCTTGCCACTTCACACATTTATTTTCCTTTCCATTTCTGAAGCAGTGACACCATGCGCTGTATTTTGAGTGCTAATGTTGATTGAAGTTTTTCCCTGCAAAAGATGTGCACTTAAACTGTCAAGAGAGTGAGTGAGTGATGGCAGATATAACTACTATTTGTGTCAAGGCTTTGTCAAATCATTGTTGTCAAGCCTATTTTACTGAATGCCAGCAATACCTTCTGGAGTATTCAGTCAAAAGAAATTCTATGCCAGCATCTCTTTAACATAATGCTTAATACTTTGTGTCTACATTCTGAATTGGAAAATGGCCTCTCATTTAGTGTAAATGAATAGCTGTGATTTCTGATCAATGTACAGTGGGTTATGGGGCATCCTTGGATCCGTACTTGTAAAACATTCTTTAAAAAAAAAAAAAGTTGAAATGGAAAACTATCTGTTATTTGGTTAACAGTGTGCTTTTTATAACTGCTTTTTATAACTACTCATTCAACAGACACACCTCACCACAAAAGCACTTTATTAGCTCAGTTGAGTAGGTTTTTAGATTGGCAACATTCTTATATTTCCTGTTAAAAATCTATAATTAAAAATCAATGCAAACTGTGTACCTGTACTGTAATGAACAGAGAAATACATTTGCCTTTGGTGTGGGCTCAGTTCCCTGACATGTTGCAGCATACACAATTAAAAACAAGAATGTTCTCAGTCAGCGAGGGAATGGAGCACGCAGGAAATGGTTACCTCCACCAACATGGAAGGGCACGGCCAATCGAAACAGACGTACCCCTATGCCAAGGGGTAGTTCCTGCTGCCCTTAAGGAGGCAGCAGTGCGACTGCTATTGAAGAAACCTACTCAGGACCCAGTGGTATTTGACAATTACTACCCAGTTGCAAATACCCTTGGGGGTAAGGTACTTGAGAGGGTCATGGCAGGGCAATTGCAAGGACTCTTGGAGTATATTGATGATCTCTAGACCAATTTCAGTCTGGGTTTTGGCCTGGTTACAGGACTGAATCAGCCTTGGTCACCCTGATGGATAACCTTTATCAAAAGAGGGACAGGGGCAGTATGACTTTGTTAATTCTACTTGATCTCTCATTAATTTTTGATACCTTGACCATGGTATTCTCCTGGATCAGTTCCATGGACTGGGCACTGGGGGCACTGTGTCATAGTGGTTTCAGTCCCACCTGCAGGGTCAATGTCAAAGACTAACTCTGGACAATGGAGTTGCAGGTTTCTACTTGTCCCCAATGTTGTTTAATATCTATATGAACCTGCTGGGAGGGGTCTATCTCTCTAGGATATCTGAATGTGCAAGTCCTGGATCAGTGCCTACAGTCAGTGATAAGCCGGATAAGAGCTAGTAAACTGAGGCTGAATCCTGATGAAACAGAGGCCCTATCAGTGAGTGATTCCCAAATCTGGGAGATAGACTCACTGCCTGTCCTGGATAAGGTTACATTCCCTCTGAAAGACCATGTTCATAATCTAGGACTACTCCTGGATCCACCTTTGTCACTGGAAGCCCAAGTGGCCATGGCAGCTCAGCTTGCCCACAGTAGTATAGGCACTAGTAACCTCAAGAATAGATTACTGCAATGTGCTCTATGTGGGTCTGCCCTTAAGGCTGTTCCAGATGCTGGAGTTAGTGCAGAACAAGCTGCCTCCTTTTAGCCTGTAACAACTTTACTGAGGGAACTGCCCTGGCTGCCTGCTGGCTACTTGGCCAGGTTTAAGGTTTTGCTATTGGTGTAGAAAGCCACGAACAACTTGTGACCAGGATAACTGAGAGAGCGCCTTTTGCCTTAACGGTTGGTCACTGAGGTCTCAGATGAGGACCTCGTGTAGTTCCGCATGGACCTACAGTCTGTTTGGAGTCCACTCGGAACAGAGCCTTGAGTGTCCGGGCTCCCCTGCCTGTTGATGTCAGGCAAGCACCAACACTTCTGTTTTCGGCACCTGCTGAAGACATTTCTATTTAAACAAGCCTTCCCTGATTAACCAGCCATGGTTTTATTGTTGCAATCTGATCTGAAAGTTTTTGATTCTGTATTTCTATTATTATCATCTCTTGGCATGCGTGTGCGTGCACGCATAGAGGAGTTTCCCTGTGGCTTATTCACACTCCATTGCAGTACTGCTAGGAAGCCTGGAACTCACTGCCATAGGATGTAGCGATAGTAATTAGCTTTAAAAACGGATCACGACCAGTGGTGACTGTTTATTATAGTCAGAAGTGGACAACAAGTGTAGCTAGGGTATATGTTGACTCATCCCAATTGTGGCCCAATATGTATTTATTTCTTTTTTAATGTTTGCAGTGCAGTAAAAAAAATTAATTTTAACTCTAGATTATAAAATAAAAATACATATCTGTGTTATATATTTATTAAACACCTTCAATCATTTTTTTCTCTGTCCTTCATTTGTAGGTTGTTAAAGGCCTTACATATTTGTGGAGCTTAAAAATTTTACATAGAGGTAAGTTGTGGATTTGTTCTTACATGTTCCAAGTGCATATCTTAGCTCATTCTAGTGGTGAAATCTGAAAGATTAACTGTCTTATGCTGAAATTAGTGTTTTTAAGGAAACAGATTACTTCATCTGTTGCATGAAAATTTGTCTGGATACAGATAAACCAAGGTTTCAAGACAACTGAGAATTATGGGAATTCAAATTGTTTCTAATGCTTGGAATGCTAAATATTGTGAATATCATCCATAAGCAAATGAGAAACAGTTTACATTTTGATCTTTCTATGGCCATGTGCCCATCAAAAGTAATTTGTCAGAGGGGTGTGTCAGCTGCACCGTTTGCCAGTAATTTAGCCCCTTACTGGAGCTCCTGAAGTCCCTGTATAGTTCAGTGTTCCGTGCTCTGGAGCCTGTTTGGCTCTTGTCTTGCCAATCTTCTTTTTGGGGACGGACTAGTTACCCCAGCCGGCTCTAGGAGTGGGTGAGCTGGGTGCTTGCCCTGGGTACTCGGGTGAGCTGTGTGATGGAATTTTGTTTAATCTACTGTCTGCAATGAAGTAGGGAGCGATAAAAAGCAGTGTTTTTCAAAGTTCTACAGGTTGTTTGGATACTAATTACAAAAAATAATGTCTATCAATTAGCTTTCAAGTATCCCCCACCCCTAATTTCCAGTTAGATGTCATGCATTCTAGATAAAAAAAAACCAGCAGAATGCAGCTTTACTTTGAGTCAGGCTTACCAAGTGCTATAAGCTCTACAAATATTACATAAACACTAGGTAGAAGCTATAGATGGCTAGAGGGTCCCGAAAGTGTTCCTTACCCAGGGTGCTGCTTAGCTTAGGGTCAGCTCTGTGCTCAATCTGATGCCCAGAACAGACTGTATGGCAGATACTGTGTGGCACGCACACACATATATGCATACATACAGATGATGACAAACTTCAGAAAGGGCTGCATTTTCATCTGGAGCAGGCACATGTGCCATCATTTGCTGAAACATGTAGACCAGGGAAATAGCCAGGGAAGTGAAAAACATTCACTGTGAACCCAGCCTGCAGAGTTTGACCAGAACAGAAATGCTTCTAATGACACAGCCATCTAATCTTTAAATGAGCTGATTTGTGCATGCACCCTTGAGATCTTAAAATAATCAACAACCTTTAGAAGAAACATGCAAACAGGATCAGAACAGCTGCAACACAATTGCTAATGGACAAGAAAAACGTTACTTAGGTTGTGTGGCTGCTGATTATGATCTCTTAGCGATTCACATCTCTAACTAGGTTTTGTATTGCTCAGCTTCCTTGAACTTTGGAATTCTGCACTCTAATGCTTATGCAATCAAGGTGGAGAGTGTGGTTTTTAAAAATGATTTTGAATAAAAAGGATTGTGTGAGTTTTTAAAAAATCTATTTGCTCTTGAACAAGGCGACTAAAATGTTTCTGTATTCAACATCCTGACCCCCTCCTTGACAGTTCGGTAATGGCAAGGAAAGAGCACCCATGTCCCATTCATCCAGTAGTCTGGTAAAAACAGCTCAGATGGAGGTGGAATGAAAAGGCGTCTGTTCATTCTCCATAAGGCTTGTCTCATATAAATAATTTGTATTAAGGAAACAATTGTGATGATGGGAACATAATGTCCCATTTTGGCTCTTGTTTAAATTCTTCCACATTCAAAATGGGAGTATTAATCACAAACAGATGCTCTGGGAGAGTATTACACATGTACACAGTGCTTTCTCTTATTTATTTTTCTTATACAAAGAAATGAACATGTTTGATTTTTTAAAAAAAAACAATAACAACCCACCAAAACATAAAATACATTTTGTGGTGGGTTTCCTGATGGCTGGTTGCCTCCCCTCTGTCTGACGTTCTAGTGAACTCTCTTGCTCCAGAACAACAAAAACATCGCCCTTTCCAAAAGCCAGCGCCCCCTTCCAAAGCCAACTAGAGTTAGCCTCTTTGGATGGCTGCTAAATAAATGGAAGGAATAAATTCCTAATACAGACTTTTATAGCTGTTATTTTAATGGGTTAATTAAAACCGTAATGTAATTGATGCTAACAGCATTAATAGTGTTACTTTAATGTTGAGATACAATCTAAATGGAGCTCCATACATGTTGTGGACTTCCAAGGCCATGCACTTAGCTAGAGTGACCATATGGAAAGGAGGACTGGGCTCCTGTATCTTTAACAGTTGTATAGAAAAGGGAATTTCAGCAGGAGTCATTTGTATGCAATCAGCACCTGGTGAATTTTCCTCTTCATCACAGTTAAAGCTGCAGGAGCCCTGCCCTCTTTTGTATCTGGTCAAGAAGACTTTATTTTGTATCTGGTCAACAGCTTTAACTGTTGTAATGAAGAGGGAATTTCACCAGGTGCTGCAGGCATATAAATGACACTTGCTGAATTTTCCTTTTCAGTACAACTGTAAAAGATACAGGAACCCTGCCCTCCTTTTCACAAGGTCACCCTAATTTAAATTGTTCCAAATCCCAGGGATGGGATGGGTCAAATACAAGGGAGCGTTGTTGCATGGAGAGAAGCATGTGCACATCCCTCAAGATTACAACCATGGTATTCACCTACTACTACTACTAATTATTATTATTATTAATATATTTATTTCTTACCTGCCTCTCCCTTTGGATCGAGGCAGGGAACAACATTAGTACAACAAATCAACACACCTTAAAAATTCTTGATTCCACATTCCACTTTTGTAAACTGTCCAGAGAGCTTTGGCTATGGGGCGGTATATAAATTTAGTAAATAAATAAATCTGGGTAGGCCTGCTGGAAAAGGCTAGTCTTTAAAGCTGTCTTAAATTCAGAGAGAGAGAGAGAGAGAGAGAGAGAGAGAGAGAGAGAGAGAGAATTTTACAAATCTCCTCTGGCAAGCCATTCCACAATCTGAGGGCGACAGAAGAAAAGGTCTTCTGGGTAATAGTTGTCAGAGGACCTGAGTGTGCGGGGCAGACTGTACGGGAGAAGGCGATCCCACGGGTAACCTGGACCCAAACCATGCAGGGCTTTAAAGGTAATGACCAACACTTTGTACTTTGCCCGGAAACTAATTGGCAGCCAGTGGAGTGATTTTAATGTTCGGGTAATATGCTCACCCCTAGATGTACTGGTGACCAACCTGGCTGCCATATGAATGTATCACAGGGCTAACCTACTGGTAGTAAGTTTAGGACTGACAAAAGGAAGCACTGCTTTACACAGTGGATAACTAATTTATGGAATTCACTGCAGCAGGATGCGGTGATGGCCACTAGCTTAGATGGCTTTTTAAAAGACTTGCAGAAGTTCATGCACAATTGACTTATCTGTCCTGCTGTGGTTGGTTGAAGCTCAGTCCTGAAGCAGCCTTGGGGTCAAATTCATCTCAAAAGTTCACAGGCAGGCAGAGGTCAGAAGCACAGGCAAACAGTCCAACACACACAACAGGAACAGAGACAGAGTCTCATCAGGACTCCCAAGGATCTGAAACACAACAGGTGAGTCCAAAGAGAACCAGAGTCAAGGAAGCAAGGTTGGGGGCTAAAATAAGGTGTTGTTCTAGCAACTCCCACTACCTGGGAGTGAAGCTTATAAGCTGGAGCTTACAGGGCCCTGCCCAGACTCAGCTGCAACATATCAGGGTCTTCTGGGAGAAGCAACCTTGTGAGGAGGGTCCTACTCACAAAGAGTCCTGTATTCATGAGGAGGTTTGTAAACAGGCACTCCTTCTCACAGAGGTTGTTTTATCCTGCCTCTTGAGATGCCGTTGCATAGGTAGTCACTCAGCCTCTGTCTCAGAAGTGGGTGTCATAAGTACATAAGAAGAGCCCTGATGCTGGATCAGACCAAGGGTCCATCTAGTCCAGCACTCTGCTCGCACAGGGGCCCACCAGCCATCGGCAAGGGATGAACAAGCAGGACGTGGTGCAACAGCACCCTCCCGCCCATGTTCCCCAGCAACCGTCCCGTCGTCTTGCAGGGTTTATTTATTTATTTATTTATTTTGAAACATTTGTATCCCGCCCTATATCACTAGGATCTCAGGGCGGCGAACAGATAAAATTATACAATATAAAACAATAAATATGCACAGCTAAAAACAAATTAATCCATTAATCAAGTTCAAACCAGTGTATAATTTAAAAGCAGTAAAAGCAATTAAATCAGTTAAAACTATGTGCGAGCTTGGTGAGTTTAACCATTAAAGGCTTTGTGACCATCTCCCCAGAGGGTCCAGTCTCCTGGTCTTCTAGCATGGGCTACTCTTTAATGCTCTTTGTCTTTGGGAGCTGTAGCTGCTCCTCTGAAGAAGATTCCTCCAGTGTGAACATGAGACTATCAATGACTGCTACCCATGATAGCTAGATGTGGCCTCCGTGTTACAGAGGTGATCTACCTCTGAATGATGGGAACAAGGGGAAAGCCACCTGCCCTGCCCTGCCCTGCTCTGTGAGTGTCCCAGTGCCATCTGGCTGGCTTCTATTTGGAACAGGATGCTGGACTAGCTAGATCTTGTTCTTCTGATTTGGTAGCACGGATGCTGCATCTTATTGTTACCCATCCCTGAGCCCTTGAGATTAGATGAGTTGAAAGTTTGCTCAAAGGAATCCCGCTGTGGTACTTTGCTTACGAGATGAGAGATGAGGCGGCATAATCCTCTCCATCTGCTTAGCTGGGACAGGCTGCCGTTTGGCTCCTCCTCTCCCAGAAGTCTGGGAGAAGCAACCTTGTGAGGAGTCTCTTTCTTGGTGGCTATTCCTCCTTCTCTTTTAATATTTATGTAATTTCATGTTAAAATCAGTGCCTGAATTTTCTTGGTTTCCTATCCCCTCTACTTTTTTGCATTGCATCTCTTGCCAAGCCTGTGGGTATGGGCACTGTTGCTGTTCTTTTAATTTTAGCACCGTGCTAAAGATGCATTTAATGCAAAGTAAAAGCTGTATGACTTTGCTTCATGATTGTGTTTGGCTCTTCCCGTACAGACGTGAAGCCCTCAAATATGTTGGTGAACACGAGAGGCCAGGTCAAGCTATGCGACTTTGGGGTTAGCACACAGGTATGGTCCCTCCACCTTCTTCCACCCCTGTCTCCGTTTCCCTCCCCGTCAGGCCACTGTTCGCTCTGCTTCCCGAACTCGCCACAAGACAAACGGAGCCCCCCGTGCAGCCGGCTCGCCTCGTCTGGGAACGTGCGGTTTATCCTTTTAATCTCCTGGTGACTTTTCTTCATCAGAATATGATTGTTCATTGTTTAATGACAGTAAAAACTGCTGATATTGTAATTACTACTTACGAATAGCAAACTTCATTGATATGCAGCTTGGCTACGAAAGCGTTTGGGCCAAACAAAAGGGAGGGCAGGCCGAGGGAAGCGCCTAGGGAGGCTGACTGGCCCACGGTAAAAATTAATATTGGGAGCCACAATAGTGGTGGGCTTCGACAATGTGCAGCACAAATTTTAATTAATTTCCATTTTGGGTTTCCCCTGAGAACCTCTGTGATACTGACCCATGAGCTTGCTGCGATGTTGAATTGAATTGCAGCCACCTTTCCTCCCAGCCAAACATGAGGACCAAAGAGAAGGTCACTGCTGCATTATACGTTGTCAAAGTCTGTTGTCCCTTTAGCATATTTAGTGCTCATTCCAGCCTGATAATGAAGGTGGCTTTATTCACATCTTGAGCCAGCTGACAGTGGGGGGGGGGGGAGGAGGAGGTGGGAAACTGACTGAATATGCTGCAAAAAATAAAATAAAAATAAAATCCTTCTTCCAATAGACTTTTTATATCCAACTGGTTGGTGGGGTACTAAAAACTCTAAGCATCCTGTTTAAAACACAATTGTCTTTAAGGTTATCTGCCATAAACTTAAATGTTGTGGTTGTTTTAAATTAGGGCTCTTGTTCAAAAGGAAAGGGGAATTTAATCATTTTTAATGCCTTCACAGGGAAATTTGACTCCCCCCTCCCCCTTCATATAATTTTTAGCTGATTTATACATAGAATGATTGTAGGTTAAATGAGAAATAATTGCCCGTTTTATTCCCACATTATCTTTATATGGCTCTAACAGGCTGTTTTGTCTGATAGCTGGTGAATTCCATAGCCAAGACGTATGTTGGGACAAATGCTTATATGGCGGTAAGTAAATTTATGCAGATTCTTGTATTATACACTAAAAAAACCTTTTGTGGGCTGCTCAGTTTTGTCTGCAATTTAGTTTAGCCTCTAGTTCTTCTACTGTCATATGCGTCTTGAGGTGTTTTTTGTAAGTAGATATGAAAATAAGAAGAAAGTCTATACAAATGTGAAATGCAGCATAGTAATATATGAAAAACCTATGGTGCACATATAAAGGTCCCGTGCCTGCAAGGTCTACCCATTCACTTTGATAGATGAGGCAGCTCAATGTCACAAAGAGAACAGCCCGTATGCATGGGCATAGGAGGACATGTGGAGCTCTGCAGCAAAGCACCTGATTTGGGGATGCCCAAGGGAGATTTACGTAAAAATCTGTGCTCTACCGTGAACGTCCCTGTGGGTGATCTTTGACCTTCTGTGCTGCCTCAGTGTAACCGGGGGTTGTAAGAAGAATGGTAACAGCGCTAGAAGTAGTGTTGGAAAGTGCAGTGGAAATAATAGGTGCAATTGAATTGCATAAAACCAAGAAAATGTTTCTAGCTTGTATCATGAAGTTCTTGGGTTGGGACGTGTCGGCTCTGGCCATGCCAAAAGGTGACTGGTAGGGATGCTGGAGGATGACTTCCTGCTGTCAGAGAGTTGGGGGTTTAAACCCAAGAACTGTTGTTGTTTAAATGGATACTGTTGTTTTATACAGTTGTTTTTGTATTTTTGATGGTTTAAATTTTGTATACTTTTTAACGTCCACTGTTTTTAACTTTTGTAAACCGCCCAGAGAGCTTCAGCTCCGGGGCGGTATATAAATTAAATAAATAAATAAATAGGGATCTTCCTTGTCTGAGATGGGGGCTTAACCCATTGAGCTACTTTGGGCGCTGAGGCCTCAAGAACAGATCAGCGTCTGCAACTGGTGGGCAGTATGAAGACACTGAACTGGATGTTGGCCACCTTCTCTTGCCTACAGAGTTGTTCCTGCCTGCTGCTGTTCATGCTTCAGTACTCCAACTGCTTTGAGAAAAGAGGATATAATGTGTGAGCCTTATTTGCATTTGGGCATGTTTGCAGGCTGGGTGTGTGTGTGTTCAGATGCGCATCCAACCCACTTAAATTGGGCTCGTGTCATTCATAATATGAAATGGATGGTGCTGCCAGCAGATTGGGCACAACCTCCTATTATTATTATTATTATTATTTATTTATATAGCACCATCAATGTACATGGTGCTGTACAGATAACACAGTAAATAGCAAGACCCTGCCGCATAGGCTTACAATCTAATAAGTTGTAGTAAACAATAAAGAGGGAAGGAGAATGCAAACAGGCACAGGGAAGTGTAAACAGGCACAGGGTAGGGCAAAACCAACAGTGTAAAGTCAGAACAAACTCAATATTTGAAGGCTATAGGGAAAAGAAAAGTTTTGAGCTGAGTCTTAAAAGCAGTGATTGAGTTTGTAGTTCTCAAGTGTTCTGGAAGAGCGTTCCAGGCGTAAGGGGCAGCAGAAGAAAAAGGACGAAGCCGAGTAAGGGAAGTGGAGGTCCTTGGGCAGGCGAGAAGCATGGCATCAGAGGAGCGGAGAGCCCGAGTGGGGCGATAGTGTGAGATGAGAGAGGAGAGATAGGCAGGAGCTAGGCAGTGAAGAGCTTTGAAGGTCAGTAGGAGAAGTTTATATTGGATTCTGAAGTGAATTGGAAGCCAATGAAGAGATTTCAGAAGTGGAGTGACATGGTCAGAGCGGCGGGCCAAGAAGATGATCTTAGCGGCAGAGTGGTGGACAGAGACCAGCGGACTGATGTGAGACGAAGGAAGGCCAGAGAGAAGAAGGTTGCAGTAGTCCAACCGAGAGATAACCAGTGCGTGAACGAGAGTCTTGGCAGAGGAGACAGACAAAAATGGTCGAATCCTGGCAATATTATACAGGAAGAAACGACAGGATTTAGCTACTGCCTCGATGTGAGGAGTAAAGGAGAGCGAGGAGTCAAATATGAAGCCAAGACTACGAGCTTCCTTGACCGGAGTAAGCGTAACATCGTTGACAGTAAGGGAGAATGAGAGGTGAGGAGAAGGTTTAGGAGGAAAAACTAGCAGTTCAGTCTTTGCCATGTTAAGTTTCAAACGACGATGAAGCAGCCAGGCTGAGATATCTGAAAGACATGCCGAGATACGATCGTGAACATCTGGAGAAAGTTCCGGAGATGAAAGATATAATTGTGTATCATCGGCATACAGGTGATATTGGAGGTCGTGAGATTGAATGAGCTTGCCCAAGGGCAGCATGTATAGAGAGGGCAGCAGGCGCGGTGTCGGTGCCGTTGCCACCTTGTTTCTACATAAAGAGAGGTTTCTTGTGCTCCCACTGTTCGAGCAAGAACATGAACCATCTTGGATTGCAAACTGTCAATTTTCCTTGCTTTTCCAGTCATTGATTTGCTTTTTGTTTTTCTGATTGGTGTATCAGAAACTTTTAACCTCTTAAAGTTTGGAAGAGGGGATGTAGAAGAGCTCTCACGCATTACTCTTGGTAGTCTACCTTTCTGGTGGCCGCATCTCCAATCTCCAAAAGAGCTGGAACACTCTGGTTTACGTGGAGGAGACTTCAAACAAATTATTTCATCTAACTCCAGCTCCTCTCCTTGATTTCTTTAAATAGCAGTAATAATTAAATTGTATTATTCCTTTTAATGTACAAACCTCAATTACACATCTATTTCCCAGGTGTGCATTAAAGAAATTACTTTTTTTTCTTATTGTTTACGGATGACTGTGATACATCCATCTGTTAATTGAAAAAAGTGGGGATTAAAGCTATAAGACGTTTCATCAGTTCTTTGTCAGGACTGCTTTGCTTCTTGAAAGAATTTGGTTCCTGTCATCAGATTTATTTATTTATTTTTGGGTTTAATCTTAAAGGAAGAAAAAAATCTATAAGACTAGGAATGAAGAGAGAGGAGCAAAACTGTATCCCATTCCATCTGGTGCGCAGGGAATGAGATGGGCAGATGTAACTGTTTCGTGGGCCCCTTACAGTGCCTGTTCGGTTTGGAGTGCTGACATGGGGCTGAATAAAACGCAAACAACAAAAGCCAATCGACTTGTTTCAAACACAAAACAAAATACATCAGTGCAATATGCCCCCACATGTGTCTACACAAGGAGCGACTTGCCTGGAGTACATATGCAAACACATTTCTTTCCGAAGACTGGAACACCAGGTTTTATAGCAAAATTCCTGCCCCACATCCAACTGCTGCAAGCTTCCTGCTCAAATATATTTACAAAGGAACATCTTTAGTGGTGGATCAGGTGTCTCATGGCTGGCCTGCTGTTGCTTGGCATACGAGCCACTCAGAAACGTTGCCTCAAGCTATCAACAGTGTTTTCCCTCTCCTTCTGGCCCTACAGCTGTGTTACCGGCAGCCCGCTTTAAGAAATTTGCAAGGTGATGCAGAAGCAACATGTCTGTGTCACCCTTACAAGTTTCTACTCAGAAGCATTTTTCTTAATAGTATGACTATATGCTTAAAATTGCAGCAAGCAACATACAAAAGGTTAGAAATGGGCTAATACCTGCCCAACAGCTTCAAGTCCGAAGCAGGTGGGCAAGTGGGCAGTTGTTTGTGCAGCTCTGTTTAGCCCCTAATAGGCTGCTAAATTTCAGTCAAGGTGTTGTGGAAGATTTAATTCCACTAGTTAAAAAAAGCATCATCAAAAGTTAGATGGCAGAGAGATCCCCAGAGCTGTATGTTCTCCATGATGATTTATGTACATGTGAATTAAAACTCTGTGTAAAAAAAAACCTGGATGCAGATTTAGCCAATTTGCATAATCTGTTCTGTGATTATTATTTTTTGCGCAATTCTACTTCTGCTAGTCACATAAAGGAACATGGGGCTGGGTGTATACCGGGCACTGAAACGCTGCGCTCTGATCAGTTGCCCACACATTTTCAAGTGTATGTTTGCCGCCATAAGGGCTTGGAACAAAAAATGAAATTTCCATAAAGCAGAATTCTTCACCAATACTACGTTCTGTGCTTTTTATGTGATGCATTGCAGCATACATTTCTACTTACTTTTTCTTGTAATACCCTGGTTGTGACTGAATATGTGTACTTCACAAATGTGGATCAGACCAAAATCCTATCTGGTCCAGCATTCTGTTCACACAGATGCTACAATGCGAAGCCCACAAGTAGGACATAAATGCATTAGCATCTTTCTGCTCATGTTCCCCAACATTTGATATACAGAGGCGTATGCCTCTTATACCGAAGGTAGTGTATAGCCATCAAAAAATCCGAACTTCAAGTATAACCTGATGGGATCTGAGCTGGCGGTGACCTTGGGGTTGCAGTGGACAGCTCAATGAAAATGTCAACCAGTGTGCGGCTGCTGTAAAGAAGGCAAACTCCATGTCAGGCATTATTAGAAAAGGAATTGAAAATAAAACTGCCAGTATCATACTGCCTTTATACAAATCTGTAGTGCAACCACACTTAGAATACTATGTACAGTTTTGGTTACCATACCCCCCAAATATTGTAGAGCTGAAAAAGTGCAGTAAAGGGCAACTGAAATGATCAAGGGACTGGAGCATCTCCCCTATGAGGGAAGTCTACAACAGCTGGGATTGTTCAGCTTGGGGAAAAAGAGGCTAAGGTCAGACCTGATAGAGGTGTACAAAATTAGGTATGGTATAGAGAATGTGGATAGGGAGAACCCGGTGTCATCCCATGAAGCTGATTAGTCAGTGATTCAGGATAGAGAAAATGAAGGACTTCTTCACACAGTGCATAGTTAAACTCTGGAATTCACTGGCACAAGATGTAGTGATGGCCATCAATTTGAATGGTTTTAAAAGAGGGTTGGATAAATTCCTGGAGGAGGAGAAGGTATCCATTGCTTACTAGTCCTGATGGCTGTGTGCAACTTCCAGTATCAGAGCCAGTAAGCCTGTATACACTAGTTGTTGGGAAACATGGGTGGGAAGGTGCTGTTGCACCATGTCCTGCTTGTAGTTTCCTGGTCAACAGCTGGTCGGCCACTGTGTGAGCAGAGTGCTGGACTAGATGGAGCCTTGGTCTGATCCAGCATCAGGGCTCTTCTTCTGTTCTTATATTCGTCAGGGCTAGTAGCCATTGATAGCCTTATATTCTATGAATTTGCCTGGAGTTTCCTCCACGATCCAGCAGCCATGGTGGTGCAGTTAGCAAGCAACTAGCATCTAACCCCCTTTTAAAGACCCCCAGTTCAGACCCCACTTCAGACAAGATCAGGAGTAAGGCATAACTTACCGAATAGACCCTACTGGTTTTCTTTTGTTCATAGGAACTCAGCTCAGATGTGTGCTAGTCAATTCTGTCTGCTGGGTTTTACTTGTGGGATAGTTCTGTCTCTGTAGTGTCTAGAAGGCTGAGTCTTAAAGATCATTTAGGCCATTGTGTCTGTGTTTTTTATTTAACATTTACTTGGCGCTAAAAGCTCCTGACCTGGGATTAGCGGCTGCAAGGAAGCATCCTCAAGCACGTTCGACTGGCACTAATTTGGGCACATTTGTTTTTCTCTAAAGGCTTCTGGGTTATTATAGAATGGAGGGAGGAGAAGTTGAGCAAGGTGCCTGAACTAGACAGGTGCATTAACAGCACAGTGGGAAAGAGAGTCTCGTCAAGTCTTTTTATTGTTCCATTTCACACTGTACTTGACCTTGGCGATACCTAGAGCATAGCTTCTGAGTAAAAGAGCTGGCTAGCTATTTTGCGTTCCTGGAATGGTATTAAACTGGCCGCTAATTGGTGTGATCCAAGCCTCTTTCATTTGCTAGTTGCAGTGTACATTAGCTTGGGAACATTTAAATGAAAGCTGGATTTTGGTGGTGTCCTTGTTTCCTTGCAAAATACGTGCCAACAAATATGCTAGCTACTTGAATAAAATGAGAGACATGTAACTGGGAGTGTGTATAAGGAAGGCGATGGGGATGTGTTCCAGAATGGTTCAAGATGGCTAATTTTGTTTTGATTGTTTTGTTGCATATGTTTAAATTTATTATAATCTGATCAGATTGAGTGGGATTAAAATGGAAATAAATAGCACTGAAGTATTCTTATAGTGAGGACTGACCTTGCTTCTATGGGGCTTCCAAGAAGTTCCTTAATTGTGGCATTTTTAGGAGTGCTGCAGATGGAGGGAAATTAGCCCCCCGAGGACACTTGGGACCGTGTGTTGCTCGTGTATAGAAATGTATGAAGAGAGGATGGAGGCAGGAATACACAAGGAAATTTAGCACCAAATGGAAGCCTTTGGGCAAAGAGTTCAGCAGGCAGAGAGTGGAGCATATCGATTGAGATTTGAGGGCCAGCACTCCTTGAAAGTGGAGTGGAACCTAAAGCATACGGCCCGCTTGACTGGGGTGGTTAGTTAGCAGAGAGCTTGTGAGGCAGTTCTAATTACAAGCTGGGGACTAAAGGGTTCACAGTGGGTGCTCACAACGGACCCAGTTATTGCCCAAGGGGCAGTATGCCAACCTCAAATGTATCTTTGCCCAGCATGTTAAAATTGCATCATGCATGGTGGCAACCGGTAGTGTAGGGCCTTGTTTAATTTCACCAGTGAAGAAGCCTGCCTGCATTCCCCTTTGTGACGCAGCTGCATCCTGCAAAGTGAACACTCATCCTGTGGTGGTGCCGTTCTTGACTGAAGCCTCCTCTCCTGTCAACATTGTCTCATGGGTCCCAGTCAGATGGGTGAAAGGCAGAATTTTTAGGCCCTCTTCTTGACTGGATTTGCTGGGTGGAGAAGATGAAACCATTCAAATATTTTGTTTAGGGCACCAGAATATTTGGGGGGGGGGTGTTCCTTGCCCTAAAACTTTGTATTCAAATGCACCCTGTGATTCTGAAATCATCTGCATAAACAATTAACTTTGTTTCCACATTGTGCCAGCATCTGCCAAAAAATGAAAATCTGAGAAAATCAAATGTTGTTATCAATATTAATTAGTACAGTAAATGCCTTCAGTCATTTTACCAAAACTTGAGAATCTGAGCTTTCACTTTCCTTGCAAGATTTATGTCATGTTATCACCTCTTGACATTTCATTAAGTCCAACTATCTCCTCTCCCTCCTCCCCACCCCGTATTTGTTTTTAACAGCCAGAACGAATTTCAGGAGAGCAATATGGCATTCACTCTGATGTTTGGAGTCTAGGAATTTCTTTTATGGAGGTAAGTGCATTCTTTCAACTATACAAAGAGCACAGTTAAGTTTGAGCCTTGGTTCATACAGGTTTTTAAAAGTGGCTTCACATCCTATGTACAGGGAAATAACATAATTAGCCAAGGTGTCCATGCTGATGCCCAGAGCGGAGCAGTTCCATTCATGCCCCCACTCTTGAGGGAAGGAAAGCATTTTGTGGGGGGAGGGATCTAGAGGACCAGGAGTTTGCTCACATTCTACTTGCACAATTACGGTGACAGAGCTGCTGTGAATGAGGAATTTATAAACATATTGCAATGTGACTGTACTTTGGAGTGTGCTTTGATGCGTTCAGTGGTATAAAACTATCATTCTATGTTGCATTTACAATGGATTTGTTCTGCAGGAAGAAGTCCCGTCCCCTCCATATGTACTGCTTCATCTTTTAGCCATAGAAGGGACTTAGAATTCAGCCTCCCTCTCCTTGTATACATGCCTGCAACTTGGGCTGCCAGGTGGTAGGTTTGCTTTGCTTGACATGTAAACTTAGATGGGCCATTCCTGTGCCAAAGCGCTGGAGGGTGCTGAGGATGGGGTGGGTTCAGGGCAATTGCAGTATTAATTTCCTGAAGATTTCCTGGCATGATGGATACAATTTATATATGCTGGTTAGCATCATCATTATCTTCTTCATCATCTTAGCAGGTATTTTCTGTTCTGGCAACTGTGTCTAGCGTGGCTTGGCAGTGCAGCCTTTTCCCCCCTGCTTGGCTTTGGTTTGTGCGGCTCAGTCATGAACTCCTCTCTCAGCCTGACCTATCTCGCTCACATAGTTGCTGTGACAATAAATTAGGAGGAACCCTCCTACTTCCTCCTCGTTTTCATTGCATGGTGACCTATAAATAGTCTGCTGCCCCACAACGTAGCACGCGAGTCTTGTGGGGGCGGCGCTTGATGCCAGAGGGTTTGTGCATAGAGCACCGGCGGGCCTGGGCAGTGCCATCGCTTTCGGATAGGGAGGGCCTGCTGACTGCCTCTTCTTGCACAAACTCACTCCCCCCTTTCTCTTTTTGCCTGCTTCTGTCTCCCGAGTCAGATGCATGGAACAATTTGTCTCCGTGTGCTTTGTTAATTGGTGTGTCATCTGCTCCTCAGAGACCTCTCTTCAACACGATCATTGTTTTATTGAAGTGGTTTGAGTGATGCATTAAATGAGGAAAGTGAGGGAAACTGTCTTTAGAAAGATGAAGGTGATGCTCTGGGACGCCATGCAAGGTCATTGCCATTACAGGTGCGCCGTCTGTCGACACTGGAATGGATCAGGTAGCATTCCGAGAGGAGGTTATGCTGGAATTTCCAAATCACCTGTTTGAAGCAGTCTTCATGTCACTGAGCTTGCATGTTGATCTGAATAACTAGGTAAATGATCCAAGGAGGTTCTTTCCAGTACTTTCGTTTGAGAAAAGAGAACACGCTGGGACTTATTTCTGTCCTGTAACGTCATGACGTTGACGCATCCTGTGAAAGCAGAAACTCTCTCTTCTGAATGGTTCCAGTATTGAAAGTCTCTGGGTTGCTAGTCAAACTGCATGGGTTCTTGGGTGGATCACAATCTTCATTCTGCATCTTTCCTCAGCTCCTGTATTCGCCGAAGGGAAAGCCAATTCCCTGTCTTCAGGGATTCACGCAGTTTTCCTTCAGGAGCCAGACAATCCAGCTGCAGTTCCTTGTTGAGGCTAGAAGGACTATCTGGCCTTGTCTTTGGGAGGTGGATCCTGGGTCCCAATCTTGTGTGGCAAGCAAGGCCTTTGTGGGATCTAAGCTGTTTGGGGGAGTTCTAGAGCTAGTCCTAGTAGAGACTAGGAACAAAAAGGAAGCCTTCCCTACTACTAAAAAAGGACCAAAGAAGCAGATCTCATTTTCACGTAACACACACATAGTAACACATAATTCACATAACAACTGTGTTAAAAGAACTGCACTGGCTACCTATTAGCTACCAAGCCACGTACAAGTTCCGTTTTTTTCATATAAAGCCCTAAATGACTTGGGACCAGGATATCTAGCAGACCGCATTCCCTTATACATAACGTTCAAAATCAGCAAAGCAGGCCTTGGTGGTCATCCCAAAACAAACGGAATGTCGCCATAAAGTACCCAGATGGTGGACCTCCTCTGTAGCAGCACCTACTACCATCTGGAAGACAACCCTCATGTAGTTCAGGAGGCGGAAAATCTGACATCTTTTAAACACATCCTGAAAATGCACTTGTTCGCCCAGGCCTGGGCTGTAAATAAATTAATTATGCCGCTACATTTTACTGCTCCTTGAATTTTTACTGTAGTTGGAAGTGTGTTTAAATGCTGTGTTTTAATGTTCTGTTTATAATAGTATTTTAATATTGTGAACTGCTGAGAGATTTTATTATATTCAAGCAGTTTATAAGTGCCATAAATAAATAAATAAATAAAGTTCAGTTCTTTCATCCCTCTGAGCAGTCCTTCAAGGCTCAAAGATTGCTTGGGCTTCAAATCCAAGTGGCAGCACTCTAAGACTTCCAATGAACAGCTACCAAGGAGCAATTCTAGTCCGTCCCCTTCTTCCAACGGCAGCCAGGCCCAGCAAAACAATTGATGGCTCGCCATTCATCTCTCCCCTTTGCATTGGTAGGCATCTCCTGTCATTCGCAATAAAATGGGAGAGGGTTACCACTGAGGCGTGGGTCAGGGAGACAGTTGTTCTGGATTATGCTCTCGAGTTCACACAGTGCCCACAGGATCAGTTCTGGGTTTCTCCACGATCCAAGCGCAAGGAAAAACACCACCTCATGCTCAAAGTGATTCATCGTCGGTTGAATATTGGAGCCATCGAACTGGTGCTGATGGGACAGCAGTACTCCAGGATTTACTCAATTCTTTTTTTAGTACCAAAGGGAAATAGGTGGGTGGGTGGGTGTTCAGCCCATTCTTGATCTGAAATGGCTGAACAAGTTCATGGTAAAGAAATCTTTTCGTATGAAGACCTTGAAGTCCATTGTGGCAGTGATAGAACATTGGGATTTCCGGGCAGGTATTGATCTTTTAGAGGCCTACCTTCATGTCCCAATCCAAGTCACCCTTCAGAGATTTCTTCACTTCTGTTACAGTCCTGCCCATTTTCTGTTCAGAGCTCTTCCTTTTGGTCTCACCATGGCACCCAGGGTTTTCACCAAAGTGCTGGTTGCACCTGTGGCCCATCCGAGGTTGGAAAGAGTATTCCCTTATCCTTATTTGGACAACATTCTAATTCGGAGCAGTTCCAGAATTCAGTGTCTGAATGACATCCAGGCCATACTTTTATGCCTATGTCAACATGAGTTCATGGTGAACAAAGAACAGAGTTCCCGGATTCCATTCCAACAGTTGATACACCAGGGAGTTCTGCTAGACACAATCTCCTTTTTAATGTTCCTCTCCGAAGAAAGAGTTCAGAAGCTTGTGGAGGTTATTCACCTTGTCTTGGGATCTCATCAGGTTCCGCTCGTATCCCTGACACAGGTCTTAGGAAATTCAAATTGCTTTTTATTTCCTTTCAAGCAGCTTCCTTGGAGAGGAAGGTTTCCACTTCGACTCAGTCTAGGTGGCTACGCCAGTGTGTTGCAGAAGCACATCGGGCCTTGGGCAAGCCACCTCCACAAGGAAGTGATGACTGATTCCGTCAAGGGAGTTGCGACTTCTGCAGACTTTGAAGTAAGATCCCCCTGGAGGGATTTTCTAGGGCCGCCACCTGGACGTCAGTTCATACTTTTACGCATCATTATCAGATTAATGTCTTCACATCGGTGAAGCGGCCTTTGGTAGGAGGGTGCTTCAGAGTGTCTAATCATCAAAAAACCTCCTATAGTTTCTGTCTCTGCTTTTTTATATATATCCCAGAGAATCTTCAAATGCCCTCCTTACTCTGCCAGGGAAACAGGAATTTTCTTACCATAAATTTCCCTGTTATGGGGAATATAAGGATGGTGTTTGATCCATCCTGTTTTCTCTGTGTTTTTTTGTCATTCTTCTGGACAATCAGCTACATAAGAGGGTAGTAGTTAGGTTTTCCTTACTAGTACTTGTGTTTTCTTTATTTGGTTTTTTATCCTTCAGCCTGTTTGACTGACGTCTTTGGAAAAAAGTATGAACTAAAATGTAAAGATTGGCTGTTTCCCTTTCTTTCCTGGTAGTATTAAAAAAGATAAATTGGACAGGAACAGGAGAGACATGAGCCCTCTCTTGGGATGTGGTTATGAATCATGTAATATTGTGCTGGTGCCAGCGTTGTTGCCTTTGTGCTGTAAAACCTCCCAAGAGCTTCTTGCAACAATTGTTTGGGGTGTTTTGCTTGAGCTTCATCCCGTGCTGTCATTCCTATCTGGTCCCCAGAGCATGGTGTTTTTCTAGCAAATGTCTTTGTCCTAACATCCAGCCTTGGGCTGGTGAAGCAGCTGAGGATCTAGCACTGTTAAGTGCTAAAGGAATCATCACCATCGTAACCAAGAAGTGTCATTGCGCCTCTCACTGCCCTCACTTGTCTTGAAACAGTGCACCCCTCAATAGACCCTGCTACCGTAGTGCAGTGTCCTAGTCTCAGTACGGTTCTGTGTGGCACATCTAGCGCTAAACTGAACTCTCTCACTACTCAGATTTCTAGTACCAAGCAAACAGGGCTTGCAATATTGAGATGTGACAGTTGAGTGACGTCCCTGTCCGCATCCTTAGAAAGTCTTGGCCAGTGGTAGCTTTTATTTCACTACTGGAAGTTCAAGATGAGTTAAAGCTACTCATCTTTAACTCTGTGTCTGCTCCTCAAGGTAGGTCAGTATTAACTAATCCCATTTAAAGTAGCATTATTTCTGCATTCTTTGAAGATTTCAAGTAGTTGTTAATTGAACACGTTCGATGGATCTGGGCAGATTTCAGTAGCTATGGTACGATTAGTTTTAAATTACTTTTAACTACTATCCATACCACATTCCCAACCTTCTTTAATAAAAATCACCCTTTTATAACCAGCTATCCAAGGAATCAGCTAGTGATTTGGTGGCTTTAAATCACCCTGTTATAACAGACAGACCAAAAGGATGTGTTGCAGTCTTTAAAATATTGTTATAATAAAATGCCTTGTGCCTCAAGAGGCATCCCACAGACGACATCCAACTCGCAGAACTGCTCACACATCTAGAGCTTCTGACTGTTTCACTGCCCTCCCATGACCTCTGCCTCCATGCATTCGTTTTCCTGCTGACCATAGTCCCAGTCAACCCAGTTCCTAATTAATACTATGTACATGCACACAGCTATCAGGACCAGCAAAGCCACCAGGCGGGTGACTGCCCGAGAGTGATCTTGCAACCCTCAGTAAGTTAGAGCCAGTTCCTTAAGGGAGAAATACTACCTACTGAGAGGGAACTAACTCTGTTTTGGTGTCAGATTCTGTACATATTTAAAGTCGGCACAAGCATTGCTGAAAGCAGAAGGACTGTGTCTTTCTGTTTAGGTTGCCACGAATTGAGATTGTTTCCCAGAGCCAATGGTAGGTCAGTGTGACTTCCTCAGATGAGAAGACAGCTGGTGAAAACCACCACCCAATCTCATTTCTTTCTTTTGCAATTGGTTGTTTTGCATCATTGAAGGGCATACCTGAGAGAGTGCCTTCCTGCCCGATCACTGAGGTTGTCGGACAGCATGCTCCTTGTGGGTCCATGTGGACCTATGTCCCGATTGGAATCCACCAGGAGAAGAGTCTTTAGTGTAGTGGCCCCTTCTCTGCGGAACTCCTTGCCCCTGGAGGTCAGGCAGGCGCCGACATTAGGATACTTCTGGCGCCTCCTGAAAGCAACTCTGTTTTGAGAAGCCTTCCTCAGCTGACTAGCCACTGTTTTTCTGGTTCCTTTGTTTTTAAATTGTACAGTTTTAATTTGCATTTTCAATCTTTTATTGTTTATACCTGTGTTCACTGCTCTGGAATCTGTGTTAGATAATTGAGTGGTATATAAATATTGTAAATAATAATAATAATAATAATAATAATAATAATAATAATAATAATAATATCATCTCTTACTCATAAAGTTTAATGCAGGTGCCCTTCTATGGGGGTCTTTGGACTATTTCTGGATACACAGGCTAACCTTTAAATTCTTACTGTGTAATGTTATTTACCGTATCAATCATAGCGTGATGATACCAGCCTATATTTTAGTTTTAATGCCCCCTGGTTCTTCCCTGTCCTGCCCTGTCTGTTTCTGTGATTTTAGATTGTAAGCCATATGGCAGATTGTCTTGTTTTGCTTTATTTTGTACAGTGCCATAAACATTGATGGCGCTTTATAAATAAATGTTATTAATAATAATATTTATATCTAGTTGTATTCAGGGTAGATAACAACCATGTACCTGCAACCAGGGATAAAATATATTTTTTTAAAAAATATTTCTATATCACTCTTTATCATACCAAATTCCAGGGAAGTTTACAACAGTGTAGATAATAAATGATTTAAATCCTAATACAATATAGTATTAAACTACCATTAAACAACTATAATAAATGATAGCAAATAAAATTATGAAGCAGACTGAAGGATTCTACAAATTAAAAATCTAAAAACCGTCTTAATTGATGCTGAAAAGACAGTAAAGTAGATGCCAGGGGTCCCTCTTCAGGGAAGCTCTACCAAAGCTGGTGAGTCAGCTCTGCCCTCCCCTTTGGGATTACATAGCCCATTTCTGATAAGGAATGCATTTCGAGTAGGACCTCAACAGAAGATCTTAGGAGCTGGGCAGGCTGGAATGCAAAGAGGCGCACCATCAGATATTTGGGTTCCAAGCCATTTAGAGCCGGACTAGGCAAACTTCAGGCTTGTAGGATCTTCTCTGTGTTTTAGTGAGATCCACCAGCTGGATTCTGGTGCAAAAGACATGCATTTAGAATTAAAGAATTTTGAGCTCAGTAAATAGTGATGAACAGCAGAATTGAATGTAGCTCACAGTCCTTCCACTCACAAAAACACTCCTGGCTACCCAGAGCTTCCTTTATTTCAGCAGGATAATTGAGCTTGGGGAGTCATTTTGTTGCCGCTTTCGTTAAACCGTTGGTAGTCTGAAATCCTTGCTGAACTGCAAATCACCCAGGGATCTACCAGTTTATCGAGATCCACCTTCTGCATGGGCGTGATTTAGAGCACCTTACATAAAACACCTTGAGTTTTATCATAAAACTGTAGATTTAAACATAAATTTTCTGTCGAAGCTTCCTGGTTTAACAGGGAGTGGAGGGCAATGAAACAGGAGGGATGTCGGGTAGATTGCTGTTGGAGAAGACGCCGGGATGCGTCTGACCAAACACGGGCGAAGCACCATTTAAAGACCTGCACCGTGGCAGTTATGGCATAGAAGAAAGCTCACTTGTCTGCTCCTCAGTTCTTGCGTTCACAAAGAATGGACCAGCAATGGTTTTCCACACTGTGAGAGGCCTTATTTGCCACAACACTGGAGAGTGAGGAGCCAGAGCAGTCGGTGGCTTGCTGTGTACAATTTGCTTCATTCTATGTGGATAATGTTGCTTGGATTCGCCTTGACTTCAATATTGGAGCAGGTCAGAGTAACGTAACCTTGGCAATTGCTTGTCCAGTTGTTTCCGATTCTTTTCAGCTTGCAGATCTTGAGGATGTGGACAGGCTGTCTGGAGTGGTGAGGGGGGCCACCACCTGTGTATTCAACCCTTGCCCTTATTGGCTAATTAAATTGGCCAAGGTGGGACTGATGCTGTGGCTAGGGGAAGAGATTAATGGATATTTGCACGAGGTTGTTGGATTTTTTTGCATCTTGCTTAAAAGAAGCAGTAATAAGACGTTTATTAAAGAAAACTTCCCTTGACCCAGGAGATCTGTCTAACTATAGGCTAGTCTCAAATGTACAGTTCTTGGCTAAAGTGATTGAGAAGGTGTTGTTGTTGCAATTCCAGATGCATCTGGATGAAACTGGTTATCTGGACCCATTTCAATTGGGCTTTTGGGTGGGATATAGGACTGAAACTGCTTTGGTTGCCTTGGTGAATGACCTACAGCAGGAACTGGATGTGGGGGAATTGCAACCCTATTAGTGGTGTTGGCCCTCTCGGCTTTTGAAACCTTCAACCGTGGTATCCTTCTTTTGAAACCTTCAACCGTGGCACCCTTCTTTTGAAACCATCAACCGTGGTATCCTTCTTTTGAAACCTTCAACCGTGGTATCCTTCTTTTGAAACCTTCAACCGTGGTATCCTTCTTTTGAAACCTTCAACCGTGGTACCCTTCTTTTGAAACCTTCAACCGTGGTATCTTTCTTTTGAAACCTTCAACCGTGGTACCCTTCTTTTGAAACCATCAACCGTGGTATCCTTCTTTTGAAACCATCAACCGTGGTACCCTTCTTTTGAAACCATCATTTGTATCCTTCTGGAACACCTGGTGGGGCTGGACCATATGCATGCTGTTTTGCTATTGGCCTTTGGTGTCCCACAGAGTTCTATCTTGTCCCCAATGTTGTTTAATATTGACATGAAACCGCTTGGAGAGGTTGTTCGGAGTAAGGCACCGCATATGTGCTGATGACACCCAGCTCTATTGCTGTTTGTCACTAAACCAAGGAAGCAGTCAAAACCCTTGAACATTGCTTGTGTTTTGTAATAGTCTAGATGAGGGTGAAGACGGAGGTGTTGTTGGTCAGGAGAAAGCCTGACTTTAGGATTGCACAACACTTCCCTGTTTTGAAAGGGGTTGCGCTCCCCATGAAGGACCAGGTTCGTAGCTTGTGAGTGCTTCTTAATCCTATGCTGTCCCTGGATCTTCAAGCGATGGTGTTGGCAAGGAGTGTGTTTTGCATAGTAACACTTGGTGAGCCAGCTGCAACCCCTTCCTGAGTTGGTCTGACTTGGCAACAGTTATCCATGCTTTAATTACATCATGTTTAGACTACTGCAATGGGCTCTGCATGGGGCTACCCCTGAAGAGTGTCTGGAAGCTTCGGCTGGTACAAAATGCAGCAGCTAGGCTGCTAACCATTGCATATTTTGGGGACCTTATTACACCTGTCTTTAAAGACCTGCACTGGTTGCCAGTTGCTTTTTGGGCTCAATTCAAGATGTTTGGTTTTAACTTTTAAAGCCCTTAAACTGCTTAGGACCTGGCTATCTTCTTATGAACCTGCCTGGTTATTAAGATCTACAGGAGAGGCCCTTTTAAGGGCAATATTAACCACAGAGGCCCATTTGTTGGGTACATATGAAAGGGCCTTCTCCTGTGTGGAACCTAACTGTGGAATATGCGTCCTCAAGAACTACGATTGGTCCCCACTCTCTAGCCTTTTAGAAAGGGTGTGAAGATACGTTTTTAAAATCTAGCATTTTAAATTATATAGATTTGTTTTAACGTTTACTGTTTTTAAATTGTTTTTTAATTGTGTTAAGGTTTTATTTTAAATTGTTGTATGCTGCCTTGATGGCTTTTTAGCAAATTAATTAATAAATGAACAAATTGTGGAGCTTTTACTTGGCTCTGTTGTCATGAGAAATTGTACCATGCCTTTGGCAGATGTTTGGACACTGAAGAGCATTTCAGAACTACTGAGCAATCAGAGGAAGAATGCTTCTCTATGTGCCTTTGCTCTGACTTGCCACACAGATGGTAAACTTAAGAGGGCGCTCATGCTTAGAGATTGTCATGGGGTATGGGGCGGGGGAGCTATGAGCTATGTAGAGGTCAAACCAAGTAGGATTTGGTAGGTCAAAGACCAACACTTCTAAATTATTCCTGGAAGACTAGGAAGCTGGTGGCAGCATGGGGCGCCAATATTCAGTGCTTCCTGTGAGTGTGACATGTTCACATTGGGATGCAGCAGCTACGTTCTGGACCAATTGCATTTTTCAAACAGTGGAGCGTGTAGGTCTGCGAGAGACCAACAATTATAGTTGTTGTTCCGTTACGATTTTTGCCAGATGAAGGTCATCTGCATGAAACCCGCTTTTGCCTTGTGATAATGGAAGCTGATGTCCAGCTTTCGTGGTGTACGATGGCAAGTAAAGGTTTCAGTGCCTAAGGCCTGGGTCATGAATTAATAATTGCCTCCGTGGCGGGTGAGGTCCATCAGAAAAGCTGGGAAGGAAGACGTTGCCTTCCAGAGTGCTATCAATCACCCAGTGACCATAACTTCTAGTAATTAGTGTATTTTATGGGGCTCTGCTTCAGTGGCTTGCAAGCGCATATGCTCCAGTCGCAAGCGAAACTTAGGCAGAGTAATATTCCAGGATGATTTATCCACTTGCTGCGCTGGGAGGTAACCCTATATTAGGGAGAGATTGTGAACTAAGCTGCAATAAAGTGTAAGTTTAGGTAAAGTTTGCCCAGGTTGAGACCTCAATGTATCATTCTTTTTCCAGCGTTCATTGCTGGGCGACAATTGGCCAGCTTTGTGCTGGGGAAATAAATAAGATAATTATTTGAACAGAGAGGTGTACAAGCAAGGGAAGAAATACATATGATTATCGTAAAATCCGTCTATAAACCGAGCTCTTATTCTGAAACTCAAATGATCAGACATGTTTATTGCTGCTTTTGCTCTTTTTGTTACAAAAGCAGCTGAGGCGAACCAGAGTACAAAGAGATCAGCACCTCATTCTAGTACCCCTTGAAAGAAGTCTGTGGCACAATGGGAGCTCAGATCCGAGGGAATCAGATAGTGCCTAAATCACCAGCAGCATCTTGATCTTTGCCTCTTTATTCACTGGCTTCAGTTCTTTGGGTGAGCTTAGACTGCACAAATAATAGTCAGAAAATTGTAAGATGGACTCATTGGGATGCGCTTGCATTTCTTGGGCACATCATGTTTTAAATTAACTATGAATTATTTATACAGTACCATCAGTGTGAATGGGGCTTTTCCAAGTCCCTGCTCTGAGGAGCTTACAGTCTAAAATTTAACACAGGGAAAACAGAGGAAATGGAGATTCCCCATCAGGGATATATAGGGAAGTAACATGCCATTGGTTTAGTTGCCTGTGCTAAGGGTTATTTATGGCCTACATCCCAGTCAGGCATGGAAATTAGGAAAAGCACCAAAGTCTTCATGGAAAAGGTGGCTTTTGAAAAGAGATTTGAAGAAGGGTGGGCATCACGCAGGTGTTCTGGGAGGCAATTACAATTCTTCTCCAAGGTAGCACAAATTTTGGGATCCAAATAGATTATTTAAATGAAACACTGTTGCATATATTTGTCTATGTTGCCTGATTTATTCTTTTTCTACTCGCTAAGGTGGAGTAGGGGTGGGGGACATTGGGCTACGCAGAGTATCAAAGCCTTTTCCTCCAGGCCATTGGAAATACCGTTCAGGTCCTGAATTGCAGGCATTGATTTTGACTCACCAGCTTTAGAAAGCTTCCGGTAGCTTTACATGAATAAACCTTTCAGAAACGGGATTTCCATGCTTTTAAGTAATTGTAAAATGGTTTTCTAAATTGAAAACATACGTAGAATTTAGTGGTATTATACAAGTCCCTTTGATGATGGCTCTGTAATGAAGGTGAATTTAGGTTGGGGTTTTGCCTGGAGCTCCCAGAGGGCATGTTTTCTGCTTGGCCTGTTGGCATCTCTGCCCAGCCTAGGTGCAGCTGCAGACAGACAGACCTGTCATTTCATCTGTCTCTGTTACTCCGGCTCATGGCCCTCTGCAGGGGTCGTGCATTCCACAGGTTTCCAACTAATGGTCTTGTACATTAAAAATGGAAGCCTCCTTTGCTCTGTGGCCTTGCCTTGCTTTGTCTGTAAGCCCCAGACACTTTGGAGTGCAGCTGCGAACTATAGGCAGAAGATTAAATTAATTTGTAACTCTTCCCCCCCCCTCCCCCCGTTCTTTTGGACCTGAGTTACTAAATCCTTCTCATTTAATTGAAACCCTATTTCAAGGTGGTTTGTGTCTCTGTTCTTTGTTGCCAATTTAACCTCCAAAGCACTTTAACATGGGTAAATTGCAGTTATATCCTCCTGGATTCTTTTTTAAACTGTGCAATAAGAGGACAGTGAAATTGGTATAGGTGAGAAGGAGAAATGATAGGGCTTCTCTTTGCAGTATTTAATATTTATCAGGGTCTTTGTCAGTGAAATGTTAAGATGATTTTATACCTTGTATCTGGAAATCTAGAAATTGGTCTTGGAAATGAAATCTTACTGTGAGTTTCAGGTAATCCAGTTGTTATGTCTGGGTTAAAAAAAAAAAAAGTTTCCAATGTCTGAATGTTCCAAACTGGCGGCTGCTTTCCTCTAAATTGAGGGTTTAACGGCGGTGCACAATCTAAATGCAAAATCTTGAGATGGAAATTTAATTGTGTAAAATGTGCAGAAAGTAATTAAGAACAAATTTTAGAACATTTCAGACTATAAAGTCCTTCTTTAGCTCGATCACAAGCAGTATCGTAAGTGCTTATTTTCAATTTGCAGTTATGCTGAGAAACATGGAATGTGACTAAATAAAGCCATCCCGTGCTCTTCAGTATAACTGTAAATTAAAAAAAACAAACTTGCAAGTCGTGCAGAGTAATCGAAGGAAAGGGGGGCAAGGGACTTGATAGCGTAATTGTCCTTAAAAACAACATTCAAAATGTCCTTGCCTCTGTTGCTTCCTGAGTATGATCATTGTCAGGACTCAAGCCTAATGTCAGTCTTGAACTGATCATTGTCAGGACTCAAGCCTAATGTCAGTCTTGAACTGGCAACGTGAGGCTGGGGTTCAACTTCTGCATTGCCACCTGTCTCTGGCCAAAGTAGTGAACTGCAGAGAGGGTGGCCAGGGCCATCGCTTGATGCCAGTAAACCAGAGAGGGGCAGGTGATGCTCCCTGGCCCCTCTGAAAGCTTTGAGGGCCGTCTTGCTTGCAATTCTGTGTCTATGAACATACGAATATATCTAGCTCAGTATTGTCTCCTCTGAGGATAGCTGCGTGCCAGAGTGCCAAGCAGAGGCCACCAGGCTACCTGAGATGCTGAGACTTGAGCCTGGGACCTTGTGCATGCAAAGCTTTATTTATTTATTTATTTATTTATTTATTTATTTATTACATTTTTATACTGCCCAATAGCCGAAGCTCTCTGGGCGGTTCACAAAAGCTTGCATGTGTTCTTGCTTCTATAGACTGGCTTCACCTTACATCCCCTCACAGCCCGACCACAAACCTTGGGTTCTCTTCCTGGATTGTTTGTGGTTAACAACCCATAGTTAAACCATAGTGCAAGGTTTGCATGTAACGACAACCTACAAGTCAACAACAATCAACGATTTAATGATGTGCAGCAGCTGGACCTCTTCATACAGCAATAACCACCTGGGGGTGGCAATTACAAGCAAGAGTCTTGCACATGTAGGTTTCCCATACATGTGGGTTCAGTGGTATTCTAGAAAATAGTGGGAGGTAATGAATTTAAATAATCAGGGAAGTTGGATAATCAATATTCAAATAAGAAAGGTCCCACTGTGTTGAGGCATTGATCTATTAGTTTGCCAAGCCACGAGGATTCAAAAGCTAAGAGCGGCAGTGAGAATATGTTCCCAAATCTGAAACAGCACGCAGAAGACTTTTCTGATTGACTGCCTTAACTTGTGTGCTTTTATCTTTTCAATTTTCCTTTGGGGATTATAGAGCATTTTATGTCCAAATGGCTTCTGTTGTGTGGATGCGATGCTCCTATTGGCAAAGCCCTAATCTATTTGTTTTTGTGAGGGTTTCCCCCACCCCCTCTTCCCCCACCCCCTTTTGGCTTCCATGCTTTAGCTGTTAGCCTATTTATAAATCTAAATCTACATACAGAGGTCATTGGTTGGCTGAACTTAAAACCATTTTACTCAGTAAATTTAATTAAGAAAATACAGTGCAACTCATAAGCAAATGAGTTTTTCCTAGTTTTAAACCAAACCATCCTCTTGAGTGTTGATTGCCTTGCTCGACCCCTGGTGATACTGAAACAGGCAAAATTAAAAAGGACATTAAAGCTTCATTAAATCTGAAACACATTTAGTACAGTGACATATCTGCAGGCTATTTCAGGGAAGATTACAGACTCTTTTGTGAGTTTCTTAATTTATAATACCTTGACAATCTTGGAAAGGGGAAGAACTCAGCATAGCCCAATGGAGCAATGGCTCTTGGAGCCACCGAATTGGGTTTCTTGCTGCTTGGGTGCTGGTGGCATGTTTGGTGGCATTTCCTCTTAATCCAAATCCCAACAGAGGTATTTTTGTTAAACTTCTTATTGTCAGGGTTTGCATGTACTCTTATCTTAAAAAATAACAATTTCTATACCAATGAAACCCAATTCTGCATGCAAAATAAATTATATTTGTGTAAATGTGCCTAATTTGCATAAGCATGTTTTATTTGCATTAGTTGGAATAATATTAAAGAATGCCACTGTGGTCCTGGACTTTTGAACTGTTTTTGCAGTTCGTGTTTAGGAACAGCCAGGCATTTGCCCTCCTTTAGTTCACACTTCAGGAAACAAGTGAAATACCAAAAGATTTTTTTTATGTGTACTTAGTTTGAATTTTTTCTCATCATATCCCCCAAAGTTCAAGCAGGTTGCAACATATTCCGTTTCCCTCTTTAAAATAACTCTGTAAGATAGCGTAGAAGAGAGAATGACTTTGCCAAGGCCACCCAATGAGCTATATGGAGTTGAAATGTGCTTTCACACATCCAGCACCTCACCGCTACCCCATGCAAGCACTACAGGCATCTAAGGAAAGGCATCCATGGAGTTTGGCCATTTTATTGTGAGTAACTTGGAGGGGAAAAGCACCCTTACCTGGAACACAAAGGCCTGGGCCCAAGCTAAGCAACCATGATCATGCTGGAGGAGGAAACGTGTGTGATGCTCGAGTTCGATGCGTCCAGCCTGGAAAGACCGCATCTGGCTGCTCAAAGAATTCAGAAGGTCTTGAACCAGAAGGGAACAGAACTGGCTGGAGTGGACCTGTGTGGCCTCCATAGAGGGAGGAGTTACTTCCCTTGGATTTAGTGCTTTGTTAACTGCTCTTCAATACTTGGAGACAGGGCAGTAAGAGAAATTCTTTCCCGTCCTTTTAGTAACTGCATATTGCTGAATTCTAATCCATTTTAGTGGTGGTAAATAGAGAAGCAGAAGGTGATGGCCCTTACGCGTTAGTGTGGATTGCAATGCCGTGGTTAGGTGTGTTGGGGTTTGAAACTGAAAGAAGCGCCAGTTGTGGCTTCCACTCCTGGCGCTGTCAACTCCCTGGCTTCTTGGCACTTTCACAGTACTATCTGTAACTCCCTGATGGCTTTTTGTCTTCACCCGAATATCTTGAATTCCTTAACTTCATATTGAAATCCAAATAGATGATGTAAATCCTCTCCGAATTCCCCTGCAATTTATTTGTGAGTATGCAGAATTTGGGTAGGGTGGGCAGGGTGGACGGCCAGGGGGCCAGGCAGATGTGTTGCAAATGTGTTACTTGTGTATGGTTGTCCATTCTAAATATAGCTGTTCTTGTTTAGAGGATATATTTATTTCAGTATCTGCTTCTGCCTGTATATCTTTGCACTCAGTACTGTACTGATTCTTTTAGTTCTCCCCCACAAGGAAAATCTTGTCTTCCTCTCCCCGCCCCTCCTCCCTAATGCAAATCTCTCTAACTAGACAAATATTATTTCCTTTCCCAGCTTGCTCTCGGGAGGTTCCCGTATCCTCAGGTAAGAATGTTCATTATCGCTGCCTGCCACTGCGGCGTTCATTCCTATGTATGAAGTTGCAGAGAACAATTGTGAGCCTTGTAACCAGGTTCATATAAATCTACCCTGTTAAATCAAAAAGTAGTATCTTCAGAGTTGTCCAAAGCTGCCATTGATTTTGGTCTGTTTTTATACTTGAGATTTATTGTATATACTTGAGGCCATTTAATGAGTTTGGGGATGAGTTGTGGGGGACATGAAGCCTTGCATTCATGAACAGAATGAGATGGGGATTGCTACCTTTTTATTATTTCAAGTCTTAAGGCATGTTATAATTTTGAAAAACATGTTTGGCGGGGTGGTTGGGGGAATCACTGTGGAATCTTCAATGTTTCTTTTTCCCCTTTAAATAGTTTGCTTTAAATATATTCCAGCATGCAGTTGGGATAGGGTGACAGCTGCTAATACCATTGACTCCAATGCCCAGTGGAACCCCCAGCAACTAGGCGTAATTCCACTGTCCTCAAGCTGATGTCCAGGAGGCTACTGTTAGCCAAAGTCCTAGTCACATTCCCTTCTGATGGCTTGACAGTAAAACTGCATGTTATCATTCATTGGTATGGGAGAAAAGTACTCTGTGAAGCCCCTTCCAAAGAAAGAATTCACTTTGTCTCTGCTTATGTGTGCACCTAAACCCAAGTGTGTACAGTATTGCTGTTTGCACCTCAAGTGGCAAAAGCTGTATGTTGTGACAAGCTCAAAGTGATGTGAGGAGGATCTTTTGTCCATATGGATCATTAAGACCCGTACCTTAAGGCTCACCTGGCAATCAATGTGCAGTAGCTATGTAGATGTATGGAGCAAATGCCTACATATTACTTGTACTTTTGAACAAGTCAGTGCATACCAGACTGGTGTCAACTAACCCATGTTCAGAAATGGTTTGATTTCTAAAGGCACTGTTACTCATATTTAAGATGTGTTGAGTGATTCACAAGACCATGTATATGTCTATCACAAAGTGGTTAAAATGTTGCCAACCTATGCTGGGGTGGGGGGGAAGTTAGATTAGGTCTAGTGAATCTCCTTGTTGACCTCCCAATACATCCAATGTCTAGTTCTCACTGAGATGATAAACCCTGCACCTGGGCTGTACAGTATCAGATTATAGGTGGTAGCTTTCATAACCACATCCTCTTCCATACTAAACAGAAAACTAGCATGTCTGGGAAACAGCAACACTGGAACCATTCTCTGATGTCTAACTTGTGTGTCTGTTTGGGTTGTGTGGTTTGTGATAGGGGAGCAGTCATGGGGGCCTCCAGCTGTTGTCTGAAATGGTACAGCCCAGACACAGGTTTGCCATTTCCATGAGAACTAGGCCTTACTCGCTGACTAAAATGGTGAAATCTACCATCCTGTAAGTAGACCCAAATCAAGATCTCTCTTGTCCACCATCTTCCTTACCGTATTTCTTCTATTCTAAGACGCCATCGATTGTAAGACACACACTAATTTCAGTACCACCAACAGAAAAAAGCTTTGATTCTAAGAAATAATAAACGCACCCGCGATTCTAAGACTCACCCCGTTTTTAGAGATGTTTATATAGGGGGAAAAGTGTGTCTTAGAATCGAAGAAATACGGTATTTTTTAAAAAAAAACAATAATGCTGCACATGAAAGATGAGGAAATATTTTTAGACTTTCCTGTAAGTGTTAAGGCAATGCTGTTTTAGATACGTAGAACCCCTCCCCTCACAACATACATCTTTACTGAGTATATTGTTTTAAAAAATAAAGGGGGGGGGGGAGTTTCCAAAACCAATTGAATTATTCAGCTGCATCTTTCTGAGAGCATATCTTTGCTAATAGTTATCACGGTGAAAATGGACCCTTGCTGTTATTCTCTCTAGAAAAGTGTTTCTTCTTTTTCTAGAAGAATTATGTGAGATGTCTGTGGGGCAAAGTGAGTTATTTGGGGTACATTTTCCTTTTTGGACATGGGATGCAGCCCTCCAGAGCATCGCCTGTGCATTGAAATGATTGAATGCCATACACAAGCACTTTGGAGCTCTTGCATCATACCCAGTCATTTCCATGGCCCATGTGTAGGAGCCATTCCCTGGTGAATTGCACCACTTTTCCTGGTTGATACAGGCCAAATCGCCTGGAGGCATGTCTGATTTAAAGCCAGTGTTGGTCTGTGCTTTTTAAGCATCTATTAACTTGTTATTATTATGCAAATAACACATACTAATTTATGCGTGGTTAGATTATGCAGATGCCTCACCACTGTGGTTATTGAATAATAGGAAGAGTTTTGTTCTCTTCCTTGTATTTAGGAGCACTTTTTAAAAAATACGTTCTTCTGACACTTTTATGGACTTTAAAGGTGTTTTCGGTAGCCAGAAAGTACATCCGTATTTAAACAGGTGGGTAGTCTGATGTAAAGTAACGGTGCAGAAACATCACATCACACCAAACTGTGGCTACATCAAGCCCGGTTCTGTAGACTCAAACCCTTGTCTTCTTTACTGATCAATTGTAAGCCTCTCCGAGAGACTTTTTGGCTGAGGTGCGGGATAAAAATACTCTAAATAAATAAATAAACCCAATCCATGTGCAGGCATTACTGGGGAGCGGGCGAGGCTGCAGGGTGAGAGCCGGTCGCTGTGCGTGTCACGCAGGCTAAATGCGCATCCATTTGGGCAGCACCCTGGCAAAATGCATCTGTAGAAGTAGCTGGGGAGAAGAGGGAAGAATATCCCAAAGTGCTGAGCATTTAGTTCAGTTTTGCGTCAAGGGGAAGGTGACGTGAAAACCTGTCCAGATCAAGATGAGCATGAGGAAAGTCAGGACTGAGATTGTACCTCCGCTTCTTTTCCTTCACCTATCCCTTTTGACAGCCATTATAGCACAGGAATGACACAGATTGTAAGCCAATGGAACACACTGACTCATTTTAAGGATTGGTCGCCTGGCCAGGATTGGAATTCCCACAAAGGGGTTCCATTCCTTGCCACCCCTTTTCCAGGCCTCTCTGTTCATCTACAGCTTCCTGCTATCACTCTTTTGTTGCATTTTGTATATGTGTAGCCCCCTCCATTCTTCTCAGGTGACTGAACTCAGAAGCATTTCAGGATTAAAATGGCATAGATATCCTAAACTGGGATTCAGACATCTTCCTCCTCAGCTGAAAGTATTTGTGTGCACTGCTTTGAAATTTTTCGATGTAAGTGGTTTATAAATACTCATAGATAAATAGATAAATAGATAAAAATATGACACCTTAGGGCAGCCTTTCTCAACCTGGGGTGCTCCAGATGTCTTGGACTGCATCTCCCAGAATGCCCCAGCCAGCTCTGCTGGCTGGGGCATTCTGGGAGTTGTAGTCCAACACATCTGGAGCACCCCAGGTTGAGAAAGGCTGCCTTAGGGTATGACAGGCTGTGCTACATGTGGAACAGCTCTCACTGGTTTCAACAGGGCTGGCTGCAAAGAATAGTTTCCTAGTGAAGATTTTCCTATTGAATGTTTTTCAATCTTATGTAGAATTCGCACCTCACTCTTGAGCATAAAAAGCAATTGTTCATGCAAGCCACGTTTTTCACGTAAGCAAGTTCTTTCAGGATTTTGTTTTGATGAATGGTGAATTTTACTGTAATTTTTTTTCATTTGCAGTTCACTTGCAAATGTGTCAATTTGCAGAGAAAACATTTAAATATTGTGATAATTAGACCAGGCACTTCTATTACCAGGTGTTTACACACAAACAAACTGTATGGTTTGATCAATCCAGAAAATTCCTGATTCACTTTACATTTTTATTAACCTTAATTGTGATAATTGTCACTCAATTGCGGTTAGGAAAAAAATATTTAGGAAAATGTCAGGTATAGTCCTTTAGAAGTTATGAATTCTTTAGAAAGAAATGCAAGGCCTGGATATTTTCTATCAATAGATAAGATTTAATATTCCTCTCCTGGTTATGTGTGAACATCTACTAAAGCTCAGCGTGAAGTGTGGACCGTATGCACATGTTCCATGGCAGGAAATGTCTTTTTCTATGTGTGTCAACATGAAATCAAAACATCTATCAAACTAGTTTGTCCCCAAAGCCGCAGTTAGCTAAGTTATACATCATCTTAATGTGGATTTGGCAGCATTTTCTGATTCTGTATAGAAAGAATTGTACAGAGCTAAGAGACAGTGCAGTGTTGAAATGATCACAGACTGCAAACTGTAACCCTTTGAAGGTACCTAAAAGAGTTTCTTCTTCCAGAGACTCAAATTGTCCTGATTGAATCAGAGCATAACAGAGGGCGATGACGTGTGTTACTGTCATAATATTGCTAAGAAATGCCAAGATCTGCCCCTGTCAAACAGTCTCTTCTTGTGTTCAAGCTCTTCATCCTGTTCGGGCAGGATGAATCCATCAGGATCCCGTACTTCTTAACTGCTGGAGGATTCTGAGAAATGTATTTAAACTAGTCCTCCTGAATCTGGCTAAAAAACCTTTTCCCTATTTTTGGATACACTTGCAGATCTTTGTTAATAAATTACATCAAAATGACTTGAAGTTTGGAAGGGAGAATGCCTTCCCCCTTCTTTAAAAAAAAAAATCTGAGCAAATAGTGCCCCTGGTATTGTAAAGCTTTGAATGTTTTCACACCCCATTAATTTATTACTTCTCCTTCTTCATCTTTAAATTTCATTTTTTTTCCCCCAAAAAAATAAAAAAATCCAGCTCCCTGCTGCTTGCGAGATTTCCATCTTGTTGTTAATTTTCTCTGCTCCATATGGAGCACCAGACATTTCACCTGGAGGCTGTACTAGATTTTTCTGTAGTGATCGTACTTCCGGAGGGCAGAACTGTCATTTCAGGTTCCTGGTGCATCTGTCTGTGCCAGCCTTCTCCCCCTCCTCCCCCCTCCCGTTTTCCACTGGCACAGGAGAGTGTGAATAACAAATTGGGTGCACCTGAGATTGGGATGGTGTGTGTGCGTGCACACGCGTGTGTGTGTGTTGGATCTCCACAACTTGCAAGCAGATTTTTCCAGGGCTGGGGAGATGTGAGCAGCTCTTGATATGGGCAGATTTGCACTCTCACCTTCCATTTGGGCTTGGCTTGGGGAGTGCAACCCTGAACACAGGCAGGCATGGGGGTGGTGAGGGAGAGAGAGAGAGAGGAGTAAATATTTCATCCTGCCTTGTCATTGATTAGAAAAGACCCTTTAATTTCATCTCACCCCATGTTGCGATTAATTTGCATTCTTTGTCAGAAGTTAATGGAGTTTTTTATGGTTCAGTCTGAAATCCTTGAAGACATCAGTGAGTTGATCTGATGTTTATACAACCGCCAGCGGAATTTTTTTTGCTTTTGATTGATGGTGAGCTTGATGTTTATTCCAAACGGCTTTTAAAGCTGTTTTTAAGAATTATTTGAATAAAATGCAAGCAAGATATTGTTATAATGAGCAAGATTATCTGTTAAAAATCTGTTTCAAATAAGGAACATGATAAGTAGGGGAGGGGAGGGAGGAAACCCCCCAAAGAGGAGAGAGAACTGGCAAACGGAGAAGATGCGCTTTCAGACATTCATCCAGCAAAGCATCGAAACAACTTCTTATAAAATGGCAATGGTGGGACTGATGTAGGTGGTGCTATGCGAGCTTCTCCTTCAAAAAAATAAAATAAAAGAAGGACAATTTTTGTGGCCAAGCACTTCCCCCCCCCCCTTAATGATGGCCAATAAAGTAACTGAATTTGCAAACTTGGCTGCTTCCCATTCCTTCTGCCAGCCTGTTCTGCCTGGCTTTTGCCAACGGTTTGATGAAGTGTTGCTGTCTTGTTCCTAACTCAAAGGGACAAGACTGTTAGGCCGGTTAGCTCAACAAAATGATGACATATTGCTTCTCTCCGGGTAGAGGCACCCAGCGCAATGGAAACAAAAGTGAATAATAGAGACTGTTAAAGAGCAAAGATGCAGCAGGCTCCTCTTTTGGGTTGATTTTACAAAGGAAGACAGCAATCCAAAATATTATTAATAGAGGAGTGTGAGTGGAAATCCTTTACTGGAACAGTTCTCAAGAATTACCCTTATCCAGAGCCTATATGGGTTCTGGTGCGATGTTTCACTTATTTATTTATTTATTTATTTATTTAAGGTATTTCTAGGCCGCCTGTTAGAGCAGGAGCCTTCCGAAGGCAGCTTACAGCTACGGTGGGAGCATCTCTGCAAATGCTGCATGCATACATCTGCCCATGTGTGCATGCACTTGCGCGCACGCACATGTGCGCTGGGATGCATGTGTGAGACCGAACTTGCTGGTCATAGTGCTGCGTGCATGGACAGTCACTAGATTGGGCCGGCTGTTTTCTCCTCATACTGTGTCTTATACTGTCACACCAAAACAGTTGGCAATCACTCAGCTAAGGTCAGCAAATCTCACCCTTCCATCATACACTAGAAATTCTCCATGTTCATTCATTTTTATTAGTTGTAATGGGTTTTGTTATGTTAATTCAGATTTTTATGTGCCAGGGGGATCCCACTTTGTGAAACAGAAGGGTGGGATATAAATGTCTTCATAAGTATTTGTTGTGCATCTCTTATTTTACCCTGGGCGTGTCATAAATAGGGTACACACTGCATGAGAGGAGTTTAGCAAATGTTGGGAGTGAAACGTCCAGCCCCATGGTGGGTTGCAAATGAAAGCTCTGATTTCTCCAGTGGTTTAACAATGCTTGTCTGAAGTTTTCCTGTTTCAGAGGTTTCTTGGCCAGTCTTGTCTTCCTAGTTTCATTTGCAGGAGACTCTAGGGGTGGCGACAGGTGACAGAAAGCTCTGGCGTGGGCTGGTCCATGAAGTCACGAAGAGTCAAAAGCATCTGAACGAATAAACAACAACAACTTGAATAATATTTCATGAGCTGGTTGTTGTCTCCTCTTCCATGATATTCACTAATGACAGGGTAGAGAAAATAGAGAATTCTAGGAGTTGGATTTCTCCCTCCAGTGCCAAAGGATTTTAACGCCCCAGTACACAGTGCTCCATTGTACGCTCATAGAGCCCAGCTTCCTCGTTCATTGCATTGTCGCGAGCAGCCTTGTGTATGCCACGGGTGTCTGTGCATGCCCTGACATCACTGGGAAGGCTTTGTCTTCACAAGAAGCTTCCACATGTGCTATAAGCCTCTAGGTTGGGGTTAAAGTCTGTCCAGCATTATCAAGTGGAGGGAGCTACAGAGGTGTAAGAATTCAGTGGTGGAAAGTAACTTGTAAACAAAGCCCAAGGTGACCCATACCACTTTATAATCTAGCCCTCCTCTTCCCATTGCAATAGAGAACATTTTCAAAATGCCTTTTGATTACTAATTCAAAAGCCATTTTTTTCCTTTCCAGGGGAGAGAAAAAATATTTTGTTTCAGCAAATTCCTTCCTCATTATGATTCCTGCTAGTGCAATTGAATTGTGGGTCAAAGAGCTCTTCATCCAAGGACTTCCATTTAAAAGCAATTCATTTATTTGCTGCATCTTAAAGGGCTGAATAATTGGCTGCTTTTAATTGAAGCTGTTGCTTTCTGCTCCTTGATATTAGCAAGGTCCAAGGTTCTTTTTCTTATATGTAATCCATAATATTGACCAAGTTTGGCCTGTTTTCATTTCAATGCAAGAGCCACTTGTCAAAGAACGAGGGGGAGGGAACATAATTTTGTTTAAGTGGGTGCATAGAAAAGCTGTTTTGCTGGGATTTTCTTTTTCAGTTGGCAGAAATGTCACTTAAACATTCATTTATTTTGTGAGAATAAACCGAAGAGTGGCAGCAGTCAGTTTCAAAATAAGAGTGAAACTCTCGGTCATTAAAACACACATTACAATATTCACCTATTTAAACCATATTAAACCTTGTTCACACATTAATGCCAAAGTTTCCATGCTTTCCATGCTGCCTTCTTTCTAATCAAAGATCATTAAGGTCATAATTTAATTTTATGTAATATTTGCCAGTCTTCATAGTCTATGGTTCTCTTTGTAAAAATGTTGGAAGTGATCTGTTGTTTGCTTTTTATGTTCCAGGGGAACAATGCAAAGTTTGACAGCATATATTATCCAGTGAATGTAGAAGATCTATATGTGTATAGATTTTTTCTGATCTGACTAGACTTTCTAAGTCCATATCAAAAAATACAATTATTTGGGATATTGATTTTATATTTAGAAATGGATATCTGTTCTGCACCTACTCACGTATGCAAGAATAGTTTACATACATTTTCTGTGAGTTAGTGAAAAGGCTATAGAAGTAACTAAATATAGGGTAAATATCTCCCGAAAGAACATTAGCTATTGGGCGGATTAGAACTGAAATAACAATAAAATAAAATCCAACAAAAGGCCTACTTTGAGTAAACCCATTAAAATGAATGGGGCTTAGGACCAAGATTGGATTTTTCCCATAGGAATTTTTTTTAGAGTTACACAAAAACAAAACCCTTGTTTACCAAAACGGAGGTTGTGGAGGGAGTATACTTTTTTAGGCGCACCAGTGAAGCCCCTTGTGATCCAAAGTGAGGCAGTAAAATTCTGTCCTATTACTGATGCTATTGCCATGATGAACAGTCGTAGTTCCTGACAACTTTGGATGAACATGTTAGGGTAAAAACCCCAACCAGAAGGGAGAGAACAGGAAAACCAGACAAGTCTAGATTCAGTGACCATTCTTTATTGAACTACACGTGTAGGAGGAAACTAACCCTCAACAGATCGAAGACGAGCTTCTCTACCCATCATCCACAACCAACATCTTTTATAACATTCCCTGCCCCTCCTGATGAGCTCATCCCTCCTCCCATCCATTACTGATTGCAGAGTTATACATTTTTCATAAACAAAACTATTTCTAACAGCTAACAACACATAATATTGTGACAACTATGCCCTGTTTGTGTAACTTACTGTACCAGATAAGCCCCCCATGCAAAGGCGGGTGAAACTGACTTTGCTGACCATTGGGGTGGTTTTTGGGATAACAGGGAGTGGTGCGGCAAAGTGTCTGGGATAATGGCAACTTGAATCCGTGATCCAAGCCTTAGCAGCTGTGTTTTTGGAAACTGCTACATTTGCTGAGCAGACTAACCCCTACTCTGGGGTTGGTAGGTGCAGGGCAACCTTGAGCAACCAGCCAACTGCATTCTGATGACTCTTTATTAATGAACAGAGGGAAAGGAGGAGGGGTCTGGTGGCAGAACCTTGAGTGCTTGGTGTACCCTTTTCCCCCAGAAAGGGAGTCTTTTGGTGGGGGTCTTTTGACCACCTTAACAAACATATGAACACATCCTTTGAACACAGAGGACTCCCAGAAGCTGGAAGAACATGTGGTGTAATAATATTCAGAAATAAACTCTTGGAAGGTTGTTTTCAAACTATTTCAAAAGAGCTTTTCCCATATTCCCTGTCTTATTGTCTCTTGACCAGGTTTGCAAGCTCACAAGTAAATATTGGGGATTTTATGAGAGAAGCGCACTTGGATCTGGGGTTAAGAGTAGCAAAACACACACAGATCAAGAAGAGAAAATAGACAAGGCAGTAGAGATTCTCTAACTGTAAGGCAACATTGTTTTCCATTATGCCATAATAAAAGCAAAGAAATGATGACAACTTCATTCAGTGGCATGAAGACCGGTACTAGAGCAGCCTTTGATCCAAAAAACATTTATTTATTAGGGGGAATGGAACAGTTTACATATAAAAATAAGACACGTTCATCTTTAGAATCCAGAATTGCTCAGAGCTTGGGTAGAACGGATGCTTTCAAAATGATCATGATTTTTCCAGGTACTTTCCCCCCACTTTTCATATTTTTCTTCTCTTCTTTTCTCTTGTTCCTTCTTTCTCTTTCTGAGAAGAGCTGATCTCACTTGTCTACAGTTATCTCCAACAAAAGCTACTGAGCAGGTTCTAATGTAATGATGAAAAAGAGCAAATCACAACTGTGGCCCATGTCATCACGTGAGCTACAGAAGGAGGAATTCATTTTAAGTGGCTTGATTCTCTGCCACTTCCCATCAAAAGTATTTCCACAGGCGCAGAAGTAGTTAAAAGATGGTTTTTAAAATAAAGACATTAATTAAATGGTATATGAGACATAAGAAAAACTTTTTGCATTGCTAACCAGTTTCTCTGACTGACGGATTCTCCTCCCAGACCAAAATAAATAACAAGAATGCTTTTTATTAAGCATCTTGTCCTCCTTGCCAGAACCTGGAAATTCATGGTATCTAATATTTCCTTCTTTTCTTAGCTTTGTTCTATATGCTAACAAAATTACAGTGTGGTGTAGCGGCTAAAGGCATTGTGGTGTAGTGGCTAAAGTGTTGGACTGGGAGTTGGGAGATCCGGGTTCTAGTCCCCACCTGGCCATGGAAGCTCACTGGGTGACTTTGGGCCACTCACAGTCTCTCGGCCCAGCCTACCTCACAGGGTTGTTGTGAGGATAAAATGGAGAGGTAGAGGATTATGTACGCCGCCTTGGGTTCCTTGGAGGAAAAAAGGCGGGATATAAATGTAATCATAATAATTTCTGAAATTATTGTGTTAAAAATGGGAGAAATTAGCAGTAGTAGCCATAGTAGTAGTATTTATGATACTAATCAAAATAAACATTTATAAAGAGTCTTAAAATGTTTGAAGTGCTTCATATACCCAAATATGATGGTAAGGTAGAGCAGTATGTCTGGGCTTTGTAGGTCAGTGCCTGAGGCCAAGAAAGACTGGCTTGCTGAGTTTGTGACGCAAGTGACGTGTGAACCGGGGGTTTCCTGATTCACAGGTTAGTCTCTTAACCATGATGCTACACTACGAATGGGAAAGACGGGAGACCAGAGCGCATCAGTTCTTGGAGTGCTTCAGCCCTCTAGGAAAAATAGGCTCTAGCAGAGTTCATGAAGTCGCTCCGGAGGAAGAGGACCTGCCAGGCCCCTTGAGGCGATGGGGCCAAAGGACTGGGGCCACCAGGCCTCTAAGAGCAACTTGCCCAGCAGCATCTGTAGCAGTGGTGGGGGAGCCTCGAACTGTGCCACATTTTATATTGGACATTCTTTTTAAAAAGGTAATATTTCAATGCCCCATAAAATCAAACGCCTTGCTTTTTCGTGAACTGTGTGCAAAGGCAGTATTGCTGCCTGCAGAATTGTTTTATGTTTACTGAGGCTCTCCAGTGTTGTGGGCTTGGAAAAGGTAAACAACATTGTTTTTTTCAGTGAAAAATATGCCTAATATAAATACAGCTTGAATAGCTTGCTGTTGAGGGCTTGAAAAAAATATGGTTGTGGCACTTAGAATTTCTAGCAGAGTTAACAAATGAAAAGAGAGCACAGCCATACAAACAATCTACCCAGAACACTAGATTGCAGTAAATACATCCCACTTCCTAGTGCTTCTGTAGTATTCACCCAGCAAAAAAGCATAACATCCGGCTCTTGTCAGTACTGTCGTTAAGAAGTAATTGGGAGTCTTAAGAGCTCTGAATCAGTTCTAGGTACCTTAATATGAAATTTCTGAATAAGGGGCTGGTAATACTTTGCCTCCAAAACCAGCCACTGCAGTCCAGCAATTGTGTGCTGTGTGCCTGTTTCTGTTGAAATGGTTTCCACGTGTGTAAAGCTACTACAAACACACCCACCGTGGCCAGGCAAGCAAAATGAGAGGAGAACCTCAGACCAGTGCCTAAAGGAGAATTGATGGTTTCCAGTGCCCTGTCCAACAGGTTTCAACAAATGTCTTCTCCAGGGCCAACAATTACAAGGTGCTCCAGAGTTATACTTCATGCTGCATGTTCCTCCAAAGCACCCTTTGAAATGGGAGAACTGTAATTGTCCCCCCTGAAGAAAACATTTGTCTCCTTTAGCACCAGTTTGAGGTTTGCCTCTCTCTTTGCTATGAATGTAAAGCTGCCGCATCATTAAAACGCCAGGAATTCTCTAGGTATGTCCCTGATGCTGATGTGTAGTGGTAGCGCTAAGAGCATTGACGAGCATCGTTTTCCCCCAGTTTTATGTTTAGGTTTAGGTTATGTGTTCTTCGTCCATAACCAACAAGTGAGATTGTCTCGATTTCAAGGAAATAGAGCCACTTCGCTCTCCCGCTGGAGTAGGCTCTTTCTGTACAGTGGCAGCAAAATACACAGGGAAGTTCCTCTAGACTTGAAAACTAGAAGTAAGGATTGCTTTGCCACCCGGGGCTTATTTTCATCACTCTCCCTGAAGACTCAGGCCCTGTGAAGGCCCTGTGGATTGTCTCACCCTTTTTCTGTCAAGGGTTGCATTCCTTTCAGGGCAATTTGTTGAGAACTGCTTGCTGGCAGTGAATGGGACCAGACCCAGAGTAAGTGGGGCCACCAACTTTGATTTCCCTCTCCCTTCCTGTTGTCCCCTCCCTCCCAGAATCCTGCTGGGTGGAAAGGGAGAGGGGGCGGGGAAAGGACAAAACATTCTTGAACTGATGGCTTACATGCAGGCTTGAAATCAGACCCAGGGGTTTTGTGAACCGCCTAGAGAGCTTCGGCTATTGGGCAGTATAGAAATGAAATAAATAAAATGACTCACGGGCTACGGCTTGCCCTCCCCTGCTCTAATCTCCCATCCAAAGAGGGAACACCCTCTGGAAGGAGCTATCTGCTTAGCTTTCTGGAAGCTTCCATAGCAGGGGATCCTGCCACTGCTCTAGGCAGCTTATTCCATTGGCAGGACTTATTTGGGATTGAATTTGGGGGGGGGATCCTCACGTCGTTCCCAGTGCAGCCCCAAAGCAATAATGTAACTTAACTGGAGAAGAGCTGAGGAAGAGACGTCCTTGCTGCTGCCGCCGCCGCCCAACTCCCTCCTCATCAGCCGGCGTGGAGGGAGTTGGGTGGCGGCGGCGGCGGCAAGGACGTGTCTTCTTCGGCTCTTCTTCAGGTAAGTTACATTATCACTTTGGGGCCACACTGGGGTCACTTAGAAGCGCCCTGGGAACGACGTGTGGATTCCCCCTTGTTGCACCCTAAAGGAGATTTGTACCGTTGGGAAGCATGGTGCAGCATGGAAAGGTAAGGAACTGCTCATGAAGAGGGTTATTTCCTGCCGTAAAGAAATTCACTGCCTTTTCCTGCTATACCAATGGCAGCAAATTTCCCATGGAGGGAGAATTTGCTCTCTCCTTCTGTGGGCAGCCCCTTTTCTTTTGTCTCAGCTGCATTGTACAATCTCTTACCTTTCCGTATGGTGTGTGACCGTGTGTAGAGGAGGTGTGTGTGAGAGAGTGAGAGAGGAATGGGGTGCAGTTGCCATGGGGTTAGATCAGGGCTCACCAACCTTTTGGGGTCTGTGCAAACATTTGGAATGTTGAGAGAGTGTTATGGGTGCTTTCACAAAATGGCTGTCATGGCGAGGGGCTTGCCCTTTCATGAAATGGTTGCCATGAGTGGTATAACTGGTCATGAAAGACAAACTAGTGAAATTAAAAGGAAGCTAACTTGCCTGAGAAACTTATTACAAGGCAGAAGTGAGGTCTGAGCTGAAAACCGCAAAACCACCCTTTTGAACCCAATTAAAGGTTGTGCTGAAGGGTAACATTTCACTTTGCAGCATGCCACCCTCCCTAGTTAAAAATAATAATGATTAAAAATCCTAAGAAACAAGGTTCCCAGAATCCTGGCAGATGCTAAGAGAGGTGTCCACAGATGCCACCTTACACATCCCTGGTCTAGAGTCTAGCCCACCCTGTTTGTGAATATGAAGGTTTACAAGAAATGGCAGGCTTTTTCCACACGCTTGAGTAGTACTGTTCGCACCTGCAGTGACTTCATTGTGTCACATAGTGTGGGTTGACAGGTGGTTCTTAGAACTACATCCCTTCCGCTATGAGCAGCAGGTCACAGCTATGATGCTTGGGGCAACTTAGTCAGCAAGTCCCCTGTGTTCCAGCCCCCCAGTTTTCCATGAGTGGCTTCTGACATTTGGAAGGGGGTGCAGCCAGAATGAGTAGTGTGATGCTTATTTTATGCCTAATTCTGCTTGACGTACGGTGTTTGTGGGAAGCTAGAATCGTTTGATTTGCTGCAGAATGTTTTTTTTAAGGTTTAGCCAGCTCTTTATAGAGTCTGGCATCCTGGGTGTGTTTTCTTCCTGATGATAGAATCCCATCACTTGGCTTCACGGTGTGCTTTGCCCACCTAGCCAGTAGACTCAAGTTGAGCCCAAGTTTGGATTCAGCCAGGAGATGCAGTAGGAATGAACAGATGTGGTTTCCCTTCATTCGCTCTCCCCCCCCCCGATGCCATGCCCTCCTCCACTGCATGCAAATGGGGTACTACACCCCCACTTTGCAGAACACTGCCCCCAATATGTTAAAGAGGAAGTTGTCAATCCTCTTTCTTCATAAACCCAATTAGCTTTCATTTACTAGTAAATATTCAATACAGGTTGTCGGCCAGATATTTTGCCCCCTGCAATGTAAACAGCATATTGTGTTATGCTGGGTCGTAATCGCTCCAAATTATGTGTAGCTGAAAATAAATAGAGGTACAGCAGCGTGCTCCACTCGCACGACATGTTGCTGCCTCCCCTGCCTCCCCCCCAAATGTGGAGTATGCCATGCCAATGTTGTGTCTGATCAGAATGCCACGCACACACACCCTTTGCCCTCTGGAGAGTGGAATGCATGGGGTTCTTTGAAGAGAGGTTTTAGACAGATGGGGGAATTAACTACACCAGATTGCAAGCTCATGGAGGCTTTTACTGCTGTGGGGAAGTGGTGCAGCATGCTTTGCTTTCTCCTGAGACTTCCCACAAGTCCCAAGTGCTCACATTCCTTAGGATTTTGGCCTGTGAAATGCAGATCCCCAGGAAGGTCCCCTGCACTCCCCTGCATTTATATCCTGGACATGCTACTGCAGGTGATGCATTTCAAATGCACTGATAAATTTAGTTTCATGTCACAGTTACGAGTGTTAGGTGAGGACTGAGAAGACCCAGATTCAAATCCTCCGTCATCCATGAAGGTAGCTGGTTGACCCTGGGTCAGTCACCAGCTCATAGCCTAACATACCTCACAGGCATTTGAGTTTTCCAAAATTCTTCATCAGGTTGGTTGTTGAGCTTGCTCACTTTTTTGAGACATGTTGGTAGATCCTAATAAAGGTGGTGGGTTTTGAAGGGGGTGGTAGTGTGGTGCAATACAGCTTCCTTTGCTTTTTGTCTACCTCGTAGGGTTGTTGTGGGGATAATGTAGAATGGGAGAAGAACTATGTAACCTGCCTTGAGCTGTTTGAAGGAAAGTCAGGATATAAATGTAGTAAATAAATAAATATTGTTTACTTACCATCAACCTCTTCTATTAAATTGAATTTCATTACAACTACTTAGAAACTTGATGTACAAGATCATAGAAGTACTTCAGTCTCAACCCCAAAATAAAGTTTATCATTGGCTTAAAGAGGTGTTTGGGGATGGTTAGAGAATAGAGAAGTTAATCTTACAGGGGAGAATTATTTTTGCTGCTTCAGGGTACCAGCTGTACTTTCTAATAGGTTATATTTATAGGTGACATCCCAAAATATCTGTGTGCATATTACTTTGATTGTTATAATTTAGGTTTTCAAATGTAATAATCCTGAGCTTATGGGTTAGAAATCTTAGTAAATAAAATGAAGTTCAACCAGCGTGTTTGGTGCAAGGTTGCACCAATGTTACCTTGTATATTTTCTGAGGAAAATTCTCCCTCATCAAACCAAGAACAGTGAGTGCATTCTATTTCCATTTGCTGAATATCGCCATAGAGGTAAAAGGTGCAAGAGAACCCTGATAATGGTATGACGAATTTTCCAGAAGCTGATGCCCCCCCCCTTTTGGGGGGTATGTTTGGGAGGGGGTGTTGTTGCATGGCCTTTTACTACCTGTATAAGCTATTACTTAGAGGATAATGCCTCTAGCTAGCCAGGGAGAAAAGAGAACCATTCAAGCCAGTGGCAGAAATACAGGCTATTCATCATCCCTGGCACTGCTCAGCTGAGAATATTGAATGGACAGGGCAGGCCAAGTTAACTGTGAGTGAACCCAAGGTATTTTAGGCAAAGATGCAAGCTGCAAAATGGAAGGGACACTGGGACACCTAGCTCTGCCCACATAAAGCTACCAAACCATGTACAAGGTTATGGTATTATCCTAAACAACTTGGGACCAGGATACCTGGCAGACCGCCTTCCCTTATATACACCCAGACGACATTTACTGTCATCAGAGGTGGTCTCGCTCATCATTCCAAGACGAACAGAGTGTCATCATGAAGAACCTCGATGGCGGCGGGCCTTCTCTGTAGCGCCCCCACCCTCTGGAAAACCCTCCCTCGTGTGATTCCAGAGGCGGAAAATGTAATCACCTTTCAAATGCCTCCTGAAAGACAAGCTTTCTATGGATTATAACTTTTTCTGGTTTTATATGACATTTTAATTTTTTTTTATAGTTTTAAATTGACCTTTGTGTACTATGGTTTTAATTGTGAACTACCCAGAGAGCCTTGGCTGTTGGGCAGTATAAATATGTAATAAATGAATAAAATACATAAATAAAACAAGGGACATATTGATATAGGCAAAGAGGCGCATAGTCAAATACGTTTCTGGAAAATAGCTACTGTATGCTGTACCACAGAATTCCAAGGGAATCCATGTGTCATCTAGCCTTTCAGAGACGTGGCCTCATCAGTGGCCCCACCCTTTAAATGTTTCTGTCAGTGTGGAAAAAGCCATGTCATGGTGGCTCTTGTGTCACGCTGACAATGTATGACCATCTCTTTGACCCCCCTTTGTGCAGCTCCTTCGAAGTTCACGAGAGCAATTCCGAGTAAGTCGGATGGATTTGCAGCCTTGGGAAGGGCGCGCCAGCTGGCGACCTTAAAACACAATCATAACCGAAAAGTTGGTGTTCAAAAAGTAACTGTGGGAGTTTTTTTTGGGGGGGGGGCACATAAGAAATTCTAAAAAGTGGAGCATAAACAAGTGTTCTCCAAGAAGAGGCAGATAGTTCAGACGCATAATTAAAGTTTTCTTGAAAAAAAACAAACACAAAAAACTACAACCCAAGGAGGGGGGAGATTGTGAGTAGACGTTGGCAGTAATCCAAAATTCTAATTTCTGACTATGATTTAATTTCAATTTTAAATAAATCGGTTTTTAATTTAAAAAGAGTGAGCTTCATAACATTAGCAATGATTGCAACATTAAGCGCAGTGTTCACAATCTAGCAATATAAAACATTATTTATATCTGAATCGTAAACAGCCTTTTGAAATGGATTATGGTTTTTCTCCCTATTCTAATACAACCTGGAGGGTACTAAAAAGTGTTGTGTGAAATTAACATTCTGCTGACTTTCGCCTATAAATGAGAAGCGAGCTATTAACATTTGTGTATTTTCATTATGTAAATTGTGTTAACACATGCCCACAAATTGCCACCAGCGATACAATAATTTTCTCTCAGTGATCATAATGTGTCCAAGTGAGTCATTTTGATTATGACATGCTAATTACATATTGCCTCCCCTTTTTTCCCTTTTCAGATTCAGAAAAACCAGGGATCTTTAATGGTAAGCTTTATGAGTTCGGGAAAAAAATTCACTTTTCTTTTTCCTGATGGCTGCTTCCTTTGCATGCTTGAATGCCTTGTTTTAAACTTAGCAAATTGCATTTTGTGGAAAATGCAAACCTTTAACTGCCTGTATTAGATTAGGTACCATTAGAAATAATAGGACATCCTGAGCCACGATGTTTTTATAAGAGTTTGCTGCTGTTGATTAATCTTGCTATATTTTATTGCATTAATGATTTTTTCTTTCCACTCCACTGTAAAGATATTGCATATAGCCTAATACTTCCCTTTCTCTCTCTCTGCCCCCCCCCACCCTCTCCTTTCCATCACAGCCTCTCCAGTTACTCCAGTGCATTGTTGATGAGGTGAGTCGCTGTCTTATGTGCTTTCGCTCCTAAAGTCATTCCTAATGGACTGGAAAGCTTATATTTTGTTTCCTAATGAAGCACAATGGCCCGCCGTCCTCCGCTGCCAGACAAGTTGCCTTGTGCAGCTCGGAGCTGTCGAGTGCCGGCTGGCCTTGTCCTGCTTTGTGCCGTTTTCTGGTGCTTCCTATTGAATCCTTGGGAAAACGAGACCCTTTCCAGGGAAGTCCATTTTCCCCCCTTCTGGATAGCAGAGACCCCAAAGCCCCCGTGTTAATTGATCACCTCTTCACCTTGCCAGATGTAACGCAAAGAAATGAAAGCTGTCATTTTACCTTTAAATGAGGCACGCTTTAGCTGAGCTTTAGGTGCGGCAACAGGGACCCTGTTAAAAGGGGTCAGAGTTGAATTGTAAACAAGGGTAGATTTGAATGCTGTGTCTCGTTTTGGTTTTGCCAACGGGAGAAAACCAAAACAGTAGGAACCCCCTTTATTCCTCTGTTATCTGAAATCCTGACTCTCTGAATTCATTTCATCCTGATGCAGCTGTTACTTAGAGCAGCAGAAGCTCTGATGCTTGTATGGAGCTTGTCACACACGAGGCCTGCTTTGTCCATTTCAGTGGAAGACGTAAATCTACATAGCTGGTCCTTGGTATAGCTACAGATACTGAATTTAGTAGTGAATCCTGTGTGTGCAAGAGCTTTATGCGCCCTCGCAGCACGGGTGGGGCTCTGGATCTGGGAACGATTTATCCCTGGCATCAATGACACAGACCCCACAGGCACCACGGGATGCTTCCCTTGGCACCTACTGGGGGCCCTTCCCTTCCTAGTTTTTAACGTTATTTTCGTTTAATTACTTTGGACGGCTGGGAGGCAGCAGGGCTCTGACCTCCAGCTGGCCAGACTATTTCCTTTCCTCTTCCCCAGTTTGCCTCTGGGTTTTGTATCAGCCCAATACATTCTTCAGAAAAGGAAGGCGGGCTCTTTTGTGTTTTGAGGCAAGACACTTGCCTTTTAGCACCATTACTTTGACTTTCTGTGAAACTTGCGTTTTGTGACTGCTTGTGGCCACCATTGCAGCCATCTTGTGAATGAGCATCCCACCCACCCCAATGGCAACCGCTACACTTTCTCAAAATTCCAAATGGGTCCAACAGCCCAAAATGTTTGGAGATCCCTGATCTATCTTCCCCACCCCAGTGTCATGGAAACAATATTCCTGCTTATCTGGATTTCTGGTTATCCAAATTTGTGCTTGTCAGCCAGGGAAAGTCATGATGTACGTGGTGTTGTCTTCTTCACATGCTCTGGCCATTTGATCTGTGCATATGCCACATTTGATCTCCCTCCCCCACTAGGTCTATGTGCAATCCTACGCAGGGGTTCTGCACCTACCCAGAGCTCAGTTCAGGAAATGTCTGTAGTTAGACTACAGTTCTGTCCGGAGCCCCTCCCTCCCCCCCCTCCAGCTGCACCCTGAAGGAGCACGGCTTCCACCTTCCTGCTCAGTTCTCTTCCAACCATTGCAGTGGCAACTTCAGAGAACTTCATCTCTGGGCTGGAGAAAAAACTCACAAGGAATGGGTTTGGTTCTTCTCTACTTTTCTCTTTGTCTATCCATCCTATCTGTCTTCTCAGTCTTTTTGTGCTGTTTGTTTTTATTTATTATTGACACTTCATTCATTTTTTGTTTTTATTCATTATTGGCACCTCTTGGGCCTTTGGCTCAAAGACCACCTTTTTCTGCAAGCATTGCCTATGGAGCTCCCCCCACACACATTCCCCCCCCAACCCCACATGAAGCAGTGAAGCCCTGTTACCTCTGGCTTTGCTAGTAAAGGCAAGCCAGAGGTAACAGGACTTCACAGCTTTATGCTTTCCTGTTGGAGAAGGTGCTACAAGTAGTGGACTCAAATAAATTTGTTGAGAAGTGCTCATCAGTGCTCTACTGCACCCTGCCTTTGCTGAACCGCATCCTAACACACTAACAGGCCGTCAACATCTTCAAGCTCAGCCGATCCTCCAACTTCCCGGGGAGCATGCAGCAGCTCATCAGAGCCAGCCACGTCTTTGATACCTCCTTTGGTGATAGAACCATCTGGATCAATATTGGTCTCGGTACCAACTAACACCCAGCACCTTAGTCATAACTCCAACTCCTGGCTCCAACCTGGTAGCAAAGCTTTCAGCTAAACTGACCCCAAAACATAATGGAGCAGCTTCTTCCAAGAGTTCTAAGAAGGAAAAGAATAAGTCCCCAGTCTTTTGTCTCCAAGCAGTCCATAAATCCTGTGGGTGCTCAGTTGGTATCAAGCTACACATTAGGTTCAATGTTGTCCATGAAGACCCAGGTGCCAAAGCAATTAATGCAGCAAATGATGTCAGGACCAACACTCCTTTACCCAACAACAACTGTCCTAGGAAAGTGAGTTATCACTTCCCCACTGATTACGCCAGTGGAAATGTTGCCTCCGGTTTTATTGCTCAAGTCCCACCAGCCTGTAAGTATGTAGTCTGCATCAGAGGGGGAAATGATTGACCTTAACCAGAGGACACACATGATGTTCACTTGGATTGTAATCCTCTTCATTCTCACTACCGTTTTCCATATCGCATCCAGTGCTCATCCACCCTCCCCATTATGGCTGCTTTCAGAACAATACTGTCAAGACAGAGTATGACCAATCCTAGACCTCTCAGTCACCAGGATGTTGGGTGTGACACTCTCCTTCTCGATATTCCATGACAGAATTGTGGTCGTCCTACACACCAAGGGACATGCATTGGGGCCATATCTGTTACCATCACTCATTGTATTTCTCCCTGAATTATTATCGCTGTCCGACTGTTGTCCTTGCCTTGCTGTCATGGCTGGTGATACCCACTGATGAGAATAGCCACTGATGATGCTTCTTCAATCGGTGCCCTTTGTTCTTCCAGCCTCCGCACATACTTGGATGTCATTGGCATCTACTAGCTTCACGCCAGCAAGTCTGGCACCAGTTTCATCTACCACCAAGTCCTTGGTATTGGGCTTGGCCCTGAGTTCTGCTTCAATTTCACTCACAATGTATAGAACCTTAGATGTGAACTGGACAGTGGCCCCGTTCAGACAACACGTTAAACCATGCTGCTTAACCGCACTCCATTAATCATTTTGTGGTTAAGCAGCATGGTTTGGCATGTTGTCTGAATGGGGCCTCTGTCATTTACTTTGGTGAAGTTCCCTGTGATTCTTCCAGGATCAGACCCCTCCAGCCCTTAGCAGGACCCAGGAACATTGTCTATCAGCTGCCCCACTTGTTCTTCCCTCTTCAGGGATAGAAGACTCCGTTTCAGACTCTGAATCGTTCCCATCCGTTGTCACCCCATTCATTTCATTCCCTGATATTAATGTTGGAGAACAAACTCCAATCACTCCCTGTGGAAGATATTAGGTCATTCATTGAACAAGTTACCCAAATGGCTCAGCTGAAGGTGCAGTGCCCTTGATCTCCTATCCAGGACCAGGTATTTGCTCAGTTTTAGGCAGTCACTGAAGACATTTTTATATGGCTTTTGATGGTTTTAATATGGGGTTGATCTTGCTCTTTGGGGTTTTGACAGTAGTCCTGCTGTTAATCTGATTTGTCTCAAATTTATTTTAATATTCTTGTTCTTTTTATATACCACCTTGGGAGCCCTGTTTTGGTTGAAAGGTGGGTTATAAATATTTTAATAAATAAAATACTTGTTCAGCTCTGAGTCCCTTTACAATGCAGCAGCACAAATGATGAATTACCCCATAGTGCTGAAATACAGCCCTACACCTAGAAAGTAGGACAGAACTGGTGGGCCTTGAGGAGGCGGTCACCCATCTGCTTAGCTGCTGCAGCTAATTTCTGTTATTTCAAGGAGCAACATTTATTGGATCACCTTCCGAAGAAACAGTCTGAAATGAATGCTATAGAAACAGAAATGTGTTTTGAGATGTGTGTGGAGTAGGGGTGATAATTTGCAAGTACACCAGGTGGGAACAAACAGCATTTTAGAACAGGGTGAGTTCATGTCTTTAAAGCAGTTTGGGTATCTGCATGAATATAATAATCACCTGTTGATTTCTTGACACTTGATGACTGGTAGTTGAATTTGTGAACTGACCTGCTTGTGAGGTGACATGGAAGCCCCATCTGTAGTCTTAGATCTATGATAACGGCTCCATTCACACATGCATGGTATCACTTAATATTGCAGTCAGGTTATGAGCATGTGTATGTGTGAGCTACCATGTTGCAGAACTGTAGTCTTTGTAAACCCACCAGAGAGCTTCGTCTATGGGGCAGTATATAAATGTAATAATAATAATAATAATAATAATAATAATAATAATAATAATAATAATAGCAGCAATGTTGATCAGCGCTGCAAGGATTGATTCATGCATGGCTTTCTGTGACCCAGGAATCGCAGCCCTGCACATGTCTGAAGCCCTTTCATGTCCAAACCGCTGGCCTGAAGGACTCCTGCAGGGTCATAAAAAAAACATATCCTGTAAGGGAAGGCAAAAACAATAGAAACAGGGTCACACTTGTCAGAGGAAGTATTAGAAATATTGCAGGCACTGTAAACAGGTGTCCTATTTCTCTCTGGGGTGCCCATGTTAGAGAACATATAATTTCTCTATTCATTGATCTAGGGCCTTGAACCAGTTGGGGCTGTGCAAATTGTTTGTGCCTTAGCTTTCCGACCCAAGTATCCAAAGACAAGCAAATCCTCCGGTGGCCGTTCATATGCTCCATTTCACGTGTTTTTCCTATCTCAGAGATGAACTTTTAACAGCTTTTCTCTCCAGCCATGAGGACTATATGCTTGTTTTTTGTAAAGTGAGAGAGCGTTCTAAGGAACGCCACTGCTTCTGAGCCACATTCTGTGCGGAATGGTGCAATGAAAGCCATGCTGGCTTCAAGACACCCTGCCTTCAGCTGGCAACAATTTCCATTTCTCCTCAGGCCCTGGTAGGTGCCCTACAGTTTTCTCTCGCATGTCAGCTTAATAGCAGCCCGGTTTTGTTTTCCCTCCTTGCTCGCTCCATTCTCTTCCTGCTCCCCTCCCTGGGCTCTTTTTAAGATGCAGCCCTGTTGGGGGAGAATAATAGTCCCCACTTATTGTGCTAATGTGTGTGTCTCTTTCTAAATAAGGACCTCATGAGAAAAGGTCTGTTTGCTTTCTGGTATGGTGCAGCTGCTGTTGTTTTCAGTGCATTCATGATAACGCGAGTGTTAGCTATTAGAAGTGCTTAGTGTTCTAAGACTGATTATCTCGGGCCAAATGCTCCCCTCTGTGGCAACTTCATGAGAACAAATAAGGGCTTGGAAGGTCCTAAAACTCACAGGATGAGGGGAGGGGAGTTGCTCCCCTCCACGTCAGTCTGCAGCTGTTTTGCATGGCAAGGTCCTTCCTGAATCCACTCATAGACATGCACAGTTCCCAACTTGGGCTGCTGTGGCCTTGGCTGTGCTCGCACTTTGAATATTTGGATGCTTTCCAGGACTGGGGGCGGGAGGGAATTGGGCATCTGTATAAGAGCCTCGCCATCTTCTGGGGTGGTAGATTGGGAATGCTGCCAGAACTTCCAAGCCGTGGGATGACGAGGGAGGGGGGCTCCAAAGAAAGGCTATTTCTGGTTCTTTGCAGCTGAGAGTACACTAGTTCTGGTGCCTGGGAGCAGCTCCGGGCCAATGGGTAAGGTGACTGGAACACCACAGTAGCTGTCGCTGGGGGGCGGGCAGCGGGGGAAGCTGCTGACTGGCAAGGTGGATCCCCATTTCAATAAGATCTGAGTAGGCCCTCTGAATCCATGCCACGTCCAAAATGATCGTATTAATTCATGTCTCCAAGAGCCTACAGTGGTGGGGCTCCGGGGAGCACTTCAGTTCTCTCCCCTGCTGTCTTCCCCTCTTCGTTAGCTGCTATTTTGCTCCCCCTGCTTGTGCTGTTCACCTGCCCTGAGTATCTTGCCTGCCTGCCTCCCTCTGTTCAGCAGTACCAGCACCATTTTCCTTCTCTCTTGAACCAGTTTTGAGCAGCTTCCTAGGAGGCCTTTCAAAGTTGCTTTAAGGAAGACAGCCCTGAAGTGGTGAGCGTGGGCTCAGTCTGGATTGAAAAGGATGAGAAGAGCAGGCGCTTAACCTCAATTCATACAGCTGTTAGCCATCTTAAACCCTAATCAGAACCACCAGTAGCGTTCATCTGTGGTGTTCTCTACTGCTTTCAGGATCTGGTTCCTCGTGGGGGCAAGATTAATTTGTTAGTGGACTTGGTGCAGAAATATTGTTTTCATGTAGCCTTCAAGCTTTGCTGGTTCACCTTCTGGTGAGCTGTTCAAGTTGTTCTGCAAGTGATAAAGATGAATATGTTCTGTAATGTGATCCCTTTATCTACAACTTTACCTAGCAGTGGAGCAACAACAAAACAGGTGCCTTCTCAAAATGACAGTCTAGTACTCTGGATTGATTAGGCTGGAGTAGCAAGTCACTCTCTGGCCTGTTTCTAACTTTCACATTAAAATTACCACGGATATTTCTAGGGTGCATTTTCAGAAATTGCATTAACTTTTTTGAAAAAAAAAATAGGACGGGGGAGAAGTAATACCGCGTATGGTTATACACTTCCATGTCTCGGATGTTAAATGTATGTGTACAGAAGAGAGTCAAGTGTCAGAATGCATCTATCCATCATTGCTTCCACCCTGCCCCAAATGTTTTCTGCTGTTCTCTTTACTGGAGCCAGAAATTGTGACCTTATCCATGTGCATGATTCAAAGGCTAGATGGGAACAAGGTAAAACTACAGGTAGGAATAGCTGAATAATTACCTTTAGACCAACCTGAGAAACAAAACCTCCCAAGAGGCTGAACTCATTTAATGGTTCCTAAAAACTCAATCTTGCAGGTGTCAACGGTCATGCTTGATTATTTGCGGCAGTGTTTTATGAAAAAGCAATAAGACTGCATAGGGTGTTTACAGAGGGGTGAAAGCAAACAATAAATGGGTTCAGTTTTTCAAGGGAAGTCCCTATGGTGGATTCGGGTTCCGATGGTGTTTTATGATGCTGTGCCTTAGCTATTTAAATCTGTGCGAGAAAGAGGGGAAGCGTGCAAAGTCCTTCCGTACTTTCTGAAGCAAAAAATGGCACCATGACAAAAATGATTTCTTTTGTTATAGGGAAAGTAGCAGCAGTCATCAGTGTTAATTAGCCTACTCCAGTGATTTCAAAACTTTTGAGAAGCCCAAGGTTCATTGGAAGCTTATGGGAAGCTTCTCAGTGAGAACCTTAGTAAAGGTGGACGAGGTTTCCTGAAAGACAGCTTGCTAATCTTCACCTGCAGTGCCCAGGCACATGGGAGTGTTGGGTGTGTTCCAGGTTGCGTGCTTAGTTCACACGGGCTGACAGGTGAAGCCCAGCACCTGTTCAGCCTTGTTTTGTTCTTGAACACTCGTATCCATTTTGTTCACTAAGGAGCTCAAAGAAACATAATTAGAGCAATATCAAAACAGCCTACTAAAATATTATAGTAATAAAATTAGCAGTCAAAACAGACAATAGTAGTCAAGAAAATCCAGCTCATCAGCAGTAAAAAAAAAACAACTCTATTTGTTCAGCCTATTGCTGATCTTAGTGAGTTTCCAAATAGAATCATAGAACAGTAGAGTTGGAAGGGGCTTATAAGGCCATTGAATCCAACGACCTGCTCAATGCAGGAATCCACCTTAAAGCATCCCTGACAGATGGCTGTCCAGCTGCATCTTGAAGGCCTCTAGTGTGGGAGAGCCCGTGACCTCCCTAGGAGATTGGTTCCATTGTCGTAGTGCTTTAACAGTCAGGACATTCTTCCTGATGTCCAGCCGGAATCTGGCTTCCTGTAACATGAGCTCGTTATTCCGGGTCCTTTACTCTGTGATGATCGAGAAGAGATCCTGGCCCTCCTCTCTGTGACAACCTTTAAAATATTTGAAGAGTGCTATCATGCACCCTAGAATATGATCCAGAGTCTTCTGCAGTATGTAGCAGTCCTACCACAGACGTTAATACAGAAAGGGTTCTCTGAAGGGAGGAAATGGTGAAAGTCATTGGAATAACCATTTTTCAAGCCATGAGCGCAAGAGACACCAGTCCACAAAGGAGTGTGGTGGTGCAGCCTCCCTTCATTCCAGTGACAGGTCTCCTTCTCTTGCCCATGTCCCAGGATGTGTATGAATGTTGTTCAGTAGCAGCACTATGTGAGTGGCACCACTCAGTCTGCCATCCACCAAATCTTTCAGAGATCCCACCCTACAAATCGTAACATTTGACCACAGCTAGAAATTGAAAATAGGTTTCGAAGGATCCTTATTAGCAGCTAGTTTTACAGGTGTGCTGCTTTGTGAAGAGCGATGGGCCAGGGCCTTCCCCTCCCATGCCCCCAAATGGGTGGTCAGCATGCTCCACGGCAACAGCCACCGGCATGCGGTGGCTTCAGGTGGCTTGATTTGGCCCTGGGCCCCCAGTTGCCCATCCCTGTTATAGTTCATTGATAATGCTTAATTGCACTCTCGTTTCTCGATAGGTTCTAGGAACCAATTTACAGTAGCAAAAGATTGGCTGTCAGACGTCCTGAAATATCTGATCTGACCTAGGACAAACATGAGAGAGATATTAAGTAGATTATAATGAATAAATATTTAGCCTGGTCATGTAATCTTGCATCTTCCTGAGGCTCTTACATGATTTATATATTATATACAAGGGGGAAATGTAGGCCCTGGATGTGAGGGACGTGCTGATCAGCTGTGTGTTTGTGTAATCAAAGGCATTAAGGAAACAAATCAAAGGATTCTGGGAAATAACTCTTGGAACACAGGCACAACGACCTCTTCTCGGGTCAGAAGTGAGGGCTTCGAGGGCGTGGATTGGACCAGCCCATGCCTCCCAAGTCCCTTCTCACAGTTGGGCAACTTCCAGCCCGAGAAAGGAGACCGTTGAAGGTGCAAATGGGGTCAGCTGTCACCCCTGGGCTGCCTGCTGCCTGAGGAGGGATGCTTGGGAGCCCTTGTCGGCCATGAGGCAGCCTGATCCCGTGCCCTCAGAGCCCTTCCTTCTCAGGTAGAAGGCTGCCAAGAGCAGGGAAAGCCAAGAGCACACTTTCCTGCTCATTCCTACTTTCTCCTGGTGCAAGAACATTTATGTTCAGATTTCCTGAATAGCACTTACCCTGTTTTTGTTTTTCTTGAAGCGGGGAGAACTCTCAGCATGCTGATACCTTCCTCTTAAGCGTGGGTGGTACCATTTTGGCTACAATAAACATCTGCACTCACCCTATGAAGGTGGGAAATACCGTATTTCTTTGATTGTAAGACGCCATCGATTGTAAGACGCACACTAATTTCAGTACCACCAACAGAAAAAAAGCTTTGATTCTAAGAATAATAATCGCACCCACGATTCTAAGATGCAGCCCATTTTTAGAGATGTTTATATGGGGGGGGAAGTGCGTCTTCGAATCGAAGAAATATGATAGAAGGAATGATTTTTAAAAATGGAGAACTTGCTGATTAGTTGTGTATTTGTATGATCAAAGGCCATAAGGGAAAGGATTAAAGGGTTCTGCAGGAAAACGCTTGGATTGTGCAGAGCTGCTGCAATGTTGCCAAGGGGTCCGTAAAGCCCACCCAAAAATATTGCCGTCTTTGGGGACCACTGAAATGCACAACTTTGGACAACTTTGGTCAAATGGCTCAGGTCTTACCTGGAGGGCTGTCACTTCCACAAATTAAATATTAGGGAGGGAGTTTAGGGTTCAGCTTCCTCCACCACCACCCACCACCCCGCCGGCCGCTCAAGATTCCCTGCTGCTGTGCTTTGCTTGTTCTGCTTGAGCACCTTGCTGACGACTGCTAATAGCAAAATGCCAAGCAAGGGTCTGGTTGGAGTTCCCCACATATTAAACATTCTGAACTTGTCCTTTTGCTCATAGATTGTGCATAATTAATAATTAAACAGCTTCCGTTGTAATGGGTTGACCTTCCTGAACTGTTCATTATTCACAAGGCAAAGGCATCACTCAAAACATTCCCCCCCCCACTCGAATTGCCCTTCTCTGTATTCCTTCTGTAGGTGTACATAGCAGTTGGTTGAGTTTTCTTTCTTTCTTTTTGCCAGTGCTGGGGACGCCCCTGCGATCAGATTTGAAAGGAAGCAAACAGATACCGTTTATGGAGGACTTGGGGGGTCTTTGGACAAACTGCAGTGGAATTTGTAGTTTATTTTTTCATCCTCAGTTTTGCAATTGTCACTTCAAAGGTGTGGAAGAAGCTGAGAATTCCTGAGTTCAAACCTTTGCTTCTCCCACAGACACCTTGCGGGGCTTCAGCCAAGGCCGTGGTGTCTCCACCTCTGTCAGGTGGACAGTGAGCATGGTCTGCAGCCAGCCAGAGCAGGCCTCCTACTTGCTCAGTGAGTGGACTAACCCAGAAGTCTTTAGAGAGGGCACCACCTGCCCCTCTCTGGCCTGTTGGGGCAAAGGGGCTTCCTTGCTTGACGCGGCTGGTCTCTTTGCAATACCTTCTTTTGGCCAGGGCTGGATGGCGGCACACAGGCGGCACCCACCCCCCTAGCTGATACCCTCAGGTCACCAGTCCAAGTTCCACGTTGAGCCATTTGCAGTCTTACAGGGCTGCTGTGTTTGGGATTACTGAGATAAAGCACATGACGTGCCACAGAAATGCGAAGTATCCTTACTGAATGAGTGGGATTTTTATATGCTGCGCTCCTGAAGCATCCTTCTCTTGGTGCCATTAGCATGCCAAATAAGAGGCATGCTACCCACACCCTCCGCTATTTGTTCAGCTGCCAAGTTCAAAGTAATCTTTCCCACACGGCAGAATTCTCAAAAATGTGTGTCAAAGGCAACCCGTGGAATACTGACGCTGTTTACTCTTCAGTTACTTTTGATTTAATTGTGTTTTGCTGCAATTTCCGATTGTTTGAATTGGAAACAAAGCCTTAATAAGAGTTCTAGTTAATTTTCTGTCTTGTAATTACCACTCTCATTTTTCTGATAATTGGCCGTCGCAATTATATGTATATTTACTAATCACGTCAGCAGCTCAGTGGTCGCATCTCCCTGCCGCCATTGATAATGACACGCACGCACATATTGTGGAGGTGCTTTTGTCATCATCATCATCATCATCCCTTCTTCTTTTTTAATTTTTTCCCCTTCTCCCCATCACATCAAAGCTATTTCCCTTGTAACCCACCGTAATGAACCCCACGCATGCATTTGACACAGTTGTGTGCGAGAGAAATTGTTTGGCTCCCACCAAATGCTGCACGCTCCGAGTTTCTTGCCTGCAGCACTGGAAGGTTGTATGTGATGATATATGACTCTTGCAAATGGCCAAAGCACTCCAAAGCACGGCAAGATTAAAATAAGTCATTCCTTTGTTAATTTAAATAGGTGCATGCATCATACTTTGCAAAGCACTCGGGGACGGGGGTTGGGGGGCGGGGAGGGAGAAGCAGTTGCAAAAGCTGCCGAAAGGTATTTTTAATAGCAAATGAGAATAGATGAGAACGGAGTCATTTGCAGCTGACTCCTGTTTTATGTGGCTCTCTTGTTCCAACTGTAGGTCTAATGAGATGACTGTTAAAGTACTCCACAGTGCAATTTCATTACATCCTGAGCTGTTACACTATAAACACTGGCAAGTCTCTCTGTCATTCTTGCATTTGGGATGGGGACGGGGACGGGGGAAGCAGCAGAACCTCCTCAATTTGTAAATCCCCCTTTTGCAAATGAAATATTCCTCTTTGGAATAATAAGGTTGTTTCTTGCTTTGAATTTATTTGTAGCTTTGTGCTTTGGTGGATAAGTTGTTAATTGGCTCAACTCGCCATTCCCTATTTTGTTTTGTTTTGTTTTTAAGTTCTCCAAGTCTCCTGGCCTCTCCTGCTTAAATCTAACAAGATTTGGGACTGCTAAGTGTAAATAAATAGCAACTATGATGCAGGAAGCAAAGGTCAACACAAGAATAATTTCCCAGCTCTTTGTTAATTACAAGACCATTTGGGTGTTACTTAAATAATCATTAATTTCTCATTTACACTTTCCCTACCTTCTTTTCTGCCCCGTGGCTATCATTGTCCCTTTTTTACCTCCCCTCAGTCTTATTTCTACATGTTTTACCCATTGTATAACACTCATTACTTCTAAATGCAGGATTTCTAACACATTCTAAGGCTTTATCTCTTTTCATCTCTTACACACAGAGAGACACCCCTTTTTTAAAAAAAAATCAGCAGCATCTCTTCCTTGTTTTCCATCTGAAAGCAACTATACAATTAACAAATTGGACTCACACGTTCTGATTATTCTTCTCCCCCCCTCCCCTCCCCTCCTTGCCCAATCCAAACTCAATTGCAGGAATCGCCTGTCCTTCCGGTTGGGGAGTTCTCGGAGCCGTTTGTACACTTCATCACTCAATGGTAAGCTTCGTTTGCAAATGTGCCGTGCCCTCAATGTAAATGATACATGCCATTAACTCCACAGTATCACAGGACCTTATGGCTTTCTCTGCATCCTTCCAGAGGGACTTGGCAGGGCCTTGGGCAGCTGGGGCAGCAAAGCTGAGCAAACTGTTTAAATTATGTAAACGTTATTTACACAAAGGGTCATAAAAGTACTTCAGAGGGGGAATTTTTACCCCCACCCCTGTTTTAATAAACGATTGGGGATCTGGGTGTATTCTCAAGGAATTGGTGCTGTGTGTGTGTGTGTGTGTGTGTGTGTTTTAAATCACTTGAAGAAGAAGGATGACAGATAATCATATTTAGAACTCCATTATTCAGGCATTCTCATACTACTTAGAAAAACAGGCTCCGCTTTTAAAATGGGTTAAACAGTGCACTTGATTAATTTGTGGGCTTTTCATTTAGAAGTGGTTTTATAGGGTTCTTGTTTAGGAGGGTGGTCTTGTTGGTAGGGGCTGTATTTTAAACCACACCGTAGGGCATGTTTTGTTTCTTCCAGACAAACTGCCTTGTTCAGTGGAAGACTACTTAAATTAACTAGGGGGATTTTTAAAAGGAATCTAGTTTGAAAAAAGGAATCTCCTGAGCACCAAGAGGTTAAAGATCTAAGTACAAGCTATTATAATGACATGTTATTAATGTCTCATTTATATAGAAAACTAATAGGCAGGCACTCAAATGATAAAAGATGAAGAGAATGGTCTAAAATTGGTGGATTTGGTGGGGAATTACTCTGTTTTTCCTGTCAAATTGAGTTTACTTGACAAAAAAAATGGTGCTATAATTTAGCAGAGCAAAGAAGTCTATGTCTCAATAAGAAGGCTACCTGTTTATGCCAATCCAGTTCTGTCACTTTTAGGCAAACTAAGGCTCTCCTCTCTTTTATGGGAGACGTAGAATTGAGAAGTATTTTCTTGCAGAAGCTGGTAAAGGAAAAGGAGGCTCAGTATCACAGTTGGGCCAAGCATTTGTAGTGATGCTTGGAATATCCGTGTGAAAGTATATGGATGCTGGCAAAACTGAAAACATATTTAATTCCTTGCTTCTAATTCCCTTTTCTTTAGAAGTAAAAGTTGGATTAATGCCAGTACAATTGAATCCCAGGGCAAAAGTCAAGGATTGGTTCCTAAGAGGAAGAAGTATTTGGATAAATTCAGATTGTGCAAACTTAAACTAATGTTAGAGAACCTCCCCCGGAATGTCCCAAAGGGTGGTGTTCTGACAAAAGAATTAACAGTGTGACTTTAGAGTTAATTGAAATAATAAATACAGGGCTTATGTTTATTAGAAAACAGGTCTAGTTTGGGGTAGATTAGGGTTTTATGTTGGAGTCATAATTGTTGGTGATCTATCCTGCTCTTGCAAGCCGAGGTGCAGGGGGCTGTACTTCTCTTGTCTCTACCCAGAGATTAATCTGAGAGCATATCGTTGTTATATTTTTTTAATTGAGGCAGGAGGAGGGCTAACCTCTATAGAAATGTCCACAGATGTCAGGCTGAAGCATAAATGATGGCAGATAATGGCCTTGTTCTCCCATGAGATCCAGCTACTTTGGAATGTCAGATTAAGAGTGTTGCCAAGGCGGCTTTGAATGGCTTGCAAGAATGCAAACCTCCGTTTGGCCGTGCAGGGTTATTAGTTAGACGGGGAGCAATCCACCGAGTGCTTCTGCTTTTGCTGCTGCCGCCGCCCAGTTCTCCTTTCATGTGCAGGGCCATAGCTGGCGGTTGGGCCACAGCTCAGTGCGCTAGAGCAAATGCTTTGCATGCGGAGGGTCCCGCGTTCCGCATGCCCCCAGCGTCTCCAGGTAGGGCAGGAAAAATCCTTCCTGAAATCCTAGAGAGCGACTGCCAGTCAGTGTCGACAGTACTGTCAACAAGAGATAAACCCAGGGTCTGACTCTGTAAAAGGCAGCTTCCTGTGCACCTGAGAGCTACACACATCTCTTGAAGTGAATGGTGATTACGTAGCACTGGTACCTGCTGGACTAGGCACAACAGAGGAGAGTTGCCTTGTGCAGCCTCAATAGCACCATAGGCCTTCCTAGAGGCGGTGTCTTCTGTGGTCTCCTGATTTGTGGCAGGTGAGGCTGCCCAGGTCCTTTGCTCACCTGCTTGTTTTCTCTCTTTGCATCTCACAAGAGTGTGGCCTAATGGCTATGAGTATCAGCTGCAAGCAGGATGAGCTCTCAGTTCAAATCTCATATCATCCACAATTTAGTGACTGGTCTTAGGCTACTGTTCTCTCAATTTCACTCTCCCATCCGCCACAGGGGGATAATAATACCGGCTTTACAAGATTGCTGTAGTGATAATGTTTGAAAGTTAGAAATATTGTGGTAAGTACTCTAATATGGGAGGAGACAGACATTGATTGCCAAAACTTCCTTGATTATACTGTTAGTTTTACCCTACCCTGTGCCTGCTTACCCTACCCTGTGCCTGTTTGCATTCTCTTCCCCTCCTTATTGTTTTACTATGATTTTATTAGATTGTAAGCCTATGCGGCAGGGTCTTGCTATTTACTGTTTTACTCTGTACAGCACCATGTACATTTATGGTGCTATATAAATAAATAAATAATAATAATAATAATAATAATAATAATAATAATAATAATAATCAGAAGGAAATTAATGGCACACAGCTGACCTTCCTGTGATTTTTCACTTTGTGCATCTCCTGCAAGCAGGCCTGTTCCCACAAGAGGTCAAATTTTGAAATAAATGGCAGACGGTAACGTGTGAAGTCTGCTGATTTTAAAGGGCCATTTCACACATTACACAGAAGCAAACCTGAGTTGGCGAGTCCCAGCACCCTGATGAGTCAACTTGTATGTCACTTATTTATCACATTCACACTTCACATGTTTTACATGTACACCTAAGAGGTTCTAAGTGAACACTTTAAAAAATGTAATGCATGAAATTGAGGGAGATGGCGGCTAGTTGCCATATTTCATTGTGGCAGAAGCTTTCAAGCCAAAGAGTGGTAGTGATGTTTTAAGCACAATTTAGAGCTATCCTTCACGCTTTACATATAAGACCTTTGGGGGTTCTTTTACTTTGTTTCTATTGGTCAGCCATAACCAGAGACTAAAAATTCTACAGTATTCTAAGCTTCTTAATATATTGTCTGTTTTTCTCTCTTTTGGTGTCCAGTATGAGAAAGCAACCAAAGGAACGTCCGGCCCCTGAAGAGTTAATGGTGAGTAAATCTACAGTGTTCTCCCTGAGATACAAACCACAAGTTTTTCTAATTTATTACATGTGAAAGTTTGTTGATTGTTTTTTCTCCATAAGTCGACTAACGTTAAATCTACATTTTGCTTCCAGCTCTGACAGCCAGCAGACGTTGTCAAGACATTCATAAACTTATTTCTTAGTTTCATTATCGTTTTAAGTTCTCTTCCATAAAGATTGCAATGGTGGGTATGGAGACACATTTCAGCGAAGGGCTTCTCGGAACTTGGACTGTTGCAGATATTCATTATGGTCTATGTCCAGGCTTTCTGCATTAGAAAGTATTCCGATCTCTTCCTTAATTTATGGAACTCTTTAAAAAAGAATCCTGAATTTGACAGCAATTTCTGGGAACTCGGTATCAGCATTTATGGCATTTGTGGGATGGGCTGTAATCAATATTCCTATTGTTAAACCGATCTTTGGGTTTTGGTGAGAGTATTGCATTAAGTATTGCCCCAGGCTGCCCGTTTTTTTCTGTCTGTGGTTACAATATGTATAATGAACCATTTTCTTTCTTTTTTAAAATGATACCATCAGTACACATTTAGCCCATAGATAACCTTTGTTCCCTATTGGGTAGAGGATGAGTGGGCACTTTTTACTTACCTAGTGGAAAAGATTTTAAGGTTTGGCACTTGCTTACAAATCCCTAAACGTCTCAGGTCCAGGATACTTAAGAGATCGCCTGACCTGCCGTTTTGGATTCTGCACTTAGCAGGAGATGTCCTTCTGGTGATGCCTAAGATATTGAAGCTCCAGTCCATGATGGCTCGGAACTTAATTGTTCCAACCAGCTTTTCCAGAATTGTGATCTTGTCTTTTCCTTGCTGTCATTCTATTGAACCTGTTCCCACAAAACGGTGGCAAAACATGGATTAATTAACCCATGTTTTGCCACAGCGTGTGAAAGCACATTCCACAGCCATTTTGATTGGAGGTTGATACATGCCATCTGAACCTGGACATTATAGATTAATCATGGGTTAATCAAACAACCCACAGAAAACCTACAATTAGTAGTTAGGTCAACTGTGGATTGCTTAACCAATGATTAACCTATAGACGTGGTTCACATAACACAGCCAAGTCACCAGGTGCATGCAGCTGCTGTCTCCAATACACCATCACCGATCTGGATGGTCACGGGTTGCACTGTCTCATGCAAACCCAGACATTTGTGGGTAATTTGAGGGCCAAACAACCTTCGCATAACCGTTGATTAGTAGTAGGGTTATGTGGGGGTTGTTTAACTCTTGAATGACCGATGATATCCAGGTTCGCACAACATGGTGCAACCCTTGGTCACCCGTTCAGGGGTTGCATATTCAAAATGGTCACTGTACGTGCCAAGCACACACCACAGCTCATTGTGGGTTAAATTACCCACGATGATCCAGACCTACCATACAAACTAATCCCATAATGTGCGGGTTTGTTTGTCACGTAGCAACTTCCAATCAACCCGATCGGCGGTTGAATATTCATGAAGACTATGGAACATGCTCACAGTGTGCTGTGGTAAATCATGATTTAAATAACCCACAATTTGCTGCTGCTGTATGCAAACAGGCCTATGTTTTATACAGTATTTTTATGTTGTTTGCATATTGTTTTTATATCACTTAGACATTTTTATGTTGTTTGTATATTTCTTTTAATGTATTCCAAAATCCACAGCAGGGCAATACTTTTATTAGGACCAATCAAAATTCCTCAAAAATGTGCAAGCTTTTGGGTTCTCCAGAATTCTTCAGTGGGCTAGGTAGTACAAAAAGCAGGAAATGGGTGAGGAAAGCGAAAAGTCCAACAAAGTGACCATGAGGTCTGCCGTATAGATAGACCCAATCTCAAAATGGAGATTTGCAGTCTGAATGAATTAGCCAGTGGTAAGTGTTGCAGGTATCAGATTATACCTAGCAGTGCATTTTGGGATAGCGAAGTAATGGCTGATCTCCATTTCTGAAAACACCGAAGGTCCGCCGTAACTCTGATTTGCCTGTTTCCAGCCTTTACAGAAATGGAGATGTGTGTAATGTGATACCTGCAACATCTGATACCTGCAAAACACCTGGCCAGATCCTTGGACTTTGCTGTTGCTTTCCCCCATCTTCTGCTTTTTGTACCACCTTGCCTGGTGAAGACTTCTGGAGAACTTGCCAAATGTTGTGGGGTCTTGGTAGGTCCAAGTAAAGGTGGATTGGCCAACTGTGGATTTTGAATGTTTTTCCCATAGAGCAGCACAACTGTCATAGAATCATAGAATAGTAGAGTTGGAAGGGGCCTCTTAAGGCCATTGAGTCCAACCCCCTGCTCCATGCATTAATCCACCCTAAAGCATCCCTGACAGATGGTTGTCCAGCTGCCTCTTGAAGGCCCCTAGTGTGGGAGAGCCCACAACCTCCCTAGGTAACTGGTTCCATTGTCGTACTGCTCTAACAGTCAGGAAGTTTTCCTGATGTCCAGTCTTAATGTAAACGATTCATAAATATCAGTAAGCAAATAAATGAATAAAACTGTGGTGAGAAGATAAGATGGATTACATGTCCCCATCAAAACAAAAGAACAGTGGCCAGGATCCCCGGAATTGCACAACTAGTCCTGTACACATAAGGGGGGCTTTCAGCTTGTGTTCCTCGAACAGTACACGCAGGCACACACAGCAACTGAAAAGCATATTTCAGAGCAAATGGCAATATGGCAGGCAGGGGGTGGGGGTGGAAGTGGAGGTGCCTGTTGTTGAAGGAGAAACGTCCAAAATGACAGTGGGCTGGTCCAGGCCCTCCTTCTGGCTGTGCATCAGGTCTGTGGGATATTTGACCGTGCATCTAAATTTGGATGCAAGTAATGTCTATTGATGTTGAAGAGCGTGTTTAGGCATTTGCTGAAACACCTTAGTATAGCGGAACTTCGTATTTTTCTCCACTCCGTCCATTCTCTCTGGGTAGTGATGGTTGAGGCTGCCTTAATTTGCCCTTTTTTTTTATTAACTTTTGATGGCTGGAAGGTTCCTGCACTTAGTCACATCTGAGAGAACTTGGAACAGGTTCTAGAGATGGAGATGCATTTACCTTATGCGTTGTTATTATTCTATGGCTGGGTAGCTTGACTATTAAACCGACAGAATGGGGTTTCATAAAACCTGTTTCTCTTGGTAAATGCATGTTTTCTGTGATGCAATAGGCCTGCCACTTATAAATAAAACATCTGCAGAGCGCACTTCCGACCCTCAGTATATATGTGCGTGTTCAGAAGCTATAACACCACTCCAGGGTGTAAAGTCATAAAGACGGAGGCCAAGGGGTGAGTGCCTATAGGAAAAGCGATGCAGAGTTATATATCTTTCCAACTACCTGCCCTGAAGTGCCTGGTTCTACTCAAAAGACGGTATCTTTCCCCCCCTTTTAATAATTAAAAAAAGCATGACAGCTCCAAAAAGAGAGTTTGTTTCTTTTTAAGGATTTAGTGCTTTCTCCCACATTGCTTTCCTTTCACTGAAGACGGGCTCCTTCCTTACCCAGCAAGCCTGGCCATTCAGTAGTGGAAGAAGGCCCTGGTTGTGGAGGAGAGTCCAGTTGATGCCTTGCTTTATTCTGCAATTACAGACTCAAAGGAGGAGGAGATAATTGCTTGTGCAGGACCACAAAGGGCTCTTGTCCAGTTTCATTCTTTTTACTGGGCCTTGGAGAGATGTCCTTGGTGGATTGTGCCCCTCTTCCTGGCTTGGCTCAGCATTCTTTCTTATAGTCCAGAAATATGGTGTCATTGACCCGTAATTTATGTTTCCTGTTTTTGCCACCATTCCCAACTTAAGAAAATATGAATATGTTGATGTGTTCAAATAGAAAAGCAACTCTCAGGCACATATTATTCTCTCTCTCTCTCTCTCTCTCTCACTCACTCTCTCTCTCTCTCTCTCACACACACACACACACACACACACACACTACATAGAAACTGCTCTGCATTTTCCTGGCTTCTCAGGCCCCCAGGAGTTTAACCAGACTGAAGTGTCATTAGCTTTGATAAGTTCAGATCTATGATCCCAGCAAGAACGTAAGAATCGCCATGCTGGGTCAGGTCTAGGTCCATCTAGTTCAGACAAATTTTTCTGGTTATTCAGAAGAAGAGCATAAAAATGCCAGAAGTTACTTCCTCTGTTGTTTGCTCCCAGCCTCCCGGTATATTTCCTGGACGTTCCTTTTACTGCCATGGCTAATACCCGTTGACTTATTTGCCTCTATGAATTACTCTAACCCTTTTGGAAAGCCAACTAAGCTAGTGGCCATCAAAAGATTCCACAGCCTTTGGCTGCTATCATACTAGGCTTTTTATATCACAACTTTCCAGGGCTTTTGCTTCTGGATTCTTTGCAGGATAAAGTTTGGCACCTTTACATGAGCGGACACATACTTTGATTCCAGGACTTAATTTGTCTGCAAGTTCTATATGTTTCATTATACAGCCACTAGATGGCTCTGCTGTATAGCGCAACTCTGTCATTAAACACTGACAATACATCGGATTAACGTTTCTTGCCACATGATCTCCAATCTTTTTAAAAAGCGGGATAAAGGTCAAAATGTGTGGGAGACGTCCTGGAGGTTGGCAACGTTGTGTAAAGGACCTGCAAACTTCCGTGAGTGACCAATCATGTTTGTGCAACAAAAGCCTCAGGTAGAAGTGCTCTCTGAGTTGGCCAGAGAGAGACAGGTGGTGAGTGATCTGGCCAACAGATGAAGGGAGGGGCAAGGGCTGAGAGTTAAAATAGATGCTCCTGGTTCTCTGGATATTAGCCCTTGCAGGTACTGGGATTTTACAGGAATTTTAGTACAATTAAAGAGTGGCAGCAAAATGAAGATAGCTCAGCTCCAATCTTCTTCCATTAATGATTACTAAATTCTTTAAAGCATTTCAAAAAGCCGTGTTTTTAAATGCTTATAACCTCGTATTTCAAAATCCATTCTTGCTTCCACTTCCATCAAAATCATCAGTGGAGTCGCATCCATCAGGGGTGCAATCTTGGATGCTAAAAAGAGAAATCAACTCTGGTGCTTGATAAACGTGTTAAAAACTATTTTATTCTTTAAATCCAAAAATGCTCTGCATTTTTGGATTTAAAGAATAAAATAGTTTTTAACACGTTTATCAAGCACCAGAGTTGATTTCTCTTTTTAGCATCCACGCTTATTGGTGCGGTTTTTTTCCCTACGTTGGCATGGGGCGCAATCTACCAGGAACTTTTCCTGCACAACGTTCTCTTTTAAAATGGACTGAACTGCAAGATCAAGGAAGTAGGAAGATGATTTGATAATGCCCTGTGCTTTTTGTTTTTGATTTATCTCTTTCTTTGTGTATGTTTGAATTGAAAGGACCTTGACCCAAATGCCTGAGGAAATCTAATTAGCAACTATGTCTGCCATTTGACTGTAGAACGAGCCCAGACACAGTCACATTAGAGCATGTGTTTATCGTTCATATTAGTATCTTATCCTTCCCTCACAAGAATACGGGAAGCTGCCTTATACTAGGTCAGAACCTTGGTCCATCTAGCCCAGTGGTTCCCAAAGTGGGCGGTACTGCCCCCTTGGGGGCGGTGGGACTGCATGGGGGGGGGGGTGTTAAGAGGCAAGGGTGTGGCAGGGGGGCGCTCGAGGTGGTCTTTTCCGTACCAGGAGTTTTGGTTACAGAAGGAAATTTCTGATCGCTCTCCTGCACTATGGAGAGTGGTTCAGAAGCCCCTGGTTGCATTTCCAACATCATATTTGGTAGAATGTGGTTTTAGTGTGGCCTGCCTACTTCTCTCCAAGCAAAGAAATCGACTCCAGATTACGAAACGTGGTGATTTAAGACTCATGTTAAGTGACTTTAAACCAGACGTTGGGAAACCGGTATCACTTCATCAAGCCCATCCATCCCATTAAGAATTTACAGAATAGTGAGGTACTCTACCCTAGTTACTAAATGTGATATCTAATATTCTTGCTAAATGACTATCAGACTTTGAAAAGATGATATCACTGGATCAAGTTCATCAACTATGCTTAATTGAATAAACTAAAAAAATGTAATTGGATTTTGAATAAATATTCAATTAATTGTTACAGTTTTGAATTTTATTGTTATTATCTTCCTTAATGGGGTCGTTGAAAACTGCTATCCTGAAAAATGATTTTTATAGTGTAGGGTAGGGGGGTGCTGGGCATGAGTTTGTGGAACCAAGGGGGCGGTGACCTGAAAAAGTTTGGGAACCACTGGTCTAGCCCATCATTGCTGGCAGCAGCAGCAGCTCTGCAGTCAGGAGGAGATGCTGGGGGTCGAACCGGGGACCTTCTGCGTGCAGAGCACACTGAGCCACGGGGATTCCCCGAGGGCGAAAGGACACTCAGGACAGTGACAGTTCTCCCATATCTTCACAAGTCCTGCAAGGTGGGCTAGGCCAAGGGCACTGACTGGCGCATGGGCACCCAATGAACTTCATATCTAAATGGATATTTGGAGTTAAGTCTCCCTGTTCCAAGCCTTCACCCACACTTCTTAGTCATTTTGCCTAATGAAGCGGCCTGTGAATGTTGAAACCTTGCCTCGTTCTTAAACCACTGGTTGGTTCAGTGAAAGAGATCCACCTTTCCCTCATCCTATATGCTTACAGACTGGCATCAAACTAAAAAAAGAAAGCACCTTTTCTACGGATGGGAGACTTGCTTTTATTTAAAGAGAGGGGCAGGTGTGGTTCTGCAGGCGTGGCGGAATGCCACAGGGATTCGCTTAGGACCCAGGGTTATGCATTTGTGCACTCTGATCTGGACACTGTTGGTCTCGGCCTCCATAGCACCGTTTTCATGAAGCTTTCAATTCCTAAGCTCTATTTAATGGAATCTATGCATAGTAAGTAACCGGGTCAAAGAGAGGCAGCCTTCCCCCTGTTTGAGATCAATCGCTGGCTAATACTTTATCTAGGTCACTTTATTATCTCATGGCAATGCCGTTCCCATTCGCCTCCTCCTTTTGTAAGACACACTTCAGCTGTGGGGAAAGTGCGTTATCGCATACATATTAAAAACATATACCCATTCTATCTGTATGTAAATGCGCGAGGCACAGCTGGATATTGCCAAGGAGTTTGATTTACTAATGGTTATTATCTGTTCTCGCTGTTCAGTGGCAGAGAGAGTTTCAGCAAGCATGCTAACATGGAAATTGTCTCCCAGTAGCTCTAGCCTGCTTTTGAGAATTGTTTAAAAAGATGGCCCCGTTTCCGGGGGTTTTGCACGGCCGTGTTTTTGAAAGGCTGTTGCGTTCCCTTGGTGAGTTTCCTAGTGAAGCGTGCACGATTGCTAGAAAGTTAAGAGCAACCCAGAGTATTTCTTAAAGCTGTCCCATACCTCAACCACCCTGAGCTACAGGACTGGAGGTAGAGAAAGAAAATATCGAGTCTCTAGCACAGAACAGCAGCTTTGCCCTCGCTTCTTCTGCTATTGCTCTCTGCCTATCTATCCCCCACAGAAGACAGCCAGTTCTGGGCCCCTTCCGTCCTCGTGCTCTTCTTTGTTTGCTCCAGGTCTCTCTCGCGTATGAGTTTGTGGGGGCTGCTTCTCCAGACGGAGATCTCCCCTCCTCTACCAAGAAACTCTGCAGGGAAGGAAGGGAGGAATTCCTGGCTGCCAGATTGTACTCCAACCGCAATCCAACCAGGGAATTCACCCAAACTGTACAGGGCAGGGAGGAGGAGGGGGGGCAAGGAAGGGGCTGGGTATGTTATTACAGATGTGCTGTGCCAAATTTTCATGGGAGTTGATTTGTGCTGCAAACATTGCCATTTCGTGGGTGAGTGTGAAAGTGCTCCCACACGCACACATGACATTCTACTCTCTCACATATTTTTTCCGCACTCCTGGATTTGCTGCTGTTTCAATGCCTTTTTTTTAACTTGAAAAAGCTTCTTCATTCCATGATCCTAGCCAGTCAGGGATCACATAGTAGACATGTGGCCAGTCAGGGCAAACGCACCCCCCCCCCAAAAAAAATCTTATTCCCATTGCCCATGCAATTGAGCTGATGTTCCTTGTTGGACTCTGGTGGCTTTCTTGGACCCCAGCCCTAGCAAAATCTGCCATAGTAATAAAACAATATGCACCGTTAATGAAACAAAATCACCATATCTGTGTACAACGATATGATTATCACAATGTATCTAATTTTTACAAAGCCTTGGGAAACGGTTACAAATTGCAGATACTCTTAAATAAGATGAGCCAAAAGAATATTGCAGATACAGCCTTCGATTAGATTAGTTTACTATACAGATCAAGTATTTTAAGCTAGTTACATATTCATTTTTTAATTTTAATTTTTACTGCCCTCTTTAGTGTTTTTATATTGTGGGATCCCATGCTAACCAAATGCTATTATCTCCCTTAAAACCGCTGGGAACTTCTTGCAGTTTTGTAGCTCACTAGTGAGAGGAGGTAATGTATCCCTTGTCTTCCATTAAAAGTTTGTAGTTGCATAAACTGTGTGACTGAAAAAGCTGGTGACTAAATCTGTGATAGATATGCCGTGCTGGCAAATAATGAGTTTCAGGCTCTTAGGCAGGCGTTGTATAATTACAGGACAGAGGAAACACAAGTGGAAGGGAGCCAACTTTGGGGATTACAGAAGCCAGTTCATCAGTGACAGGAGGAAGCAAAGGATCCGCTGCCATCTTGCCCTGTCTTTATATGTAAACATATAAACATGTGTAAACCGCCCAGAGAGCTTCGGCTATGGGGCGGTATATAAATGTAATAAATAAATAAATAAATAAATAAATAAATAACACCTCCTGCACTGATGGGGCAAGAAGTAGGGTGTTCCTTGGCACCCTTCTGAGTGCTAGAAACAGCCCTGTTTCCGCCCTCGAAATTGATACAAACCCATGGACTGTTTAGAGGAATCTCTGTGGTAGGATATTGTGCACAGGTGGTTGACCACAGTGCCCATCAAAATGGAACCCCTCCAATTAAATCCCACATTTTAAAACCTGTACTTAATGAATTAGGTAATATTTCAGCTGACGCCTTGGGGCTTACTTTTGCCTATGCTTTTAGAAACATGTTACCAGTTTGAATTAATAGCATCAGAAAATAGAGAAATACCCACACTTGCATCCCCCCCCCCTTTTTGGTCTTGTCTGCATGATTTGATTTGTGCAACTGAAAACTAGCCATGGCTGTGTAACCCATTCATTCCTCATTACTGCTAGCTGCATGGCAAAGCAATTGGCTGATTATTCTGCGAAGTAGACTGATTTGCAACACATGGTAAGGTTACCTTTTCTCTTTGATTTGTTAGAATATGTGTATCCTACCCTTCCAAAGGAACTTTGCAGGGAGCTTAACAACAGATGAAGCAGAACAATTAGTGTGTCTGTGTGTATTAAAAACAAAATAAAAGCAGCATAAAACCAATTTGACAGGGAGTAAAAGGTTTCCACCTGGTGTTAGAAAGATAACAGAATAAGCACCAGGCAAATCTCCTTGGGAGAGCATTCCACAGCATTGAAAAGGCCATTTCCCCAATAGCCACCCACTGTGCCTCATATGGCCGCTTTTTCTACACATCCTAGTGAAGGCTGAAAGCTGGTCTAGCTGTGTGAGGGCACATTCAGGCCACCATTTTGCCATATGGCATGCGGTAATGTACACCGAACTCCCTGTATGGTTGTGTGAATTGGTCTGAAACCATGCGGTGTTACAGTAGACTGATGCGGCAACGCTTTCTTGTTAATCTAGGACACAGTCCACTGGGGACTCCTCCTACACAAGGCCCACTGAAATTAACTGCATTTGCATGCAAGTCCCTTAATGATTTGTCTAAACAGATAAAAATAGACTTTCAAATGGAACGAGATGAATTGAATTGGCAGATACTAAATGCAGGGGGGGCGCGTGGCGTTGGTTGCAGAGATAGACATTTTTCCTTTACATAACAAAAAATGGATTGTGAAGTAAACATTATAGAAAGGTCTTAATCAGGTATGTACAATGCCATGCCTTTAAAACATTGCTGAGCAAACTTTGGGGCTGCAGCACAGGCCCTCTGGTGCTGGGTGGGATCTCGTTACGAACCAGGTCGCATTTCCAACCCTCGCAGAGTGGGTGCAGGCGTGTGGATTTGAAACACGTCTCTCCTGTACGGCGGGGCTATAGGAGATCGATGTGGGAGGAGCTCCTCATCTTTTTTTAATACCTCGAAAGCACTTTCTAATTTGTGGAGTTGACAAAATTATGTCTTAAATATTTCTGCTACAGGGAGCCTATGCTGAACGGTTCTTAATTGGATTTTCATGGTGATTGACAGCATTTCATTATGGCAGTAACTTCCTTTGGCTAGAATGAAGGCTGAAAGAAGGGGGGGTCTTGTTTGGAGCCCCCCCCCCAATTCTCCATCAGAGCTCTATTTTATCCCCTGAATTCCCGGTGGCGCAATCGCATTTGTGAAAGAGCCTTTTAGCACCTTTGTTGTTGCTATCCCTCGTGGTGATTGGACCCAGCTGGTTGTGGAGAAGAGAATGCGCCTCTCACAAAGCGACTGTGCCTCTTGCCACCACAGTTTCAATAATTTTAAGAGCCCCCGAAACCTGTTGAGGATTCGAAGTAGCTTTAGATGTGGAGCGAGTGTTAAGTATTAGTTATCGGGAGATTAGGGCCCCAGGGACCAAGTGAGATAAACAGCCACAATTAAGGCAAAATCTGCCATAGTAAACAAAATTTAGTGGAAACAGATGCCCGAAACCGTTTGGGGGGGATTGATTTGAGGGTGACAAGGAATCGATTTTTGTCTCGTTTACACTTTGCAAACCCCATCATGATAAAATGGGCGAATAAATATTTTGTACAGTCCTGATTTTAGTTAATTTTTCCCTCCCCAGCACTTCACAGTGGGCCGGCTGCCTTCTGACAGTGACCAGGCCTAAGTTGATCCTGCCTTCACATGGAGCAGCTAATTGGCTATGAAGGGCCCCTGTGTTTAAATGGGCTTGACAAGAATTTAAATTTTGTTTCAATCAACCCCTGTGTTTGCAGCCTGCTCCACTTTCTGATTTTTAAATTAAACATGATTTTGAAAAAATAAAAAAGCTGCGGCTTGGCCTGTTTAAAGAGCCTGGTTTTAACTTCCACGGAAGGCCAGGCAAAGCAGGAACATGAAGCTTGGCTTTATTAAGGCATTGGGAGCTACGGGTAGAAGTTGGTTGGGTCATTGAAATTAATCTGCTTATCTAGAACAGAACTTGAGATGCTGAATTGTTTACTCCTTTGCTGATACAAAGGGCTTGTTATGATGTAATGATGCAGCCTTTGGCTGTTGCTGTTTTGGCACCCGGGTTGTGGAAGGCGCTTCCTGGAGAGGGTCGCCGGGTGCCGACGTTGGGCTCTTTCCGGCTCCAGGTGAAGGCCTTTTCCTTTTCCCAGGCATTCTTAGCATTTTAGCTCAGTTGTTTTAAATCTGCGATTGCCTTTTAAATCTCTGCACCGCTGTTAGTTTTACTCTGGTGGCACTTTTATGCTGCAGTTTTAAGCTATTATATTTTATATTAGGGCTGATTTTGTGGTTTTAAGTTTTGTGAACCGCCCAGAGAGCTTCAGCTGTTAGGCACTATAGAACTGTAATCAATCAATCAAATAAAAATATACTTAGCCCTCTGTGAGTTGCATGTTTTGTGATGGGGGCTCTGTAGAGGAACGCACGAAGGCGCCTTATTCTGAATCAGACCATGGGTCCCTCTAACCCAGTATTGTCGACATGGACTGTCAGCAGCGTCTCTACAAGGTTTCAGGCAGGTGTTTTTCCAGCTCTACCTGGAGTTGCCAAAGATTGAACCAGGGAACCTGCTGCATGAAGAGCATGTGCACTGTGGCCTTTCCAGTAGACAAGCATGATGGGAGAATGCAAGAAGAGGCCAGTGGTGGAGTAGTGAGAAAGGGGTTGCCAAATCCGGGCTGTTCAGAAATAAAGTTATGTAGAAGAGAGGAAGTGGTATTTACTCCCTGGATTCACTCTGATTTGTTTCAACTCAATCCTAGATGCCTGGATGAAGTAATCACAAGATAAGTTACAGGCATGCCTGCTATCTAATGTGGTCTCTTTTCCCCAGCCTTTGCCTCCACAGAAAAACAAAATCCTCAAATGCTCTAGCTTTCTATGACCCCACAGGGTTGCCATAAGGATTCCTGTGATATGAAATTTTTATTATTATTATTTATTTATTTATCATACTTATACCCCGAAATGCACCGAACACACTATATAAACACTGAAGGAATAGTATGTGACAAAATGTCCATGTCAGGTCCTTCTAGGTCAAAGGCAACTAAGTCCGCAACCAAGTCAAGGCCAGAGATGTTTGTGAACCGGCTGTTGAGTGGCATCACCTGTCCAAGGGATGCTTTTTTTTACTTTAAGAGTAGGGAAAGTACGGTGTAAGGCTGTTCATTCTCGTCCCTTCAGATCTCCTGACCCACAATACATTCTCCTCCATTCGCTGAAGGACCTGTTGTGGTCCGCCTTATTCAAGCATTACCAGACCTGAACAGTTTTACTCTCTTCTCCTTTCCTCTCCTCCCACCCTCATTAGTCTGGATTAATCAAATCTCACTGAAAGGAAAGCTGATACGCAAAATCTTGACACACAGTGGTAAGTTAAGGAATATTTATTTTAAGTGACATGAGCGCTTTTGCAAACCGTCATGGATCCCTATGGAACACAACTGCTAAAATAACTCTTGCTGTTCTAAACTAGGCTAATATTCTCCCCCAATCCCAACCCATCTCCCCCTCCTCTCTCTCACACACACCCCTCTGAAATACTTAGCCTTACGGTGCCTGTGAGACAATATTGTTAGTTTGATGATCCAGATAGTCGCTGTTTCTCCCCAACTGACCTGGCCTAATCTGCCTTTGCGATTTGGAGACTTTTGCGTGACTTCTCTGGAAGTAACCTTAAATTGTAATCTTGTAAAGATTCCAGTGCTGTATCCTTCACTCCTTCTCCTAATGAGGTTATGACCAAATGCTCATTATAATTGCTTTAGACTCCTTTTAATTTTCAAGCTTATTAATCATAAGAAGAGTTATTTAAAAATGCATAAATTAATCTTAGATTAAAAGCCCATCAAAGCCTCAAAACAATTAAGAATAAGTAGGATTTCCCTGGGGCAGCAAGTTTTATTTTAATAGTGTAGCCAGGTGGATATCAGAACATTTGAAGTGTGGGGATGATTAATGTTTGCAGCGATTCTGAAGGAGACATTTTAAAATGGCAACTCTAAGTCTCATCGTGAGCTTACTGTATGATTCAAATCTATTGTCTCTCATGTGCACTAATGAACATTTTAATTACAGTGTGTGGTAGGGCATCGAACTGTGCAAGAGGCCAACTTCACCATTTTAAAATGGCGGCGGAAGGAAGTCGGTTGCAGCTTAGCTGCTCCATTTTGTTGCTATGAGCATTGACTTGCAGGCCTCCAACCTCTGAAGAGTGTTGTGTAGCTCAAAAGCTTTCATTCCAACTTTTTGGAACACTAATTTGTCCAAATAAAAGTTTATTGTCTTGCTTGCTCTGTTTGTTTACTATTGAGGGCAAGCAGAGCAACACCAAAGCCTATATTTAGCTGCATAATCGCGCAGTAGGCCCAGATACCGTTGATTTTGACTACAACTATGAATACAGCTTAAGCTTTATAGAATATCGACTGTGTCTGTAGTCCGGTTAAGGGAACAACCACAGACTGACAGGGAGTAACAGTCACATGTTTGTGGCAGTGAAGAAGTTCACTGCCACCAAACTAGGATAGAATAGCTCAGGAAAGACATTAAAAATATTCTGGATTTTAAGGAGGGACTTAAAAGAGGGACTTGGTCAAATAGAGCAATGCCACAGGAGGCACAGGGACAGGAATTTGAGGCTGGCAGTGACGATGACAGGGTGCTGACAGTCAGCTGGTGAATGTCTCTGGCGTCGGAGGTGTCTCCATGTTCTTCAGGACATCTCCAGGGCAATTCTAGAACTGACCCCTGCACGTGGTCAGCCTGCTCTCCCCCGGATCTGCTTCAGAATCCGTTTCGTTGAGGTTCAACCAGCTGTTGTGGCTGCTGGTCAAGAGAAAATGAAAACCAGCTGCTTTTGGATTCTTAGCAGAACAGGAAAGCAGGGTAGTCATAGAAGGGTGTCAGGGCTGAGCCAAAGAAGCTTATAAGCTACATGTGGCAAGTTCCAGGCCGAGAAGAGGCCGTGGCTGCCAGATTCTGTTCTGTGAAAACGCTCCGCACTGCACTATTGGGTACACAAAGAGAATTCCAATCTACCAGTTTTGAATACTTCCTGATATAAACTGCTGTGTTCCTTTTTCAGTGAGAAGAACACAGAGTCTGACAATCACATGCTAGCTGTGAGAAGATCCTTTTACAAATCAGGCCCTGTAGCCATCAAGAATATTTATTTTCTCTGTTTGCTTTAAGCTTATGAAGGCGCTGTGTGTTTTTCTCTTTCTCTCTGTGCTGTCCTGACTGGAGTCCTGACCAGCGAGCGTGCAATGCCCCCAGCCCTAATGTGCCGTTAACGATAGGTTAATGTACAGTATAATGTTTGTCGGGCTCTGGGTTCATTACACTTCTGAGTGCAAGGTCTTTCTGCAGCGTGCCCACGGTCCCATTGCATTATATCATGCAATAAAAGCACCCTTTTAATATCACACACTAATAAACTGTACTTGAAGTGCCATCTGAGGGCACCACGATCTTCTGATAGGTTGCCTCCAACTGCAACAGTTGGGATCTTCCATTTTATTTGATTGTTTCTGGATCCAGATGTTTCCTCAGACCTGTGTTTAATGAAAATGCAATTGTCACCACTGTTCTGATTTATATTCAGGGCCGGCCCTACCATTAGGCAGCCTGAGACGGTTGCCTGAGGCAGCAGATGTTGGGTGGTGGTGTGGTGGCAGCCCCCAGTTCCCTTCCTTTCTGTTGGAGAATACAGCTGTATGTTCTCGGCAGCTTGTCCTGCACCTCCTAAGCTAGGCTGCTGCCCTTAGGTGCAGTGCAGGATGCCGAACCATCATCCGCGTCGAACTAGGATCCAGCTGCCTGGTTGGTAGATGAACTGGGGCAGGAGGAGCATCTCGGCTTCTGCCACAGGCAGCAAAATGTCTTGACTTGGCCCCATCTATCGGTATATTGAGTCAGCTCCATGCTTTCCTTTACTTACTCTTTCTGAAATATGGAGAACCCATCTGTTTATTGGCATTGCTGGTCCTGCTTTCCAAACCCATATCATCATCTGTGGACATCCCTGGGTGTTTTGGGGGAGTCAAGTGTGCTTTGGATTGGTTTCCAAATAGGTTCCAGTCCCATTGAAGATGCTTGTTGTGGCCTCCAAACCCTTAAGCAGCCTGTTCCACCTGACCTTGGGAAATGCTTCTCCTCCTGTGAGCGCCCACAGTTTTAATGGGGAGGCCCTGCTCCCGATTCCCTCACTTAGAGAAAAAATGTCTCCTTGGATTATGAGCAGGGTGGTCTTTGTGATGACTCTGGTCTCTTGGACGGTCTCCCTGACACTAGGGGCATTTTAAGAAGCACATAAAGAGAAGGCCTTTGTCTGTTTGTCTGTTTGTCTATTTGTTCATTTGTTTGTTGTAAAAGCACTTTTGGCTTTGCCCTTGATGTTGTAGTTCCATTGATGCTGTCGAGGTATTTAACATCTTAAATCGTATTTGTACAATTTATAACAAAATGTGTTTTCAAATGCTTATGCTATTATAAACCACACTATTTATTTATTTAGAGTATTTTTAGCCCGGTTCTCAGCCAAAAAGGGCTCCCAGAGCGGCTTATAAATAATACGTAAAAGAAGACAGTCCCTTCCTGCAGCCTTCCTATCTAAAAAGACACGACACGCAAGGGGAAAGGAATAGGGAGGGAAGGGGTGGGGGGGGAGAAGGGGAGTCTTTCAGCAAGGCTGGTGGAATCCCCTCCCCAATCCCCCCTCTCATCTCCCTCAATAGAGCCTGCTGGAGTGGCTTCTGGAGATGACCCTTGAGGGAGGAGGGACCTTCACTTTGGTAATTTATTTTTAAAGTATGTTATGTGTCAGGGTGGGGAACCCGCAAGCCTGAGGGCCGCATGTGGAGTGTGGCCAAGTTCCATGTAGGCCTCAGTCCGCCTTGAAAACTCTGCCCACTTCAGCTCCAACCCACTGCCAGCCCTCAGACCTGCCAGGAACACAGCCCGCAACAGGAAGCAATATTCACTGTCCCTGCTATATATGACTATTTTAATCCACATATTTATTTCATGGATAGATTGGTCTCCTATAAAAAAAATATTCTCTCCGATGCAAAAACATAAACCAAGATGCAAGGTAATATACAATGTAATAAATGCAAAGATACAAAAAAGAACACATTTTAAATGTACTGTCAATAAGAATAAAATAAGAGCTGCAGCATCCTTGAATACTCCCATCCATCACTAGTAGCTGGGGAAAGCTTTGGAATATGAAAATGTCTTCACCCACTGGCAGATGTTGCACCAGGGCCATCTAGCTGCGTGTCTCCCAGCTGCCTTGTCCTCAAAGGGAGAAGACCCGAACTCCGTGCAGACACTGTTAATTAGATTGCTTAAAGACCTTGTTGGCGAGATTCAAGCTCAAGAAAGTTCCTCCACAGGCAGAGCAAGAAATTAAATATATATGTTCTCTTAGGAAGTGCAACGCCCAGGAGTAAAGAGGAACCCATGAAGGCAGGGGATCCGTAAACTGTGACTTCAAAGACATGACTAAATGAAGCCAGGTAGCCCTGAACTATCTTGTCCACATCCACCGATAGGTGTTCATCTTGGAAAGGGTTAATCTTCTTGCACAAACCCAGCAAGTTTAAAAAGGCAGCCCTTCTCAAGAAAATGAGATGTGACAAGTTCATTTAAAACGCCCGGTTTGTCATTGTTTATCCCATTTTCAGAGTTGGCAGAGCACATTAGGCTGGCTGACACTCAGCCACCTCCATCCCCAGACCCATCTGACCTGACCTTTCCCAGGACTGATTCTCTTACTGCAGGAAGAGGGAACTTTCCCCAGAGCCTGGAGGGGTTCTCAAGGAGTGCTTGGGGTCATCGCCGCTGCGCCCAGGCTTTGATCCCAAGATAAGCTAGAAGCAACGTTCTGGGGCGGGGGGATTGCAATAATTTTTCTCTCTATTTAAATATGGGTGGACAGAATAATAACTGGACAGATGTTCCTGATTCAGTGGGGGCTGAGGGAACGGATCCATTCTGTAGGTGAAAGTACTAAACTAGCCAAGGGAAAAACGAGGAAGGTGAACAAAAATAAATAGGGCTTCTTATTTATTTATTTTTATTTATTTAAAATATTTATATCCCGCCCTATATCACTAAGATCTCAGGGCGGCGTACAGATAAAAACATACAGTATAAAACAATAAATATACACAGTTAAAAACAAATTAAACCATGATCCAAGTTAAAACAATATATAATTTAAAAGCAATAGATGCAGTTAAAACAATGTGCCAGTGAGTTTGACCATCAAAGGCTTTGTTAAAAAGCCATGTTTTCACTTGGCGTCGAAATGAAATCAATGTTGGTGCCAATCAGGCCTCCAAGGGGAGGGCATTCCACAGTCAGGGTACCACCACAGAGAAAGCCCTCTCCCTTGTCCCATCATAACGTATGTGTTGCATTGGTGGGATGCGGAGAAGGGCTTCTCCAACAGATCTAAGGTCTCAGGCAGGCATATATAAGGAGAGGCGCTCTCTCAATTATCGAGGTCCCAAGCCGTTTAGGGCTTTAAACGTCATTACCAGCACCTTGAATTCCGACCGGAAGCGTATAGGCAGCCAGTACAGTTCCTTTAAGACCGGTGGGCTCTATAAGATGTACCCACCAGCAGTCTAGCTGCTGCATTTTGCACTAGCTGCAACTTCCGCGTCATCTTCAAGGGCAGCCCCACGTAGAGTGCATTACAGTAGTCTAATCGGGAAGTTACCAGTGCATGCACTACTGTGGCTGGGTTGTCCCTGTCCAGGAAAGGCCATAGCTGGCGGATCAGCTGAAGCGGTTCTCAAGTACTCCGTACCACAGAGTCCACATGGGCCTCCAGTGACAATGATGGGTCTAGGAGTACTCCCAAGCTACGCACCTGCTCCTTCAGAGGGAGCGCCACCTCATTCAGAACAGGCCGCTTACCCAATTCCCAGACTCGGGAACCACCAGTCCACAGAGCTTCCGTTTTATCAGGATTCAGCTTCAGTTTATTGGCCCTCATCTAGCCCATTACAGCCTCCAGGCACTGGTCCAGCACCTTCACAGCCCCAGCTGATTCCAACGACAAGGAGAAGTAGAGCTGAGTATTATCAGCATACTGATGGCACCAAACCCCTAATGACCTCACCCAACGGCTTCATATAGATGTTGAACAGCATGGGGGACAGAATAGAACCCTGCGGCACCCCACAGCTTAATTGCCATGAGGTGGAACAGGAATCCCCCAATACCACTCTCTGGGATCAGTCCCGCAAGGAGGAGTGGAACCACTGTAACATAGTGCCTCCTACTCCCATCTCAATGGTATCAAAAGCCGCCGAGAGATCCAGGAAGATCAACAGGGTAGCACTCCCCCTGTCTTTCACCCTGAGTAGGTCGTCAGTCAGAGCCACCAAGGCTGTTTCAGTGCCATGCCCTGAACGTTTCTTAACAATTTAACAAGCAGACATGGCTAAAGACATGTCCCTGCTGTTGGCATTCTTTCTTTATTTCATTTTACTAGAACTAATATTAGCTTCCTTTCCATATAGGGTTCCTTCATGGCTGAGCTCATGCAACATACGGTAGTATTTAGAATGTTGTTGTTGAAACATTTTATTTGTCTATGGCACAAAGGCAACAATAAAACAAGATTTCTCTAATGACAGCCAAAATTCTTACAAACTCATAGGGAGAGAATTCATTAAAAAGAAGCAAACTGAGAGAAAAGGCTGAGATTTTTACCATTGAAAAAATGATACAGACCCTAGTAGCAACAATAACAGAAAAAAATATTGCTGGTGGTCCTCTCTGCAATCTACACCTGTTGTCTTTAGAAAATTTTGGCAGATTTTTTGAGCTGCAGCGGCAAACGTTGCAACCTTGATTGTAATCGCTTTACTATAATGTGCTAAGAGGTCACAGATAATATTAGCGGTGGTCCAACCCACTCTTGTTCTCAGGAGAATGTTGACTATAAGCTTTCTGTGCGGAGGTTAGTTATAGGAATACATGCTTGTTGCATTCTTGTCCTGCTTGTGGGCTTCACTGTATGAACAGGATGCTGGACTATATGGAAGCCTTGGCCTGATCCAGCATGGCTGTTCTTAAGCCAACTCTAACTGTCTGGCATTTTGTAAAACTGTGCCGTGTGTAGCAATACTGCCAGTTTGCTGAAGCTGTGTGGGTCGGTTCACGACTCTCAAGAAAGACAGGTGCACTGTCCGGTGCTGCTGGAAAGGTGGGCCAAGGTGAGAGACAGGATAGGGACAGACTGCTGAACACCAAGGGAGCTTGATAGCCAAGGCCATGTACAGGGAGCTGGGCTCTGTAGAACTTGCAGGGGCAACTTCCAGGTAGCAACTCAAGGGTGCAGAGGCAGCTCTGAACCTGAAGGGCCTTCAGGCAGGGAAGGAAGGCCTTACGTTGCTGCATTAATGCTCCGGCTTCTGGTGTGGGCTCCTACTGGCACTCACATTCATCTTTGTTCTTGGGGCCTAGGGGGTGAAAGTGGGAGGTCCTAAAATAGAAAACAAGCTCAACTGGGTGGGTGGGGGACAGTAGGTCCACAGCTTCTGATTGTGAAGCATCTTCCAAGATGCTGCCCCACCCAGGATTCTTCCCATAGGATGCTATTATCCCATATATCTCCCCTTACCCTATATAATGAAGCTTGCAGTGAGATCCTCCACCTCCTGAAGTTGGACATTAGGTCCTAAGGAGCTGGCGGGTCCTGACCCCATGCCAAGCAGATAATTCAAGGTCATCTTTTGTCTGGGGGAAGTGTTCTCTACTAAAGAAAATGTGTTTCAGACTTCTGTGCATCTACGTTTCTGCAACATTACCTTGAAAAATGAAGGGAATCAATACAGGAATATTTAAGTGCCATAGGTTGGCTGCCATCTGGATTTGGACCAATATTGCTCAAGGATAAAGTGGGGCCCACTGGTGCTGGTGACTTTTATTTGGTGCTGAAATGCACAAGGACTAAAACTCCCTTGGAATTTGCATTCATCTCTCCCTCCCCCCCTCTCTCTCTTATTATTTCCTTCCCTGTGTTGTATTTGTTTCTTCTTTCCTTAGGAATGAGAGTGTCTGGTTAACAAATGGGTTCTGTCTCTTTCTAACAGCCTGGAACTTCATTATACCTGCACAAACTGCCAGTTCCATTTCTGATGTAGTTGGCTTGTTTCTTTTCTCTTCCTCTCCCCCCCCCCAGAAGACAATCTCCTTCTTGTCTTCTGCCTCAGTGGAAACTATTCACCAGTGGGGGAAACTCTGAAACAAGTGTAATCAAGAGAGGGCTGCTCTGTGATTCTGTTTCCACCTTCTTCGGCATCTTCCTGCTTTCCACAATTGTCTGCCCACCCAGAGAAAGGCCCTCCTACTGTTCTGTGACCACTTTGACCTGAAAACCTGGTGATGGCAACCAAAACCTACACGAGCAAGTCCTCCCTTTCCTACAGCTCCCCTTTTGACAAATTTTGACAGAACAAATCCTGTCAGACTAATCTGATCTCATTTTTTGATCGGGTAACTTCCCTTGTGGACTGTGGGAATGCTGTGGATGTTATATATCTTGACTTCAGCAACGCTTTTGACAAAGTGCCCCATGATATTCTGATTAACAAACTAGCTAAAAGTGGGCTAGATGGAACAGCTATTAGGTGGATTCACAGTTGGCTACAGAATCGGATTCAAAGAGTACTTATCAATGGAACCTTCTCAAACTGGGGAGAGGCAACAAGTGGGGTGCCGCAGGGCTCAGTTCTGGGCCCAGTGCTCAACATTTTTATTAATGATTTGGACGAGGAGGTGCAGGGAACGCTGATCAAATTTGCAGATGACACAAAATTGAGTGGGATAGCTAATACCCTGGAAGACAGAAACAAACTTCAAAGTGATCTTGATAGGCTGGAGTGCTGGGCTGAAAACAACAGGATGAAATTTAATAGGGATAAATGCCAAGTTCTACATTTAGGAAATAGAAACCAAAGGCACAGTTACAAGATGGGGGATACTTGGCTCAGCAATACTACAAACGAGAAGGATCTTGGAATTGTTGTAGATCGCAAGCTGAATAAGAGCCAACAGTGCGATATGGCTGCAAGAAAGGCCAATGCTATTTTGGGCTGCATTAATATAGTATATATTAATAGCATTAATATATAGCATTAATATAGCTTCCAAATCACGTGAGGTCCTGGTTCCTCTCTATTCGGCCCTGGTTAGGCCTCATCTAGAGTATTGCATCCAGTTCTGGGCTCCACAATTCAAGAAGGACGCAAACAAGCTGGAGCGTGTTCAGAGGAGGGCAACCAGGATGATCAGAGGTCTGGAAACGAAGCCCTATGAAGGGAGATTGAAAGAACTGGGCATGTTTAGCCTGGAGAAGAGAAGATTGAGGGGAGACATGATAGCACTCTTCAAATACTTTAAAGTTTGTCACACAGAGGAGGGCCAGGATCTCTTCTCGATCCTCCCAGAATGCAGGACATGGAATAACGGGCTCAAGTTAAAGGAAGCCAGATTCCAGCTGGACATCAGGAAAAACATCCTGACTGTTAGAGCAGTACGACAATGGAATCATTGGGAGGTTGTGGGCTCTCCCACACTAGAGGCATTCAAGAGGCAGCTGGACAACCATCTGTCAAGTATGCTTTAGGGTGGATTCCTGCATTGAGCAGGGGGTTGGACTCGATGGCCTTATAGGCCCCTTCCAACTCTGCTATTGTATGATTCTATGGTTGCAGTACCTGCGTGCAAGCTATTAACAGTATTATCCACTTTTTGTTTGGCATCATCAATGTCTTGAAAATGGGTTTGTGTTTCTCTGCACTGGGATCTTCTGCCCGCAAAGCCTACGCTTGGCCACTGAGTTGTGGCCCCTCCCCAAGGAAAGTTTCTGTAGTATTTATTTGGATGTAGGAATTTGTGGCGTCCCAAATGGTAAGGAAGCATTGTGTTTTGAAGCTAAGATTTTCCCAAATTCTTAAGCAGAGTTTGCCAGCCACCGACCCCATGAAAACAGCAGGTTCCCTCGGAGGAACTAGTATTTTTGCACAATGTAAAGCAAGCGTTCCTGTCTTCAAATTATGACTATGGGAGCATGAGATCATGGAAGGAGTTTGCAGTAATGTGTGAAATTCACTCCCTGTTTTCAAGTAATTCCTTGCAGTCAAGTCCTTCCGTTCCATGGCAGACTCCAACCTGCTAGCTGCCACTTTATTTCCAGATTTCCTTGCTCTCTCACTTGCTATGGCTTATACTAAAGAAGGCAAATTTCTTTTTCACTGGTGTGAGATGGGTTTTTCCACAGCAGGGAGCTTCTCTGTTGTAAAGGAGATTCATGGTAGAAGCTGACTGACTTTGTTTAATGGCTGGTTTTACTGGCCCGGTGTGCGTGCTCTCCTTTTGTCTCCAGGATCTTGATTTGTTTCTCTCTCAATTCTTCCCTGACCCTTGTTTGCCAGTTTTGTTTGTGGTTGGCTTATTTAAAAGGCCAGGCAGGTAATTGTAGGCTTTATTGTGAATAAGGACATTCGTTTGTTTCCTCCAGGGATCTCCCAAGAGTTTTACAAACACTTAAGTGAATTTAACCTTGTGGCATTCGGGGAAGTCAGTAAGAGTAATTACTGTAAGTAACTTGGGTACTGAAAGACTGAACTCCAAGCTTGGCCAAGGTGGTGCTGGGGCAGAGGGCAGCTTTTGACACTGACAAATATTGTTATGCAGTCTGAAAAATAATGCAGAATCCTTTACTTTTCTTGATCCCTGTTGTCAAAAGTTGCTGTTCTTAGCAGGAACTGGAGGAGGAGGAGGAGGAGGAGGAGGAGGAGGAAAACAGAATAGGCAGTTGAAGGCACATGGCTCTTGGCCATTGATTGGCAGATGGAGGAGAGGAGAACCAAGTCTGCCTCTTGGGTAGATTCACATTGCAGAAATGGTGTGAATTTAGCATGAACCTCTAAAGACTTTGGGGTCTTTGTGTCATCCAGAATGATTGGAGGCTTAAAAAATAAATACATCATAAGAGACGTAGCAGGGGCTTAATACTAACACTAAAATGAGCGGTTACAGAGTTGTGGACAGGCAGGTGAAGTATGCCTGGCCCAAAGGGCCTACCACTAAGTCTCCATCTTGCTAATGTGATTCCATCTCCAACCTCTTCCTGCCAGCATCTCCATCTCTCCTTCTGCTCTACCACTTCTGTCTCTAGCTGCTTTTTGCTAGTCCGGCCCTTCCCCCCACCCATCCACCCTCTTGTTCATTCCACTTCCTCTTAAGAACTTCAGGGCCATATTGCTCCAGCCCGCATCAGTTTAATGGTTGCAACTAGCTATTTGGGAACAAAGGAAACAAGAGTCAGCAGTTCCCTCAGACTATGGATGAGATCGGCGCAATTCTCGCAGAGTGCTACAGCCATGTTGACTGCTGCTTTGCTGTCCTCCGATCTTGCACAGTTCATCTGGAGCTGTAATTGTGTGCTGCTGTGTTGAAAGGCCTTGTGGAGGAGGAATGGGAAGGCTAGAAGCCCTGCAGTAGGCAGCGTGTTAGGTCTAGCCATGGGAGATCCAGGTTCAAAGCCCATTTCAGCCAGTAGCCTGGAACAAGTCAGTGTTCCTTAGCCTGACCTGCATCTTTTGGAGATAAAGAAATGTGAGGATGTGCCAGTGGATGACTTTTTAAGGGGGGAAGCTCCGTGGTGCCTGCCCGCCTGCCTAACAGCAGCACCCTCTGTCCTAGGAATCCTGGCCGCTGTGTAAAAAGATAGGATGGTTTTAGGCACTTGGAAACCTATTTGCCTTTTGCTCTTCAGTTGGACTGCAAAGCCAACACATTCTTCTCCTGTGATGTATTGGCTCCCATTCTCAAATTGGGCCTTCAAAAAAAACAACAACCCCCAAAACCCCACCCCAGATATCTATATGTATTCTTAACTTAAACAAATGTTCTTCCTGGAAAAGGAAGTCCTAGTTCAGTGACAGCACACCAGGCGGGGGCCTGAGTTCAATGGTAGGATACTAGCCTTTCATTGCAGAAGGTCTTTGATCCAGACCTGGAATCTCCAGTTAGAAGGATCTCGGCTACAAGACTGGAGGTTTTAAAACTTGATGTTGTGCAGACTTCTACTGCTACTTTCTACTGTTAGTTTTACCCTACCCTGTGCCTGTTTGCATTCTCTTCCCCTCCTTATTGTTTTACTATGATTTTATTAGATTGTAAGCCTATGCGGCAGGGTCTTGCTATTTACTGTTTTACTCTGTACAGCACCATGTACATTGATGGTGCTATATAAATAAATAATAATAATAATAATAATAATAATGGGGGTTCGTTGTATGTTTCATTCAGTCCTAAGATGCTTTGGGTTCCTTGGCTGAGTCCAGTTCTGCTTCTTTTAGGGCCACCTCTTCATCGTCCAGTACAATGACGGGAATGCTGAAGTTGTCTCCATGTGGGTGTGCCGGATGTTGGAGGAGAGACGTTCGCAGCAGCAGCAGCAGCAGCAGGGATCTCAGTGAGCAGAAGAGAAGCCCTATGGGAAGAGGTCCTGATGCTCGCCAAAGCTCACCTGGACTTTTAATGCGTTAATGGGAGACTTTGCTCGTTGAATTTCGTTGGATGAAGGCATTTGTGGTGGCTTTTTATTCAGTAAAGATTCAACAAATCTCACCCTCTGATCATCATCCACCATGCTGTATCCTGCAGCCTTAAGACAATATTATATATGTTATTAAACTTACTGTATATTTCTTGACTTCAGAGTATTTTTATACACCTTTTATTCTTTTGCTAGCTAAAAAAAAATTGCATGAGCAGTGTGGATAAATTCCTGGGCACGGATTTAACTGTCCGGTGGACTCAATAATATATCTCCTTTGATTTTAAATTGTAAATATCAGAACGAAGTAGATATTGACCAGACAAAAGAAAATGTGACAATAATGATCTTGGAATAATAAAAAATATAACATGTATCAGTTTCAGCATGTGTGCTAAATTCATATTCATTCTAGATGAGAGAAGCCCCAGGAGGCGACCTTAGGGGAGGAAAATGAGGACGGCGTGCGGATCGCTTCAGTGTCCTTTCTAGTGGAATAACCTCAGGGTGGAGTTAGCTTGGAGGGTTTGTGTTTGTTTGTTTGTTTTTGACCAGTACCACGGTAGTATTTGCTCTGGTGGATCAGGCCAATGGTCCGTATCTTCCAGGACCCAGTTTCCCACACTGGCTGTCCAGGTGTCTTTCAGCGCATTCATTCAACACACATGAGAAGTGCTAGCAAGAGCATTGGTGCCTGACCTACTGATTCTCTGTCTGTCTACACAGCTCATACAGGAAATGGTAAAAACTGTATTCAGGTGGTACATTCAACACAAAGGTCCCAAATCCCTGTGCCACATCATTCCTCTGTTCAGTTAAGCTGTTTCCATACATCTTCTTGTGCGCAGTATTGACACCATCTCACAACATGGCTGCTTCATGGAAATGTCTCTTCAGAGCAACTGCTCCATACAATGAGCCATTCAAGGCTTATCGTGCAGATCAACTGCCGATGCACACTGCTTGATGCTGTCAAGCATTTCTAGCAGCGGCTTTGGACTCTGTGAGATAAACCGCCAGTGGGGGCCATGATCCGTGTAAGAAAATGGTACACATGAATGGTCGACCATTCAGAGACATGCCAAGTGGAGGACATATCTTGAGAAGTAGGAGTGGAAAGCCTACGGGCCTTACCCTAATTTCAAGCAATCCACTCAGATCTCTGGGAAAAGTCCCCATCCCCATTCCCCATCCCTGCCCTAGATCAGAGACTACAAGGTCCAAGCGAAAGCATTCATAACATCATGTCCTAAGATGGGTTTGTTTTCTAATTTTCATCCAACTACTAGACTTCCAAGTTAGTAACCATCTTAGAAGTTGAAAAATTATAAACACACACAGAGAGAAGTATTCCACTTTGGTTCATTTCAGTTCTGTTTTGTACATTTCAGGCTAATCTTACTGGATCTGCCTTGGGTACTTGGAAGTCTCTGAAGATGCTTCCCACTCCGCTTGTTAGCTAGATGAGTGTTTTTGCCCATCTAGCAGAGGGTTCCAGGAGGGGGAAGGAAGGAAAGAAGCTACACATTTGCGAGTGTGTAGAAGTAGTTGCCATGGTTCTCTTCATGCCAGCTGTGTGGGGGAGTGAACTGGGAGCTCAGTTTCTTGGCTCAGAGATCAAAGCGCCATCTCTGGCCTCGGATTGAGGAATGCGAAATGTCCTATATCCTCCCTACGCTGTCTAGTGGTCCTAGGATTGTTTCTATTAGAAATATATTTAAAATGTTTCATAATTCCTTTTTCTTAGTCCATTATTCCTCAGGAAGTTCTTCAGAAATCTGCTGTAAGACAACAAACAAAAGTGTTTACATTGAAGTAGCCATTTGCAGTGCTATATCACTAAAAAAAATCTGAAAAGGATTATAAAAGATTGGAGGTCCACAGGCCTCTTGTTGTGAAAAAGATCTGCTGAACAATTACAAATCCTAACCATTACTTCAGAGGTAGTCTAGAAAATACTTTGCTTCCTTCCTTGGAGGGATCATCAATCTTCAGGTGAAGGATAGAGATTGCAGGCATGAACTTATAGACTAAAGTTTGTCTTAATTGCTCCAATGTCACAACCTTTCTGGCAGATAACAGTACAATGAATGACTCAATGTGACCAGTAGCTGCAGGTGCTTTTTCTAAAAGTGAGACAAATTTCGTTCTTTTGAGCCAACTGGGCAGAGGCAGCTCTTTTATTTATTTCCAAAACATGTTGCATACACTTTACTTCAGAAGTCCACATAAAAAGCATTCTCCTTTGGCATTCATCTACATAAATATTTTTTCCAAGAACACTTCATCTTTAGCCTACTGGCCAAACAGATTGTATAGTTTTATACACCAATGTCTATCAGCCACACATCAAAGATTGATAAAGGATCCAAATCGATGGCCTAAGCATGTTTTAAGTGGAGGGTGGGTGTTCTAAAAGGGTCTATTAGCAGTTTTAGAGAGAAGGTGGTGACAAGGTTAAAAATGACCTTTTCGACTTGGCTATAATTTATAGTAATTAATTAGGCATTTACTCAGAGAGCTCGTCATCAAGCATGCATTGAGCCTTTGTGAATCATATAAAAATTTACTTACATGTATGCACCAAGTTAAGAGAGAGAGAGATGCTTAAACCTTCACACAGCTTTTGCTGAGCATCACCTGGGTGTACTAGCCCATATTTATGCCATACCAACTTCATTTCTGAATTGTTTTTCTTTTTCTCTGTTAAAGGAGTGCTGTTACAGCTGCACCATCTCTTTCAACCAGCAGAACAGTCTACAGATAAAGCAATTAATAGAATGGACATGAATTTGAACTCATTGGTTATATACATCTCTTCCAAAGATCTCTGAGGACCTTGTTTACGGTTCCGCTGGCAATCTCTCAAACAGTTTATGAGATCATAAGAACATAAGCGCCGTGTTGGATCAGACCGAGGGTCCACCTAGTCCAGCACTCTGTTCACACAGTGGCCAACCAGCTGTCAGCCAGGGACCAACAAAGCAGGACATGGTGCAACAGCACCCTCCCACCCATGTTCCCCAGAAACTGGTATACACAGGCTTACTGCCTCAAATACTGGAGATAGCACACAACCATCAGGGCTAGTACTGCCCAGAGAGCTCCGGCTATTGGGCGGTATAGAAATGCAATCAATCAATCAATCAATCAATTGTAGCCATTGTTAGCCTTCTCCTCCAGGAATTTATCAAACCTACTTTTAAACCCATCCAAATTGGTGACCATCGCTACATCTTGTAGTAGTGAATTCCATAATTAAACTATGTGCTGTATGAAGAAGTACTTCCTTTTATTTGTCCTGAATTTCCCACCAATCAGCTTCATGGGATGTACCCCTTGGGTTCTAGTATTTTGAGAGAGGGAGAGAAATGCCTCCCTGTCCACCTTCTCCACACCAGGCATCATTTTGTACCCCTCTATCATGTCTCCCCTTAGCCTCCTTTTTTCCAAGTTAAACAACTCCAGCTGTTGTAACCTTCCTCATAGGGGAGATGTTCAGCACCTTAATCATTTTAGTTGCTCTTTTCCACACTTTTTCCAGCTCTATAATATCCTTTTTTTAAAGGGGTGGTGACCAGAACTGTACACAATATTCTAAGTGTGGGCACACCATAGATTTGTGTAAAGGCAGTATGATACTGGCCATTTTATTCTCAATTCCTTTTGTTATAATGCCAAACATAGAGTTTGCCTTCTTTACAGTGGCCACACACTGAGTGGACATTTTCACTGAGTTGTCCACCACAACCCCAAGATCTCTTTCTTGTTCGGTCACCACCAGCTCAGATTCCATCAGGGCATACTTGAAGTTTGGGGGGGGGGGGTTTGCCCCCAAAATGCATCACCTGTTTACATTGCTTACATTGAACCACCTCTGCCATTTGGACGCCCACTCTCCCAGCTTGGAGAGATCCCTTTGGAGCTCTTCACAATCCCTTTGTGTTTTAACAACCTTAAATAATTTGGTGCCATTGGCAAACTTGGCTACTTCACTGCTCACTCCTAATCCCAGATCATTTATGAACAAGTCGGAAAGAATTGGTCCCAATACCAATCCCTGTGGGACCCCACTATTTACTTCCCTTCATCAGGAGAAGTGACCATTTTTTCCTACTCCCTGCTTTCTGTTCTTTAACCAGTTACTGATCCATAAGAGGACCTCTCCCCTTATTCCATGACTGCTACGTTTGTTCAGGGGTCTTTGGTGAGGGACTTTATCAAAAGCCTTTTGGAAGTCCAAGTAAACAATGTCCACAGAATCTCTCCTGTCTACATGTTTGTTGACACTCTTAAAGAATTCTAGAAGATTAGTGAGACAGGACTTGCCTTTTGGGAAAACATGTTGATTCTTCTTCAACAGGACCTGCCCTTCTATATGCTTACTAATTTTGTCTTTAATAATACTTTCAACCAATTTTCCTGGAACAGATGTCAACCTACCCAGCCTATAATTTCCCAGATCCCCCTTGGATCTCTTTTTAAAAATTGGTGTTACATTGGCCATCTTCCAGTCCTCTGGTACAGAGGCTGAACTTAGGGACATGTTGCATCTTTTTGTAAGAAGGTCCATAATTTCATATTTGAGTTCTTTGAGAACTCTAAGATGGATACCATCTGGGCCTGGTGATTTATTTGCTTTCAATTTGTCAATAAGGTTGAGAACTTCATCTTTGTCACCACTATTTGCCTCCATTCCTCAGACTCCTTTCCTGAAAACATCAGTTCAGGCACAGGCATCTATCCTATATCTTCTTCAGTGAACACCAATGCAAAGAATTCATTCAACTTCTCTGCAGTCTCCCTGTCCTCCTTTAGTACTCTCTTAACTCCATTGCCATCCAACAGTCCAACTACTTCCCTGGCCTCAGCTAGACCTACATGTCTAGCGCGACGGAGGGGTGAGGATCTTGCCATATTTTTATCACGAGATTGTTGGTCTTGATATTATTAGCGGTGTGCTCTTCAAAATACTTTTTTGCATCTCTTATTGTTTGCTTGCATCTCCTTTGTTTAAGGGGCATGTGCCCTCTTTTATTTTCCTCACTTGGGCAAGACTTCTATTTTTTTTTTTAAGGAAGCCCTCTTTTCTACAATAGCTTCTTTGACACTGCTTGTTAACCATGCTGGTGACCTCTTGGACTTGGTGCTACCTTTCCTAAGCTGTGGAATACATTTTAGTTGAGTTTCTATTATTGTGCTTTTGAGTCAGCTCCATGCCTTTTCCAAGGATTTAACCCTCTTGATTCCCCCTTTCAACTCTCTTGTCACCAGTTCCCTCATTTTAGAGAAGTTTCCTCTTTTGAAGTCAAACCAGCAGAGTTTCAGCAGTGCAACCGTTTCATGGGCCTTTGGACCATTCTCTGAACCCTCCTTTGGCAGCCTCGAAGGGAAGGTTGGCAGCCTTGTACCAACTGCTGGTGTCGATTGCTTTTAAAGCTTTTCACTGGCTCTCCAGAAAAGCTATACATGGATTGTCATAATTGCTTTGATATTTCTCTTCCTAGCATGAGTGAAATGTGCTGTTTAAGATCACATGGCCCAAATGCTTCAAGCCTTCCATTTAACTTAGGTCTGCTATTAAACATTGCCAGGGACAAGTCAGCTCTCAAGCTGAAAAAAAGGTCCCCATCCTGCCTCTTGGCTCGCCAACCCCACACGTGCCCCTTCCTCCAGGAGGAGTGTTCTGAGTGTTCCCCATGGGGCGCCTGATGACAGCGGAGGGAGACCTCCAGCGTGTAGCCTCAGTCTTGTCCGTGGACATTCTCCATCCGGTCCATGGAGCCATCACAGTCTCCTCCAGGGGGTGATCGCCGTCCCCATGCCCTGGAGGAATCCCCACTGTTATCTCGGATCAGAACTACTAGTGGGGGGGTGGGGTAGGGCTATGGGTAGGGTGCCACTGTGCACCACCTTCCTCAATGGGAAAGGTGCCGCACAGGTGAAGCAGCCACTGTTGAGCCAGTGACCAATCAGCTCCGCCAACTGCTAACACACCTGGGGCCACCTCACTTGCACCGCCCCTCTCCCATTGGGGAAGTAGCCCGGCGGGTGAAGGAAGGCCCTGCGGGATTGGAGTTGGCAGGAGAGCTTGGGAGCTCCACTTGTCCTTCACGTTCCTTGCACGGGGATCCCAAAGGATGTGTGGCACAGGGCTGAGCAGCTGTGCCTGCCTCACATCCTTTCACCAATGGGAGAAGGCCACACACAGCGACACCTGGCGGCATCCTCCACGTGCCCCTGCCTGGGGCCGAAGGGTGCCAAGGGTGAGGTCATGCCCCCTTTCATGCCACTTGGCCTGCGGTGGGCCCGATGGGACTTCCAGTCGCCCACCCAGTTCCAGCCTCATGAGTGAAGCCTAGGATAAAACGGTCCAAATAAATCAATCAAAAGAAAATAATAACTGCAAACACGTCACGCAATTACTAGGCCACAGAGTGTACTAGACCACGTGGAGAAGTTTAACCCCAGCAAAGCCTAAGCGGGGGCAGTGGGAAACACACAATACCTGTCAAAGTGACTCAGACCATTCATCAAGTTTTAATTAAACAAGCTATTTCTTATCCTTTCTGCCTCAAAATCAGCACAACTCTCTCCTCAAACGGACTTCTCTTACACTGCCAAGTTTCAGAGCAATCCACTGGGCCATTTTCTGAGTATACGCCATAGAGATTTCCGGTTATAATGGTGGGATGTGACTTAACTGATTCACCCTTATTATAGGGCCACAACTGTGGCCCTATAATATCAGTCCTTCCCTAATTATTACAGCTCTAAAGCTCTCAACAAACTTTCACCTAACCATAATTTCAGTTCTCTTTTCAATGGTGGCCGAATCACAAGGCCTGAGAAGCTCAGCAACCTCCGTACCCATTCACCGCTTCTCAGCCTCCGGCGCTACTGTTTGAACGTGCCCCCCCTTCCCTTCTCTTCCCACCTGCCCCCTTTTCAGCTCAGATAGTCTGTTTGTTATTAAGGGCTCCGTTTACTTAGAGGATCAGACCTCTCTACCCTCCACGTTTTCAGACTACCCGGGCTTAATACTTAGGAGGTCCTCTACCTTCTAATGTTGTGGGGTATAAAAATGAGCACAACAGATGCCCTTAAACGATGCTACATTTTCTAATTTAATCATGACACTATCCCAGAGCAGGCTTTTGAACTATGTTGTGAATCAGGACCACTGAAATGGCATCAATAATCTGGGACTCATGTCAGCAAATCAAATAGCTGGTATAGTTGGCTTGGGAGGTCTTTGGGGGGAGGTTCAGTAATTTCTCAGCAGCTCTTGTGACTTGTGTATTTTCGCCCCATAACGTCTTCTACAACTTTAAGTATTGCTTTATCGGTCCTCCTCGTTCATACCTTATACCTCTGCCCAGCATATTCCGCAGTGCATTAATGTAATCTGTGATAAATACTAGTCCCTGGTTTTGTATACTCAGAATCACTCGTAGCGATTAGAAGTCCCACTTCCCGCTTAACTCTGCATTGCTTTTTTAATTTTAATTTTCTAACCCATGGTTCTGCTATTTAAAAGAAATCTGTACGGCAATTGTATATGGAGCCTGCAAATGCCACATTTTAGTAGTGGAGCCGCCCGTTAGTAAAGTCGGGGTGGAGGTGGGGGTGGGGGGGACGGCGTCACCAGAGGTGTTTTGGCTACATTCCAAATGGGATGAAATGCTGAGGTTTCTGAAAATGTGCTCCCAAGAAAGAGACTCTATTTTTGAGGAGTAACTCTCTTTCCTGAAGCCCCCAAATGCCTGCGATTTGGCCTTGTTGTTTTCAAGAGCAGGGTGCTGAGGGCAGGGGGGGGTGGATGTCTCTTGCTTTCTTCTTCCAGGCGCCCCGCTGTCAGTTTGCCAAGGGCAAAGCGTCATTCTTTGTTTTCTCAACAGCAGTTTGAAAAAGCACTCTGGGTGTGCGGATTTATTGGCAAAGAAAGCAATTCACAGAATGGATCAAACTGTAGCTTCAAAAAACCCCAGCACCCAAACAAACTCTTCCAGCTGAGGCAATTTTTTTCCTCCTTTGGGCAAGTTGACACGTTACATCCACCACGTTATCATTGCAGTTTATCAATTAATAGTCTGAATTATTTATGTTGATTTTTTTGGCCACTCTGTCTCCAAACAACAATACTCCGTATTTCTCCCCTGCTATCCCCCGAGATTTCACACATGTCTTCTTTAAAGAGCCACGGCTCTTCTCTCGCTACAGAATCGCACGATTTTACCTCCAAAAGCGATCTTGCCTTGCTTCAGGAATAAATGATGGGGCACTGGATATTGGGGCATTGGAGGGGCAGTTCCAGAGTTGAGAAGCAGCGGCCACCAACTTACGTCCAACTTGTCTTTGAGTTTAGAACTGACACATGAAGGACACAGAGCATTACTGGGAGTCAACTCTTTTCTTGACCTCCAGTCAGCAACTAACGATTAACAGAGGCCATATTTGGAAGACAGCGAAGGCTGAAAGGCCACCAGTATCTGCTCCATGCAGCGATTCTCTCTGGGCCGTGATTCTACAGCCAAAGAGCTCTTTAACTCCTCCCTGCCCAGGGTGGCTTGGGCAGAGCTCTGCCCTCACGCTTCCGCTAATCACTTTTCTGGGTTATGAATTGTTTGTGGAAGTCAGCAACTGAGGTGCAAAATGAAGTCTCTGTTGCTGTGCGCCCTGGAGAGGGAAGGGCCCTTTGCCTGTGTGGGGGAGAGCAATTGGGGAGAGGTGAATAGTGGAGGTTGAAGTACAAGACTGAACTGTCAGCAGCGTCCCTGTACTGTAAAGATCAGGAGAAGGGAGAGGGAAGAGGATGCACTCCAGTGACAAGGTCATGCAGCGCAAAAAGCAGAGTCATGTAGCACCTGGAAGACTAAGAGCTTTTTCAGATGCGGGGGTGGGGTGGCGGCTCACATTTCCCTCCCTACGCTTTGAATTGTGCTTCTGTCCCACAATAGGGATGAGCAGCTTTCTTGTTCTTCAGACGCTGGAGAAAGAGGAGGTAAACAAAGACCACGTGGCCCAACCACGTGGCCATTCTTTTTCGTGCTGCTTTTCCTGCACACAGCAGGAAATGGCGGCGTGTTTTGCTTGGGCAGGGGCAGGGATTGGATTTTCCTGGGTCTTTTTTTGAGTTGGGAAAATGATCAGAAGACGTAGGAGACCTGTGGGAAGTGGACAGCGTCATGAATAGGACCCGTGAAAATCCATGAGTGCCCAATAACAACCATGCTGTAAAACGCTCGTCTGGTGACCCTCTATGGCTAAGCGTAACCCAAGCCTCACTGCTGACAAATGTGGCAGTTGACCTTACTCGCACATCTGGACAAGGGCAAATTAACGAAAGATTGACTAAAAGACAATCTAAGTTGGCTAAAAGACAATCTTAGTTAAACCCAAGTAGCCCAACCCTGCAGAATATCATAATGACTTAACCTGAATGAGTCCTTCATAGGGTAATCAACCACATGGCTTAACAACATTCTCCAGATGTGCATTGATGGATGGGCCACAGATATTGCAAACTAGAGCCTGGTAGCTTCTCCCCCCTCCCCAGAAAAAGATAATCCCTCTCAGCAGTGGCCCACGGGCCACCAGACTCCTGCTCTGTAGAAAAAGCACAAAATCCTGGTCTGGAAAATGGGTTCTGGCTCCTTCCAGACAGGGCTCTCAGTTCCTCAATCAAGCAAAACAGCCCCTGGCTCAGGCAGCTTCAGCGTTACCAGAAAGTAAAGCAATAAATCTCACCTCCAAGAAACTCAAGCAACCTCCTAGTTTCTTGTTGCAATAAGCAGCTTTCTGTCCAGTTTGCTCTTCTTGATTCAAAAAAACTTTGGACAAGAACTTTAGTTTCAGGACCCCACCGTGGTCAGTAAACTTCCACTGGCTCTATATGCAACAACCCCCACCAAAACATGGAACAACATAACGCAACATGACTTCACATTATACACTCACCTTTATATTTGTGCAAACCAAAGAAACTTAAAATAAGCAAATAAATTCCTATCAGCCTTTCTGGGCTTCCTTTTTCCACTAGATGGCAAACTTCTGAGTCCTGATCTGTTGCACAAGCTTTTGTGGACTACAATCTATTTTATCAGAGGCAAGCACAGTCTAACACCCTCTGGAAGGTAGTTCAGAGGTAACAGATACACATGATGCACCCCAGTTCATAGTGGGGGTGGGGAATGCTTCCTTGCTTATTCAGATGAGGAACACCCTGATTTTTCTAAGCAAGGGGGATGGGGGAAGTGATAGAATGTTCACAACTGTCAGAGAAGGAAGATGACTTTTCCCTTTATTTCTGAAATAAACTCCTAGAACTCCTTTATTTAATGTAAAGTGATCTCTGTCCTCAAAACAAGAAACAAACAAAAAACCTTCCCAGTTTAGACCATGTGTGTCATTTTAGCTGTTCCTTAGAATACACATTTGATTAAATGGGAAGATTTTCAGCCTCCAAAATTCACTCTTCAGTGCTTGATATTTTAAAACCAAGAGGCTATTTTGCAATTAAAAATGCCAGCTGTCACTTCGTCACTTTGCCAGAGTACGTAACCCCCTTATTCTAGCCAAGTGTCAGCAAGGACCCACTACTCACCCCACTATGCAGTAGGTGTGTGGATTGTCAAAATTTGCATTGAGCTGAAGTTTGTTTTCTTTTTTTGCAAGGCTGAACTAATTTTCTGCCACCTTTAATGGTTAGAAATTTAACATTAAAGAAAGTATTTTGTTTTGTTTTTAAAATCAACTTGCATAATGCCAACAGTTATTCTAGCCTAGCCTAGCCTGACACAAATCCTTAAGTGCAAAGTGTAGATTTATCTTTGGGGAGACAGTGGATGCATTTGGCACAGGGCTAGCCAAGACGGTCCTTGGGTGCGTTCCTGTTTAGATTCCATCATTCTTTATTGTTTCTCCTCCCCACCCCCACCTCTGCAACATTCACACTGTAGGCCATGTCTGTAAATTATCTTCTTCTGAGACTGTCTTAGAAAGAGCCATTGCACAAAGGGGATCTCTTTCTCTCTCTTCTTAAAGCTAACACTGTTCCTGTCATGCTGACCCTACAACAATCCTCTCTGCAGTGCAGATGAATTCCGAGTGAGTATATATGGTGCAGGCCTGATCCGGACATACCTAATAAGAGAGGTGCCAGGGCCCAATGGCCCTGCCCTCTGGTCTGGAAGCTCAGCCCCCTAATTCTTCTTGCATGAGAGCAGGTTTACGCTTATTTAGTGGAGGAAGCACTCACTCTGCACATGCACAGTGGTACTCCTGTTTACATTTAAATAACCATGTTAGGGTGACATAGAGACTCTACTGTGAACCAGGAAGTTCTGATCTTACCTCTGCCCTAGGCTCCGGAGGTAGCTTTAGTAACAGGATTATTGTAAAGTGTATTAAGGTAAAATCTAACTGTCTTTGAGTGTTCAAAGTGCTATATAAATGCTACGTATAACATTATTACCATGGTCCAAGGGACTGTCTGACCCCTGGCTGGATGCATCATGAGAACTGGGCCACGTCTCCACCTGGGGACTGGTTCAGGACAGCCAGTGAGATGAGAAGAGGCGGGGGGGGGGGGGGCCTTTAGCTGAGGTTCCGAACAGGAGGCGCTTGTTCGTTTTTCCTTTCTCAGCATAGCTGTGGTGGATCTGGCCTCATTTTTATAGGAGTGGGATTGTGGCTGTACAATTGCCAAAGATTTGTACTGACTGGGGACTTTACCTTCACTAAAGGGTCGGCCCATAAACTACAAGTGCAGGCTAAAGACAGGATTTATGGGTTGAGCCTTCCTTGCTATTGAAGAACAAACCTGTGCCGCTCACCCCTGCTTTTTCACTGCCGCAGCTGCTCTGAGCTGGAATCCTAGAGAGAAAGTTCAAGGTTTATAAGTGGCTGGTCAGCCCAAGAGATTTTTAATGGGAAATGAATGTCTAGGGTTTTTAAAAGGCCTGTGTTGGCGTGGGGGGAGGACTTCTCAACCACGGATCCACTGCGCGTTCCAGGGAGAGGGAGAGGGAGAGGCCGGCACACGGGCCAGAGGAAGCCACTCTAAAGGCAGGTGAGTGAGAGGCTGCCCCTGGTCTGCCTGCGTCTGCGTCTCTGCTCGTGTGTACGGAGGCGCCAGCAGGGATTGCCGGCAGATGCGGGGCCAGAAGAGCCCCCTCCCTCCTTTGCCTTTCTCTCCCCCCCCCCCCCGGCTCTCCCAGTGTTTCGGCCTCTTCTCCCGAGGGCCCGGCCCCTCCGCCTCTCCCCGCGCGTGGCAGGGCCGAAGCAGGCATTGTTCCCTCTTCGCTGGTCTTCGCCCGGCCCGGCTGCCGGGGAAGGCGCGCTGGGGACCCAATCAATAAAATCTTGTCGATTGATCGTGGACATTTCATTTTGCAGCCCCGCTCCCCGCGGCCTCCCGCGGCGGCGCAGCCAGCACAGGGGCGCGGGCCCGGGCGCGGCGGGGGCTTCGGGGGTGGGTGGGCGGGCGGGCTGGGCCGCCCCCCCGCTACTTTCCCGGGAGGAGACGGGAGGGAGGCCGGCCGGCCTCTGCCTGAGTCGCGGCCCTCGAAGAGTTCTCTTGGTCCTCTGGACGGGAGCGTGGCTGGGCGGGGGGGGGGGTGGCGAGGGAAGGGCCCCGAAATACTTCGGGGCTGTGCGGGGGGGGGGGGGCTGTCCGTGCCTTCGAGGGGACCAGCGCGCCCCCCTCTCCGGCGTCCTCCCGCAGCAGGGCTCCGCGCCGCTCTCCGAGGTGCTGGAAGGCCTCCCGCCGCCCGGGCCGGCGCACCTCGGCCGACTGGGGCGGAGGGGGTGGGGTGTGTGTCTGCCCTCCCTCTCCCCCTCCCCTCCCCCTCCCCCTCCCCCTCCCCGCCTCTGACCTCCGCCCGCCCCGTCCAGGCTGCGGGCTCCGCCAGGCCGCGCCGAGGAGGCCGTGCAGCGCCCTTGCCCGGATCCTTTTATCAATGTCCAGTAATTAAAATGTCAGCGTTTAATTTTCGGGCCTTCTCGGAGCAATCTTTTCCTAATAAAGAGTCTAATCGAAAGGCTATTTGCCCCGCCCGGAGCGGAGCGGAGCCGGCCGGCAGACGGGCAGCGGCGGCGGCGGCGGAGCGAGGCCCCGGCGCGGATCGATCGGCCGCGCTGGGATTGATCGGCCGCTAAAATGGAATTTATTGGGGTCATGGTTTTATATGGTGCTGATACAACTGTTAAATGGGCAACATTCGTTTCCAATAGGAGGCGTTTATTAAACTTCCACTGAATTAGGCCGCCGCTGTGATTTATGGGCCAATCTCCCGCCAGCAGCGAGCGGGGCGGGGAGGGGGGGGGCTCGGACACCCCCCCCCCCGCACACACACCGCCGGCCATGCAGGGATATTTGTACGGAGGCGGCGCGCGCCCCTGAGTTTTAACCTGGAGGAAGGAAGGATTCCAGGGGGTCTGGGAAAGCGGAGGGGTCCAGGACCTTAGAAGGTGACCCCCCCTGCCCCCCACCCCGCACACAGCCAGAGGCTCCCCCCAAGGACGGCAGAATTCCCCGTCCTCTTCGGGCTATAATTAAAGGCTGCGATCCAATCCCAGCGCACTTGCCTGTTCGCCAGTGCCATTGAGCGCAGTGGCTCTTACTTCCGAGCAGACTGGCCTACGCTTGCCCCGGACGCATTCAGTCCTGCACGTGCTTATTTATTTATTTATTTATTATTTATTTATTACATTTATATACCGCCCCATAGCTGAAGCTCTCTGGGCAGTTTACAACAGTTAAAAACAGTGAACATTAAAACAAATATAAAAACATTAAAACATCAAAAGCGTAAAAAACAACAATATCCATTTAGAACAAACTATTCTGGGGTCAGTTAAAAGCTCAGCATATGTTGTTAACTGCCTGGGAGAAAAGAAAAGTCTTGACCTGGCGCCTTGTCGGAGCCAGGTGAGCCTCGTCAGGGAGATCATTCCAGAATTGGAGGGCCACCACTAAAAAGGCCCTCTCCCTTGTTGCCAGGCTTATTACAGCGCAAGTTCTCCTGAACCTTCCTCTGATGCAACCTGGGGAGGCTGAAGCCCAAACCTCCCCGAGGCAAAGTCAGGCGACCCAACAGCCCTTTAGCAGCCCGTTGTCCGTACTCAGCACCCAGGGTTTCTGCGCCCGCTGAGGGGTTTGCAGAGACTTCTAACCCGCACCGTTGATGACCGGTCGGCCTTGATAGGGGCGCGCCTGGCTCTTGGCCCTTGCCCTCAGGCTCACTGGAGGGGAAAGTTTCTTGATTTCAGCACTCTGAATTCCGTAGATGCCCTATGAATTCCATAAAGTGTTTTCAAACGTTGCTGTTGTCTCGTCGTTGTTGCAATGATCATAATGGTTGGGAAATACTGGATACCAGCCGGGTAGAAAGGAGATTGCGTTAATAAACAGGGAATACAAGGAGCGTCATGTTTACATCCGCACGGTTGTTTCCGGGCACTCGCTTCTGCTTTGTTTTGGAAGACAAACGAATAGGGAAAGGGCTCAAAGCCTGCGCACGCACGGAATAGGCAAGGTGAGCCGGGAGGTACGAAACAATTTATAGGCGAGGTCGCCCCAGCCCCGTTTCAAAATCTGAACGGGATACTTTGGGAACTCCTCCTAACCCGCCAGAGAATCCGCCTTTCCCGTTAAAGGGGCCGCTTTTGATGCGCCCCCAGCAAATCCCAGGTCGCCATCTCCTCCCCTTGGCTCGCTGACTTGCGCTGAACACCGGCTTTGCCGAGAAACCTGCAAGCGACAGCAGCAAGAATCCGAAAGCTCCCCCCATCCGGTCCCCTGCACGAACTTTGCTCCCGCAACCGAGGGCCGGGGGTGGATGGGTGGGCAGGCCGTGAAGAGTGCGGGCCCTGCAACTGAAGTCCAAAAGGGTGGGGGTGGGGGTGGGAGAATCCAGCCATTCAGACACCATCAGACGGTGAGGTGGCCAGGACTAGCCACCAAGATCAGGAAATGAACTGCGTGTTATCAGGGAGCCTCCTGTGCTGGCTCGCCCCCCCCCCGCCCCCAGCCCCGAGGCCGGTGCCTCATGGACCCATCAGTTTGACAGGCCTGAGGCACTGCGGAGCTTTTTCTATGGCAGATGGACAGACGGACAGACGGATGGATGGATGGATGGATGGATGGATAGATAGATAGATAGATAGATAGATAGATGGATGGATGGATGGATGATCGGGTTGTATAGACTGATTGGCCGGGGCAGGACTCAAGAGGTGATTGGCGAAGCTGCTGCTTTTCCCTTTTCGTTGTATACCAAACTAGCTGCCTCCATCCCTGGCTTTCAGAGTCCGTCCATTTAGAGGGACATCAATTTGTCCCTGGGGAAAATGACAACAAGGACTGAATCTACGTGTCCAGGTCTAAAGAACTGCCAGCACCCCTCCGAGTGAGGCCAGGGGTGCGGCTCCCTCTTCATTTGATGGGGCCAAAGAGATTCCCAAGGAAGGTCCACAACTGGACATGATGGCAATTGTCCAGCCGCCATCCCTGTCCCTGGCCCCCCTGCTATTAATTCCCAGCATCTGGAAGTTAGAGATAGACTCGTGTCTATGGACACGGAGTTCCACCTGGGCTTATTTTGGGTAGTAACAATTGAGTCCCTCACATATTCTTCCAATCCCTTTTGAAAATCCATTTCCACCGGTGGCAATTGCAGCACCTTGGGGCAATGAGTTCCTTAGATTAATGGTACACATTGAGAGAAGGCTGCCTTCCTTGCCTGCAAGAGCGGCTTCCTGCCTGCCGTTCCTTCCCTGCTCCTGGTTGGAGATGCGGGGCCCAGGCCACCACATCCCACACTTTCCTGGCCTTCGTGTGTCCTGTCCCCTGAGCTCCGAGCACCCACATTTCAAAACAAGATGTAAATTTGGAGAATTTCACCATCTCCGCAACCAACTCTTCCCCTCTCCAAATGTATATCCACCCCCTCCCCAACCCTTTGCATTGGGTGATCATTGAGTTTTAATTAGAAATTGTTACAATTAAACCCAACACACACGCACGTGCGCGCACACGCCTTAATTACATCTGATTTTTAATTCCAAATCCGTGTTTACACAGTAAGTGAGACGTACCTCCTGATTATCCCCAATACTCTTTATACTGTACTAATTATGTAAATTAAACCTAATTAACTGACAAAAAAAACTGCAGTTAATTCAACTGTTAAAAGATATGGGATAGCAAGGAGCTTAAGAGAAGCAATGAAACGAAAGCGGGGAGCGGACACCTTCCTATGCCCCCTCCCCCTCCTCTGTGCTCGGGCTGGAGGCAGGGAAGAGGGTCATACGGCTGGGCCCCGATCCTGTGCTAATCAGGCCAACAGGTTCCCACTCCTTGGCTGTGGTGTTTGGCTTTCCCTGGATAGAAATCTGGGACCTCAGGTGCGGGAAGGTTACAAGAAAGGTCCTGAACAGTCCTTACTTGTCTTCATGTTCCACCTTCGCCCGCCCCCCCCAACACATTTGCTCTCCTCCCTCCCCCTCATAATTCTGAAAGAGAATTAGGAATAAGTTCATTGCAGCCTGCGCTTTAGCAATGGTGGGGGGGAAGACAAGCCAGTGCTAAAGCACAGCCCACCGATCCGCTCCAAGCCCTCCCTAAGCAGGGAATATTTGTCGGGTTTGGTTGGCGAGGGGCAGTAGCAGAACACGAGTCCTGGATTCTGTGTTGCCCCCAAACTTCCTTTCCTCTAAATTCCTGTGTAAGGCACAGGATTGGGGCGGGGGTACGCCTGAGAAGGCTGGCGATGTGACTGGCCAGTGCCTGTCCCTGTTTGCCCCTTTGGTGAGAAAACACGTGTGTGTGTGTGTGTATAGAGAGAGGGTGTATTTTCCTTTCTTAGAGGGAGGGGGGAAGGGATCCAGGGCCCTTCACCTGGCCCATCCGGCGCCCTCCGCACCCCCCCCCCCCGCAGGACTGGGTGGCGTTATAGGCCGGTGGGCCCGTGGGACAGCGCCTCCTGCTGCGACGGGGGGGAATGGCACCGGCGCTGTCCCAGGTGCTGGACCCCCGAGGCCGGTCGCAGGGGCTCCGGGCAGGGCTCGCTTCAGCACCTGGGACAGCGCGTCGCCGGGCGAGGCGGCGAAGGAGAGCGGGCCAGCCGGCGCGGCTTGGGCCCGGCCTCCCGCTCGCTCTACGGCTGCTCACTCGGAGCCTCTGGGATCGGACGGCCCCCGACCCCCACAGTGCGGCCCCAGGAAGCGGGGCAGGCGCCTGGGCCGGTTCCCTCTCGCTCCGCCTGCAGCCCGGCCGGCTCGCCCAGCCGAGGTTGGCCGACTGGCAAGGCGGCCGTGGCGGGTCCGTGACTCGCGTCTGGGACGTGCTGGTCTGCCGATGGTGGCGAGGTCTTGAACAGGGCGAGCGCGGGGCGCCCGGGCCTTTGGGACGTGGGAGGCGAGATGCTCCGATCGATCGATCTTTCCATTTTCTTTTCCTCGCCTCCTGGCGATACCCCAAAGGGCAGCTCAGAGAGCCACCCTTTCGCAAAAGGCCGAGAGTGGTCTGTTCGCACGACCGCTTCAGCCAAGCTCCGGACACGCAAGCGGAGTAGCTCAAGGGCGGGTCGGGGGCTTCGTGGTTGATCTGGGTGAGTTGTTGATTGGCGAGTTTCCCTTTAAATGTGAGTACAGAGCCAGAGTGGGGCTCGTGGTGCCTGTGGCCCTGCCTCTGCCCCCTCCCCAAATCCGACCCAGAGGTTAGACTGCCCCCCCCACTCTTCGGACTGTGCCACCCCGGGGCAACACTGGAATAAACGAACCGCCACGGTTTTAAATTGTTTTCCCTGGAACACTTCGGGGGCCCCCCGACGACTCGATCGTCTGTCAGGAAGCAACAGCAACTTCCCTCGCGGGGGGGGGGCAAACTTTCCCTCCCTCGGCGCTTCCCCACCCCCACCCACCCCGCCCCCGCCCCTTCTCGGGGTTGCTTTTGCAATTGACACTCTGGGCTAACAGACGGGGCTAATATCAGCCGCTCTGCAGAGGTTAAGAGCCCTGGGGCGAAGGGCGGGCGGGGCGCGGCGGGGTGGGCGGAGGGACGGGAAATCGGATTAAATAGGGCGCTTTGTAAGTATTTAAAATTATATTTAATTTCTGTGTCGCTCGTTTATATTGTTGTTATTGTTGTTGTTTTGCATAGATATTCAACCCAAACAGCTCATGATACCATCCAGGCCTGTGAATTATTCTAATATTTTTTTTTTAAATTCCACACACACACACACGAAACAAACAAGCAAAACAGAAAACAAAACAAAAATCCCACAACCCCCCCCCACACCTTATTTCAAATCAAATAAGCATTCCATCAAATTAATACCGAAAGCCTCGTTTTTGACTTTAAAAAAATCATATTAAAATAATGCATAAAGCGGCTGTCTCCGCGGGGGGCGGCCTGCGCCCCCCCCCCCGCCCCCCTCTCCGGCTAGATCTTATGAAAGGGCTTCATCTTTTGAAGTTCCTCGCCAGGGCGGGCAGCCGGGCCCGGCGCTCGGCGGCGCAGCAATAATAACGGCTAATAAATATTTAACTACACATTTGTTTTTTTGTGGGGGGGGAGGGAGGGAGGGAAGGCGACTAGGCTTGCGGGGGGTTCGGGACCCGAGGAAGGGGCTCGCTCCGCTGGCGAGAGCAAAGTCTAATTAAAGGCAACTGCCGGGCGGGGGGGGGGGCAGGCGGGGGGGCACCGTCCAGCGCGGCCACATTTATTGGTCACAATGTAGGATTCAGTGTGTCTGCTTTAAATAATTAAAAGGCGAGGAATAATTACCGAATCGCATTGTAATTACGGCGAGCCATCGGCTCCTGGAAACGGGAGCCGCGTCGGGGGTGAGCCGGGCAGGGTTACCGAGGCGCCCTCGCGAATTTTCCAGTTCACCTTTTGTCTCCCGGAGGTGGCCGGGAGGAGGAGCGGGCGGGATTGGAGGGAGGGGGCGCGGGGGGGGCGCCGCCTGAGGCCGGGGGCCAGCCCCAAACCCGCCTCCTCGCCCCAGGTGCGCTGCTGCGGAAAGGGAGTCCCAACTCTCACCTGAGCGAGCCAAACTCGCCCCAAAGACCGCCCCCCCCCGCGAGTCTTTCTCCCAGTGTCGCCCCCCCCTTGCCGACCCCAAGGCCTCCTGTCCGGCCCTCTCAAGAAAGAGACGTTTCCAAGGCAGCCCCCGCCGCCACGACCACGTTTCCCTGGGAAGAGATCGATGCCCCCAAACCTGCTCTCAAGGACAACGTGCGTGTCGCGATACATCCGCTCTCAAGCAGGCGGCGGCGGCGGCGGCCTTTCCTGGCGACCAGGCGCGCTGGAAGATGGAGCCCATATGCCGGGCGAAGGGCGAAAGCTGCTCGCAGGCGGCCGCCGGCCGGGCCCGCTCCTGCCGAGCGCTCGCCCGAGGGCGCCAGCCTGGGCCGTTATTAACTTCTGTTTGATTAGTGTAATTGCTCAAATTTGGGGCCGGACAGTATGATTAATTACAGTTTAATTAACGCGGCCATTAAGAGCACTTAATGCCACGGTGCTTTTAGAAACAGCCTGAGGAATGGGAGCTCCAGGAAAGGGGAAAGAAGAGAGGGGGGGGGGCTTTTCATTTTCATTTTCCAATGTATTTATTTTGGTTTGGAGGAGGGGGAATCCCCCGAAAGATTTCCATGTGAAGGAAGAGGGAGAGGAGGCGGGGGGGGGGGGCACAAAAGGAAACCACAAAGACGCGTTTGATCAGAAATGATAACAACCGTCACAACCACAACGGCATGAAGATCTCAGCTCGGGGCCCGGTGTCCGCACGGTTTCCTGCGTCCTTTTTGACCACAGTGTCTGCTAGCCTTGATTTGAGACGGGCCCTGCCCACCCCCGGCGCATGTTTTGCAGGCCCCTGGTTAAACCCAGTTTCTTCGGAGCGGGGGGGGGGCGTGTTGATTCCGGGGGAAATGTAGCCCCACGGATATCTGAACAGGGATACCTTATCTGAACAGCCAATGAAGTGGAAGTCCCGCCGATTTCATCCAAATCAAATTTAGGGTGGGAATGGTTTCGTTTTTAAGAAAGCAGGACGGAGTTGTTTTAGGAATTTTTTTAGGAAAGCAGAACGGTTTTTTGTTTTTGTTTGGCTTTAAATGGAAATGCTCTAGAAAATTTCCTGTTGCGTCCCCTGCCCTCCCATACACGTAGATTAAAATCTAGATTAAACATTATGTATGTGTGTGTGTGGGTGTGTGGGTGTTTATTATATATATATATATATATATATATATATATATATATATATATATATATATATATTAGCAAAGTGTTCCTTGGGAATAAGTCAATCTATCATCTATCCATCAAAATGCAGCTAGACAGATTTCTTTTTAAATGTAGATAATGTCAGCGGGCATTATTTTAGGATAATTTCCGCAGGACAAATTATTTTCTCCTCGCCCTCCCTCCCTTCCCAACACGCGTAAACTTTTCCAGTTAAACCGCGGGGTGTCCATTATGGATGTACAGGCAGACATATTTTACTTGCTTATTTACATGTCCTGAACGGCAAACAAGAGCGAAGAAGCTCTAAATACTGATCAGGCGAGATTTTTAGCGCCGCCGCCGCCTTCCCGGCGGTTGGGTTTGCTCGCATCACGCTGCGGATGGCCGGATCCGGGCTGTGGCGGCGTCTGGGCCGTCTGGGGAAAGGTCGGGCCCTCCAGCTCCTCTCAAGCGAGGGGCCCACGGAGCCGGCCCCGCTGTGCGCCCACCCCTGAGCGCGGGACGGGACGGTTTGCCCATGGACCGGCTCCTGGAGAGTTCATGGGGCATCTTTTTCGTTGCATCCGCCGCCAGCGAATATTGCCAGCTAAATCAGCGCCTTGGCCTCGCGGGGAGAGGGGGGGGCACGTGTGTTCTGCCCTGAGCACTGAACAGAAGCAGAACCATCCGGAATTACCCCCTCCCGCCCCCGCCTTGCCCCGGATTAGCCTTTTCCTGGCCAAACTCTTGACAGCCCTGGGCGTCAAGTCCCGGGAAAATCTGCTCCAGATTTGCAAAAGAGCAACGAATTCGTTTGGGGGCGAAGTGTTGTTGAGAGCCCCCTCCCTTTTTGTAGGGCTCATTTGTAGGAAGGGAAAGTGGGGGGAAGGGCAGAGTGTGGAAAGGAGGCAGAAGAGGAAGAGATCAGAAGTGTGGGCAAGAAGAAAAAGGAGGGGGAAAGGGAGGGAGGGGGGGAGGGGCCCGGCGCGGCCTTGGTCCTACCAACCACCTGGAAGGCAAAAAGGCAACGCCGGGGTTGCGGGGCAGAGACCGTCCGGAGCTCTCCAAGGCGCTGCAGCACCGCGGCCAGCGCCACAGCAGAGGCAGCGGCGCAGGCTGGGCGGCTGGGCCTGACGAAGTGCCGCGGGACCCGAGGGGGACAGAAGCCCCATCGGCCGCCTCGGCCGCCGGATCGTCCCTCGCCCCGTAGTTTCACCACCTCTCAACCGCGCCCCCCTCCCTTTAAGAAAACCAGCCGTCCCCGTCGAGGTACAGCGAGCTCGGAAAGCCGGTCGAAGCGCCCCCGCCCCCCCCTCCGCGACGGGGGGAGGGGGATCGAGGGCTGGCGCGTCTGCGTGGAGCGTGTGTGTGTGTGTGGGGGGGTCCCCTGCCTCCGCCCGCCATGCCGCCCTTCAAGGCACCTGACTCGGCCGGGCCTGGCGGAGAGGGGGGACAGCCCGCAGCGCGCCGCTTACCTGCTCGGCGCCGGCGGCTCCTTCGCCCGGCGTGATTGCCGCCGCCTCCTCCTCCCCCTCCCCCTCTTTCCCCTCCCCTCCCCCGCCACCCCCCCCCCAGCAATCTGTTTTTCCTCCACGCAGCCCGCCCGCCCGCCCGCCCGCCTCCTGATTGACTGGCACCGCCGGATGATTGACGCGCGCCCCGGTCCCGACGGCACCTCCTCGTGCAAATACGTCGGTGCTGCTGCTAAGTGGGTGTTGCCTCCCGCGCCCCGCCGCTGTCACTGGAGGCTCGCAGGGCGCCTTCGACTCAGGCTCGGGAGCCTCCTCTGCCTGCCTGCCTCCCCCCCCCCCCGCCTCCTCCTCGCCTCCTCCTCGCCTGCCTGCCTCCCCCTCCCGCCCGCCCTTCCCTCCCTTCCTTCCCTCCGCCCGGCCATGTGGCCAGCCTCCCGCTTGCCGCTCCAACCCGGAGGACGGAGGCGAAGGGCAGCAGCCCGCCTCGACGCCCCTCAATGAAACTCCGCCGCCGCCGCGTCCGGGCGGCCAGAGGAGTCGGGCGCCGCCGCCGCGCGTAGCGCTCCTGCTGCCCCGCTCGCTCGCTCGCTGGCCTCGGGCCGGACCAACGGTAAGCCCCGTCCCTGGCCCCGGGGGGGGTAGCGGGCCGCCTCCCTTCGCCCCCTCCCCGGCGGGGCCGGCAGGGCCCAGCGGCTCCCCCCTCCCCGCCCGCCCGCCCGGCCGGCGCTCCACCGGCGCTCCCCCGGCGCTCGGGGCTTCGCTGCCGTCCCCTGGCGGGCGGCGCCGCGCCGGTTTCCCCGTGCAAACGCCGGGGCGGAGCGGGGCTGCTCGCGGCGCGTCCCTTTTTCAGCCGGCCGTAAATGGAAGGAGGCAAAACCAAACGCGAGTCCTGGCTTGGCGCATCCCGGCCGTCGGGAAATGTAATTAATTTGTACGTGAACGCCCGTATTGGTGGCGGTGGCGGTGCTGCTGTTGTTGTTTTCAAATTAGTTTTCCGGTTAAAATCTGATGGCTGCTGATTATTATTATTATTATTATTATTATTATTATTATTATTATTATTATTGTTATTATTATTATTATTATTATTATTATTATTTTGGTGGGGGAGATTCGAAGGTGATAGAAAAGAGATCTGAGGCAGGTGGGGGAGGAGAAGGAGAAGTTTGTATTCACCTTTTAGAGGGGAGCAATCGCTTGGACTATTTTGTGTAATTACAACGAAAGCCTCTTACTTAATCCGTGGAGATCCTGTTTAGCTAAGCGCATTCGCTTGGCTCAGGGTTTCCTTCTGGTCGGCTCCCCCTCCCCCCCCCTTTTTATTTTCTTTAACGTGCTGGTGGAGTCTTCAACTGGCACGGTTAAGTAATCGGCCTTGTTCCTAATCTCCTGTAAAGACATTAGGAAAAGCGGTGCGGGGACCGACCGGGGGGGGGGTGCGGGGGGTGCGGGGGAGACTTTCCACGGATGCTCAACTACTTCCAAGACTATTCGATCAACCCTATTTAGAAATTACAGAATCCCAGTGAGGCGGAGGTGGGGTGTGTGTGAAGGGATGAAAGCAACTTGGACTGGTTTTTCGCGCCCCCCCCCCCCGCGTAGTTTGGAAGCTTCTGGATATTTTCCTAATTTTTATTCCTGGTTCGGTTTGGCGGGGGGGCGGCTTGTGAGCGAGAGGGTTCCCGCGTTTTGGGTTAAATACATCTGGCACCATGTTGGGGCAGGATTACTGCTCGGGCTAAGACAGGCGGTGAGTGTATTTAAACCAGCCTTTCCCTTAAGCCCCAGCCGGGTCATGGAGCGCGGGAGCGGGCAGCACTTTGGCTCCCGATTCGCTGGATCGCTCCTCTAACGTGTAAATACAACTGCGGGCTGTTCTAATCAAAGCATCCTCTCTCCCGCCGCCCCCCCCCCCGCCCCGCTTCCTGCTGGAACATCGGGCATTTCTCCCGTCGTGGCTTCAAACAGGCCCTCTTCCAAAGCAGCTGGAGGTTCGCTGGCGCTCTGGGGCGCCTCTCGCCGCTCCCCCCCCCCCAGCAGGCGCTGCTGCGGGGCGCCCGGGAGCCCTCGGAGGCGGAGGCGGCCCTGGCGGCTCCTGCCTGGGCTGTTCCGGGGCTTCGGCGCTTGGGCCGCTGCGCCTTTTTAATTTTAACGCCATTTTTGAATTTATTTTTGCCTGGCCCCTCGACGAGTCCCCCTGAAGCCCCTGGACCCGCGGCCCGGGCTCCCCACTTCCCCGGGCTTGGTGCCTTTCGACATGGCGGGCGGGCGGAGGGGCCGGCTTGGGGGGGGCGCCCCAGAGGCCAGCACCCCAGAAGGGCTGGGGGGTGGGCGAGGCCCCGCTCTGCCCCGCAGCCGAGCCTGGAGGGGGCCCAGCCGCTCCCCGCGCCGTCCGTCCGTCCTGCCTCCGCGGCCGCGGCCTCTGAGCGTGCCTCCCGCTTTTCCCTCCGCAGGAGCTCGGCTGTCGGGGGGCGATGGAGTCGCTGGCCGCCGCCGCCGCCGCCGCCAGTCAGCTGGGGACTGGGCGCGACTCTGGCTCCTCCTCCTCCTCCTCCTCGTCGGCGTCGTCGTCGGCGTCTTCCTCGTCGGCGTCGCCCCACTCCAAGCAGGAGCTGCAGCTGCCCTACTCGGGCTCCAGCCCGCTGAAGCCCAACCAGGTGGGCGAGACGTCGCTGTACGGCGTGCCCATCGTGTCGCTGGTCATCGACGGGCAGGAGCGCCTGTGCCTGGCGCAGATCTCCAACACGCTGCTCAAGAACTACAGCTACAATGAGATCCACAACCGGCGCGTGGCGCTGGGCATCACCTGCGTGCAGTGCACGCCCGTGCAGCTGGAGATCCTGCGCCGCGCCGGCGCCATGCCCATCTCGTCGCGCCGCTGCGGCATGATCACCAAGCGCGAGGCCGAGCGCCTGTGCAAGTCCTTCCTGGGCGAGCACAAGCCGCCCAAGCTGCCCGAGAACTTCGCCTTCGACGTGGTGCACGAGTGCGCCTGGGGCTCGCGCGGCAGCTTCATCCCGGCGCGCTACAACAGCTCGCGCGCCAAGTGCATCAAGTGCAGCTACTGCAGCATGTACTTCTCGCCCAACAAGTTCATCTTCCACTCGCACCGCACGCCCGACGCCAAGTACACGCAGCCCGACGCCGCCAACTTCAACTCGTGGCGCCGCCACCTCAAGCTCAGCGACAAGACGGCCACCGACGACCTCAGCCACGCCTGGGAGGACGTCAAGGCCATGTTCAACGGCGGCACCCGCAAGCGGACCTTCTCGCTGCACGGCGGGGGTGGGGGCGGCGGCGGCGGGGGCGCGGCCAAGAGCGCCCTGCACCCGCCGCCCTCCTCCTCCTCCACCGCCGCGGCCGACCTGGCGCCCGTGCACAAGAGCCTGCGCTGCGGCGGCGACGAGCAGCCCGGGGAGCGCGTCGGGGCGCTGGGCCTGCCCGCGGGGGCGCACGGGCCCGCCGCCGCCGCCGTGCGCAGCTACCCGGTCATCCCGGTGCCCAGCAAGGGCTTCGGCATGCTGCAGAAGCTGCCGCCGCCGCTCTTCCCGCCGCCCTACGGCTTCCCGGCCGCCGCCTTCGGCCTGTGCCCCAAGAAGCAGGACGACGCCTTGGGAGCCGCGGGCGACCCGGGCAAGGCAGGCGGGCTGCCGCAGGGCATGTTCTGGGGGCCGCCGCCTCCGCCCCCTCACCCGCCGCAGCAGCCGCCGCCCCCACCGGGCGCCTCGGCCAAGGAGAGCGGCGTCTACCCGCCCTTCCCCATGTTCTGGCCGGCCTCGGGCAGCCTGCCGGTGCCGCCCTACCCTGCCCAGAGCCAGGCCAAAGCGGCCGCCACGGCTGTAGTGGTGGCCGCCGCGGCCGCGGCTGCAGCCGCCGCGGTGGAGCCGCTGGGCCTGCGGGGCCACGGCCACGTGGAGCTGGAGGGCTCGGAGCCGTCGGGCAGCGAGCGCGGCAGCGCCACCCCGCAGGAGGGCGCGGGCTCCGGAGGGGCCGCCGCCGAGGGCGAGCGCTGCTCCAGCGCCCGCGAGGAGGAGCGCTCGGGCGACGAGGCGCTGCTGGCCCCGCTGCCCAGGAAAGGCAGCTACCTGTCGGCCTTCCGGCCCGTGGTGAAGGACGCCGAGAGCATCGCCAAGCTGTACGGGACGCGCGAGGCCTACGGCGGGGGGCCCCGCGGCGGTGGCGGCGGCTGCCCCGGCTACCTCTCGCCCGACTTCCTCAGCGAAGGCAGCTCCAGCTACCGCTCGCTCTCGCCCGGCAACGACACGGTGGACGAGCCCGACGTGGACGTGGAGTCCCACCGCTTCGCCGAGGACGAGGACGACGACAACGACGAGGCGCCCGTCGGGGAGGCCCGGGAGCAGGCCGAGGAGGCCTCCCCGCCCCAGCTGCTCTCGCCCCAGCCGGAGGAGCCCCGGGCAGCCCCGGGCGCGGGCCTGGCAGCAGCCGAGAGGGCCGTGGAGAAGGCGGCGGCGGAGCCGGCGGGAAGCCCCCCAGAAAGGAGCAGCAGCAGGGGCGGCTACGAGGTGCGAGGAGGGGACGGGGAGCGGGGGGGGGGACAAGAGGCGCCCCGGCCCTGCACGCCTGGCTCTCGGACTCGCTGGAGAAAGCCCTCCACTCGCCCCCCCCCCCCGCCTGCCCTGCGCTGTAGTCCGCCTCGGGGGAGGGTCCAGAGGTGTTCGGGGGCACCCTCCAGGCGCCTTGGAAACGTGCAAGCAGAGCCGGGCTGGTTCAGGAGGCCGAGTGCAGAAGGAAAGGCTGACAGTCACATCACCAGGCCTTGCGGAGCTCAGAGAGCAGGGCGCTGGGGAAAGGCCGGGACCCCTCTGGAGAAGAGCAGAGGGCGGCACTGGTCCCTCCAGGGGACAGGAAGGGGCAGCAAGGGCTCTTAGGAGGCAGTAGGGCCCCTTTAGGGGGGTCCCTTTTCCAGGGTCACTGGTGCTGTGAAGGGAGGCTTGGGGAGCTCTTTGCTCTTCCCCCTCTTAAAGGCACCTGCCAGCATGATCCAGGAGTAGCCACTCTGTTTTAGAGGCGGTGGTGGGGCTACACCAGGCGTGGGCAGGCGGGGCTCCAGGGGAGCCCACCGCTAGCCCCCCTCCCTCTTGAGCGCCTGCTGAGATTCCTGCCCTGCGGTCGGGTCCTGCGAGGCCCCTCCTGCCCGCTCCAGCCAGAGCGCAAAGTCAGGGGCGCCGAGCAGCAAGCCCTCCCTAAGCCTGCGCTTTGGTGTGTAGTTTCACGCGCAGGAGGTCCGCCCAACCCCGAACCCGCCTGGTGCTGCGGTATGCAGAGCCGGGAGAAGGACCCCATCTGTAAAAAAAAACCCGACTCCGGCCCCGTGTGCCCCACATTCCGGGGGTCGCCCCCTCCCCCACCGGGCCCCGCTCACCCCCCCCCCCCACGCCGCGGCCTGCGGGCTGCCCGCTGCCTCTGACGTGCGCGGTGTGAGGCTGGCTTCAGCACCACGGACAGCTCCCGGGGGCTGCCGCGGGCCTGCACCGCACGGCCTGCAGCCGGCCGGCCAGCAGCAAAGCGGTCCTCCCCGGGGGCCCGGATCCTGCCCCCGCCCGCCCCGCGCCCAGCAGGCAGCTGCGAGGGCTTTTCACCGGGCTGCTCCAGCGCCTGCCAGCGGCGCAGCCCGCAATGGCCTTGCCCGTGGCCAGAGCGAAGGCCGCCAGTCCTCGCTCCCCTCTTTGGCCCAAGCCCGGTCCGGATAGGAAGCCCAGGAGCGGGAGATCCCAGCCCCAAAAGCCGCCAAGGGAGCCCGGAGGCGTGCGCAGGAGGCCAGCCGGGGATCCGCCGCCAAGCGCGCGGGCCAGGAGCCAGGCGGTGCACGTCTGGCCTCACACGCGAGCGCGCACTCCCCCCCACCCCCAGCAGCTGACAGGCGGGAGAATAATCGATGCTGGGGGCGGAGGGGATGAAGGCCTAATCGAGCTAAGATCATATGACCCGGGATCAACAGGCTGCGGGCCTCGACCCTCCCCTCCCTTCCCCTCCCCTCCTTTGGCGACGACGGCTGCTTTTCGGAGCGCCTCCGGGCTTTTCAAACGGGACTCAAGGACTCTTAACCCAATATCTGGGAGTGGGTCTCGCTCTCCTCCCCCACGGGCCCTGCGATGGATTTGATCCAAACCGCACCCCCACCCCCGAGCAACATCCCTAAATCTACCCAACCTTCCCCGCTCCCGCCCTGCGAGGGCACTTTGGACACAAGCTCCAACAGGTCTATTGCCCAGGCGGACTGCAGTGGCTGGGGCGGGGTGGAGGCCATGCAGGTTTTGACCAGCTCTGCAGTTCCAGGGTGACTTGGAAGGGCGCCTTTTCCCTGGAGGTGCAGCAGTGGGGGCTTCTTCTGAGCGGCCGGAGAGGGCTTTTGGACCTCCTGACAAAGGATCCTCCTCCCCAAAGGACAAGTTTTCTGGGGCGGGGGGGGGGCAGCGGTGGTCTCTTTCCACGGGATTGCTGAAAATCTGGCCCAAGGCGATCCTCACGGCCCGCTCTGGCTGTTTCCTTTGCAGGTGTACCCCGCCCTCGACAGGGAGGACTGCTCGCAAGCTCTCAAAAGCAGCGCCCCCATGGTCCCCCCGACCACCGCGTACCTCTGCACCCCGGAGAGGAATGGTAAAGATACACACAGAGCGAGCGAGAATGAGAGAGGTGGCGAAACACAGCTTGCAGCCTCAGTGCTGCTGCGGGTGGGGTGGGGATGAAAGCCCCCGCAATTTTCCTCCAGCCCTCTTAGGAACTGGCTGTTTGGGGTCTCAAGACACACGGGTCACCCTTCTGTATTTGAGCAGAGAAACATGGAGGCCTCCTGGGCTACTATCAGAGCCCCCTGACCACCTGCCAACTTGCGGCAGCATTGCCCATTCTCCTCCCCAGTTGCCCACTTTCCCAAAGTACCTAAAAGCAGAGGCCCCTTCTTGGGATGTTGTTGCCATTGCCCTAAAGGAGCTCCCCCCCCCCCACTGCCCCACACAAATGCATCTCAGCTCCCCCAGTTCTGTGCCAGCCGCCTTCCAGGGCGCCGCTTCTCGAAGGGGCAGCAGGCGCTGTCCAGCCCAGAGTGGGGGCCGCTGGGGCACTGCTTGGGGAAGGAAAGAGGCTGGGCGTGGGGTGGGGGTGCGGTGGGATAAAAGCCTCCGAAGCAGCAAGCGCCTTTCCTCCATGAGGCGATTAGGCTGTCCCCTAAGAAGGCTTTAACGAGGACTTTGTTCTTAATTATGTAATTAAGGATATATCAGGCTCATACTTTCGTTGCTTGTGCTTGAAAATCGGTTTATTCGCTCTAAGAACCAGATAAAGAAGACAATCATTCGACAGCTGAGGATTTGGAGAGCAAGAAATCCTATCAGAACCAAAGGAGCGTCTCTCAGGCCAGCCCAGCTCACGCCGACCGAGGTAACATGATGGCGCGTGTGTGTGTGTTGCACCCCACCCTGAACAAAGGTGCCCATCGCCCTGCAGGAGGGTGGGCGGACTCGAAAAGCAGCAGAAGGCAAGGGCAGGGCTCTCAGGAAGTGGGGGGCAGGAGATCCCTGCCCCACTTTGGGTGCCTCCAGATGTCTGGCACTACAACTCTCAGCATCCCTAACCATTGACCAAGCTGGCTGGGACGGATGGGAATTGTAGTGAAAAAGCCACCTGGAGGGCAGCCGGTAGGGAAGGCTGTTCCACCCAGTTTCTGTTGCATCGTTGAAGTGTCAGGTCTCCAGCAGTTAAATCCAAGGCGACCCTCTGTGGGCATCATTTGCTATCTCCAAGGAGGCTTCCCCAGGAGTAGGAGGTCCTTTTTTTGTCTTGCTTGAAATAAGAGAGTCCCACATTCCTGGTCACTTGAAGGTGGTGGTGGTGGGGACAGAATAGAAGCATTTCTGGATGCCGATTGTTAGGGAATGATGCATCACCTGGATGTGGAGGGACATCTGGTGTGATACAGCCCCGAAAACAACAACAAGATTAGGACAAGATGAATATCAAGGTAGAGGAGGCTCCCACCTCTTCTGCTATGACTAATATTCTAGCCAGAGGTTTTACTGAACTCCTGTACGCCAATCTCTGTTTTTAGGTGGCTGGTGAAACCTTAGCAGATGTTTACGCGTGTTCTCCTAAAGGGGGAGGGGGGAGAATGCATTTTTATTGGGAACTAAGTTCCAGTGAAACAACTCTCTTACTTTCCCAGCAAATGGCTGGTGGCTTCAATTTAGGGGAGGTTGTGATTCCATTCTGGCTTTTAGTCAGAACTAGCCAGAACTCTAAAGGAACTATCTGAAATGGTTTCAGCACCTTGGATAGTTCCTTTAGCCACCTGCCTGGCTCTGACTGAAATCACAATGGAATCCCCAGTCCCACCAAAATCGTTGCTGGCAGCCTCTGCTACTTAGGCTATACAGTTGGGGGTGAAAAGCTATAAAAGCATCCCAGTGCCAGGACTGCGGGTCTAAGCACCCCTTGGAAGCCAGTTCCAGATGGGACCCCGCTGCATGCCAATGCAACTGCGCGCGTCTGTGAAGCTGTAGCCGCTGGGTGGGCGGCTCCTCCTGGTTTTCCTCTGAAACCACAGATTAAAGTTTTTACTCCCAAACAGTAGAACTGAGAACAGAGAATGTGAAAGAAAGCAGGGGGCAAGAGAGAGGAAAAGAGAAAAGAGAGACCTTAACACAATTTCACCTTTTTGAAATTTAATTTATTTGGCCGAGAGTTAAATAATAAAAAGCACTTCCTCCATTTAAAAGAAGACGAAATCTTCCCCATACACAATTTGAAACCCCAGGAACGGGCTCCTCCCCATACTGGTGGCCTACAGAGGTATTAAACTACAACTCCCCCCCCCCCCATTATCCATGAGTCAGCCCGGTTGTCCTCCAACACATCTGGAGAGTGGCCAAGAAGGCTGGCCTGACAGCATAGGCTAAAGAAATATTGAAGCGTGTGTGAGGAGTTACTACAAGTCAAGCCCTCCTTACAGTGGGCAAGCCTTGAATCGCTGGGTTTCTTTCTGCACCATCCAGGCTGTTCTGTAATTTCAGTGATAAATTTTACACACCAAACAGCTGTGGAAAGGCCCGTTTCGTTATTCGGCGGCTCTTGGAGCAAATCAAATCTCCTGCCTTAAATTAGATCTGTAGTTAATGCAGTAGAGGGTAATTCCTTCATCCTCTCATGGACCGATGTCAGGTTTACTCAGAAGTAAGTCCCGCTCAGTTCAATGGGGCTTTCTGCTGGGCAACTCTCTTGTAGGCTGCAGCAGTCTTAACTAAAGGCGCTGACACTGATTTGGGGAGTAAGCCCTATTGGGCTAGTGGGGCTTCTTTTTTGAACAAGCAGAAAATGATGGGATGGTATTGCCAGAGAGGGGCAGACAAACTGGGAGTCACCTAAGCTGTGCCCCGTTTCAGGCAGGAATGGAGTTCACTTGAGTTCCTTTCACCCCCCAGAGAAATGGCCTTGTAGGTCCCTTCCAACCCTGCTGTTCTATGATTATTTGATTCTATGAAATAGCCGTGTTACAAAAGGAGTCTTGGGGCACCTTAAAGACTAACAAATCTTATGCCAGAATAAATGCGTTGGTCTTTAAGATGCCATAGAACTCTTGTTTTTTTTATTATTATTATTTCTCGTGTTTTGGTCACTGTACACTTATTGACATTTTGCTGGACGTGTAAATTGACTGTCAAAAGAAAAGCTTTGCATTTAAGACAATATTGTAATCCTGGTTTTAGTGCTTATACCTGTGATAGGCCATTCACACGTGCATATCATTATTTGGTGTGTAGTTTGGACATAAGCAGACACTAGGGTGACCATATGGAAAGGAGGGCAGGGCTCCTGTATCTTTAACAATTGTATAGAAAAGGGAATTTCAGCAGGTGTCATTTATATGCATGTCACACCAGGTGAAATTTCCTCTTCATCACAACAGTTAAAGCTGCAGGAGCTATACTGCAGCTATACTGTGACCAGATTTAAAAGAGGGCAGGGCACCTGCAGCTTTAACTGTTGTGATGAAGAGGGAATTTCACCAGGTTCCCCATTTATACAAATGGCACCTGCTGAAATTCCCTTTTCAATACAACTGTTAAAGATACAGGAGCACTGTCCTTCTTTTCATAGGGTCACCCTACAGACACATCCTTCTCGGAGGACCTTTTTAATTTAGAAATCCGTAATACGTTTTGACCTGACTACCTGACCTTATTCCCATTTTACAGACGAGGAAGAAAGAGTCTGTTCATTAGATGAGGGACTCCATCCCAGTAGTGTCAGGTTCATGCCGAACTTTTTAAATCCTATGGTTCATACTCTGTGATCCTGTTACGTTGGAAATAAAAACAGAACACACATGGGGTAGATGGTGATACAGGCACAGTGGCAGTTCATGAATAAAAGAAAGAAAGAAAGATGCTCCCAGAAGGACACAGAGGAGATGTTCGTTTCTTGCAAACGGGTGTTGTATCGGGAAGTAATGGCAATGCTAAGGAAAACTTGGTTTACACCTGCGTGTTTGTGCGTAACTCGATTGCTCTGCATGTGAACACTGAACATTGACTAATTGGCCAAGAAATGTGTGAACTGGCTCCTTAGGAAAGCGGAGCGCTTGAGGTTATGTGAGGTGAAAGGAAAGCCCATTTCATTCATTCGCTCATGCATCTTACATTTCTATACCGTCCCAGAGCCAAAGCTCTCTGGGCAGTTCACAAAAATTAAAAAAACATTAAGACATTATACAACGAACCACAAGAAAGACATTTACATCATCATCATCATCATCATCATCATTTCAGTTAATATCCTGCCTATATACAGAATACTTTAGATGGCAAAACCATATAGAAAAAAAAAAGGAGAAACGGGTTCTCAAGATGCAAATAATTTATTTCCACAAAGTCCATGATCAAATTAAACCACCTTTAGTGGAGGTTCCGTTTTCTGGTGTGTCTGAACTGGGCTGGCAAAAGCTTTGAGCAGTCTCTTTTTGAAGATTTAAAAACACAGACGGATGTCATGAATTACAATCGCAGGTGGCAAAATAGTAGACACAAAGTAGATAGGTGCGTATGTGTCTGCTGGTGGTGGTAGTAGGGGATTGACTTATAATGACTCAACTGCATTAAAATTGAACTTCCTAGATCCGCAAAGCATACGCTATATAATAAAACGATATTATTTGCATGCTGAGAACCCGTTTCTCCTTTTGGCTTGGACGCCCGCCTCCTTTTGTTTTTGGCAAAACGATATAAACAGAGGAACACACGCGGGCAACATAAATCTAAAACAATTTGTTAAACCGTCAGCCAAAGACGATCCAAGTTCTATTTGTGCTGTTAAATCAGTGATCACATTAGATCCGTTCACACGTGTATGTCATCCCTTAAGGTTGTAGCTATCGACTGATGAACCATCCGGTGTGATCCAGCCCTTTTACAGATCAGCAGACGATGCTTTATATACACAGTTTATATTGGGAGGGGGGGCCCGTTTCTCTAGTTTTCTTCTTCAGCCTCCTGCAAGCTGGATTGTTCCTCTCTCATGTGGGGCTGGGGAAGTGTGTGTGGGTCCATTGGCCGCCTCCTCTGCCCGTGGAGGAAGTGGGGGCAGAACCGGCTGCCTGATGCCAGCGAGGTCCGGACTTTGACCCTCTGCCCTTCTTTTCCGGGTACAGGTGAGGAGGTGGTCAGCATCGATGTCACCGGGACGCCACTGGGGGAAAAAGACCTCGGCCACCTGGCAAGAGGTAAGGGTGCCTTGCGGGGGTGTTGGGTTGGGGCTGCACACGGGAGGGGGCGAGCGAAGTGGGGTGGGGTGGGGGTGGGGGTGTCGCGTGTGCAAGGAAGTGAGTGTGCCCAGGCGCCATCAGTCAAACACCAACTACAGGTACGATCGCCCGGACGGTGACGGTTCTGCTGCCGCTTTCACAAAGGGGGTAACAGCTTCCCTGTTATATAAAAAGCCATCCAGATCTGCACCAAGCAGGATAGAACACTTTGAATACCATTGGAAAACGGTGTGGCGGGTGTCCTGAGGCCGAACAGTTGTCAAAACTGTTCCAAACCGTTATAAAGCAGCAGGGTAGGCGCTGCCCCGGTTCTAAAACTCCTGTCTGCCGGTCCACAGCCGCCCGCGCGCCCTTGACTGCGGTCCCCCTGCCTCTTGGCCTCTGTAGCCCCTGCCCGAAAGTTGTCCACAGCCCTTCGGTCCCGGGAGTCCGTGCCCCCCGCCCCGGCGCCGCCCTGCGCTTCACGCCCGCGCTTCATTCCCTCCCGCAACCCGCAACCCGCACCCCCCCCGCCTGAGGCCTTCATGTCGGTGAACCGAGGCGCAGCTGCGCCCCCGGCCCTCCCAACGCACGGGCACCGTTCAGCTGCTGGAGGCTGCCCGGCTGCCCGTGGCTTTTTAGGGGGTAAAGGTGGCATAATTCACCTCTGCCCCTAAAATGGGGGAGGCTATTCTCATCATCATCATCATCATCATCATCATCATCATCATCATCAATAACAACAACAAAACAACAACAATTAACGCAAATAATAACAAAACAACAAGAAGCAAGTTTCAAAGCAGGGGAGACGACGTGTTCTGCACTCCCCCCTCCCCCCGCTCGGTTTGGAAGCTGCGTTTCCCCCCCTCCCCCCCCCCCGAGGCCGCGATCCTCTGCATCCCTTCCCCGTGCGCGAAGCCCCACTGGACCGACCCGGCGGCCCTTCCTTCGGCGCGAACGTGCATCAGGCTTGCCTGGTCAGTCCTGGAAGCAGGGCAGCTTTCCCCAACCTGGCTTGTGTTGCACTACAACTCCCATGACCCCCAGCCGTTATACGTCTTTGAGAAGAGCCGCCGCCGTTCCTGGGCCCGTGGCGTTCTTCCCGAGGGGAGGCAAAGCGACGCCCCCCACCCCCACCCCCGCGTGCGCCGGGACCGGGCGGTTCCGGGCTTGGCTGGCTCCCCGCGCGGGAGGGGGCAGCCGCCGTGAGCAGACTGGCATTCTCCCCCCACCCTGCCCCCGCCCGGCTCACCCCAAGAGCTTCTCTTTCTAACAGATGAGTTGCAAAAACTCCTCCTGGAGCAGATGGAGGTGCGGAAGAAGCTGGAGCGCGAATTCCAAAGTCTCAAAGGTAGCTCTCGCTCGCTCGCGCGCGCGCTGGAATAGGGGGGGATGGAAGGGAGGGGGCGTCATTTCCCCAAGGGCCGGACATCCACTTTGCCCCGGCCGGGCGCTGCCGTTCAGAGCCGTGCGGCTGAAAGGCGATCTCGGCGGCGACGCGGGGCCTCGAAGGGCTGCTGGAAATGCCGCTCGCTCTCCCCGGAGCTGCCGGGGTGGGGTGGGGTAGGCAAGAGGACGTCTGAGCGCCCCCTTTCCAGGGCATTCGCGTAACCCCAGGCAGGTTTGCTCAGAGTAAGCCCCCCGGAGTTCAGAGCGGCTTACCCCCAAGTAAACAACCCCAAGTAATGGAATGGTTTTAGATGTTATTGTAAAGCGCCTGGACGCCAGAAATGGTGAGGCGGCGCTATAAAAATGCTTTAAATAAAATAAATAAGTAAAATGAATCAGTCAGTGTGGCCAGGAGGGCCCCCATGACACCCGAGAGCGCGCCCTGGAAAGCCACCGCCGCCGCCTTTACGCCCAAGCAACTGGTCAGATTCCTGGGGGAGGGGGCTGCGGGGGGGGGCACGGGCGCCCCTCTTTGCGGACTCGCGCTCGCGGCCCGCCTGCCCTCCCCTCCTGCCGCCTTCCTGCCGCTTTCCAAGAGCGCAGGCGGCCGAGGTCGCGGCCAAAGGGCGACCCATGGGGAGGGGGCGAGAGGGCCACTGACCCTTGCCCGGGCCTTGGAAGGGAGGCGCCAGGGTCTTCCCCCCCCCCCCAGCTCTTTAGCCCGTGGCCACCGCAGCTTGCGCAGGCAGAGCCAGCAGGAACCCGGACTGCCCCGGGCCCCAACCCTTCCGCGAGGCCGCCGCCGCCGGGTGGGTGGGTGTAGAAATCGCTGGGCTTCCGTGCCCGAGTTCCCCGCCGGGGCGCCTCCCGGGGGTGCAGCGGAGCTGCCCTGAACGCTGCCTTTGAACCCCCGCAGATAACTTCCAGGACCAGATGAAGCGGGAGCTCTCGTACCGCGAGGAGATGGTGCAGCAGCTGCAGATCGTGCGGGGTGAGCGCCTGCCCGGAGGGGGTAGCTCCCTCTCTCCCCCCCCCGCACCCCCCTCCGCTTTGCATCCCAGAATTAGCCGAGCCCTGACGGCCAGCGGGCCCACGCGGCCCAGGCGCAGCCCCCGGGACCGCCCCGCTGGCTACTCCTCGACGAACGGAACGGAACGAAACGAGCCCCCCCCCGGCAAAGAACCTCCCCCCCCAGTCCAAAAAGCCTCGGCCTCTTCCCGAGGAAGCCCGCTCCCGCCCGGCCTCCGCTCGCCCCGCGATGCAAAAGCACCACCCGCCCTTCCTCCTCGAGGAAGGGCGGGTGGTGCTTTTGCCTTTGGATGCTGAAAGTCGGGGCGGGGGGGGGGGGTTTGGTAGATTCTTTCTCCCCTCCCCCCACCCCCACCCCCGAAAAAAGCCCCAACCTCTCCCGCTTGCTTTCCAGATACTCTGTGCAATGAACTGGACCAGGAGAGGAAAGCGCGCTACGCCATTCAGCAGAAGCTAAAAGGTCGGTTGGTCCGGAGAGGAAGGGGCCGGGGCGGGGCGGGCCGGGGCGGGCCGGGCCGGGGGATAGGGAGGCCCTGGCCAAGCTCTCCAGATGTTCACGTTCGATTAGCAGCATCGCCCGTGGCTCTGCGGGGGCGCTTGCAGCAGGCGGGAGGACCGAGCGCCTCTCCCCGGTGGGTGCGGCAGGCTGGGCCCAGCAGAGCCTGCTGCGCCTGTTGGCCACCTCCGAGTCCCGGGCCTCCCAAGGCAGCCCTGGGGGCTCGCGCACGCATCGGGGTGGGGGTGGGGTGGGGGTGCTCCTGAGGCGCCCTTCCCTAGAATCATAGAATAGCAGAGTTGGAAGGGGCCTACAAGGCCATCGAGTCCACCCCCCTGCTCAATGCAGGAATCCACCCTAAAGCATCCCTCTTGACCAGTGGAGGCTGGTGGCCCCGATTTCAGCGGGGCTGCGATTCCATTCTGGGTTTCAGTCAGAATCAACCAGCACTCTAGAGGAGCTCTCCCAGGTGCTATCCAGTTGGGGGGAGCTGGCTGGCTTGGGCCTCAGCACCTTGGACAGCGCCTTTAGAGCCCTGGCTGGCCATGGCGAAGCCCAGAATGGAATCCCAGCCCCACCGGACTCGGAGCCACCACGCCCTTCGGGCCATGGCCTTGGCCTGGGCGGAGGCCGGTCCCAGGGCGCCAGGTTGGCGGGCTGCGCCAGGCGTGGCCAAGCCAGGCTGGAAAAGCCGGAGGGAGGGAGGGGGTGGCGCGCCGGTTGACAAAGGGGGCCCGGCGGATTTCCCCCAAGGGTTCTGCCCTGACTGGCTCTCGCCGGAGATCCTTTATGAAGAGGGGTGCTGGGGGCTTCCTGCGCGCTCCGTTGCCGCCCTCTGGGATGGGCATCGCCCCCAGCCCTTGCCGCCGGAGTGGGGCTCTCGGGGAGAGGCGGGGGCCGGGGGGGCTGTATTTGCCGCTTTGACGCCTGTCTTTTTGTCGCCCCACAGAGGCACACGACGCGCTGCATCACTTCTCCTGCAAAATGCTGACCCCCCGCCACTGCACGGGCAACTGCTCCTTCAAGCCCCCCTTGCTGCCCCAGTGAGCCCCCGAAGGTCTGGGCCGAAGCCGTCGCTGCTGCTGGAGGGGTGCGGGTCACAGAGCCCCCCCCAAAAAAATCCTGGACAGGGCAGGAGCGCCCGCAAGACACAAGCCATGTGGGAATCTAAAGGAGACACGTGTATATATGGCAGACAAAAGCGGGAACCCGGAGCGAGCGGCGCGCCCCTTTCCCTGCCGTGTAAATAGAAGCTGCGTCGGATGGCTCCGCCGATCGGATCGGGACCGCCAGCAGATGCAAAGACCTCCGAGAGGGAGGAGAGCCGCTGGATGGATGGGGGGGGGGCGGGCAGGGAGGCGGCCAGGCCCCCTGCCTCGAGGGTGGTGCGCCGCCGCGCGCCCCGCGCTGCCCCCCGCCGGCCCCCTTCCCCTCGGGCGCCCGCCTCCCCCTCGCTCAGCCTGGGAGGGGGCGGCCAGGGCCCCCCACGGGGCGACGTGCAATGGCTCCCTCGGGCGCCCTCCTGGTCCCGCCGCGGGGGCGTCTCGCTCTGGGCGCTTGCTTCCTTCCCCGGGCTCTCGATGCGGCCTCTCCGACCCCACCCCCCCGACCCCATCGCTTGTACACGGTTGATGTCGAACAGCACTTTAACGGGCCCCGGGCGTCCCCAGGGCCCGCGCCCGACACGCCGCCTTCGGGACCGGGACCGGGACTGGGGGGGGGGCGGCTCCTGGAGCAAACGGCCGCCCCCTGTCCGGTGGCCGTTATTCCTCCTTCCGTCCTTTCGTTTGATTCTTCTTTAATAAAATCCGACTTTGAAACAACTCCACGAACTTCCAGGAGCCGCCTGGCCGGCGCGGAGTTTCGTCCCCCGGGGCGACGCCGGGATCGAGGCTCTGGGGCGGCCGAAGCGGCTGGCCTTTCCCAACAGAGAGATGAATAAAATAAAAGTTTAAAAACAAGCCAGCCCACTACCGGTTCATGCGGCCGGCGCCGCTTGGCTGCTGCAGGCAAAGCCTCTCCGGCTGCTGCGCCTTGTCCGAAACCGAATCCGCGCGGCGAAGGCGTAGTCCGACACGCGGGTGGAAAGTCGTGTGGAAGTGGAGCCCCAGCTAAGCAGGAGGGAGGACCGTCCCAGCTCCAGTTTGAGCGGGCTCTGCTTGAGCTGGGGCGAGGGCGGGGGTGGGGCGGGGTGGGGGGCATCCTACTGGCCGGAATGGCTCGATGGGGCCAGACGCGGGAGTCGGCTGCTTCAGACGTTCACAAGCCTTCCCACGCCCCCACCTCCACCCCCGCCCTTTCCTGCGCTCCCATTTTAAGCGAGAACAAAGGGGAGGCGCGGCTCTTCCGACTTGTCGAGTTTAAATTTGTAAGACAGGGCTTACCTGAGGAAGAGGTCACAATAAGCACCTCCGAGCATGTGCAGAGTATGCTTTCCTTTGATCTCATCTTTTGATAAGGTAACCTCCCTTGTGGACCGTGGGAATGCTGTGGACATCATATATCTTGACTTCAGCAAAGCTTTTGACAAAGTACCCCATGACATTCTGATTAATAAACAGCTAAAAGTGGGCTAGATGGAACAACTATTAGGTGGATTCACAGTTGGCTACAGAATCGGACTCAAAGAGGACTTATCAATGGAACCTTCTCAAACTGGGGAGAGGCAACGAGTGGGGTGCCGCAGGGCTCAGTCCTGGGCCCAGTGCTCTTCAACATTTTTATTAATGATTTGGATGAGGAGGTGCAGGGAACGCTGATCAAATTTGCAGATGACACAAAATTGGTTGGGATAGCTAATACCCTGGAAGACAGAAACAAACTTCAAAGGGATCTTGATAGGCTGAAGTGCTGGGCTGAAAACAACAGAATGAAATTTAATAGGGATAAATGCCAAGTTCTACATTTAGGAAATAGAAACCAAAGGCACAGTTACAAGATGGGGGATACTTGGCTCAGCAATACTACAAACGAGAAGGATCTTGGAATTGTTGTAGATCGCAAGCTGAATATGAGCCAACAGTGCGATATGGCTGCAAGAAAGGCCAATGCTATTTTGGGCTGCATTAATAGAAGTATAGCTTCCAAATCACGTGAGGTACTGGTTCTTCTCTATTCGGCCCTGGTTAGGCCTCATCTAGAGTATTGCGTCCAGTTCTGGGCTCCACAATTCAAGAAGGACGCAGACAAGCTGGAGCGGGTTCAGAGGAGGGCAACCAGGATGATCAGGGGTCTGGAAACAAAGCCCTATGAAGAGAGACTGAAAGAACTGGGCATGTTTAGCCTGGAGAAGAGAAGATTGAGGGGAGACATGATAGCACTCTTCAAATACTTAAAAGGTTGTCAGACAGAGGAGGGCCAGGATCTCTTCTCGATCCTCCCAGAGTGCAGGACACAGAATAACGGGCTCAAGTTAAAGGAAGCCAGATTCCAGCTGGACATCAGGAAAAACTTCCTGACTGTTAGAGCAGTGCGACGGTGGAATCAGTTACCTAGGGAGGTTGTGGGCTCTCCCACACTAGAGGCCTTCAAGAGGCAGCTGGACAAGCATCTGTCAGGGATGCTTTAGGGTGGATTCCTGCATTGAGCAGGGGGTTGGACTCGATGGCCTTGTGGGCCCCTTCCAGCTCTGCTATTCTATGATTCTATGATTCTATGTCCATACTCTTCCCCTAGACCCACACACTCCTCTAGTATTAGAAAGAAGCCCTGTCCCAGACATCCGAACAAGCCCCTGGTAGCAATGACATCCTGGGACAGCCAGGGAGGCCTGCATGGCGCCTTCTTCCCTTGAGACCCGGCTGGGACAGCCAACCTGGGACGGGTGGTGGATGGGCTGCGTCAGGCTTTCCCGCAGGGTTGGGCTGCGTCAGGCGTGGTGGGCCAGCCATCCCAGAACGGGCCCTTGCATAGCCTGTAGGGTGACCACAGGGAGGCCCGGGCTCCTGTATTTCAGCAGGTGTCGTTTGCATGCATGCAGCACCTGGTGAAATCCCCTCTTACACAACAGTTAAAGCTGCAAGAGCCCTGCCCTCTTTTGTATCTGGTCACACTAGGCAGAGCGCAGTCCTCCTTTTCATATGGCCACCCTATGCACAGCCCAACCTCCTCCTGTGTCCACTCCTGGCTCCTCCCAAGGCCTCCAAGAAAGGAGAGGCCACCACCTCCCCAGGGCACTCAGGTACAGTCGCCGCGGCATTTGACCTGCACCAGTCTTGCCCAAGCTGGGACCTCCAGACCTTTGGGACTCCTAGCTGGCCGGGGGATGCTGAGTTACAGTCCGACCCATCGGAAGGATGCCCGGCTGCGCAAGGCTGACCTGAATGCAGCTGCTCCTAGGTTAAAACCAGGGGTTCTTGTACGGATCGTCCTGCTCTTTCTTCCAGAGCCTTCTTGAGAAGTGGTGGCAGCAGCAGCAGCAGCAGCAGAGCCTTGTTGGTTGGTTGACCGATGGATTGGTTGTTGGAGGATAACTAGTTCCCTTTTCCTCCAAGGATTTGCATAAAGGACATTGGGGTAGTGGGTAGAGCAGAGGCAACTGGCCTTCAGAAATGCAATGCAATCCCCTCCCCATTAGATGTGTTCCCTCCACACACCAGAGCGAACGCCTGTCTTAAACTGCACCCCCTATATCACTTGCCTGGGAGAAAGTCCCAGTGAATCCTATAGGATTTAATTTTGGCCAGACATACATGTCTACTCAGAAGTAAGCCCCACTGAGTTCAATGGAATTTTGCCCAGACATACATGTCTTCTCAGAAGTAAGCTGCACTGAGTTCAACGGGATTTCCTCTTAGATAAATGAGAGAACTTGAATACTTTTTTTTTTGTATAAATGAAATAAATAAGTGGGTATAGGATTGCAGCCTTAATCTATTTATATTTTTAAACTAAAAATGGTTCACCATCCTAAGTCTTTTGGAAGGAGAGAGGTGTGTGTGTGTGTGTGTGTGTGTGTGTGTTAGAGAGAGAGAACAGTCAACACCAGCAAATACAAAGGCAAATGGATTCACACAACCATGTTTATCAAGTGACAGTTTCAGTTATGTAATTGCCTGGAAATGTGAAAGCGCCTTCATTATCCAGTGCCATCCTCAGAGATAAGACTTCCTTTGTGGGATGGGTTTTCTCTGGTCTGTGGAATGGCCCTCAAAGTTGGCTCAGAACCATGGTGCCATCGTGGGCATGTTTGAGTGTGCCATGAGATACCTCAGGTGCGTCTACCCCAGGACTGGCCCACAAACCCTTTCTGCCTGCCACAAAGGACAAGATGCCCCCCCATCCCCATTCCACCTACAGAAGCTGACCTACAACATTACCACTGGGATAGGTGTCCGCCACCACACCTGAGGGCAGCAGATTTGTTCAGAGGGTTGGAATAGGCTGGGTGTAGCACGTACAACTCTGTCCTCCAAGAGAGCGGAATAGCCACAGGGCTCAGGAGAAACAGCCATGAGATTGCCACTGCCGCCCTCAGCATCTGCTACCTGAGGTGGCTGCCTCACTGTCCCTAACAGCAGGGTGGGCCCAGCTATACTCAGCGTTAAATGGGGAGGGCCAGCCCTCCAAAGGCCCAGCCTGTTTGCGGCTTCAGTCATTAGAACTGCTCATCTGCAAGCCAAACAAGAGGACAAGTTGGGTGGTCTTAACGAACCAACTATTGCAGATATAATTTGGATAATTTCCATGCTCCATGCAGGAGACCCACAAACTCTGGAGAAGTATGGTATTGGTCCCCTCCCCTCTCAAAAAAAGTTGGGAACTCAGAATAGGGTGGTGAAGATGGAGCGCCATTGCGCTTCTAAACACACTTAATTTGCCTGGGATGGGATTTTGTAACTTTGTCATGTGGCTGAGCAATAGCTTCTTGCAATCCATTATTTCCATGGTCAGATAAGTAAACCACTTAGTCCTGTAAGAGTGAGACAAAGGCAGACTTCTTTAAGGCAGAGCAAGGCCACGGGGAATGCTAGTGGCGGGGAATCATCTTCCACAGCCCAGCCTATAACCAAGGTTTATAAGGAGGAATGGTGGAGTGGGAGCTGCTCAGAGAAAGAGAGAGAGAGAGAGAGAGAGAGAAGAGAGAGAGAGAGAGAGAGAGAGAGAGAGAGAGAGAGAGAGAGAGAGAGAAGCCCATTCCAACGCTGGATCTCTCACGTTTGCACTCTCTGGATGCACAAACGGTGGGATGACTCATTGCTGCCTTTATGGGTGTAAAGACACAGCGGCCGTCCTGCCTTCTCGATGGGGAAATGGGGGTGGCGATAGTCCCACTTCCACCGCCATTCTCAATCAGCCCATTTATTCAGCTTCAGCTTCCTCTAAGTACTCATCCAAACTATCACTGAGCAAATCATAACATGTGGATATAACTAGATGTAACGCAAGCATGCTGACCAGTCAGGCACAATTATATACTTAAGGATCTCAGTCCAAAGAAAGTTAACTGCGCTTAAATTAGCAGAATGTAAGTTAACCACTGGATCTCTGATCCTGTTGGTCCACCAGTTTTTTCAAATCTCCTGCCCCCTCCCCAATTGTGGGGAAGTAAAGACTGACTTGTTACAACAGATGATGATGGGTGGGTGGGGCGGTGCAAAGACAGCATCCAGTGGGCAGTTTAGACAAAAAACTGGAAGCCCAAGTGAGGAGGAGTTCCACAGGTTAATCATCCATGGCTTTGGCTGCCACCATTTCCCTGAAAAACTTCATGCGGCCCTAACAGTTGTACAACAAGCTGGAATCCAGTGATAGAGGGATCATCATCATCATCGCTTCTTTGTAATGGGGAAAGCATCACCTGCTAAATTTCCACCTAACCTGAAGCTCCTAAAACTACGGGGTCCCAGGGAGAGCATGGTAGGGTGTAGGCGGCAAAACCAGGCTTCCTATTTTGCTTCTTACCTTTCTTGTTGGTGTGATTTTACTTTATATTTGCCTACAATGTAGAAGCATGTTAAGACTTAAAGCATTCAGCCTGTGATAAGAAGACCCAAATCCCACCTCTTAGCAGCTCCTGTTGTTCTAACGCTGTTGAAATGTCACCTCTTTGAAACATTAACAGCCAAACTATTGGAATGTGCATAATTATTGATAATTATACAATTTGTTGCTGATTGAGGTTTCTGGTATCTATTTTAATTAGCTTCCAAAATTCTAATTAAGTAAAATGAAACATTAATAGGAAAAATATGGTGTCATTTAAAACAAAACAAACAACTGTGTCTATCAGATGGTGTATGCATTTAGTTTCGTATCACAAGGGTGCCACCTAGTGAACCCAGGCAAGAATTGTGGGGTCTTGTAGCCTGTTTCTTAGAGTTTGAGAGATTCCCATTTCCTGCCTGCTCTATATTTGCTCAAAAGTAATTCCCACAAAGCTTAACGGGACTTCTTCTGTCCCTTTGGGCATAGGAGGATACCTGATACTGCGTAGTTTGGTACTGAAAGAATTTAACAACAGCTCAGGGTTAAGAACTGGATGAAGTGACATCTTCTGTGAGGCTGATGGCTGCTGACGTTCAAGCATGCAAGCTTTTGAGCTACGCAGTTCTTCAGTTAGCAGAATAAATAAGTCGTCAATTTTGTGGGGAGGGAGAAAGGATGGTTACATGTGGCCAGTTGTGTTGTAGGTCTTAGTGTAGACTCAACATGGGTTTCAGGGCTGACATTAAGCCCTGGTCAAAGGCCTCCAGGAAACGAGCTATTTGATTGAAGAGGCATCGAGGAAGATATGTAGCTCAGTGGCTGAGCAGATTCTCTACATGCAAAAGGTATCAGGTTCCTTGTGTCACCTTCTGCAGGCAATTTCTGTCTGGAACGCTGAGGAGCTGTTGCCAGAGACTGAGCTAGGTGGGCTGGTGACCTGACTCCCTATAAGACAGCTTCCTTTGTTCCTGCACGATCAATGACAGTGCATACAAGTCATTGCAGAGCTCTCTGTTAAGGAATGGGCCACCACAGATTTGCATGCAGAAGGCCCCGGGTTCAATCCCCGACAGCTCCAGGTAGGGCTGGAAAAGAGGCTTCTGTCTGAAACTCTGGAGAGCTGCTGCCAGTCAGTGTAGGCAATAATGCGCCAGGTAGGGTAAGGGAAATTTGACGATCTTTTAACAGCAGATCAAGCTGCTGTTAAAGGTGCAGGAACAGGAGCCAGTAAAGAAGTTGGCAACCTTATGTAGCACTCTGATTAACTCTTTAGCGAAGCACACATTTCAGTTTTACTTTAACATAAGCACCTGCTCAAACAACGTTCTGTGCAGGGTGCCAAAGCTTATAAAATCTGAGAGTTAAAATTAAAAACAAAACAAAGAACAAAACCCAACTGTTATATGGGATTAGTATTTTCACACCACTTAACTCTCATTAAAATGTACTTTGCTGACTGTAAGAAGTGGTTTCAAATGACACAACATATTAAGTGCTTAATATACTAGAAATTATGAAACTGATTTACCCAGTGCAATATGAAATAATTAGAGGGAATGAGATGTCAGTGGCTGAGTGAAGGGAAAAGCCAGGCGCCTGAGTGACTCCAAATAGCTGGAGGGCGACAAAAGACCCTAGAAATGGAATGAAATAAAACGTACACTCCCTTGCGGGTAAACCCATTGAACTCAGTGGGCTCCAATTTTGGTGGGGCAGAGATTCCATTCTGGGTTTTTGTTGCAGCCAGCCATAAGGCTAAAGAAGCTATACGAGGTGCTGAACCCTAATCACAAATGAGTCCAGCACCTCGGATAGCTCCTTACTTCCGGCTGGTTGTAACTAAAACCCAGAATAGAATTGCAGCTCCAATGAAATTGGAGCCACTAGTCTACCCTGCCTCAGAGAAATAGGGAGTGTCATCATACGGAGTGGGCAGGGGAGGTATCGTGTTTCCTTGCCATCGCTTCCCCCCACTCCCCACTTCTGTCCCACAATACTTCCTTTTTCTTTATGCGGGGAAGAAAGAGGAAGTTAACAATGACCACGTGGCCCATTCAGAGGGTGTTTTTATCCCACTGCTTCTCCTGCACACAGCAGGAAATGGCGGGATGTTTTACTACAGCCAAAAAAGTTGGCTTTTCCAGGTCTTTTTTTTGTGATGAGCAGAAGGGGCGGGAGACGCAGGAGAGGCGGATGGCATTGCCAAATGAACCCATGAAAAACCACACGTGCCTAGTAACAAGTGTGAAATAAAATGCTTGTCAGGGCCATTTCTGAAAGGGATAAATTTCACAATCTGAGGAGGGGCGGGAGGGAGGATGCCCAAAGCTGGAATTGGACCGTGGCTGTCAGTGATTTTCTGCAGAATCACAGGGATGAAAATTTGTATAGGAAAATAGCCTTTCATGGCTGATCGTCTATCAATGGTCATCTAATGGAACCTCCATGTTCAGATGCAATAATTCATTCAATATATATTTATTTTAAAGATTTATATCCCACCTTTTCATATATATATATATAGTCCAAGGTAGTTCATGGCATATAACAGTGAAAAAGATCCAATTATTAAAAATTAAAATGAATTTCTAAAAGCATACCCCGTAGCAGCAGCTGCAAAAAAGAACAGCACCTACTTAGTTCCCAGGCAGGGTTAAAATAAAAGTTTGCCCAAGTGAGGGCCTTTCTAAAACCATCCGACAGAAGGCCAGGAGGGAGAAAGCCAGGCGGGTTTCTCCAGGAAGGGAATTCCAGAGCCTCAGTGAAGCCACCAAGGAAGCCTTCGCCTTATTCTTGACCAGAGATGACCAGGACTTCTGCTGACGACCTTAACGAGTGGGCAGGTTCATGCAGGAGAAAATGGTCCTTCAGGGAACCTGGTCCCAAAGCTATAAAGGGATTTGAAGGCCATCAGCAGCACTTTAAACTGGGTCTGGAAGCCCACACAGTTGTTTCAACACAGGGAGGTATACACTTCCCGTACATGTGCTGGGGACAAACAAGAGTGTGTTTTGGGGGGCAGGAACAGGACTGCTGCCTTCATAGTCTGCTGGGGAATTCTCACAGACGTCTGCCAAACACAACTCCTATCTGGGCATTCTGCATCTGAGTGCAGTAAATGCATGAAGAGGTGGAGCACCCTAGCCTCACCCTCTCCGTGTGCATTTCTAGCTGCCTGTACTTGCTTTCTGATGAGGATGAGAGCCTCCTGCACCTGGGGATGCTTTGCACATGATCGAGAATCCTGATTTTTCAGTATTCTGGGAACTTTCTGGGACCCAAGACTTCAGAGGTTGGCCCCACCATGTCTGTGAACAAGGCCTTTAGTGTCATAGCACCCAGTCTCTGGAACTCCTTGCCACTGTAAATTAGGCAACCACAACTACTGAAAATATATTTTCCCCCGACAGACATTTCTAGGGCTTGTCAGGGCCATTTCTGAAAAGCTTTAAAGGCAAGGACCTCCAAGGTGGCACCTGCAGGTGCCTCTGCAACCACAAGGCCAGGCTGAGGCACCTGCCAAACCATCCCCTCCCCTCTAAAAGTGGATGGAGCAGTTCCTCCATTCATTTAGAGGGGCAGAGGGGGGCAGGGAGAGGGGTCCTCAATGCCCAAGAATGGCTGGAGGGGAACCAAATCCACCCCACATCAAGGACTCTTGGGGCAACAGGATCCTTTGTGGCCGTGACCGTCACCCGGCAGCCAAAGGGCCTTTTTTCTTGCCCCATGGAAACGAATGGAGAAATTCATCCACTTTCTTGCATGGGATGGGGAGGCAGGAGGAGGGAAAGAAAGAGGGAAAGAGGAGCCGGAGGGAGAGAAGAAAAGGAGGGCGGGAAAGAGGGGCAAGAGAGACAGAAGGAGGGAAGGAAGGAACGAAGGGAAAAAAGGAGAGAGAGATTAGCCAATCATGCGCCCGCGCACACACAGAGACATAGATGGTAGGAGTGCTCCCATCGTTTTTGTGATTGCCGCCATCCAATTTGTGGTCGTGCTCAGGGCACCTGTTCAAAATGCCCAATGCTCGCACAGGCCTCAAACAACTGCAGCTCCCTGTCCGAGAGGGCGAGAGCTTTCGGAGGGAGCCGGTGCGGGGAAAAGAGCGCTGCACGCTTCCTGTCCCTCCACTAGAGGGCACTGTAGCCCTGCAGCTTCGGCGGCGCGGATGCAAACCAGAGGAGCCAAGCTGGCCACTTCCATCGCGTCTCTTAGGGCCAGAGCTGAAAACACAAAGGAATTCTCTCGACCGGTTCTAGTTGCATGAATGGGAGATGTGCTAAAGACCAGGAGACGCCTAGGGGAGAAGGCCCCTCTTGCTCAGAAGTGCCTACTCCAGTCTTCCCCAAGCTGCTGCCCTCCAGATGTGTTTGACTACAACAACCACAATCCTCTAGGCTTTATTTATTATTATTATTATTATTATTATTATTATTATTATTATTATTATTATTATTATTATTATTATTATTATTATTAATTTATATAGCACCATCAATGCACATGGTGCTGTACAGAGTAAAACAGTAAATAGCAAGACCCTGCCGCATAGGCTTACATTCTAATAAAACCATAATAAAACAATAAGGAGGGGAAGAGAAAGCAAACAGGCACAGGGTAGGGTAAACAGGCACTGGGTAGGGTAAAACTAACAGTATAAAGTCAGAACAAAATCAAGTTTTAAAAGCTTTAGGAAAAAGAAATTTTTTTAGCTGAGCTTTAAAAGCTGCGGTTGAACTTGTAGTTCTCAAATGTTCTGGAAGAGCGTTCCAGGCATAAGGGGCAGCAGAAGAAAATGGACGGAGCCGAGCAAGGGAAGTAGAGGCCCTTGGGCAGGCGAGAAACATGGCATCAGAGGAGCGAAGAGCACGAGCGGGGCAATAGTGTGAGATGAGAGAGGAGAGATAGGAAGGAGCTAGACAGTGAAAAGCTTTGTAGGTCAACAGGAGAAGTTTATATTGGATTCTGAAGTGAATTGGAAGCCAATGAAGAGATTTCAGAAGTGGAGTAACATGGTCAGAGTGGCGAGCCAAGAAGATGATCTTAGCAGCAGAGTGGTGAACAGAAACCAATGGACTGATGTGAGAAGAAGGAAGGCTGGTGAGAAGAAGGTTGCAGTAGTCCAACCGAGAAATAACCAATGCATGAACAAGAGTCTTGGCAGAAGAGACAGACAAAAATGATCGAATCCTGGCAATATTATACAGGAAAAAACGACAGGATTTAGCTACTGCCTCAATATGAGGAATAAAGGAGAGCGAGGAATCAAATATAAAGCCAAGACTACGAGCTTCCTTGACCAGAATAAGTGTAACATCATTGACAGTAAGAGAGAATGAGAGATGAGGAGAAGGTTTAGGAGGAAAAACAAGCAATTCAGTCTTTGCCATATTAAGTTTCAAACGACGATGAAGCGACCAAGCTGAGATATCTGAAAGACATGCCGAGATACGATCGTGAACATCAGGAGAAAGATCCAGAGATTTCTCCGCTGTGGCACCCCGGTTGTGGAATGAGCTCCCCAGAGAGGTCCGCCTGGCGCCTACACTGTACTCCTTTCATCGCCAGCTGAAGACCTTTTTATTCACTCAGTATTTTAACACTTAATTTTAACTTAAATTTAAATTATACTGTTTTAACTCTGTATTTTAACCTTATATCAATTTTGCTGCGTGGTTTTATCCTGGTTGTGCTTTTTATATTGTATTTTGTATTTGTATTTTTAACTTGTTGGTTGTTTTATGATGGTTTTAATTTTTGTGAACCGCCCAGAGAGCTTCGGCTATTGGGCGGTATAAAAATGTAATAAATAAATAAATAAATAAAATAAGAGATGAAAGATATAATTGTGTATCATCGGCATACAGATGATATTGGAGGACATGATATTGGAGGCCATGAAATGTCTTTCCTTGCGCCTCTGTGGGCCCCCTCTCTTCCCCTCTCTTCCCTTCCTTCTCCTCTTTCTGCCTCCCTGTCCACAGGCAGGAGAATAAAGCAATTTCTCCATTCATTTGTACGGGCGGAATTCTCTTGCCAAAAGTTGGCTGTGGGGGGTGAAAGTCACCCCCACCAAGGATCCAGTTGCCCCAAGGGTTCTTGGTGGGGTGGGTGGGCTTCAGCTCTTTTGTGGGAGCGAGGACTCCCCCTCCCCCCATATGCATGAATGGAGGAATCACTCCATTCACTGGCAGAGAAGCTTGGCAGGTCAGTGCCTCAGCCTGGCCTTGTGGGATCAGTGACATCTAGGACAGGGGGTGGCAATCTGCTGTCCTCCAGATATTATGGACGACAACTCCCATAATCCTGACCTTTGGAGTGCTGGCTGGGGCTGATGGGCATTGTAGTCCACAGCACCTGGTTGCCTACCCCTGATCTAGAGTGTAGGCCAAGAGGCGCCAGAGACAGGCGCTGAAGTGGAGCTATCATCCAAGGAGCAGAGCACTGTGGAAATTAGGATGCGGTTGGGGAATTGTTGGGCTCAGCAACTCAGCAGTCAATCCAAGAGGTACTGAGGACAGGAATAAGGGAACAGGAGATTGGCCCGTGTGGGGAAACCTGCTAAGAAGCAACCTGTGATCTCCGAGGTGTAAAGAATCTGGCCTGGGCGCAGCCCTGCCCCACCAAAGCTACAAGGTCCTGGAGGAGAAGGATCTGGAACGCAAGTTCAGCTGCAGGTATCATCCAGGTGGTCGTGGCTGGGCCAGGCAGGCCAGGACCAGGGGAAGTTCCTCGTAGAAACTGAGACGTAGCTTTTACAAAGGCTGGCTTCCGCGGAGCATCTGAAAAGTGACAGCGCCCAACCCAGTGCTCGTGCCCACCGAAGCTCACTGGCTTCAGGTGTAGCAAAAGTGTGTGACGGGCCCTCTGGCACTCCGGTATTGCTGGAGACTCTCCAGCTGCACCCTCTGACCTCTGTGCCAGAAGTTTACAGATTAGCTGGGGGGATTGGATGAATGAGCTCTGTTTGCAATTTGAGGACTGTGAACCTCCAGCTTCAGGAGCAGTTTGCTGTTGATCCCTCCTTCCTCAGACTGGGCCTCCAGCTGCCCAGAGGCAAAGTCCTGCTGGCCCACTCCTCAGTCATATTCTTCCCTCAAGCATTTCTGCAGGGTATCTGGAGTCTGGGATATGGCAGGTGGGCCCAGGGCCAAATCAGCTAGGGATCAAAGAGACATTTGGAGGAGAAGAGAGCCCCGGCCGGGATTGACCTGCCCATTTGGTGCCTTGGGTCTTAGGCCAGTCCAGGCATCCTGAATTTATGAGGGCATTCATCAGCCCAGCTGGGGCTTGGCATTATTCCTGGAGTAACGCCTGCTCATTCAGAGGGAGAGGGAGAAAAAACAGAAAGCAGCCCATAATTCAGCTCTCTGTAATGAACCAGCCAAGCCTTGCAACCCTTGCCAAGTTTCCCTTCGGTGTCCAAATTAGCAGCTGCTTTTGAAATATCTGTCCTGGGAGGTGAAGGCTAATATTTTAAATCAAGGATGGGATGTGCTGGATGGTTTTGTAAGATCTCGATATCTCACCCATAATGAAAGTAAAATTGCTTCTTGATTAATTGGCTGTTGTAATTTGAAGTTTAATTCCATCACAGCTGGATTTCTAAAGAGAGAGGTGCTAATGCACGTCTGCCTAGAAGACCACGTCTCTGCTACCAGTGCCACAGATGACAGTTATCTGGGGAGAAGAGGGCTACCGAAGAAAGAGCATTTTGTACATGCCCCAAAAGCAGTACGGTCCCAAATAAATAAATAAATGGTGATTACTATGCTACAGCTCGTCCTGTATGTCTCAGTTCTGCTGGAGACTTCAGAAACACCCCTACCAGAATCCACTCAACCTACCGCGTGGTGTGTGATGCCAGTTTAAAGTGGGCTCCGCATGGCAGGTGATCATGTCTTAGCTTCATTTTACCTGTTCATCTGTGCCATTTGACACTCCCTTCCCCATTCCTACTACTTCCAGTGTACTCTTTCTTATCAACTGGATCAGCTCCCTGTGAGTAGCCACGTGTGTTGACAAAAGAAACGCTGCAGTGGTGGTTTGAAAGAAACACTACTTTAGGAATAAGCGACTTGCCATCCCAGGGTAGGATGGCTCAGTTCAGCCATTTATTTACTTATCTATACCGCCCAATAGCCGGAGCTCTCTGGGCGGATCACAAAAATCAAAAACATTCAAAGTATAAAACAACAGTATAAAACCATAATATAAAATACAATATAAAAGCTCAACCAGATAAAAACAGCAGCAATGCAAAATTACAAATTTAAAACACCAAGTTAAAATTTATTTATAGACTGTTAAAATGCTGGGAGAATAAAAGGTCTTCACCTGGCATCGAAAAGCATACAATGTAAGTGCCAAGCGAACCTCCTTAGGGAGCTCATTCCACAGCCGGGGTGCCACAGCAGAGAAGGCCCTCCTCCTGGTAGCCACCTGCCTCACTTCCTTTGGCAGGGGCTCACGGAGAAGGACCCCTGAGGATGACCTTAGGGTCCAGGCAGGTACATACGGGAGGAGGCGTTCCTTCAGATAGCCTGGCCCCAAGCCGTTTAGGGCTTTAAATGTTAATACCAGCACTTTGAAATGGGCCCGGACCTGGACTGGCAGCCAGTGAAGCTGGAAAAGGACTGGCGTAATGTGGTCTCGTCGGCCAGTCCCTGTTAGTAACCGTGCTGCCCTGTTTTGTACCAGATGTCAGCAACCCACGCGGCAGGGAATGACAAGGAGGAGGAAGTAGAGGGGAAGACAGGAAAGGGGAAACCAAACCTCCAAGCAATGCCCTTCCACCTTGTCCAGGTACACAGTAGCTCTTTAGCTCCAGGCCCAGGGACCTGTAGCCCGAGTTCTGCTAACACCCTTCACCTCTCCAGTCCCTCTTTCCCGCCTCCACCCCCGCACACCTCCCAGCACTCCCTTGGCCCCGCACCAATATGCCTTGTAGTCATAACCCTTTGCAGGCAGCCCTTTGGGGCTCCCCAGAACTTTCACTCATCAACACAACGTTCAGTCTCACCACAAACATTGCATGGGTTAATTGTCTGACATTTTCTAGCAGTGCTCTGGAGACTAAAAACACTGGAAACATTACTGGGCACCCTGGCTCTCCTGTTACATCATGTTACTTTCGCTGGATGCCAAAGGAATTTTTTTTTTCATTTTATTTTTGTTCAGAACTGGCTTGTTATTTCTGCCCATCCCTAAACAGATCCTGAGTACAAATGGAGGCAGGGGGTTATTAAGAAGTCTTGAGTTCATCATAGTACAATATTTAATAAAGTGTGAGGCCAAAAAAAGAATGGGTTCCTCATCCCACCTGCTTCCTGGAAAAGAGGATTAGCCACACAAAAGTGCACCCTAACACAGGAGGCTGGAACCAGGGCATGTGATCCAGGCTGATAAATACTTTAATTTTGGCAAGTTGAGTAGAAAAATGAGCCACGTAGCTCAGGTTGCATTTGTTCAAAGACTAGGTTAGTTCATCGAATCATAAAATGATAGAACAGTAGAGTTGGAAGGGGCCTACAAGGCCATCGAGTCCAACGCCCTGCTCAATGCAGGAATCCACCCTAAAGCATCCCTGACAGATGGTTGTCCAGCTGCCTCTTGAAAGCCTCCAGTGTGGGAGAGCCCACGACCTCCCTAGGTAACTGGTTCCATTGTCGTACTGCTTCAGCTCTTTTCTCCTGCCCCTGTTCAGTGCATGCCTCCATCCCCTGGTTCTCTTCTCATCCTCTCTCTGCATCTTCCTTTCCTTGGTCCCCTGCTCTCGTCTTTTGCCCCCCTCCTTCCTTCAATCCCTTGCCTCCTCTACCCCACCTTTCCCCCAACCACATCCTGGGTGTCCTGCTTCAATTACTATACAAATACAGGGATGAATACAATCAGGAAGTCAATTTAGCAGGCAAATAGTCAAGCACCGTGAGAGGCCTAAAGGGCACCCAAGGTCAAACACATGGGTATCAGTCAAATAATCACACAGTCCAAACACAGAATGAGGCAGGAGACCAGAGGTTAGTAGCATGGAGGTACAAGCATAGGTCAGGTAACACAATACTGGATTTGAAGAACTGACATTGTTTCCAGCAACAGCTAGACTTCTACTACAGGCTTATATTACCAGAGTGTCCTGAGCCCCATCCAGGGCTCAGCTGCAGTTCATAACAGTGTCTTCTTCCAAGGGGTTCTCTCCTCTTATAGAGTTTAGCACTTAAAGAAGTCCTACAATTCTGCCTTCTGAGGCAACAATGCCCTAGGGGACTGGGTGGTTGTTCAGCCTCCATCTCAGAAGCAGAACTCCCCTCTGCCAGTGGGGATGGATCAGTGGTCCTCTCCCCTGAGCATCCAGGCTGTCCCATACCTTGTAAGTGGGCTGGCTCCACAGCATCGTCTATCTCTGGGAGTTCTAGCTCCTCAGAAGAGAAGGCTCCCTCCACCGGGGCATGATGCTGGGGTTGCTTGTACTGCCAAGACAGCTCTACTTCCAGAAACGTTGCAATCCTCCAGAATATTTCTCTTGGTGGGACCCCTAAAATTATATTGGGGCAAGCTGCTTTGGACAAAGTGTGCATGCATGCACTCCTGACACACTTGATGTGGGTGGAATCTCAGAAATCTGGGGACAGCCAGATGCCCCAAGTGAATGTAGAGTGCCTTCTTCATACCCCTTGCTACACAGCAGGGCTTTTTAAAAGGAAATGCACAGTGGGGGTATGATTGTAAGGCACGTGCATTGCCAGCGCTGCCCCAACGTTCCTGAGCATTGTCCTTGCGTGTATGAGCCCACGCTTTGCTGCTTAAAGTCCGTGCCATTTAGAGTGGGGGAAAATAATCGGAACTAAGAATTTGACAGCCTGAACGCAGAGGAGTGCCCGTATTCAAGCTTCACACATCATGAACTCCAACAAAACTTTATTCTGATGAGGCTTCGCAGGGCATTCCCTTTGTTAAACAGTGTCTGGATAAGACTTTCAAATAAATAAACAATATAAAACACTTCTCGCACCTGTTCTTCCCCTACATACATCCTTATCATGTGAGGCTCGGATTTTCCCTTGGAGCGGCATCTCCTGCACCACCTTCTCACCACCACCACGGTCTGGGCCAGAGCAAGAGGCAGGTAAAGGAGCAGGTTGCCATGGTGAAGAGGAGGAGAAGCTCCAGGGCACTCTTGTCAGTGGGGCGTTGGCCCTCTGCGGGTGCCCAACCATGCCTAGCTTTGGTGCTGGCCCCGGTCCCCCGCACTGCTCTCAGGGCCCTGGCCTTGCTCCCAGTCTTCCCCATTGTTAAGTGTGCTCTCTCCCAAGTAGAGCAGGTGACCTTGCTTTGCCTTGTCGCAATTCCCCCTCCCCTGCAAGGGTTTTTCTCTCACACACTGTGCTGCTGCTCTCCTCCACTCTAACACAGCCACTGATCTCAGAGGCCTGACAAGGGCGAGCCGTGGCGTGCCAGAAGCCGGCCACATTGCCTGCAAGCGAGGCCACCTGGGACACTGTTGTCCACTTCTCCTTCATCGTGCCACTCTGACCATGCCCAGCATTCACCTCAGGGGGGTTGGAGGAGAGCGGCGAGCGGCAGAAGATTGCTGCCTGGGGTCCAGGTACATGGCATACAGGCCTGCCCACTCCTCACTTCTTGGGCCCTTCTGCCAATGCAGCTTCTCACCCAGCACACCATCTCGGATACCACAGGAGCACATGGAATCTAAGCATATGAAGAATTTCCTGACTGTTAGAGCAGTGTGACAATGGAATCAGTGACCTAGGGAGGTGGTGGGCTCTCCCACACTAGAGGCCTTCAAGAGGCAGCTGGACAAGCATCTGTCAGGGATGCTTTAGGGTAGGGTGACCAACTGTCAGGATTTCCCCGGATTTGTCCTGGTTTTTGTTCTTTCCATGGTGTCAGGGGGGATTTTCTATAATTTTCAATAATGTCCTGGAATGACACACCTTCCTCTTTAAGGCTGCCATTAGCATGGCAGGAGGGAATGACATGCTTTCTTGAGGCACATCATTCCCCCACCCCGAGCTCCAATTGAAGTCTTAAAGGGGAAAGTGGGTCATTCGTGGACATTATAGAAAAGGCCCCAATTGGAGTGGATGGTGGTGGTGCAGAATGAAATCCTTTCCCCTCCTCCACTCCAATCGGGTTCTTTAAGGTGGCGGGGGAATAAAGTACTTTCTGCAGGACTCGGAAAGCTGCTTCCCCACACACACACTAGGTGTCCTCTTTTTTGGTTTCCCAAATATGGTCACCCTACTTTAGGGTGGATTCCTGCATTGAGCAGGGGGTTGGACTCGATGGCCTTGTAGGCCCTTTCCAACTCTGCTATTCTATGATTCTATAACTCCTTCCTATCGCATCTTTAAGGGTTTTTTTTAGGAGGGCATAGCATCAACACGGTGGACACTATAAAATCCAATTGGATTTTATAATGTCAGAATGAGTGATTAACAAGCACTGCTGGATCAGACCGAAAGCCTAATTAGTCCCGCATCCTGTTCACACAGTGACCAACCAGGTACCTGTGAGGAGCCACAAGTAGGACATGAGTGCAACAGCACTCTCCAGCCCGTATTCCCAAGGAACTGGTGTACATAGGCATACTCCCTTTGATACTGGAGATAAAATACAGCCATCATGACTAGTAGCCATTGATACCCTTATCATCCATGATTATATAGAATCATAGAATAGTAGAGTTGGAAGGGGCCTAGAAGGAATACACCCTAAAGCATCCCTGACAGATGGCTGTCCAGCTGCCTCTTGAAGGCCTCTAGTGTGGGAGAGCCCACAACCTCCCTAGGTAACTGATTCCATTGTCATACTGCTCTAACCGTCAGGAAGTTTTTCCTGATGCCCAGCCGGAATCTGCCTTCCTTTAACTTGAGCCCATTATTCTGTGTCCTGCAGTCCAGGAGGATCAAGAAGAGATCCTGGCCCTCCTCTGTGTGACAACCTTTCAAGTATTTGAAGAGTGCTATATCTGTGGTTGATTATCTGGGAATAGACAATTGATTGTAGATTCTATTTTTTAATTGTTTCCCTCATCCTTTCCTTCAGATGGTGTCATAATTACATGTAATACCTATATTATGTCATTAGATGCTGCTGCAGTGGGATAAACCATATCATTCTGTATGGGGAGAAACTGTACAACGTATCTGTACCTAAAGAAGCAATAATGAGGGGGAAAAGCCAGGATGACCAACCAGAAAAAGAATGGAAAGAAAAATCCTTACCTATGTGAATTCCATTACAGCACGGAATACAATACAATACAGGGGCAGTCATGTTTGCTTATTGCAGCAAAACCAACAGAAGGTCTTGTGACACCAGATTAACACATGTGTTATGACATAAATGTTTGTGAACTACAGTCAACTTTATCAGCTGCATGATGTGCACTGAATGTGGGGGACAGGGATCATTAATTGGATCATAAATGCCAATGTCTCTGCAGAGGCCACCAGTGAGGGAGGAAGCAGCAGCCAGGCCCCTCTCCACCGTGCCTGGGTCCAGCTCCAGCTGAGAGCCCCCTCCCTCCTGCTGTCAACTATCTCTGGAGAGGCCACCAGTGAGGGAGGAAGCAGCAGCCAGGCACCTCTCCACCAGGCCTGGGTCCAGCTACAGCTGAGAGCCCCCTCCCTCCTGCTACCAACTGTAACTGCTGAACTTTCCAACTAAGATTGTAGTGCCTGAATTTGCTTTCCTTTTCCCCCTCCTCCTCCTCCCTCCCAATCCCCTTTCCTTTTGTGTCATGTCTTTTAGATTGTAACCCTGTGGGCAGGGACTGTCAAGAAATACTTTTGTAAGCCGCCATGAGAGCCTTTTTTGGCTGAATGGCAGCATAAAAATCCTTAAATAAATAAATAAATAAATAAATAAACGAATAGTGAAGTCAGAGGGAAAAGAAATGCAGAAAGTACCGACAGTGACAATTATGTTATTAGCAGTGATGATTCACAAAGCAGTGTTGCACCCTGCATAACACGTAGCAGTTTGTATGCAAAAGAATAAATAAACAAAAATCTGATATCAGAAATAGCAATTTTTTAAAAAACCAAATCAGTGGAAGAACATTCTTGAACAAAGAAACTTCAGAGGGAGAGTGCAACATGAGACCACCGAATTGCAATTTATCAAGAGGTTCAAGTCTGTCATCTGTGGCTTGAATCGGGGTAGTAGGTTTTTATCACGTTACATATGTTAATTAACTTATCAATGCCAGGATGCTTGTGTTATCATCAGCACTGATTTGTGAATTATGATTGTTAAATGATCATTCATGGAAGGGATGCACCCCATTTGAATTTTTGGTGATATAAAATCACTACAGCATTTCAATTTGAGATATATTGTGGCTGCTTAAGGACAATGAGGAAAACTTTGCTGAGGGAAACATTTTTCCATGGTTATTAGTTCTTAATATTTTTTTTGGATAAAGGATCAGTGTATAACATTATGTTCTGTAACAGCAGAGAGCTGATAAGAGAAGCAAGCTGTAATTAACTGACAAACTGTAATTAACTGACAAACTATTTACTCATATTTGTTTGTGGGACAAAGCGTCCTGAACACACTGGTGTACTTAAATCAAAATCCAAAGCATTAGATCATGCATGAGTCTTACATTACTGCTGCACATGAAAGGAGAAATCAGTTATCTCATCCATCTTGGCTACTAATTCTCTGCCATTTGCTCTCATTTTCCATACTTCCTCAGTGAATTCTGAAGTGCTGTTGAAAGCCCGTTGCTTCAGTTTCTGGGTTGGTCCCCCACAAATTTCATTTTCATGCCAAGACTGTCTATTGGATGCTCTTCAAGTTAGGGAGAGGCTTGTTATAGCCTCTCTCCACATGTGGCTTCAAACGTGCCCCTAAAACTCCAGTTGCAATCTGAGATATCTGTACCTTGTCATCTCAAGACAAGACGTTTCACTGCAAACACCACCAGTCATCCACTGGGCCAAACAACTCAATATTCAGATTCAGAGAAGTGCTGGTTCCAGGTTCTGTAAGGCGCTTGGGCAAGATGCCTTCAATGGGACCCTCTCCCTCTCCCTGCTCAGCAGTGCAGTGCAGGAAAGGGCAACTAAAATGAGCCAGGGGCTGGAGCATCTCCCCTATGAGGGAAGGTTACAACAGCTGGGACTGTTTACCTTGGGGGGTGGGGGAAAGCAGGCGAAAGGGAGACATGATAGAGGTGTACAAAATTATGTACGATGTGGAGACAGTTTCCTCCCTCTCCCGTAATATTAGGACCCGAGTCATTGGTGGGAGATTGGAGGGAGATTCAGGACAGATAAAAGGAAGTACTTCTTCACGCAATGCAGAGTTAAACTGTGGAATTCACTACCACAAGATGAGAGAGAGAGAGTATAAGGAAAACCTGATGGGGGGGAAACCCCAAACAGTGCATTGAGAACTGCTTATGTGGCCGGATAATGCCAATGGCCTGTTGAGAAGGGAAATGGAAAACCAAGTAGGGAGGGGAATGGAATGGAGTGTCCTGAAGTAGGGCATGGCTGGCTGCAATACTAAACAGGATCATTCTGTGCTGCAACTTTTTGTTGCAGATCCCACATAGTTGAGAGTCTAGGCTGAGGTAGCAATTATGACAGCCACTCCCACAGAACTCCTAGTAACTCCTCTTAATCCCAGCACAATCCACACATCGTGATGGCACTCATGCCATGACGACAGCCTGTAAGTCCTCCCAGATTCTCTTCCACCTGCAGTTCACAAGCACGTTGCCAGGAAAAGCGCACAAGCCGTTCTCCAGGGCAGCTAATGCCATAGCGGCAAGGGAAAAGGCTCTAGGGCAGGCTTGGGGGACCTCTTTCATCCTCCTGTATGATAAACACATGCAAGCATCATTTAAAATTTAAAAACAAATAAAGAATGCGTTCTTCTACTTCTTCCAATATATTATGTTGTTTTAATATATAAATTCTTGCAAATTTAATTGACTAAAATATAATTAATTGCCTTTCTTTAATTGGGTGACAAACTTTATTTTAATGTGGCAATAACACTGTAAATTTCCACTCTTATAAATGCACCTCTAGAGGTTGAGATTGAGAGATTCAACCACATGAAATGAATCCATTTAAAGCCAACATTGCATTTTAAGCAGTTGAATCTTGATTCTTCTAAATGGATGCATTTATGGAAGCAACTTAACCACAGAATTATAAAGAAGTATGTTGGGAACTCGACTATGATGCTTCATATTTCCCCAGGTCTCATTTTGAGCTGATACGATTTAAAAACTAGTGTCAGAAGCTCAGTTTATTATACCTAGAAACAGAGGGGAGAGATAATTATTTTACTCAGATTTTAGTTGTTTATTTTAACATTTCCAGGTTTTCTTTCATGCAGAATTCCCCCAACAAATCCTTCCTTTCCCACCTTCTGCTACCTTCTCCTATCTGTTTGTCAAATACCAGCTCTGGCTGTTCCTGGACAGGGGTAGCTTAGCCATGGTAGATCCACAGGTATTGCTACGCTGATGTGATAGGCAACTGAAATTCCTCCTGAAGCAAGCTAAATACATTTTTATTTGTTAGTATTTGCAGAATGGTCCTCTTGCACCAGGTTTTCCATAGAATTGACTTCTGGGTGATAAGAATGTGAAGGTTGTCTCAGATGGTGAGCTTGTTGAGGGCATATATGGATTGGGACTAAGCCGATTCACTGTTGCTTCCCATGGGAGTATAATGGGTGTGGGTGGGGTAAATATTGTACTAGAACAGTCTTTAATATTCACTGATGTACACGCTCTTTTAAATTATTTACCTGTTTCATGGAAATTAACAAATCATCAGCGTAAATGGATTCTCCATGCCCTTTTGACAGCTAAAAGACTAATATTACAACATTGGAAGGATAAATACCTCCTATAACGCAATGGGTTGAGTACCTTAGAATGTTTTCAGTATTTGAGTGGATGCCACCTTCCAGTGGATTCTTATTTGGATATTTGAGCTGCTTTTGTTGAAGCGTATGTATAATTGCTAGAAAGTTGTATAGATTTCATGCAAATCATGTACATATATTTAAAAAACCCAGAAAATAAATCAATGAATTCATGTGCCGGGGGCACCATGTTGAGGACTCCTTTGCAGATGTGTTTGGGGGTGTCATTGCACCATCAACCTCTATATGGGTCCACAGGGGGATTGTACTCAGAATGATAATATCTTTGTTTTAATCAAATATATACCCGGTCACTATGTTCAACATCTAAGGTTCTCCTCCGGGTGCCTACTCCGAGAGAGGCTCGGAGTGTGGCAATGAGGGACAGGGCCTTTTCGGTGGTGGCCCCCAGACTATGGAATGATCTCCCTGATGAGGCTCGCCTGGCGCCAACGCTGCTATCTTTCTAGCACCAGGTTAAGACTTTCCTCTTTGCCCAGGCATATGGTGAGACATCTTAATCACCCACATGTTTAGTTTTTTAACGGTTTTTAATGCTTTGTGTGTGTATGTTCTGTGTTTTAGGATTTTTAATTTTGTATACTCGTTTTAATCTTAATTTTAGAATTTCTGTAAACCGCCCAGAGAGCCCTGGCTATGGGAGCGGTATATAAGTGCAATAAATAAATAAATAAATAAATAAATAATCATATTGATGTTGTTATCTGGATATCTTTGTGTGTGTGTGTGTGTGTGTGTGTTATGAACAGGTTATTTAATCCACAATGAGCCATGGGGGCTGCTGTGTCATGCAAAACCTCTGTGTGTGTGTGTGTGTTATGTGAGGGTTAAGCTACCTTTGCATAACCCACGGTCCCTGGGTTCGCACGATATGACAACCTTCGAACAGGCATTGAATATACAAAATTGTGGCCGCATGCATCCTGCACGCACCACAGCCTCACCGTGGGTTACATAACACATGGTGGGCTGAAAAAAACCAATATTTTGTCAGCAAGAATTCCAAGTCAAATTGGCCTGTTTGTCTGGTTTTGGTGCCCCCGTTATTTTTTAAATGAAGAGAGCAACAAAAAGTTAGGAGCAGCAGTCATTTTGCATTATATTCTTTTGTTTCTCTTTGCCTTAATTAATATCACATTGGTAAATGTGTGCATTACTGCATTTATTTCTTTACCCCATCCTTCCCACAATGCACTCAGTGCAGGCTGCACGGTGTTATCTTGTTTATCCTCACATTAACCCTGTGGGGTGCTTTAGGCTTCAGAGACAGAATCACCCATTAACAGACACCCGCCAGTGCCAGCCCAAGATAATTGGCTTCTTGAAGCACAGCCCAAATGGCATCTCCACCCCAGCTAGGGCCATCACTTTAAAAAGCCTTGCTGCTCCATTCAGCCTTCCAGCCTTTAACCTCCCCACTTCCCCATCGGAGTGCTGCCTGAAGCGTCGCTTCTCTCTGCTCCATGGCAAAGCTGCCCCTGAACTTTTCTAACTAGCTTGTTCCCATGATTCCCTTTACTATCCCATTTTTAAAAGCCGTGTCATTTGAGAACTTGCTGCTGCTTCCTCTCAGATGTAATTAAATCAACAATGCACAGGCTTCCCTCTTCTCAGACCACCATTGCTGAATGAATGATCCACCAACTAAAGGTATGACAGTTGGCAATAAAGATACAATTAATTAAAACCAAACTGAAGTAGAAACTCAAAAACACAACCACTACAATTTTAAACCTTCTGTTATTATTATTATTATTATTATTATTATTATTATTATTATTATTATTTATTTATTTATTTATATAGCACCATCAGTGTACATGGTGCTGTACAGAGTAAAACAGTAAATAGCAAGACTCTGCCGCATAGGCTTACAATCTAATAAAATCATAGTAAAACAATAAGGAGGGGAAGAGAATGCAAACAGGCACAGGGTAGGGTAAGCAGGCACAGGGTAGGGTAAAACTAACAGTATAAAGCAGTGGTTCTCAACCTGGGGCACTCCAGATGTGTTGGACTGCATCTCCCAGAATGCCCCAGCCAGCAGAGCTGGCTGGGGCATTCTGGGAGTTGTAGTCCAACACATCTGGAGCGCCCCAGGTTGAGAAAGGCTGGTATAAAGTCTGCACAACATCTGTATTCTGTATTTAAATGAATGGCACAGCCTATATGAGCACTGTGATGTTCTGCCGCCTTATATGCTATAAATGTAAATATCTGCAAGGTTAATGGTTTATATTATGTATAAAGTTCCAGGAATTAAGTAGGCCTCAATGTAATTACAATTTGTAAGGGGGGGGGGGCTGAATGCCTGAGTGTTGATTCGATAGTGGCAGGGAGCGCTTGGATTGGCTGTGTAAAAAGGGGAGGAGCTGGAGAAATGTAGGTATATATAGTCTGTGTGTCGGTGGGTGGGTGGGTGAGTGATGATTCTGTGAAGTGAAGGGTAGAAGTGGGGTAGAGAGAAGTGTAGGATTATATGAGAGAAGTGGATGATTATATGAGAATGAAGATAGTTGAGTTATAGACAGTAGTATTCTATTCTATAGTGGAACCTTGTAAGAAAGAACTGACTGAAACCAATACACTTCGAACCTTCTAACCCTACACATTTGAACTGAGGAAACCAATAAGCTTATGTACATGCACTTACTTACATTAATAAATTCCAATTACATTTGAACAACTGGTGTGGATTGTGGAGGAGTGACGGAGGAGAGAACAATTAATGGTGGAAGTGGAATGGGAAACTTGAGGGCTGGGTGGCTGGTCTGTGGAGCTGTGGGGCCTGAAGAACAAAGGGTGGCAGCGGTAGGCCCAAACCCTCACACACGTCATTACCACAGGGGGGAATGAAGTAGGTCCTGGATGCTAGTGGCGTGGAGAGTCCTGTCAGGTAGCATGTGGGTGTTTCAGGTGAAGCGAAGAGGACACAGGTGGGCAGGACATCACAATAAAAAGGAATATGAGAACCATGCTGGATCGGAACAAAGGTCTATCTAGTCCAGCATTCTGCTTTTACTGTGGCCAACCAGATGACCCCACAGGAAGCCCACAAGTAAGACATTAGTGCAATAGCACCCTCACGCTTCTGTTTCCCAGCAACAGGTATTGAGAAGCACAGATTGCTTCTAATACTGGAGGTAATGTATAGTCATCAATGGCAAGTAGCTACGATGACCTTATTATCCACAAGAGTTCATGCACAGTAGCTCCTGCAGTCAAAGGGCACTGATGGAGAGCATGTGTTTGATACCCTATGGTCTAGATCAGGAGTGGGCAACTTTGGGTTGTCCGGAGGCCAATCCACCCCCACCCCCACCTACCCCAACCTTCTGTGGACGATGTTCCCACCACCGCTGCCATGGCACCAGTGGCAAAAAGAAGTTTTAGAACAGAAAACAAGCTAAATTAGTCTGTTCTATGTCACCACGACAGAGGCTTAGAATGGACAAATATAGCTTGTTTTCAAGCTAAATCTGTCTGCTCTAAGCATCTGTAGTGGATTGCCACCAAAATTTGGTGGAAAACTGCTACTTTCTTCTATTTTTCTTGATTGGCAGCACAGCAGGGGGCAATGTGGTGTGTGTGTGTGCGCGGTGTTCACATGTTGCACAACAGTTACCTGATTTTCCAAACTCCCAGAACTACCTCCTCATTCGACTGACTTTCAGATGTATTCATTCTCTCACTTCCACTCCGTACGTTTGGCATGAAGCCAAATTACAGTAAGAAGCAACAGCACTGGCTGATCTGAAGCAGGGTATAAAAAACCAGCACTGCTAATTATATTGCAGTAATTACCTCAAAATTATATGTATGTTGTTTGTGCAATAGTGGATGCTGCTATTTTTGTACTTTGCATTGTCATCCCGAGTTGGTGGAGTCACACTCACTCTCTGAATCCGTATTCGTCATCGGGCTGTTGCTGAGACCTGTGTAATTATCGGCTTGTACTAAGCCAAACGCCTTTGCTCCCTGATTTATTCCACATCCCATCCCTTCCCTTCCACCTCCATGTCCACCCAAACCAAACAACTGCATTTAGCATGAATTGCTATAAGATGCTTGGACCCTTGACTGGGTACTACAAATAATACCCGGTGGAAAGAGACTCTCTGCCTTTTGTGAAAGAACAAACTTTATACATGCTTTAATTATTATCTTAAGTTAATTAACCCTTTTCCCCCTCAGCTGTTTTGTGATCTGGAGATGTTTCACAACTCTGTTGGCATTTCAAAGGAAAAAGGAACAACTAAGAGAGCGTAATGACTTGGGCCAAACATATTTGTAATCATAGCCCTGGAGAAACCACTGCAAAATTCTCCCTCTCCCTCCCGCCTCCTCCTCCTTCCAAATGGCATATGAGAATAAAATCATACGAGAGTGAAAGGTGATGTCTAAACTTCTTGTATGGATGATGAAAAGTTCACCACCAAATAAAAATACTGGTATTTAATGGTTTGAAATTGACATGATGTGAGCAAAGTGCAGATACATTAAATCCAGAAATTGCAGTTAAACAAAGGGAAACCCAACTGGCTGAATAAGATGTCTGCCACAAGAGGATCCTTGCTGGATCAGAACAAAGTGGGTTCATCTATTTCAGCATCCTCTTTTCCACAGTGTCCAACCTCATGCTTCTGGGAAGCTCACAAGCAGGACACAAACGTAATAGCCTCAGGCCTGTAGCCAGCCTAAAAATTGGGGTGGGGGATGAGGGGCAGCGCATCTGGTTGGCGGGCCTTTTAAAGACAAAATTGTAAACTATTTTTCCTATTATTTGTTTGTAAAAAAAAATTGTTTGCAGATAAAATTTGGGGCACAGGTCTCCCCTACCCCACCCTTCACTGCTGCTGCTCCCATCCAGCAACTGGAATTCTGAGGTATAGAAGTGCTTCCAGAGAGAGGGCTCTTAGCGCTTCCAGTCAAAAGATGTCATACAGCTATTCCATTTTTTCCTCCATAATTTTTTTTTTTTTATGGAAGGAAAGGAAAAATATGGGGGGGTTACAAGTGAAAGATGATGTCATCTGGATCCCTATAAAATTCCATGAATAAGACAGTGCAATTGCACAGTAAAAAAACTCATCTGGAAGCACTCACTGTCATAACCTTAAGTCAATGTAAATTGCTACGCTGCTATAATTGCTATACTTTTCCTGGGTCTTTGAAGTGCAAACCAGGTGGGGAGGATGGAGGGCCTGAGACCAGCAAAGATGCCCGTATCATCCCAGTCCTGTCTTGCCTTAGGAAGCATCTGAGCCTTACTGCATCGCTAGAGGAATCTTCCTCCTGTGAGTAGATCCACACCTATTTGTTGCTTGCAAGCAAGCACAATTTGTGACATTGTACAACATCATTACTGATCACGGGGCACATCCGTCAAGCCTTTCTGGACTTGAGCCAATATAAGAGGGCCTTTGCTTCAGTATTAAACTGGCAGTATTTTAAGTAATTGATATTCCTTGCTTTTGAAAAAGGAAATTTATTATTGTAGTGTTCTGGAAAAAAACAAATAAAAACATGAACTAAAACCCTCCACCTTATTAACAAGTGATTAACTGAGAAGATGTGTACAATGAACAGATAAGTCCCAGTATGCACAGAAAGGCTTACTCTTGAGTAACCTGAACAGGATTCCAACATACCCTTTCCCTCCCTATTTTCTCTTTATCAGTAATCTATCAATCAGTAAGTTCCATCACACCAGCATTTTATCGCACTCTTGTCCTTCCTTGTTTACCATTTTGCCCCCCAAATGTATAAAAATGTAATAAATAATAAAAAATAAACAATCCCCACACAACGTTATCCCTGTCCTGCAGTCATCTTGCCTCTTCCCCTCCATTTTCCATGTTTTTCTGGGGCGGGGAAAGTGTGGTATTTTTTCTCCACATGGAATAAAACTGCCCTTCCATCCCCATGTATTGCCATCCTTGCGCTATGTCGCAGAACGTCCCTTCTTGGGGGGGCGTGTGCGTTGAAGGGCGGTCTTGGTGTTGCAAGAGGTTGGTGGTTCTCCTCCAGTCTGTAGAACCACTTAACTAGGAAGGGGGAGGGAGGGAGAGAAGGCAGGCAAAGACCCCATGCAGAAGGAAGCATCATCTCACCTCTAAAGGCAGAAATGGTGCCTAGCTGATGAAACACTAAATCGCTAAAATGCTAGACAACAAACCGGGGCGGGGAGGCACCCACAGCAATCACAATGTCCATCAACGAAAAGAACCAATGAACTGGAGGGAGAAGGAGAAGGATACGAGGTGGGGCGGGCACAATAGCGGAAGAGTGAACAAGTGAAAAGAGATTTTGCAATGGTGATACCAGGAAGGCATATGAAAGGGACCAGCACTTGACATGCTAATGAAACGGAGGTGGAGTTTCAGGTTTTGTGACTGTACAAGAGTCTACGTCACCTCGTTGATATGGACTGCGGTTGCAATTAACGCTGGTCCTTCCTACCTTACACTCACTTATAAATAAGTACCATTTCCTTCCAAATAAATGTATATAGGAGAAGGATGCCAAGACTGGACTTAAGAAAAAGTAAAGCTACTTGTGTACAGAATAGAATATCCAGCTGTATGAGCACACAGTTATTCTTGTGTAAGTATTACAAGCAGCATTTCATAGTTGCTTGGAGGGATGAAAAGCAGGATAGAAGTATCTTTTTCGCCTTAAAAATGAATTGTATAAAATCACCTATCATATACACTGTTTTGAGATTCTTATATTTGGTGTACTGAGTGTGCCTTTTGAAAAAATCACGTCCATTTATTTAGACGTGAGGAAGACAACTCATAGTTTTATTACAATACAGTGCTGTACCACAATCTACTAAATACAAATGTATCACTCTCATCAGAAATCACCCAGACTACATCTCCTTTAGTCATGGTCCATTACAACATCTATGCACTTCTGGAGGTTTAGTATCATACCCAGTTTGTACTTACTTTATTAAGAGGAAACGGCTGAAATTACCTAGCTTTGAATTACCCCATGGGAGTAAGCCCCATTGAACTCTGTTCAGCTCTCCTGTGGATGGTGGATGGTATTATCTTTGGGGACATGCTGGAATCTACTTTTAATAAGACTCTTAGCTTTGTAGCCATAGGCTTTGGGGGAATAATTGTAATGAGTAAATATGATACATTTCTATTTTTCCCTGCTAATTAAAGCTTGGAATATGATTGCCATCTCTATAGTAAACACTAATTACTATGATGCATTTAATTGTCACAAGCATTAGAATAGTAAAATCCTTCTTGTCTGGCCTTTCATCTTGACAAGTTAAACTAGAAGATGGCTTCAAAGGGGGCCAAGCTAAAATATTAGCAATTTGTCTGATACTGTTCCTCCCAATGGTTAGAATGTGTGAGCTTCCAGAAAAATGGATCACTACTTCAAAAACAAAAGAATTGTAGCCTTGAAGAGCTAAAATTTGTCCCTAGTTTCCAGTCTGAATAATAGGCATTGGATGGCTGCAAGAAAAATATGCAAGGTAGCTTAAAAGCAGATTTATCTTCAGAATTCAGGTTGCTGATGCAATCTGTCCTTCCTGCCCAAGGTGGAGAGTAGCTTTAGAGAGGGAGAATTTTCATTCGGACTGCAGCATGGTTAGTGGGTGGGTGTGGGAGGGTTTTTTGGTTTTTTTTTAAAAAGCCTCCCTGCATGGCACAGTTCCAATCCTAATCGCCACACCCTTCCAAGGCGGCAAATGTAATTTTAAAAAATTAGCCTTGTAAATTGCAGCCATGAGATTAATGTCAGAACAGGAGCTATAGAGATGGCAATCATATTCCAAGCTTTAATTAGCAGGGAAAAATAGAAATGTATCATATTTGCTCATTACAATTATATACATATACCGCATTCATACCGCTATATCCTGCTTGGTGTAGCTCCTGCTTTTTAGAGCTATTTATTTATTTATTGCATTTTTATACCGCCCCAAAGCCGAAGTTCTCTGGGCGGATCACAAAAATTAAAACCATTCAAAGTATAAAACAAATAGTATAAAAACATGATATAAAATACAATAAAAAAGCACAACCAGGATAAAATCAGCAGCAGCAGAAATACAAATTTAAAATACAAATTTAAAGCAGCGAATTTAAAATTACATTTACAGACTGATAAAATGCTGAGAGAATAAAAAGGGCTTCACCTGGCATCTGAAAGAATATAGTGTAGGTGCCAGGCGAACCTCCTTAGGGAGCTCATTCCACAGCCAGGGTGCCACAGCAGAGAAGGCCCTGCTCCTCCTGGTAGCCACCTGCCTCACTTCCTTTGGCAGGGGTTCACGGAGAAGGACCCCTGAGGATGACCTTAGGGTCCGGGCAGTTACATATGGGAGGAGGCATTCCTTCAGATAGCCTAGTCATGTCAGATTCCTTCTCATCCATATGTAGTGAGAGATTATTGTTCCTAATCAGGTGTAATAAGCACGTAAGATTATTATGGTTAACTGCAAAAGAGCTAACAACATACCTTTAAATGAATGGGTTGGCCTAGAACTTTCACTTTAAAAGGTTGTTTTATTCTCCCCCCTTCTATATTATTAGTCTCTCAGCTAGTAATAAGAATTCAATTGAAAATTAGTTATTTGCTTTTAGAAAAAAAATAGGAGTCTGCACAGTGCAGTATACAAAAATCTACAAATTATTTATGTGTATTCCTGGTAAAAAACAACCTGTAGAGAACTCTTTTCTGATTTGTCAGGACTCAGAAGGTAATTTTTACTTTAGAGATGGTTTTTTTTGTCCCTGAAAAAGATCTTAACTTTCTACCTATCAGGGTTCCTTCAAGCCCGATTTGTTGAGATAAAACCACACAGACATTGAGAGGATCTTTCATGCTATACTTTAATTGTTATATGGGTTTCAGAATGGGGTATGTATGACTGACAAAACGACGGCGGCTCAGGCTGACAGTTACCAATGAAGCTAGGGTGACCATATGAAAAGGAGGACAGGGCTCCTGTATCTTTAACAGTAATATAGAAAAGGGAATTTCAGCAGGTGTCAATTGAAGAGGGTGAAATTCCCTCTTCATCACAACAGTTAAAGCTGCAGGAGCCCTGCCCTCTTTTGTATCTGGCCACTCTCCTATAGCTAGTGTAGCTTTAACTGTTGTGATGAAGAGGGAATTTCACCCACTTCAATTGATACCTGCTGAAATTCCCTTTTCCACTTTACTGTTAAAGATACAGGAACCCTGTCCTCCTTTTCATAGGGTCACCCTAAATGAACCTAGAGGCCTACAGAAGGGTGCGAAATATTGAAATAATCCCTCCCCAGCCATTGTCTGAGCTGCTGTGACGTCATGGAACGTCCCCCTTCGTTCTAATAGTACAGGAGTTCAATTGCCAGCACTACAGTGCCCAGGATGGGATATGGGGTATGAAGAAGTGAGGTGGTTTATTGAGAGTAAATGTATTAATCACGAAGCCTCCCTGGCTTCTGAGGCGGCTAAACTCGCTCAAGGTGAGCTTTCGAACACAGGACCGGGCTGCTGTCCTCTGCCCACGCGCACTTTGGAGGAAGCCTGAGTGACCTCGGAGTAAACGCGCACAAGTCAAGACGCGCGCTCAGGCTTCCGTTTCCTCGAACGGCCATAAACGCCGCCCCGCTATGGTGCAAGAGAATAAAGCAAGTCGCGACGGCGCGCGTCGAGCCTCGGTAACGAGAAGGGCGGCAATAGCGACGGGGACGCGCTGCGCCCCCTCGCACACGCCGCCCTCCTCGTCCCGCCCTGAGGAGGGACCAACAAAATGGCGGCCGCGCGCCGTTGATTCAAACGCAGCGCGCGGGGCGGAGGGGGTGGGAGGCGGCCTCCCGGCGGGGTTCACTGCGCCTGCGCCCCGCGATTCAAGATGGCGGACAGTGCGGAACTAAAGGTAAAGGCGCAGTTTTGAGCCCCCCTTCCTTCCCCCCTCTCTCTCCCTCCGCGGCTTCCCTCTGCCCGCGTTCCGCCCTTCTTCTCCGTGCAACCGGCCCGGTTCGGGGGCCGGATGCTTCAGCGGAAGGAGAAGACGAAGGGACGGCGGGCGGCGTTCTTGGGGTGGGGGAGGGAGAACTGGGGGGATTTTCGTCCTTCCCCCCCCCGGACCCCGTCGGCTTCGTGGGCAGAGGACCCTCGGGTGCGGGAGTGGCGCCTCTCGCGAGCCCAGCGAAGTGAGGGGTCGCGGCTTCCTTTGCCTCCCTCCCCTGAGTTATCCCAGGAAAGTCGCCCCAAAGAGGCTGGAGGGGAAGCAGCTGAGCCCACTTCCCTGTCCAGTTGCGCTTCCCCAAAGGAGGAAAGGATCCGGATCCGGATCCTCCCTCCCCCTCTCCCCTCCCCTCCCCTCCCCAGTACAGCTGGGTCTTCTGCCCAAGTTGTGGGTGACACTTCACTCCCTCCATCAGGGAGTTTCCATCTCTTTCCCCCACACCCTGGGCCGGGTAAGTCTTGTTTGGGGAGGGGGGGTGCGGCGGAGAGCTCGTGGGTTCCCCCCCCCCAGTTCAGATTCAGCTTCCTATAAGGGGGCTCCATGTGTCCCCCCTTCGCACAAAGCTGCTCCGCCTCGTCTGCCCAAACTGCTGTCCACCATATGTGGAAGGAGCTTTGGCCTTACCTGACCCCCCCCCCCCCTCCCCGGCCGCACAGTCAATCCCCATCATCCCTGGCTCAGAGGATAATGAGATGAGCCTCCACTGTCTCTCCTGGATGATCTGGAAGTCGATTGTTTGAATGTACAACTTCTACAGCATCCGCTGCTTCCCTGGTGGGCCAGGGTCTGGTCCTTTTACCCCCAGAGTTTAATAGATGTTTATGAAAGATGGCTCTTCCTGCTTAGCTTTCTTGAACTGTGCAAAGGACAGAAAAATGTAGTGCTGGGCTTGCAACAAGGAAAGCGTGTATTTTTCTTCTTTTTTTAAAGTAGTAGCAACAGCCGTCCCTGACTTTTACATGCCTAGTAATGTGGATGGTGGCAGAGAAGGGTTGTGTGAAGGAAGTGGAAACGGACAGAAATGAATGTTTATTTTTAATCTGGGATCTAGTTTTGGTGGATTATTTTGATGTTGGTTGATGTCAAGTGTTCTTCCTTCTTTTCTGTAATAACTGGTCTGGGTTGCACAGGCTTTATTACTCTAGCAAAAGATACTTGCAATATACAGGGAATTCAAACGATGTTTGTGAGAACACAGCTTATGCGAGGAAGTAAATAAAACTAGGGTGTGTGCATGCATTTTTCTACCTTCCAAAACTATTGTCAAACTTGAATTTTATTCAAAATCATAGATGAATGGGACTAAGAAACTGAGTAGAAACTTGGGCTGTACTTTGCTTTGCCATCACATAGCTTAAGAATCTTTCTTAGCTCATTTCCTGAGCTGACATTCTCTCCTGTTGAAAGTTAAAGCTTTCTGAATCCTCCAGAGGAATAGCAGATAGAAGGAAACGCCCACCACCTTAGTTTCCTGTTTTAAAGTGAGAGGAAACTAAAAGTGCTAAATCTCATTTGTTCCATTTTCTGCTGCACTATTTCTCAGTATAGTCTCTATGCATGACAGCTTGACCAAAAAAAGCTCATATTAGAAAGTGAGACAATTTTTCAGTCAATCTTTCATCCCAAGAAGGATCTTTGAAAAAATACTTTTCTGAAAGTCTTAAAAACGACTTATTTTCTAAATGAGTTAGGTTTGATATCTCTGTTGGTACCTACAATGCCAGTTTTTTGTTATGATTACATGGGACTTCCTGGTAATAAGGAATAATTTCTTTTAAATTTTTTCTCAACATTCCCACCCTTGGTAAACATTAAGGAATTTTTGGAAGTATTCAGTACATGTCCTAACATCCTAATCTGTTTTGAGAACCTGGCTGTCTAAACACTATAAAATTCAAAAACTGTTATGAAAGTCACACATTAAACATTGAATAATAACAAAATGTGTAGTACAAATGTGGAGTGTTTTCTTTTTTCCTAGGTTCTGTAAACTTTAGTAATCGTGATGTCATTAAGGCAATTTTTTAAAAAAATCGCATGTATTGTTTCTATTGATAACATCTCAAAGCACATGCAAAATGTTTTCCTGTTATAAGTCACTTACCAGGGGATCATTTTATTTGCTCTATCTCTTGATGTATTAATAGTTCTGGAAATCATACATGTTGTCTTTCTGTAAAAAAACATTTTTTCATTTTGACTTTTCAAAGGGGGCTTTGCTCGTTTGGGGGTCTGTGTACACATTGATGGCAGCTCGCTTTGTGAGGTGAAGATGAATGGATCCTGTTTATAACCTTCATTGCCTTTTGTGTTTGGAGGTGGGGGTGGAATCTTGCTGGTCTTGCAGCAGGAGACTTAAAGAAACCTAGTGCCCATTTATGCAGCAGCTTGTTGTAAAGCATAAAAAGGTTTTTTGTTTTCCTTCACACTTGTGGTTGCTTCATTAATCTTGGTGCAATAAATACAGCAAGATATTAGTAGCTGACTGTTAATGGCTAGGATGATCATTTATTAGAGAGCAGTTATTTTAAAGCTTGTTTGATTTAGATGGCAAAAAGATTGCACTTTCTTCTTTCACCTCTTCCTTCCATGCCCCTGTGGAGAGAAGGAATATATATGTGGAGAGATGTGCAATCTTTCTCCTGTTGAGTTCGAGAAAATTACTAGATGATTTTTGGAAAAGCATGTTATCTGTTTCTTTTTAAGACCTTAAATTTAACATTTTATTCTGGATTATGACTACCTTTGCCTGCCTTCTAATCTCCTTCTCCTTTCAAACTAGGGGCAAGCCTTTGTTCCCTCCTCCACTATTCCTCTTTCTGCCTGCTTCTTCTGTTGATTCCCATTGCTTTCTCCAATATCAGCATAATTAATTTTTGTTTATTAAAATATTTATAGACCGCCTTTCGACCGTAAATTCCTCAAGGCAGTGTACAAATATTAAAAACAATTTACACAGCAAAAAAAAAAAAAAGAACAGAGGAATAAAACCTCTGGAAGATTAAAAATGTGCCATCGTCCTCTGTTTAAAAGCATCAAATGCAGAGCAGAACAAATATGCCTTTACTGCGTGATGGAAACTGAGTAGTGAAGGGGCTAATCTAACCTCCCTAAGGAGGGAGTTCCACAATTAGGATGCTGCCATAAAAAAAAAGGTGGCTTCATTATGTAAGTGAACTTTTGCTCATGTACGTGCCATGCTGGATCAGACCAAGGGTCCATCTAGTCCAGCACTCTGTTCATGTGGTGGCCAGCCAGCTGTTGACCAGGGAGCCACAAGCAAGCCATGGTGTAACAGCACCCTCCCGCCCACGTTCCTCAGCAACCGGTATACGTAGGCTTATTGCCAACTCCCTTTAAAAGCCATCTAAATTGGTGGCCATCACTACATCTTGTGGTAGCGAATTCCATAGTTTACTTATGCACTGTTTGCAATAGCAGTTTCCCTTTCTCATCTGGAGAAGATTTGAGAGGTGCCCAGAGGGGAGGGGGAATCCATCCCACTAGTGGTTCCTGTTCTGCTGGTGTACAGACACAGTTGGATTCAGCCCAGGAACTGTCCCATGTTCCTACCAACCTAACCTCTTTTGGTGGTGAGACAGCGTCTCTGTGAACTGAGCCTGGAAAGAAGTTGGAAGCCAGTGCACTCGGTATAGGACCAGTGCAAGATGATCCATGCAGCGCACACTCAAAAGCAATCTGGCTGCACATTTTGCATCAGCTACAGTTTTCAAACACTCTTTACATAGAGCACAGAGGAAGCAATTAAAGCATGCATTGCTGTGGTGAAGGAAGTCTTCTCCAGGAACGGACACAACTATTTATGTCCTTATAGGAATGGTTTTTATACTTCATGTAATGGTTTTTAATTTGTGAACTCCCCACAGAGCTGGTATAAGGGTGGTATAGAAATGGAATGAATGAATGAATGAACTGGCACACCAGCCAAAGCAGTGCAAAGGCACGCCTGGTCATGGCCATCACCTGAGCGTTCAGGAGCAAGGCGGGATTCCAGTGTTTAAGGGTGCAAACCTATGCCAGTTTAGACCGAAAAGAGTCATACAACCCCAGCATTCCCCAGGCATGCTGGTGAAGGAAAGCTGGTTGTAGGATTTTTTTTGTCTAAACTTGCAAAAGATTGCACCCTAAACTTTAAATAGACTGCCTTGTCAATGTTATCCTTCTGCTTGAGGGGAAAGAAGCCACCAGGCTTGGCATGATGGAAAAAAAATGCCTTCCCTTCTTTAGTGTGGGAGGATAGTTTTACATAGAGGGTTGAGTAAATTTTATTTACATTTGGGATTCTTCATAAAGGAAGAATCAACCCTGACCCAAGTCTGGAGAAAAATATATTTTGTCTGGTTGATGTTTGTTTGTTTTCACTTTCTTTGCTTCCCTGTGTTTGGCACAGTGTGAACCAAAAACTGCAGATCTGTGACGCAGGAAATGTCCAGTCCTCCTGTTTCCTGAGGTATGGTAATATTACAGGTTAGTTTGTAGATCTTGTGAGAAATCCTCTTCGAAATGTTAGCTGCAGCAAATGTTTTATTGAGAAATGGCAGGGAGGCATAGCAATAAATTGTTGAAGCATTAAGATTGCAGTTGCTTGTAATCCCCCCCTCCCATAGGCTGGAATGAGACTTTCCATCTTTTATAGCTTTCCATGCCCTGAAGGGTCATTTTCATGCCAAGCTAATGTTGCCCACTTCTCTAGTTGGGGACAATACTTGCACATGCACACACATCAGATTTAGACTGAGTGTGATCCAGATTAAGTTAATTGTTCTAAATTTCCATTGAAATCAATAGGATTTATGAATAATTTGCCCTATTGATTTCAGTGGGACCTAAATTCAACTAAGTCCAGATCTAACCAATTAAGATTAAAACAGTCCCATTCAATTATAGGGAGAAGTGAACTTCTGTTTTGCTCTCTATTGTCTCAGTGAATATCCACTTTATTTATTTAAAATATTTCTTGGCTGCCTTTCAGGGCAGAAGCCCACACAAGGCGGCTTACAGCAATTCATAAAAGCAGTTTAAAACATGAGAAGGCCACAGTAAAATAAAATGTTTTTAAGGCCTTCATAAAAGCCTGCAAGGATGGTGCTTGGCAGGCCTCGGATGGGGGGTTTGTTCCAGAGGTGTGGGGCCACTGCTGAAAAGGCCCTCTCCCTTGTGGACACCCAGCTAATTTCTCTCACAGGTGGGCAAACAAGAAGGGCCTCTCTTTTTGATCTTAAAGTGCGGTCTGGCTTATATGAGTGAATGCTTATTCAAGTAACTTGGTCCCAAACTGTTTAGGGCTGTAAAAGTCAAAACTAGCACTTTGAATTGGGCTCAGGTAACCAGTGCAGCTGGTGCAGTATAGGCATTATGTGTTCAAATTGCCTTGCTCCCATCAAAACTCAGGGAGCCGCATTCTACACCAACTGAAGTTTCTGAACGTTCTTCAAAAGCAGCCCCAGGTATATCACATTACAGTAGTCTAGCCTGGATGTGAGTAGTGTGTAGATAGCTGAGGCAAGGTCTGCCCTCTCCAGAAAGGGTTGCAGCTGGCATACCAGCCTAAGCTGGTAGAATGCACTCCTGGACACCACAGCCACCTGGGCTTCCCCAGTTAGCTCAGAGTCCAGGAGGACTCCCAAGCTGCATACATGGTTTTTTAGGGGAAGTGCAATCCCATCTAAGACCAGTTATAAATCTCCATCCGATGTAGTTGATTTCCCAACCCACAAAACCTCCATCTTGTCTGAATTAAATTTCAGCTTGTTCACCCTCATCCATCCCAAAACAGCCTCCCGACACTGCTACAAGAGTTCACAGCCTCCCTGGGATGTGCAACTGGAAACAAAAGGTAGTATTATCCACATACTGATGACACTTCAGCCCAAATCTCTTGACTTCCCTTAGTGGTTTCATGTAGATGTTAAAAAGCATGGGGGTCAAGATAGAACCTTGCAGCACCCCACAGGCTAACGGCCATGGGCTGGAATAGAAGTCCCCCAGCACCATCTTCTGAGACCAGAAAGGACCAGAACCACTTTAAAGCCATGCCTCCAAAGCCCAATCCATATGGAACAGCTGGCTGGGCCAGAGAAGTGATTAATGCCTCTCTGTGAGAGGGAGTGGTCCCAGGCCATCTGAAAGAGTCGGCAGTGAGACCACACCTCAAGAAATATTCCCTGGACCTGGAAAATCTTAACTCTAGGCCAGTGGCAAAGGTTCCAATCCCGGGCAAGGTCCTTGAGCGAGTAGTTGCAGGCCAGCTCCAGACACTCTTGGATGAGACTGATTATCTGGATCTATTTCAGTCAGGTTTCAGGCCTGGTTTTGGCACAGAAACGGCCTTGGTCGCCCTGTATGATGACCTATGTTGGGAGAAAGACAGAGGGACTGAGACTCTGTTGATTCTCCTTGATCTCTCAGCGGCTTTTGATACCCATCAACCATGCTATCCTTCTGGGAGAGCTGTCTGAGTTGGGAGTGGGAGGTGCTGCATTGCAGTGGTTCCGCTCCTACTTGGCTGGTCGGCTCCAGAAGGTGGTGCTTGGGGAACATTGCTGGGCCCGTGGATTCTCCAGTATGGGGTTCTGCATGGGTCAGTCTTGTCCCCCATGCTGTTCAACATCTACATGAATCCATTGGATGTGGTCATCTGGAGTTTTGGAATGCGTTGTCATCAGTACGCTGATGACACACAGCTCTATTTCTCCTTTTCATCTTCATCAGGTGAGGCTGTGGATGTGCTAAACCGGTGCCTGGCTGTGACAATGGACTGGATGAGGGCTGATAAACAAACTCAATCCAGGCAAGACTGGCATGCTGTTAGTGGGTGGTTCTTCTGACCAGATAGAGGGTGTTCATCCTGTTCTGGATGGGGTTGCACTCCCCCTGAAGGAGCAGGTTCATAGCTTGGGGGTTCTCCTAGAACCATCTCTGTCACTTGAGGCTCAGGTGGCCTCAGTGGCATGGAGTGCCTTCTACCAACTTCGGTTGGTGGCCCAGCTATGTCCCTGTCTGGACAGGGATAGCCTGGCTTCAGTTGTCTATGCTCAGGTAACCTCTGAGTTAGATTACTGCAATGTGCTCTACGTGGGGCTGCCTTTGAAGTTGGTTCAGAAGCTGCAGCTTGTACAAAATGTAGTGGCCATATTGATAATAGGATCCAGAAGGTTTGAATATATAAGACAGATTCTGGCCCACTTGCATTGGCTGCCTGTATGTTTCTGAGCCCGATTCAAGGTGATGGTTTTAACCTATAAAGCCTTACACAGCTTGGGACCACAATACCTGACGGAATGCCTCTTTTGACATGAACCTACCCATACACTATGCTCAACATCTAAGGTACTCCTCCTGGTGCCTACTCTGAGGGAAGCTCGGAGGATGACAACAAGGGAGAGGGCCTTTTTGGTGGTGGCCTCCCAATTGTGGAATCTCCTCAATGAGGCTCACCTGGCGCCAACATTGCTATCTTTTCGGCACCGAGTCAAGACTTTTCTCTTCTTCCACACATTTAACAGCATATGTTGAGCTTTCTGACCCCAGATCAATATCCGTTTAAACGGATATCGTCTTTGTAAACTGCCTAGAGAGCTTTGGCTATGGGGTGGTATATAAATGTAATAAATAATAATAATCTGTTTTATGTTTTTATGGTTTTTAAATTTTGTATATCTGTTTTCTTAAATGTTCAATGTTTTAATCTTTGTAAACTGCCCAGAGAGCTTTGGCTATGGGGCGGTATAGAAATGTAAATAATAATAATAATAATAATAACGATCCAGAAGGATACCATGTTCAGTGGTACTGAAAGCCACTGAGAGGTCCAGAAGAACCAACAGGATTGCACACACACCCCATCCATTCCTCAGCATAAATCATCAACCAAGGGCAATCAAGTCTGTTTCTGCCCCATAGCCAGGCCTGAAAACTGATTGGAATGGATCTGGGTAGTCAGTTTCATCCAAAACAACTTGGAGTTGTGAAGCCACCACATGCTCACTACCTTGGCCAAGAATGGCAAAGTTGGGACAGGACAGTAATTATATAAAATTGTAGGATCGAGATTTGGTTTTTTGAATAAGGGCCTCACCACAGCTTTTTTTTTTAAAGCTGTGGGGACTTCAAGGAGGCATTTACCACCTAGGATGTCTAGATATCCAGCCCAGCTCTGGCAAATTTCAGAAGCCAGGATGGGCAAAGGGGTCAAGTAGTAGGGCTCAGCCCTCCAAGCAGTTTGTCCACATCCACAGGTTGCACAAGCTGAAAGTTATCTTTAACATGACTAGATGTTGCACCAACCCCGTTTATATCAGACTCTGGCAAAACAATGGTATCCCAAGTCAGCATGAATACGAGTGATTTTATCTGAAAAGTGTCTTGCAAATTGTTCCCAGCGGGCCTTTGAGGGTTCAGGTTGTTGTGTTCCAAGGCCTACACTTAAGAGGCCTTTGACCACATGAAAGAGCTTCGTTAGACGATGCTGAGCAGATACAATGGTGGTGGAGAAATAAGATTTCTTCGCTGCTATCACCACAGAGTAAGATCGCAAATGTATTCTTACCTGCGTTGGGTCGTATTCGTTCTGAGTCTTGCGCCATTTGCGCTGTAATCGTTGACACAAGTCATTTCATTGCCCTCAGCTCCTCAGAATACCAAGGAGCTGACACAATTCTATGACTAGGTTGACTTCCAGTTATCTGTATGTTATATCCAAACTAAAATGTAATGAAATATTACGTATCTCATTCAGTATCTGCTTTTTACGCAACAGATTCTGCAAATGTTAGTATCATTTACCCAGTATTTTGAGGGTAATGTGGATTCTCTATTCCGAACTACTCTCTAACTATTTTTTTTAGTAGTTGCCATACCTTAATAAGGTCTTAAAATAGCTTTTATTAATGAGAAGGCACATAAATGAACAACTAACTCTGAGGTATTATTTGTGATGTTTATGCTAAAGTTTCAGTGGTGTACATTTAAAGTGGGGTGGGATTGGAAACAAAACAAATATTTTGAATTAAAATATTGTGTGTCTTCTACAAAGGTGAATGGGTGGTGGTTAATCTCTCAATAGAAATCAAAGAATAATACGAGTTTTAATTGGTGTGAGGAAGCTGCTAACAAGAAAGGTACTTAGTAGCGTTTTAGGTGGTAGAAATAATGATGAATAGGCTTCTGAGGAGGGGAAATGTAATTTTATAATAGCACTGGCAAGGTGAGCGAATAAGCAGAAACCACCAATTTCAGCTTTTGATTTATTATTTTGCTTACACCATTTCTGTTGTAGAGATATATCTTAATCTCAATGTTACATACATACAGTATACTACCACAATTCAAATTGTTTTAATGAACAGTTTTCTCTATGCACTTCTGCATCTCCCTATTTACAATTTTGCATTTTGTTGTGCTTCTCGCATGTCTTTTGAGAGGTAATCTTTTAAATTTGTATTTCTTCATGTCGGAGCTGCAGAGATCAAATAAGCAGCTGTGCATCAGTGTAAAAAATAATTCAGTACTTCAATATGTTTGCCAATAAAAATTAGATTGCAAATTTCATGCACACATAAATATGAATAGTGTATGCATACTTGTTTGTGAAGGGTTTTACACTTCATTAGGAGTTCTCATCAATTATATTTACAGGGATATGGGGGTGGAAATTTTATTTGTGGATGCACTGGTAACTGTTGTCTAATAAAGACTTCTCATTCTCTTCCCAAAATAACATTTCACTGGTATAAACCCAAAGAGCCATTGGTCCTTGCTGCAGCAAGCATGTGTTATTTATAAGCATGTTATTGTTTTATCAGTTATTTAAAGCTATTTGCAGATCTGGTGCTGAACAGAAATAACAGCTTTCAGTACTAAATGCATTACATCAATAAGCCCTATTGATGTCAGTTGGGCTTTCATGCAGTGCATTTAGGATCAACACATATCTTTCTTTCGGTAGATGGGAGAAGGTGATGGGTGATGGCAGGGTTTGATTAAGGCACAGAGAAAGATTAGCCGAACTGCAGAACTTGTGAAGCTGTGGTACTCTATGGAAGTTAAAGAGGGAGGGAAAGTGATGGATGGAAGCGAAGGATAGAAGTCATAGGAGTGTCCTGGGAAAGGGAAATGAAGTGGCTGGTTGCATGGAGGGGAGAAATTGCAAAGGGTGTGAAGGAAAAAAAATGAGAACTGAGAAAGCTTGGTTTAAGGAGTGAGTGTAACAGTCTGAATAAAAATGACTAGGAAGTTGGAAATTATGCATGAAGCATCTGGGAGCCAGAGCAGATATTCTTGGGACATGTATGGTGGTGATGATGATGATGATGATGATGACGATGACGATGATGATGATTTCTTACCCGCCTCTCCATTTTGATTGAGGCGGGGAACATCAGTAAATATAGAATACATAAAACTGAATTAAGAACATAATATGCATTGTTAAAACATCCGAAAAACATTCTAAAAACATCCTAAAATTCCCCTGGTTAAGTGTAAAAAAGGTTTAAATATCTTCTAAAAGTATTCATAGTAATTATACTTTTGATGGAATTTAGATAGCCACAAAATCACCATTTCCAGAATTCCTTTGTGGGACAGTTACAAGCATGTTTCTGTAAAAACATGCAAAAGTTGTCAGTAGCTACACTGTTCTGTTAGAAAGATTCTAAATACCACAGTAGGATAGTATCTTTATTAGGCACAACTAAAATGTCACAAAATGGTGAATAAGCTTTTAATTTCTCCAGAACTCTTCTAGAAGAATTTAAAGCTTGTTTACTATTTATTTTGTGACATTTTAGTTGGGCCCAATAAAAGTGTTATCCTAATGTGACTTCATGCTTGTATTGTGCAAACAATGCTGTGTCAGATGAGTTACAGGAGAGAGAGTTCTAGAGGCTTTTGGAATAGACCAAAGAGCCATAAAAGAAAGCTAGTGTGAAAACAACTAGACGATGGAAAACCGAGGATTTATTTATTTTATTTATTTATTTAATTACATTTATATACCGCCCCACAGCCGAAGCTCTCTGGGCAGTTTACAACAATTTAGCATTAGTTGTAAAATGAAATGGGCAAATTTGGGGAATTGTAAAAACAATAAAGTAATAATACTTTGCCTGGATGTTGGTGGGTATGTGTGTATGGATTGCATTATCAGATTGTGCCACCATGATGTAGGAAAAGGAGGATTTTTCCCTTGAGATCTTAGCTGAAAATTGTCAAGGGATGCTCGAACAAGCCATGTTGAGAGCCCATGGGTTGTTGTTAGGTTGTTCAGAATGGTTAACTAGCCATGCTGCATGGTTAACAAGCCACCCTAACTGCATTCAGGCAAAACGTTTGGACAGATACCTGTGCCTGAACAGATGTTTTCAGGAAGGCAGTCTGAGAAACTGAGGCAAATAGTGGTGGCAAAAGATGAAGTTCTCAACCTTATTGACAAATTGACAGCAAATAAATCAAGGAACTCAAATGTAAAATTTTTGATCTTTTAACCGAAATATGCAGCATGTCCTTAAGCTCAGCCTCTGTACCAGAGGACTGGAGGATGGCTAATGTAACACCAACTTTTAAAAAGGGATCGGGGGTTGGGAATTCTTGAGATGACAGGCCGAACGACAGGCCAGTTAGTATAACATCTGTTCCAGGTAAATTGATTGAAAGCATCTGGCAGAATAGAAAGTGAACAAATTCTCAGCCATAAAGAGAGCTAGGTTAGATAATAATGTAACACTTGTTATGTAGCAAGGTATTCAATATATTGACCAGTATATCTGATCAATTCTATGTTTGTAGGACTCTTATGTTTCTGAAGAGGCTAGCACCTTCACTGGAATAGATTTAGTTAGAAGTAAGTCCCAGTGAAATGAGATTTCCATCTACACGTGTGTAGGTTGCAGCCTTAATAGCTCTCCCTAACTGATAACTGGCTGCCCTTGCAATCTGCTTGACGGACATAAACAATCTAAATAGAATACTATTTCTCTCACAATATTTTCTAAATAGTATTCTATTTAGAAAATAGAAGAGTTCATACCAAATAATGATGAGCTGTTTCACTAAAATACCTTTGTCACTTATGCTGAATGAGGTAGTAATTTGGCAGGGCAGATTAGGAAATGTATAATTCAGCCACCTATAAGCAAGTCTTTTAATGAAGGCGGCTTTATTTCTTGATCCAAATTCCTTGCTCACTGCCTTTCAAGTCATCTTACGCTGTGCTTGCCTTTTCTTGTGGAAACTGGACCAAATTAGTTTAGACTAATATTTTGAAGTATTTTGCATTCATTTTAAAAGGAATCATTAACACTAAAGTAGTAATTGTGATAGGTTTGTGTGCTGCTTTTATTTAAAATAAGGTATTTTATGTTGCAAGTAATTAAGATATTTTATGTTGCAAGTTGTTTTTTTAAATAGCCAAGATGGGGTGTAGGATGGAGTGCTTACTGCTGTAGCATGTATATCTAAAATGTTGTAGACTAGAGAGAATCAGTAGGATATGGTAATCGTGGGATATGGTTACCTTGGGATATGACATCTGTACAAAGGACTAGGAAGGATATACTGACATGTGTGTGCTCTGTATATCAAAGAGGGCATAGAGTCCATTAAACTAGAAAACTTAAGAGGTACAAACTATACAGGAACAAATTATACAGAAGCAATGTGCATAGAAATACCAGGTTAAGGAAGTAATTTAGTATTGGGAACAGTACCAGGTTTCTGGAAAAACTTGAACTGGAAAATTTTCCACTGTCCTAAAACAATATCTTATTTAGCATGCTTGACTTAATTTAGTTAAACAAAAATTTTAAAAAGTATCCCATTTCACAGTTCATAAATATCTAAAGTTTTTCCAGTATCCAAAAGTAGTTGAACAGATATTTGCTTAAGAAACAAAATTCAGTAATATGCACTTCGTGTCATTCAAATGTTTAAACATTTTCAAAGCTTTATTTGGGAATTATTTTTATTGGAACACTGGTCAATATTTTACACTTTGCTTACTTAGTTTATAAGGGAAAAAAATAAAGGTATGGATTACTGTTTGACACTAATTCTAGCATGCCTGAGAAGCTGTACACACAAATATATGTACTTTCTTGGGAGAATTGCATAAAAAATTAATTCCAACTTTGATTTTAGATTTGACTACTATTATGTCTATCACGTTGCCCAATTTGTCTTGTCTTGTAGTCATTTGTTGTTACGACATTTATGGAAAAATGCATTTCTAAAACTGGACCATGGGATGAAATGGTGCTTATTTCAGAGGTCTCAAAATGTCTTGATATCAGAGTTGAATGCTCAAAATGAATGTAGTCAACTTGTTTCAGGTTAAACAGACTGACTGTATTCAGACAACACGATAACCAATGGGGGTTTAAATGGTTGGTTTTTTAACCCACCATGGATTGTTGTGTTGTGTGGAGGGAGTTTTTTAACCAACAGTTGGTTATTTGGTTGAAATAACCAACACAAATAACCAACGCTGCGCAGAGTTGACTATTTGAACTACCTTTTGTTATTGTGTTGTGTTGAGGGCAACGTTGGTTATTTTGTCAGCCACAGAGTTGCAAGGTAAGAGTGGTCAAAGTGGCGCCTGCTGCTCTAATCCAGCTGGCACGATGGATTTTTGGTAGCAATGGCTGATGCGATAGCAGTGGAAGGAGCGAAGAGGAGAGAGGTGTCAACTCAACGTGGAATAACAGTCAACTCAACGCCGATCCCAATCCACACTACAGTTGATTATTATCATGTGTGGGGAGTACCCCCTAGATAAACAACGGTCGAGTTGATTAATACCCCACCTTTGACTATAGTGTTGTCTGAACTCAGCCACTGTAAAATGTCTTCAACATCTGGCTTTTATTTGTAGCTGGCAGAAAACTGTCAGCTCTTTTGGGCATAATAGAGGATTCTTGATTATGAAGAGCTTGATTTTAGAGCCAGTTTAAAGATACTTTCTGCAGTTGTGAGCTGGAAAAGTTTCATATGTTATCTGATGATACGTTGATCTTCTTGAATTGTCCCACTTTTGCTCTTCTGCTTCCTCGCTCCATCACATACCTACTGTACTTACATTCTATTGCCCTCCTGCCCAGGCCTTTCTCCTCCGCCCTTGCTCCTCAGTTGTTTCCTTTCCCTGCCTTGATTCTGCCTGTTTCCAGCTTTAACTCCATTATCCCATCCCCCTTCTTATAGTTCCATCTGCCCTCCTAATACTTGGTGCTGGCTCACATCCTCTGTTTGCTTCCTTTCTCTTGCTCACGGCAGCTGTGAATGTCTTTGGCGGAAGTCTGTCCTTGCATTTGCTGACTGCCATCAGTGTAAGTTCCCCTTGCTTGTAGCTCTGCTTTCTTGCCAAACAAATCTTCGTGTTAGCTGCCAGTTTCACAACCCTAGCCATTTTCTTCTCCTTTGTAAGGACATGGTGGATGTGTCCGGAGTTCTCCATTTTACCTGGTGACCCCATCCTCATTTAGAAACCACTTGTCTGCCCTACTGATCCTGTCCCTGACAGCAAGCACCACAACTCCCGCCTCACCTTCTCTTCTGTATAACATCAGCTTCTGTTCCATAATTCTTTCTCTTAAAACAATTTCCTTCTCTCTGACAACAATTTTTACTTACCTTATTTCTCTTTTGCCTTAAAGTACTTGAACAAGCTGTCTCTATTCATTACCCTGAATTTCTCTCCTAAACTGGGTGCTTGGAAGCTGTTGGCCGTGACTAAAGTAGCTTCTTGGAACCTGGCCATTGCATAGCTACAGGTAGCTTCATAGGCAAGGCAGAAAGACTAGAAATGCTAAGCATTTAACTGTCTTCTATGTATTTGGATGCAAAGAAAGCACCAGTAATGTGCTCTGTGACCTATGGTGATCAGAGGATTGGGGCAACTGTTTTGAAACTAGTTCCCTTTAAATTAATTAATTATGGGCTAGTAGACTCCAGTGATGGTTGCCTAACTAATGACATTATTCCCGCAGTTGAATGGAGGGGAACTTGGGGGCAAAACCATTTTTTAAGTAACAAAGGGAAAATTTATCTAACAAGCTTATCTCAACTCCCTGGAAGTATGGCGTCTTTATTTTTTTGCCTTTTGTCTTGGTTCTTGGAAGCGGTTTTAATTCTCCATGCAGACACTCCATGGTGTACACCAAGTAATGCTCATGTATTTTTCTACAATTACTTGTCTTTAAACCAAGCAAAAATACCAACGTAAAACAGCTCCCATCTGCATGGCTAAATACAACAGAGGTAATAAAGATTGAAAATGCCAGCAGAGATGACTTTATTTTTCTAGCACTAAAATAAAGAAGGCTGTTATATCCCACAACCTTGTTTAATACTAAAAATAACAATAAAGTTCAGACAGTGAATGAATCTTAAACATCTTTGACTTGCAACTTTCATCCTTGAATCTTAGAGGCATGGGGAGGCATGTAGCTTTACACAGCCCCATACAAATAAAAGGCAGTAATGCTGAAACTTGAAAGTTCCATTAATTTTAAATGAAGCTTAAAGCAGAAGTGATGCTAAGTGGATTGTGGCAAAAAGACTGGCGTGACCTTGAGGCATGCTGAAAAGATTGTGTTGGGTGCTGAATAAGTGACAGTTATTTTGGAGACATATTTGTCCAAAGTGAATCATCCCAAGCCCCAAAAATATTGATGCCAGCCTTTTGTGGTGATGATGAGGGTGGTACCAGGTGTGCACAATAGGCTTCCTAGAGTGTTTGAAAGGTAGCACCACCCTAGAGATCAGCACTTAATGACTTTACATGTCTGGTTCTCTACTGGCAGCGCTTCTTCCCCTTCCCACTAACTGCCCCAAGAAGAGGCCAGCCTGGTGCCTTCCATGGTGCGAGGGAAGAGAAGCAGATACCAGTGAGAGCAGGTCTCACTGCTGCTGAGTTCTAGCTTTCAGCTCAAGAATCAAAGTTGTCAAACAATATGGGGCCTTTTAAGGATGAGGACTGAGTTAACCTAGCTTTATCTCTGGAATTTACCTAGGTTTGCCATGTTGGGTTTTTGGCCAAAGCTTCAGGGCTGTTGCATGTGTTGTCCATGTTTCTTGAATACCTTAAGATTTCGTAAGTTCTTTCTATTTGCCCTTGGGCTGTTCATGGAACCCCAGCTGCCATGTAGTCTCACTTCTTGGTGCCCATTTTTGGATCTGCTGTGTGTGTGGGTAGCACTCCCCTGGTGTTCTTACACCTCTCTCCTTTTCAGAGTGCCACAAGTATTTTCTGCTATATGCAAGCTAAGAGGTTGGAATAGGCAAGACCAGCCTGAGTCTGCTTCCAGTCTTGCGGCCACTCTCAGACATTCTCCTAGGAGACAAGCAGCCAAAATACTGAACAGATTGGCCTGTTCTGTTCTATCTTTTATAATTATGGGCACACTTCAAGGCTTCATTGGATGAAGATGTTGTGTCCTTTGGGAAGGAAAAATCTGTGATTGTGCCTTATCCCAGCCAATTTCTTGGTTGCTATCTTCCTACATTCTGTATACATAATCTGAAGGGAGTAATCTTTTCTTTTCCTTCAATTAACTGTACACTCCTTAAATGTGAAGAAGTGTGATGTATTTCCATACCTCTCTCTTCCTTGATGACTTATAAGGACTCCAGGTTTTAGCATTCCAAAAACATAATGCAAATTGAATTATTCTTGTCCTGCTTCCCTTTACAACTCTTCAGCAGCTGGGTGATAATTTTTATAATATCTTCCTAATAGCATACTTAGGTTATAATCTTATAAATAGGATTTAAGGGCAGACTGCATATAATAGCAAAGGTTCACACTTAGTCTTCATGAACCATTTACTGCTATTTTCTGTGGACTTAATTTGAACCTGGTTTTTCATCAGTTTGTCTTGTAAAACAACTGATGAAGCAAATGTTAGTAAAATGGAACATAGCATTTTGCTACAAGTAAGATTGTGAGATTGGCTAGCTTGTGCATAATACCAATTTGTGGGTTATTTAACCCACGAATTGACAGGGTGAATGGGAGTAAGTAAGCACATTCCCTCTCTCATGCACACCACTTCACTTTTAATTAATAACCTACAATCGGGCCATTCGTAGGTTCTTGGTCATGATGTGCAAACCTGGAGCAAACTGTGGGCTAACTGCTGGATTGTTTACCTCTAATCAACCTAGCATTCTGGGTTTGCATGTCACAATCAACAAAATAAGGTTAGTAACTTTTGTGAGCTGGCTTACAGGGCTGCTCCAGACAATTGATAGCAAGTTGGAACTTGGCAATTTGTTCTTGAGATTGTCAGGAGTAGCTGAATGCACATGTAGAAACGTAAGATTTCTGGAAATTTTGAAGCCATGGGGGGAAAGGTGTGTGTGTGTGTGTGTGTGTGTGTGTGTGTGTTCTTGTGGGGAAATGGAAATGTTGGGAAAAATTGAAAATTAGGCAATCTTTTTTTAAAGTGCTGTTTAAGATCTAAAGCCACTTTATTGCCTTCCCCCACTTGGTGCCTTCCAGGTATCTTGGACTTCAGCTTCCATCAGCCTCATGCATGGCCAATGGTCAGGAATGCTGGGCATTGTAGTCTAAAACATTTGGAGGACACCAGGTTGGTGAAGGCTGCTTTAGGAACATAAAGCAGCCTTAAGTTCCTAAGGTTATATTGGGCAAGTTTGGACGACACAATAGTCAATCATGTGTTAATTAATAGTCAACTCCATGGTTGAAGGCTCGTCATCTTGGGAACCTTTTCCATACCACAGTTCGTTATTCCCCTGAAATAACCAACACAAATAATCAATGGTGTGCAGAGTTGACCATTTGCACAAGCGTTGATGATTTTGTGGTGTGGCAGGCTCCGTTGCCTATTTTGCATGCCTACAGAGTCACCACGTAAGAGCGGCAGAATCCCCTTCTGCTCTTGCCCAGCAGGGCTCCACAGGCATGTGTCAACACAAGGGGGTCTATGGCGGCTTGCCATATGAACTCTTTGTCTTAAATTCTGAAAGAAAACATTTTATAACCCAAAACTGTTCAATTTTTTCCAATAGTGGCCTGTGCTGATTGTGCAAACTGATCCACTGACATCTCATAGCAGTGTGGCTGTGGGTCCGTTTAGATGCCTCTTAAATGAGTGGGGAGCCCATAGTCCTCCAGATGTTTGTCTAACTTATCAGTTGCCCTATATCCAAACCTCTCAGGGCTACATACATAAATAAAAACCACATTAAAATCAATAAATGCAATCTAAAAGCAGCAGTAAAATGCAATGTAAGCATCAGAGAATAAGTATTTAAAACAACAGTACCTAAAGAGGTGCAGTGCAATAATAGCATTCTATGATGTGGTGGTGATAACTTCCTTCTTAGTATTATAGGTCAAAAAAGTTTTTAAACATCAGCAATCAAGTACACCTATTTCTTGATGTTAATTGGCTGTGTTCTAGAAATGTGCCATTTCTGCTGGTATTTTAGGGGTAGAGAGGTGCCAGCCTAAAGCTTTCCCTGTTTAGGAACACATCAGTAGGCAGAGCAATTTACAGAATGACACACTCAAGAGGATAGGGATGCGCAAGCTAACCCACGAGAACCAGCATGACTAGGAAGTTATTACCTGCCTTGAGTGCCAGTTTTTGGAAAATGTGGTTTAAATCAAGTAAATAATACTGATTACACAAAATATCAAGAGGAAGCTAACTTTTTGCTATAGGCAGAGCAACATTACTTTTGAAGATTGTGACTGCAGAAATGGAATAAGTTTTCCTTTTGTGTTTAAATTTAGAGATGCAGGAGGAAATAAGAGAACTGAATACTTCCTGAATTGTACAGATAGTAAATCCAAGAGTTATATTTCTTTAGATACCTCAGTTGTTAAACAAGCAAACCTATATATAACAGCAATGCTAGATGACTTGACTTGACTTAATATGTCCATAATGGGGAAGGTGATCACAATCCTCTACGTGGGGCTGCCTTTAAAGAGTGTTCGGGAACTCCAGCAGGTTCAAAGAGCTGCAGCCAGATTGTTGACCGGGGCTGGTTACAGGGAGCAGAGAACTCCCCTGTTAAAACAGCTCCACTGCCTTCCAGTCTGTTTCCGGGCACAATTCAAAGTGCTGGTTATGACCTATAAAGCCCTATATGGCTCAGGTCCAGGTTATGAGCCTGCCCGTGCTTTGAGATCTTCTGGGGAAGCCCTTCTTTCAGTCCCACCATCTTCACAGGCGCGCCTGGTGGGAACATGGGAGAGGGCCTTCTCGGTGGCTGCTCCGGTGCTCTGGAACTCTCTTCCTAGGGAAGCTAGACTGGTTCCCTCCTTGATGTGCTTTTGGAAGCAGGCAAAAACTTCTTTGTTCCTGCAGGCCTTTGGCAAATAACCTGGGCCTCTGTCTATGTTAAGGACTTGTAAAATTGTCATGTATTTTAAATTTTAATGTTTTAATGTTATTAACTTTTGTATATATTTTTTCATAGGTTTTAAAATGTATATTTTTAATTTTGTAAGGCCGCCTTGAGGCCCAGCATTGGGCAAAAGGCGGAATTCAAATAAATATCCTCCTTCTCCTCCTCTGCCTCCTCCTCCTCCTTGGGGGTGGGGGTTTGCAATGCAAAAAGGCAGAGCAAGGTTGTAGAACTGAAGAGACTTGGGTCATGAATCATGCAGTCAACCACCACATGAAAATGTGTGTTGTATAAAGTTATGTGGCCAAACAGGAAATATTAGGTTCTTGCTTACAAGCTAAATGTAGTCTTTGCTAAATGTAGGTAATGACTGGGTGTAAACAAGCAATATTTCTAGTAGAGTGAAAGAACTAGTTCATACAATTAGCATTCTAATTGAGAAGTGGCTTCCCTTCTTACCAGGTCTTCTCCAGTTTGTTTTCTTAAATATTTACAAAATGTTTTGCTTTTGGCACAGTGCATAAAATGAAAGTCATTTTAAAACGGCCCAAAGGTTTACTTAGGAAATGTGGTAATCTACGTAAGAGTCATGGTGAGCGAAGTTATGATATCATAGGACAGAAGTGTGAGTGGGGCTTGTTATTAACTGGGAGCGTGGGTGGAGGAGTGAATATTAGTTTTTAAGAGCTGCATATTATTCTAACAGTATTCCTCATGGTGGGTTTACTTTTTAGAATTTTTTTTATTTTTTTACACTTATAGATTTTTTGCTAGCTGAGGTAGTAATTAAATGGCCATTTACAGTATATATAAAGGGAGGCTGCGAATGGCTTTTTGAGCAATGTAGAAACTTAAGAAATTTCTAATGCTCGTACTTAAATTTGTTTTAAATTTGTAATTTTGCATTGCTGCTGTTTTTATCTGGTTGAGCTTTTTTAATGTATTTTATATTATGGTTTTATACTGTTGTTTTATATTATGAATGGTTTTAATTTTTGTGAACCGCCCAGAGAGCTCCGGCTATTGGGCGGTATAGAAATGTAATAAATAAATAAAATAAATAAAATAAATTAACGCTAAAAAATGTTAGCTTTTTAATAGATAGCGTTTGTACAGAATGGAAGGAATATTTATTTCCTAGCCACCACATTAAATATGTAGGAGCTTGCAGGAGTCGGTGGCTGGACTTTGTGCGTGTATGTATGGTGTGTGTGTGTTGTCTTACAGTCCTCTGTCCCATACGTAGTCCAAAGGAAATGTATATCTCAATTGCTTTCCTTTTGTTCCTGAATTTTAACACAGAAGAGATACTTTGATGCAGTTGTGTTTTGAAAATCGCCCAAATTGGCTACTTTTATAAAAGAAAAGAAGTAGACTTTGCAGTTCATGTTTAGTGATTCCAGAGGTTTTCAAGGATACTTTGGACAACTATATTCATAGCCAAGTGTTTTTTCCCCCCAGTAGGAATTGAATGATTTTGTCAACTATGTCAGGTTTGTTGCTTAAATAATCTGTGGCAAATTGGTTATGGTGCTTTAAAAACATTTTAAAGCACCATAAGCAATACATGGGAATATATTTATTTTATTACATTTATATATTGCCCCATAGCCGAAACTCTCTGGGCGGTATTGGAGAGATTTTAGAGGCCAATTGGTGGCACTTAGCCAATTTACAGGTGCATAATATTTTGAGCGTAAAGACCCAAAATTCTCTGTGTTTAAAATCCTTCTGCAAATGGAAACGTATTTCAAACAATGGACTCTAGCCTTGTTTTTCTGGAAGTCAGTTTTTGAAGTTTAATAAGTGCTAAGCCCTGTACAAGGTGACCTAGGAATCGAAACATTCTAGTCACGAGCAAAAAAAAATTTAGGAGCTAGAGCAGATGTAATGCTTGCAATCTGTTAACTGTGGTGGGTCATGGCATTGCACTCAAGAGGTGAAGGAGCACTTAAGCATTACTTTGGCACTCACCTTGCTGGTGTAACTGTCTATCTTTAGACAGATCAGATATTATGCAGTTGTGATAAAACATGCAACTCTAAGGTAGATTAAAATGGAATCATGGAAAAGGAATTGTTTGGGGTAAGAGGAATAACTTCTTGTTTTGAAAGGAGCGTGATATCATAAACAATAGAATGGCCATTTTGGAAAGGTTTTAATTGATGAGTTTAATTGATTAGCAATGTGTAAAAAAATTCTGCTAAAGCAAATCTCAGACCAGCAAAACCTGGAGATTGGGGAGAGGGCAGGGGTTCATCCTCTGTAGTTTCAGGGTTTAGAGGAAGCTTCTGCATCAGCTTGTTTTCTAGAGCCTAGCTGGCTTCTTACCATGGCGAGAGGGGTCAGCAAGAGTGCAGAGGAAAGCTCATTTTATGTTTTTAAAATGAAAGTTTGAGAATATTTTTAACTTGTAGTCCTTTCAAGATTTTTGTTTTAGGTCCTGGCACAACAGGTCCTGAGAGGAATGGGAATTGAATAAGAGAGGTGCGTGATCCATCTAGAAAGAGTTTGACAAAATCCCATTTGGTGGTGGTGGTGAGAATCCATGTTCTTGCACTGTTTCACTAATTTTGATGAGGCTTGCAAAGGAGACATTCATGGCAGATTTTAACTGCTCTTTAAGCAAAAATCATTGAGTAATACTTCTAGCATTGTTGGCGTTGCGAACAAAATCTTAACTTGCCTAAGCCTAGTTCTCTTTCACTCTGAAAGTGGCTCTGCCCATTCTGCCTTGCAGCTTTGTACATATCTTTGCAGAACAACTCTATGGTGCCACCACATTCCTCCAAATTCCACCTCTTCTGTTTAGTCCTTGACTTAATTTTTTAGTTCTCATCCACAACCTAAATGATGCCTAAATATATGCAACTGCATTTCTTTTTAAAGCATATACCCCACCTATATCCCTAAGATGGAACAGGGCAGCAAACAGACAAAATCAGCAATATTTAAAACTATCTTAAAATCTACATTACTAAACAACAATAGGAACAGTTTGGAAGTACAGCACATAATTATAAACACTAAATATATTCAAGGTCTATTAGAACTCTTGACCATCTACCTTCTTGAAGAGCCAAAAGTTTACATACCACCTAAAACAGTGTAGCGTCACCTGATGAATTTCTGTTGGCAAAGCATTCCACAAGGTGGGCACAAGCGCAAGGAAGGTTCTAGACTTTGTGGTTGCCTGCCTAGCTTCACGAGGCTGGGGTATCAGAAGCAGTGCCTCAGATAATGACTGGTAGACTGTATTTTTCTTTGGGCAAGGCTCTGTCTTGTTGATATTTCTTTGTAAAGCACCATGTACACTGTTGACACTACATTAATAACAGTTGTCTTGCCTTTTTGTTTGTCTTCAAGCAAATGGTGATGAGCCTCCGAGTTTCTGAGCTGCAAGTGCTTTTGGGATACGCAGGAAGGAACAAGCACGGCCGAAAACACGAACTCCTTACCAAAGCGTTGCATTTGCTCAAGGCTGGCTGCAGTCCTGCTGTCCAAATGAAAATCAAAGAACTTTACAGGCGGCGGTTCCCACAGAAAATAATGACACCTGCAGACTTGTCCATCCCTAGTGTCCATTCAAGTTCCCTGTCGGCCACTTTGTCACCATCTACCATTCCACAGCTTTCTTATGATGGCCACCCTGCAACATCACCATTGCTCCCTGTTTCTCTCCTGGGACCTAAACATGAACTGGAACTACCCCACCTTACATCAGCACTCCATCCTGTTCATCCAGACATAAAGCTTCAGAAGTTACCCTTTTATGACTTGTTGGATGAACTGATAAAACCAACCAGTCTAGGTAAGGTTCTAATGCTTGTCAAATGTCAGCTTTGTGGATGGGGACATACGGAATAAATGTAAGGCACTTTTCTTCCCTGGGAAAGCAGGTGCACAGGTTCGTTGCAGGCCAGTCCTTGTCAGAATGATTTGTTGATGAGGGGGGATGGGCCCTCAAGGACATTTTCCACCTTGCAGGAAGCTATGAATATCGGCAGCATCTGTAATTAAATGTTTTTAAGTTACTATGAGTGTAGCCAAGAATTCAGCAAACAATTCACCCAGAGATGATTTCAAGGAAGCAGTGATTTGGATGTACCATCTATTTTCCAAGGAGTGTTTTATTGGAAGCAGTTTGGTACCTACCTCTTTATTAGTCCAGGTGATGGAATGACAAAGTTCTTGAAACGTTGATAAGCATCTGAAGTCTAAGAATACATTGATTTAGCCTTGCATGTAGACCCATAAAATTTACCAGTTCACAGCAGATGTTAACTAGCCCTCTTGTTCCAAACAACTCAGTTTACAAAAACTTCCCAGCCTGTCACTTTGAGGAGATTCCTAGGTACCACAGGGAACTGGGAAAGTGTCTATTTACAAATCTTAATAATTTTTAGGGAGATTGTGTTTCACACTGCAGTCTTGTTTCCTTTTATATCAAAGGTTCAATATAGAACCTATCTCATAGCAGCTTTCCAGTGTTTTGAGCAGAGTTTCATTGCTGTCGAGCTTTACAGAACCCTAAAGGGACAGTGTTTCCCACCAAGCTGTTGGAAAAAGCTGTACAGCTTTCAGATAATGTCACAGAGGCTACAGTACTCTGCTCAAGAGCTTCCTAAGTCTCAGCTTGTATATGTATATTTTTTCCCCTGTACAAGTCAGATAGGAAACCTACACAAGGTTATGTATTTGAGTGAGGAGACTAAACCAGCTTTTTCCTTCTGTTAGGGCACACAACTTGTCTGTTGCCAGTGGCAACCAGAAATTGATGCCTGGTGACTATTCTGTGCTATTGGCCAGGATTGGCTAGTAATAAAATTTGAACTCCCAGAGAGCTTCGGCTATGGGGTGGTGTATAAATATAATAAATAAATAAATAAACAAGAGTCTACAATATCTAAAAGAACTCCCTTAGAAAGGCACAATGTAGAATCTTTAATACTGCCTTGGGAGATGTCACTAAACAGCACTAGTTTAGAAAGTCCAGATCAGGCATGGTGACCTCAGACTGGAAAAGGTGCTTTTTAAAAATGTATGTGCAGATCAGCATTCATCAAGGCTAATACTATGTTGCCATAGTTTATGATGGAACACAATACTACCATTGTTGAAATATTTGTTCATGAGTATTGGTTAGTATTCCGTTAATGCAAGCGTTCTCAATAGAGCTGTGCACAGACCCCCCCCGATTCGCTTTGGATCCCGATTCGGCCCTTCCGAATTGAGCCTGATTCAATTCGGGATTCGGATCGATTCAGACCGAGTCCACCTCACCTCAGATCTGAATCCTAATCAAGATTTGGATGTCCAAATTATTCAGATTTTTCATTTTCCCATAGACTTGCAATGGAAAAATAAACATCTATAACTTTTTTTATTTTTCAAGTTAGAAACATGAAAGTTGGTGACCGTACAGATGCCCTGGAGGTGCCCATGTGTGCCAAATTTCTGACACATCTGTGCAGTGGTTTTCCTGTAATCCACTGCTAAAAATGTGATTTTTCAAGGAAATAAAACAGCCACTTAAAGTAAAGAGCGATTTGAGAAGGTGTGTATTCAGCTCACACTATCCCTTCAAGTGCAAATCTCTACTTTTCTTTTGTTCTGAAGCTGACACATCCTCAGGCTCTTCCCATTCAGAGAGAAACAGGGAAAATAGGCTGCCTGCAGTACACACATTACCTGGCTGGGAGCAATGTGCCTTAGAAATTGAGTCAAAGCAAAGCCAGAAACACAAACCAGCCCTGCAAGGCAGAACCAGACTGTTAATTTTGGAGAAGTGGACAGGCAGGCAGGCAGAGAGGCGGGCAGAGAGGCATGTGTAACTGAGCCAAGGATTGTCTCGTTTCAAAGCCAGAAACAAACCAGCCTTGCAAGGCAGAACCAGGCAGATCATATTGGAGAAGTGTGCAGGTGCTCAGGCAAGGAGGTAGCTATGCGGGCAGGCACAGAGATGTCGGCAGAAAGCAAACAAACCGGCCCTCTGAGACGGGCACAGAGGAGAAGAGGCAGCAGGCAGCTATGGCCATGGAGCACTGGGAGTAAGTATGCCATAGGCTTGTGGGGTTGATCCATCCGGCCCATCTACATCTCCCAGGCACCAGGAGGCAGGCTGGCCCAGAGAGGCTGACAGAAAGCAAACAAGCTGGCCCTGTGAGGTGGGCCCAGTGGTTTGAAACATAGACAATGAGAGATGCTTTGGCATCCCCTTAATAGGAGGCTAGGAGGAGGATTATTTCGGGGTCTGTCTTATTGCACTGTAATCAGCACAGCCAATAATAATAATAATAGTATCATCTGTGAATTCTGTGTTGTTTAGTCTCTCAGTGTCTTCAACTTTGTGTGTGTGTGTCGTGTGTTGTGCACAAGCACTACACAATAATAAAGCACACATTTATAAAATTCCATCAAAAAACAAGGGTTGAACCGATCTACTTCAAACTTGGCATGGCTGAAGCCCTACCATGGTGCTGATTTTCATGTTTTTGTCTGTAATTTCATTCCCCCCCCCTTGAAACTTGGTTACTTCTCAAGGTGATAGACCCCAATGAGGAGGTTTGAGTTTGAACTTTAAAAATTCCCCCCAAAACAAGTGATGAACCGATATGCTTCAACCTTGGCATGCCTAAAGCTCTACTTAAGAGTTATCATGGTGCTACATTTCATCTCTTTATCTTTGAAAATAAAGATAGTGTATTTTTAAATAATACATTTTAAAACCTCAAACTAAGAAATTCCTAAAAATCAGGGGATGAACCAATATGCTTCAACCTTGGCATGCTTAAAGTCCTACTTAAGAGCTATGATGGTGCTGAGTTTTATCTCTTTATCTTTAAAAATGACAGCATATTTTTTGAAAAAAAGTAATTCTAAAACCTCACATTTTTTAAAAAAATCCTAAAAATCAGGGGATGAACCATTGTGCTTCAAACTTGGCAGGAATGAAGCCCTACTGAAGCCCTATCATGGTGCCAATTTACACATCTATTTGTGCTTGAAAAAGGTCCAAATCAATCCGAATGGATTCAGATCATGCAATTCGCTTCAGACTGATTCAGACCTGTTTTGATTCGATTCAGATCTGTTTCAAAGCCCTCCCAATCACCCCAATTTTCCTCGGAGTCGGGATTCGGATCTGAAGTAATGCACAGCCCTAGTTCTCAACGCAGCACCCGAGGCCTCTAGCAGCACCCACGAAGCTCCACTCTCTGCCCCTTCAAAAAAGACCCCAAACCTTTTAAAATGAAAACCTTAGGAAATGGTAGGACAGTCTTCATTCCCTTCTTTTGTAGACTTTAGCCTCATTCTTTCTCTCCCCTCTACCTTGTTATTTCCCCCTCCCTCTCAGCCTCTAACCTTGCTCTCTCTCCCCCCACCCCACTCTTTAGCTCACTTTTGACTAGCCAGCCATTATGTGGCTAGCCACATCCTCCATGGGAGCCATTTTTTGGTGGTGCCCACAGCAGTTTCTCAAATTTCCGAATGTGCCCCAAAAGGCTGGGGCGGGGGACTGTATTAATGTGTTCGGCTAGCTCAGTGTATTGTATTCAAACGGCCTGAAACTCTTTGTATTTTGCATCTGCTGAGTTTTGCGGGAGAATACTTGTTCAGTCTTCAAATAGCTGATGTAAATTCCAGTCACTTGTAACTTCTCCTCTCTGGATTTCAGCCAGCCCAGCAGGGTCTTTGGCTTTCTTTCTTTGTTTCTCTCTGGGCCCCTTTGTAGCATAATAGGAATTTTGATTTCCACATTCATTTAATGCTATCCCTTTGGTGGCTTTTTGGTGAGATCTGGAAGAGTTGGCTTCCTTCCTCTTGGAGGATGGATACCATGGCCTTGTTACTCTTAAAATGTAGGATTTCTTCTGTTAATGGGATTCAATTATTTTTGAATAATTGAATACTTTATAGCTACTTGGATTTGCTTCCATTGTTTTCCTCCCACTTCTCCCCACTCATGTTTGGTTGTAGCAATGGTTAAAGCCTTAGGAGTTCTATTTTATGTATATGAGGATGTGTGGGAGAACATAGTCCTCTATGAAGTGAACAGGTTTATGTAGTGGTTTCGCTCTTAATATTTTGAATGACACTGTGTGAATAGGTTTTTTAAAATGTATGTAATCAACAATCTAACTGAAAACATTTACCTTTTCTCATGACTGTGAAGTTGCTGGTGCCTTTGGACTTCAGATTATGTGAAAGTTAATCATATAACTCTTTAATGTCTAAGATGATACAGAATTAATTCCATTCTAGTCCTGGCTTCAGATTCTAAACCTCTGAAACGTTTGCAGCACAGAACTCCCCTCTCCTCCGCCTCCCCTGCACCCAGCGCTGCTGTTAATAAAAAGGCCATGGTTAAATGGACTGCAATCAACTTAGAGGGATTTATACTCTTTCTGGCCCCGAGAGAGCTATTGATAGACCTGGTTTTCTAATGAGAAGGCAAGACACACAATCCTGATTTGGTGGACCATAGTATCTGGGACACAACTGCTTGACAATTTCTTTAACCGTAGCAAAATTATAGGTACTTCAGATTATAGCTACTTCAGGCATCCCTCTCACACAAACTGATTAATGGATTGCATGTTTGATACTTTATGTAAGGCCCTCAGTGGGCTTGTTTTTCTCTCCAATAATTCACATTGGTATTTGTGTTAAAAACTGTGTAGCAGAAAATGTCACTTACCATGCTCTGAAGCAGCCCTCTTCTTTTTCCAAAGGTTATTTTGTGTAAGTTGATTTGTCATGGCTTTATCTCATAATTGCCTGCTTGTGTGAAGTAAATGCTGTTCAGTCCCATGGGACAGAAAGAGTTTCTCCCTCCCTTTGAAAGCGATTGAAAGACCTATTTTCAAAGGAATCTTGTTCCTTTACTACGTTGACACCTAGTGATGGTGAACAAACATTACAGCACAGTTTTAGTATCCCAGATAAAAACAGACTAAAAAGTACATTCATTTAACTGTCATAAGGGAATCCCAGGTAAGTAACTGTAGAAAAAACTGTGCATAAAAACAGTGCATATACTTACCTTGTGGAATGCCACCAAAGGCAAAGTGGTTAAAGGAATGCTTATTTTTTGCATGAGTTTATGCTCCAGATCCTTCAAGGGCCCCTTGGAGAAGCATCTTTATCACCTCCCCTAAAATTCTAATTTGTTTTTCTTAGATTTTTTCCTGAGTTGTCCAAGTTTGCGTACACACATTACATAGGATGACTTGTTTAAAACAAACTGAGGTGAATCTATTTGGTTAATGCTACAAGTAATCTGGACTTGTCACATCTGGATACAATATATTTTACCTTCTGATAATGATCCTGTCTTAACCACTTAACAGTGATTCAACAGCCAAAGGAGAAGTGAAACCAATTTTATATTCCAGATGATGAAAAACATGGAAAAATCAGTCTGAAGTGGACTTCTCTAAACCTACACAATTTGAAAGGGTTTCATAAAACCAAGGGATGTTCTCTACTTATAACAGCCTTTCTCAACCTGGGGCGCTCCAGATGTGTTGGACTACAACTCCCAGAATGCCCCAGCCAGCTGGCTGGGGCATTCTGGGAGATGCAGTCCAACACATCTGGAGCGCCCCAGGTTGAGAAAGGCTGACTTATAACAACAAATGCTCCTCCTTAGATTTTTTTGTAAAGGGCTTGGAAAAAGATTCCAGATTTATCGCCACTAAAATACATGCTGTCTTTATTAGGATGTTTATACTCTGTCCATTCACCTCTGGCAATGGAACTACTCAAGGTGCTTACAAATACCACACAATAACAAATCAATAACAATATGGTTAATAAATAAAAACTAATCCACACAAAAGCTGTAATAAATAAGAACATAAGAGTCGTCTTGGATCAGACCAAGGGTCCATCTAGTCCAGCATTCTGTTCACACTGGCCAACTAGTGGCCACAGAAAAACCACAAGCAGAACATGAGTGCTACAGAACCATCCTGCCCATGTTCCCCAGCAGCTGGTGTATATAGCCCCACTGGCTCAGATCCTGGAGGTAGCATCTAGCCATCAGGACTAGTAGCCATTCATAGCTTTATCCACCATTAATTTGTCCAATCCAAATTAGTGGTCATCACTACATTTTGTGGAAGTAAATTCCATATTTTAACCATGTGCTGTGTGAAGAAGTACTTTTTTTAATCTGTCCTGAATTCCCCACCAATCAGCTTAATGAGATGACCCCACTGAGTTCTAGTATTTTGAGAGGGAGGAAAATGTCTCCCTATCCACTTTCTCCACACCATGCATAATTTTGTAAAACTCTTTCATGTTTCCCCTTGCTCATTCTTTTTTTTTTTTTTGCGCTAAGCTAAACATTACTAGATGTAACTTTCCTCATAGGAGTTGCTCCAGCCCCTTGATCATTTTAGTTGCCCTTTTCTGCACTTTTCCCAACTCTGCAATATCCTTTTTTAAGTGCGGTGACCAGAACTGTACACAGTATTCTAAATGTAGTCGCACCATGGAATCGTATAAGGGGAGTATGAGCTTGGCAGTTTTATTTTCAAACCCACCCACCCCCTAATTGTGCCTAACATGGAATTTGACTTTTTCACAGCAGTTCCACAGTGGGTCAATATTTCCATTGAGCTGTCCACCACAACCCCAAGATCTCTTTTTTGGTTGGACACCGCTAGCTCAGATCTCATCAGCATATATGTGAAGTTGGGTGGGGTTTTTTGGCCCAATGTGCATTACTTTACAAAACTGGAGAGAGACAGAACTAAATGAAATACTAAGTGGGAAATTAACTGAAAAGCTTGCTGGAAAGTGACATTTTCAGACACTAGTAGAACACTAGTAAAGTATGAGACAACTGGAACTTCTGGATAGGACGTTCCACATCTGGAGTATCACAGCAGAAAAGCCCCCCTCCTATGTCACCACTAACCAAACTTCAGATGGTAAAGGGAATTGGAGGAAGGTCTTGTTATGTGACCTTTGTGGGAGAGCAGATTCATATGGAGGGAGGCAGGTTCTTTAGGTATTCTGCTCTTAAGCTGTCAAATGCTTTAAAGATAATAACCAACACCTTGAATTGCCCTTGGAAACAGACCAAAGGCCAGTGCAGCTGATACATTAGCAGGTTACAGTGCTTCCCAACTTTGGAGCTGCTCAGAACTCTTGCAGTTGCTGAAGGTTCGGAATGGTCTTCAAGGGCAGCTCTTCATAGAGCATGTTACAGTTACTCAGTTTAAGATGTAACTAAACCGTGCATGACCGGGTCCAAGTCCCTTCTCTCCAGGAAGATGGCTCAGTTGATGAATGAGCTGATGCTGAGCAAAAACATTCTTAGCCCCACCTGCTGCCTGACCATCCAAGTGCAAAGCTTGATCTAGGTACATTCCCAAATGGCAAACCTGATCTTTCAAGTGGAGTACAGCCCCACCCAGAACAAGCTGACACCATGCCACTAGATAAATCAGTCTGTGGAGTCCTAACCAAGAACACTTCTGCCTTGTCCGGATTGAATTTCAGTTTGTTCAACCACAGCCAACTAACTGCCAACTCCAGACTGTGGTTCAGGAGCTATACAGCTTCCCTAATCTGAGATGGTAGAGGTAAAATCGAGCAGTGTGTCATCTGCATGTTAGTGACTGCTACTTCTAGACCCCTGAATGATCTCTCCTAGCAGTTTCATGTAGAGTTAAATAGCAGAGGGGCCAAGATAAAACCCTGCAGGATGTTAGACACTAGGGCTAGGTAACATCTGGGACCCTCCAGATATTAGATGGCAACACCCATATGCCCTTATTGGCCATGGTGGAATGGATGTTTGGGAGTTGTAGTCCAAAATCTCTAGAGGGCACTGTTAATGTGGTGCTAATCTGTTTGCCTACCCATGCTATACACAAATGACCATATTTGCACTGGTGTCCCTTAGCACCACTTTCTGGAATTGATCCTCCAGAAAGCGTGGAAGTTGTGGAAAGAGCCAGCTTTGTCTAACTTGTTTTATCTGCTAATATGGAATGTGAAACTTTCTGAGAGTCAGGTGGTCATTGACCTGAGCTTTGGTTGCCCAAAGTAACTATAAAATTTTTCAGTTGTATTTGATTCTACTAGAAACTGTTTTTGTCAAGTTACTTGAAAACATTCTAGGGCTGGATTGCTGAATAGGCAACTATATGAAGCTTAGAGGGATCTTAATATTGTATATGAAGATCTGAGCTAGATTAAACAGCTGAGAATAAGCAAGTTGAAACATGTCATTCTGAAATAGATGAGTTGGATCTGGACCCTACTTTGACTTCTTGCTTCCAAAAATGGCTAATACTAAAATGCTTCAGGGGAACAGGGCAATTCTAATACTGTAACGTCACTCGCATCCTGTTCTTGGCAGGCAGAATTTGCAGTGGAATGCATTTTGAAATGAAAATTCTAGTTTCAAATCCTAAGCCAGCCTCCCTCAACTTGGTCCCCCTACAGCTGTGTTGGGCTACAGCTGTCAAAATTCCCAGCAAATATGGCTTCAACACATTATCGTTTTGAAATTAGGTTTCCGCAGGGCCGTAAGGAATTAAATAAGCAAGGGGAGCTATCCTTTAGCCCCTAGGCAATGATTGGGAGACATAGGAGTTTTTGGATTCCTGGACAGTGCTCTGATCTTGGACCCAGGAGCCCGAGCTCCCCTCCCTCTCCTCTTGCAGCCAGCGCAGAAAGAACTGCGCTGTCTGTCCCTACGAGCTCACAAGAGGAAGGAAAGGGGGTGCACCACTGGGCAGCAAAGGGAGGAGGCTGGGGAAGTGGGGACACAAGCTATCCCCAGCCTCCATGCTCCCCCCTCCCCAAAGTCTCCGCTAGAAGGGTAAAAACGCCTCTTCAGCTAGAATACAGAGCCAGAGGCACGTTGCGCTTCCCCCTCGCCGTTGGATACTTGTAAACCTCTGCGTTTGGAGGCTTACTAGCACCCAGGGTAGATCACATAAGATTGCGCTCTTAATTATGGAAAACTGAAAGAAAATACAAGCTGAAATGAAGAGGAAGTTAAAATTGGTTTGGAGGGATTATTAAGATGATTATACTTCCACTATTTTTTTGTTTCTTATGAAATATTCCCAGTGCTACTATAGAGCTTAGTGTGAAAGAATGGCAGTTTATGATCAATGACTTTATTTGGGATTAGAATAAGGTTAAGAGTTAAATGTGAAAATGTAAAAAGAGAAGGTGAATTGATGATCTAATTTGAAAAAAGAAACAGCAAGAGTCTCTCTCTAGGTTTTTTTTAACCATCTCTCTATATCCAAGTACAGCTTGAGGGCCAAATAGGAAGTGGGGTGATTTTGAGCACAAATAGAAGTTGACTAGTAAGCTAAGCTGAAATATTGAAGTCCCTGCATAACCATGTAGGCTCATACCTTCAAAATGAAACCTGGAACCCTCACTATTAAAACAAGACTGCAGAACCTTACTGAAAGGATTCTCCTCGGGCCTTTTGTCACCCACATCTGCTTTCCTGTGGGTGGTATTAATATCCTCAAAAAGTACTATCACCTCCAGTCATTTCTTAGAGTTGATGCCTGTTCAAGGCTCATATTCACTAATACTGAATTCTTCTAAAAAGAACTATTTCATTCAGCAGAGTTCTTAGGAATTTCTAATGCATTGCCAACCCTTTTTGAAGAATCCATGGCAGATAACAGTAGTTGTAGTTACGTATTTCATAACTAACAAAACGGGTTTATATCAGTATAAATTAAAAGCACCTACTTCTCTTGTTTCCTGTTGAGTCTGACAGATGTGGTATAGTTGCGGATGAAAATGTTTTGGCATTGCTAATAATAATAATAATAATAATAATGTATTTCTTCGATTCTAAGACACACTTTTTTCCCCATATGAACATCTCTAAAAACGGGGTGCATCTTAGAATCGCGGGTGTGTTTATTATTTCTTAGAATCAAAGCTTTTTTTTTCTGTTGGTGGTACTGAAATGAGTTTGCGTCTTACATTCAATGGCGTCTTAGAATCGAAGAAATATGGTAATAATTTATTTATTTATTTCTTACCCACCTCTCCGATTGGATCGAGGAGGGGAACAACAATAAGCATAAAATACTGATTAAAAACATGGTATACACAGTTTAAAAACATTCTAAAAGCATCCTAAAAACATACTAAAATATCCTAAAATTCTACTGGATAGGCCTGCCGGAAGAGATCAGTCAAGCTGACGAGTCTCCTCCGGCAGGCTATTCCATAGTCTGGGAGCAGCAGAAGAGAAGGTCCTCTGTTGGTGAAGCAGGTGATATGTGGTCATTCTGGTAAAATTGCACTTTGCTCAAATCAGTGCATCTCTTAGTTGAATAGATGTGTTAAAATGTTGTGCTGTCTCCAGGTAGTTGCTTTTATATAAGTTTCTAAGGAAAATAAACGTAATGTATCAATTTAGTGAAAGCACTTCCTCATTTTAAATAAGGCAGAGTTCATTGTTCCATGAAACCTATTGAGCAAATAGTTTCTTCAAGATACATTTTATCCTTAGTGATTGCAGTAAGCTCTTAATTATTTAGCAATGTCCAATTTGGTAGGGAAGATGGAAAGCATTCTTAACTAATAAATTGAGCTGATGACCATTGAAATTGAGTGCTGCCGCCTGCTGTAGGCTGAATCGCAGCATGTTCATCAAAGGCGGTGAGAGAACATTCCTGAATAGTTATCTGAGGGGAGCGTTTTCCAACACAGCAAGAAATATTTTACAGGAGAAAGATTGCGATGCTATATTTAGCCTCAGGCTACTACCAAGAGAGAGGGGGAGCATATTAATATATTTTCTTAAAGCTGGAGGAAATGGAGACATCCAGCATAGCCTCAGTAAACTGTGGCAAGGATGGTTTTAAAGATTTCCCCCCATAGCTTCATATTACATGCATAATTAGGCTTCAGACATTTTTCTTTTATAGGTATAATTGCATCTTTTAACCCCAATCTTAAATGTGCATAGTTTACATCAATTTACATACACCTCTCCTAACATCTTGTTTTGGTCAAACACACTATTCTCTTTAATACACAACATAAAGCAACATAAAGTATTTGTATTTTTGTCATATGTATGTTTTAATGTCCCTAAAAAGAGAGCCTATGTGATGTAGTGGGTATAGTGTTGGACTTCAGCCAGGGAGGTAGCATGGAATAACCTTCTTTCATGCTGCTGCCCAAGGAAGTTCCTCGTATAAATTCTCTTCTTCCACAAATAAGTATTTTACACTATTAGAAATTCTGCATTTTAATATCATTCTTTTTATAAACCAAAGCCCCAGAATAGTCCGCAGTCTTACAGAATAAGCAATAACTGGGCCAGAATCCTTTTGTTCTTTCTTTCTTGGCTATAAAAGGACTTCTCAGTCATTTCCCCAAGAGGAATAGTTTTGGTTCTAGCATCCTGGCTAGCTTCCATCTTGATGAATAATATATTTTTAGTGATATATTTGGCTTAGTTTCAATTCCCCCTTACAACGAGAGGAAGATTGTTTTTGCTTTCACTTCCTGTAGATGGTGCAACTTGCCAACCTGGTTTTATCTGAAAATCTGCTGCCACACATGGTATATGCTTGTGGAAGGATGGGCCCTGACCCTGGGTTGCAAGTTGTAAAGCATTTCAGTGGTTATGACCAATCTGAGGGATTGGCCCAATACAAATTTGTCTCCAAAAGAGAGAATTATTTAGTATTACATCATTGTATCGTTCATCGAAACTAGCTAAGAAATGAAAAGCAAAACTTTTGCTCTTCCTATGGTACCTTTCTTGCATTTTATTAAAACACCCTATTGATTGATTTTACATAGTCCCTTTGTACCACAACCACTTGTTTAAACAGATATTAGAACAGATGATATGTACTTAAAGCTTCACACTGAATCCAAAGATCTGGGAATCTGAGATGTAAATCAACATATTGTAAATGAGTTGATAGGTTTCTGCATTCTAAATCATTCAGTGAATAAAATTGCTAAAATAATTAATGACCCCAGAAGTTTAAAATGGTTTTAGTGGGGGGAAATATAGTTTAAAAAATTGCCTGTTTTAAAAATGTTAAATGTCATACAGACTGCGCCAGGGAGAATAAAAATCAGTTGGTTTAAAATGTTTTTTAAATTCCAATGTTTAATTTTTAAAAAGGTAAATCTAAGTTTCTCTTTAAGAATAGTTTAGTTAATATTAAATCTGAATATAAGCATGTTAACCTTATAGTTAATCTCTAAACTAAAACATTGCCGTCTTCCAGATAAATTGAGTTAAAGGAACATTTTCTATGAACATGAAGAACCAATTTGATTATTTCTCATTTCAACCTACAACATTGGCATTTCATTTTAACTGATGAAAATAAACTGCTCTAGTCCACCCAGTAACTATTGTACCTTACGTCAAATTTATCGGTCATGGACATTTCATTTGAGTTTGTGACTATGGGGCTGGGCCAAGGCCGTGTGAAGCAGAAACGAGCTACACTAGAAAGAAGACAAATTCATCCAGTGTGCAGATTCTTATATTCCCATATATACAGTGCAATCTTATGAAGTATCATTGTTTTCAGTGGCGCTTTTTCTGAAGTACACATGCATAGGATTTCAGTGTAACAGTAAATTCCTATGCATATTTATTTGGAAGTAAGCCTCACTGAGTTTAGTGAGGGTTACTCCCAGGCAAGGATGCATAGGGTCGCAACCTAAACCTCACAAATTGTCATGGGTGCTGGTTATAAGAATTTTAAGTTTTAATTGTTTAATTTAATTCTTTTAAAGTTTGTGACCTGCCCTGAGAATGTTGGCGGTTGGGTGGTATAGAAACGTAAGTGAATAAATGAATACGAGTGTGGCCCTTAATACCAATATTTTAAAGACATTCACTCTATAGGTAAATTAGTCTGCACAGAACGTATACAGTGGAACAGAGATGCAAAGGCTTGGTTGTAAGAATGGAACAGCGTGAATAATACGCCTAACTAGTTGTAAATTAGCATGGTTTAGTGTCAGATCTGCATCAATCTTTAGGTGGTACCTGAACAAGTATCCATGGACAACTTGATTTAAATCAGCCATTTTTCTTGCTGATTTAAATCAGTAATTTAAATTGCATGATTTCAATCCATCCATCCTGAGCTGTTCATGTTACCTAGTGTCAGCAAGCCTAGAACTACAAGTTATATTGATGTTTTGAGATGCTTCCAGCATATTCTCAAAGTTCACTGTCTAGGCGTGCACCTATGGCTCATCTCTGTTATTCTTAAGTTCTCTACTTTAAGTGATCTTTATCATTGTCACTATTTATTTATTTATTTATTACATTTATATCCCGCCTTTTTTCCTCCAAGGAACCCAAGGCAGCGTACATAATCCTCCTCCTCCATGTTATCCTCATAACAACAACCCTGTGAGGTAGGTTGGGCTGAGAGTATGTGACTGGGCCAAAGTCACCCAGTGGGTTCCCATGGCCAAGTGGGGACTAGAACCCGGAACTCCTGACTCCCAGTCCAACACCTTAGCCACTACAACCACACTGGCTCTTTTTCAATGGCTAGGTATGTAATTTCCTTGTCAATTCCTTTTCTGAGCCGTGGAAAGTTTTTTTTTGAAGCAGACCTCAATTTCTTTTGAAAGGAAAGGTAAGGATCCATCTCTGAAAGAAGCATCCATCACTAATAGATATGTGAGACTGTAAATGAAACCTAGGCCAGACATTGAATCTTCATGGGTTTTTAGATGTGTGGGCATGGTGACTCCCATCTGTATTTTCTGAAAGTGGTGGGCAGAATGATTCTTCTTTTTGCCTGAATAAATATCATCAGAAGTCCTTGTTGCTTTCATATACGCAATTTCCTCTTGTCTTCCTGCAGCATCAGATAATAGCCAGCGGTTTCGCGAAACCTGTTTTGCATTTGCCTTGACTCCACAGCAAGTGCAGCAGATCAGCAGTTCCATGTAAGTGGTTGTGCTTTTTAAATACCCTTTAGAGGATCTGAATTCTAAAATGTATTAAGCATTCTAAGAAGCAAGTGTGTAGTTGTTGGATTGCAAATTGTGTGTAATAAATGTTAGATGTTTAACGTAGTGAGGTAGACTAGGAGTCAGGTTACACTGGCCTGGTTGCTTGATGGCTTTATTCCCCTCGCCATACATGCTGGTTGCTTTCCGGGAGCAGCGCAGCTAGTCGTGTTGTGTGAACCCAGCCAGGATGGCTTGTTGTCATGGGTAACAACGCCAACAAGCCTCCTTCGCCAGGTTCAGCCGCCCAGAACCCTATGCCCATAGTATTTATGCTAATCCTTGCCCCCAGCACATGACAGGCATGTGCCGGGGGATGGGGATAAGCTACCATGCCTTATTTCTTCCTCAGTGATTGTGTGAACCCGGTCAATAGAAGTGCCAGCAAGGTACGGCTACACTACTTGTGGGAGGGTGGGGGGCAATACTGTACCAGTGAATTGGTAGGGATTTGGAGGTAGAGTTTGGTGTCTGTGTCATTTATTTACTTTAAGGATTTATACCCTGCCCTTCAATGAGGCTAATTTACAAAGAATCAAAATTACCATAAGACCAATTGAAACAAAAACATAGTGGTCTGGTTCTCATGATCACAGGATGGTTAACAAGCCACAATGGCTTGTAAGCCACCCTGCAGGTGCTAGTCATATAGTGGCTGATTTGCATAATTTCCCTTCTCATCTTGTCTGAACCTGGCTTGTTGTAGTGTCATGGATTTGTGCCACGCTTGCTAAATTTGAACACCACTAGATGCTGCAGCAACGGCTTGAAATGACAATGTGGTGCCCACCATGACTAATAAGGCACAGGTGGGCTGTAGTGATCATGCAGACCAGGTTAGTTTAAAAAAGCAGCGTTAGCGCAAAGGGAAAATAGTCCTGAAAATGGCAGCAAAGTAGGTAGGTGCCTGCCAAGTCTCCCAAGACATGTTCCAGGTATTTGCGCTGGTGCCTCTCCCATATGATGGGAACACGAAAACCTATTGGAGTTCATTGCCCTCAAATATCTGGCACTATGTCTGATTTGGTGAATATGAGTGGGCCTAAAGCTGACAGGAATGCTTTGTGAAATTGCTATTATGTGTTGTAATTTCATAATTGGACAAAGTGATGCAAAGTGATTTCAGCGTTTCGGGACTTAAATGTTCAAATCCTCTGTTGTACTTTCTTTAATTAGTCTCTAATATCTTTGCCAGGGACATTTCTGGAACAAAATGTGACTTCACTGTGCAGGTCCAGCTAAGGTATTATTTTCCTACCATCTTAATATCTGTATTGGCAGAGCAACCCTTCCCTTTCTGCACCAAAAGAGCTGAAGTCTGCATTATTATTATTATTTATATATAGCACCATCAATGTACATTGATGGTACAGTGCAGCCTGTATAAATTACGCAGCCTGTGAATATTTACATATATAAGCATATCTTACATCATTTTTATTCTGTTTCTCCTAATTGTGGGGAAAAGCGAAATGAAATCCCACACACCCACCCTGGTCAAAATAGGGGAACTGAAAAGAGGAAACTCTTCATTACTTCTGGTGCTACTTTCACTTGCCTGTGGCAGAAGAACTGGCTGATGCATTGATTAATTTTGTCATTATCCGCTGAAGGAGTAATTTCCTGCAGAGGAAAAGACGTATGTATTGTTGAGAGTGTTTCATGCAGCCAAGTGGCCATTTGTAAATTAGCAATGAGGCCCAAAGTCTTCAGAATTTGGCACTATTCTAGTGTTTCTGCCACCTTGATAGTAAATTAATTGCATCTGACAAACTGCCTCACCTTACTAGCCCCTGATTCGGTTGTGCTTCCTCCCTAACTCCTCTTTCCTATTCCTTCCATGAATCAATGTCCATGTTCACTGGATTCCCGAAATGCAGATATAGGAAAACTTGTCCACTGCTGCTGTGTTCCCTGCTTAACATTTTTACATGTAATTCTGTCCTCCGCATAGCTACTTCCACCTTTAAATTCATGCCCAAGTTTCATATTTGGTCATTGGAGAAATGTAACATGTTTTCCTTCCCCCAATTTGCCAGGTGTACATTTCTTTATGGGGATACAATTAAGTTTGTTTGGGGCTTGTAATTAGTTTCATTCTGTTAATGGATATTTGTAAAAGGATAGTGGCACCCCCTCCCCCTGAATTTTGCTACATCCTTGTGTGCCTTAGATTAGCAGGTACCTTAGACCTCCCCCTTGCTAATTGCAGGGTGGCTAAATTGAAGGTTGAGAATCTGACTGTTGCCTCTGCAAAAATTAGGGAGAGCTGCGAAAGAATATAATTGGTTGTAAGACTTGAGCAGTTTTCACAGGGCACAGTTGAGAGGAAATGGTACTGCAGGATTCCTTGTTGAATCTGCAGTAGAGCTCAGAACTTGGTGAGAAAATTTGAATCAACGCCTCTTCCTGACATGGATGATACATTCCAGGTGTGTAGGTGCCCTGGACCAGTGCTTGGTTGGAGACATGGGGTTCCCATAAAACAGCCCTGCCCATAGTGGGACCATTTGCTTCTGTGGAGGGGATTGCATTGCATACTGCTGTCCCACTCTGTTAAAATGTATGGGGAAGCCTTTATATGTGTTTCAGTGGATAAGGAGAGTGCCTTTACAACAACGTTTGTTATTCAGAGAATGGAACTAGTTGAATGTGGATTATTCCCTGGACACTTAGCAGTTGGTTTCAAAGTGAGGTTGACATAGTCTTACTGGTTTACATAATTCAGAATATGGACAGCCACAAATGTTAGCATTCTTGTTGTACATCTTATACTGTCCACACCAAAAACAATGAACTCCAATATTTTTTGCCATTCTATCCTGACTTTCCTCCAAGGATTTCTGAATGACGGGTTCTTTACTATTATTATTTATTTATTTATTTATTTATTTATATAGCACCATCAATGTACATGGTGCTGTACAGAGTAAATAGCAAGACCCTGCCGCATAGGCTTACATTCTAATAAAATCATAATAAAACAATAAGACAATATTCTTCTCTCCCTATTTTATTCTGCAACAACCCTGTGAGGTAGGCTAGGCTGAGAGATGGTGACTGGCCCAAGATCAGCCAGTGAATTTTATGTCTGGAAGGGATTTGAACATTGGTCTCTTCTAGTTTTAGTCCAGCACTCTAACCACTACACCGCAGTGCCTCATAGATCACTGTGATGTGCATAAAAGGCACATCTCCCTGTTATTGGATGGTCTTAAAAACCCTTGTATAAAATTTGATATAAAACATCACTAAACTTGTCTTGTCTTTAGGTTTTGCTTATCTGAAACCAGTTGTCCGCAAGAAGATCACTTCCCACCAAATCTTTGTGTAAAAGTTAACGGAAAACCATGTAGCCTTCCTGTGAGTATCTCCAGAAATCTGACCACTATAGTATAGTAAAACTACTTTCTTTAAAAAAAATGGGGGTATATCAAAGTGATTAATGATAAGCTGAACTGAATTGAATAATTGAAAGCAGTCTTATAGGTGTCTTTGTAGTTCAAAGATGCAACAGGTGACATACAGGGAAAGCATTGTGGTTTCTATTTATAATGTTTCAGTTGTTGTCTATTCCAAGCCTTGCCTGTGTATGGATTAGGATTTGGGGGAAATTAAAAGAGAGCAAGAGTGCAAGATCTTGTGAGGGACTTGGTATCTTTCTACTTGTCCTGTTTTCTTCTCTTTTCTTCTCCCTTGGAGGAGATAAGATCGATGGCATTGTAGGCCCCTTCCAACTCTGCTATTCTATGATTCTACGATCATCGTGGTGTTTATTCCTTCCAGACATATGGCTTTCTATCCATGGAGGGAGTTGGGCGTCTCAGCCTCACTTCCCGATCCATAAGAGGGGCAGAATGAACTTTGGAAGTTTTGTCTGCATAAAATGCTTTGCATGTTCATTGTTGTCATAATGATGTGTGTGTGTGATGTTCCAGGGCTATCTCCCACCAACTAAAAATGGGGTTGAACCAAAGCGACCCAGCAGACCAATCAATATCACCTCACTTGTACGCCTCTCCACAACAGTACCAAACACAATTGTTGTCTCATGGACTGCAGAAATAGGAAGAGTGAGTCACGTTTTTCTTTAACGGGTTCAGTGGTTGGGAGAAGAAGAGCAAATGCACCCTTGGGATGTGGTGGGCATGTACACTCATGGAACTGTAATAGTTTTTCAGGCATTTTATATAGTGGCTATGTCTTAATCCAACTTGATTTGTTTGAGGTGGGAATCTGATTGCAATCTACCAAGAAATGTGAGGGGATATAGAAGGATATGGGCATGGAAAGATTAGGTAACTGGGAGGGAAGGGGGTGTGAAAGTTGGATGTGGGAAGGCTTCAGTCATGCAGGTAAGCAATGCAGGCAGTCCTGGTGCCTTATGAGGTTAAAGCTTAAAGTTGTATTTAATTACTGACTTGGTTGCCATAGCAGCAAGAAATCCCAGCTATTGCCAGGGGTGGGCAACTTGTTGTCCTCCAGGTGTTTTGATTTACAACTCCCATGATCCCTCACTTCTCACTGTGCTGACTAGGGCTGATGGGAGTTATGCCAAATACTTCTTCCACAGCTGGTTGGAAGCCAGGTGGGTTGGTGGACAAGAGATGACTTGATCTGTCCTTCCACTAGCCTACTCACCTGAATGGACTCCTTCCTCAGGCAGATTTGTTGTTTTTACAAGCCTAAGGGGCTTCCCTAAACAATATGTCCTCGTTCTATAAAAGGCAAAGAATTGTATGGCACATTGAGGCTGAAATCCTAAACACACTTACTAGGGAGTGACCCCCTTTGAAAATAGTGGGATTGACCTCTGAGTAAACATGCATACGGTTGTGCTGTAAGTCTGGTAAACTTTAAGATGCTACAGGGTTATATTAACTTTTGCTGCATCAGGCTAAAATGGGTATGCCTCTGGAATTAGTCACTAATTCTAGCAGATCCCATAATTATTCATCTTACAGTTCCATCTGGGACTTCCAAACACTGGATTTCCAGTCTTTATCAACCCAGTTCAGCTAAAGAGATAACTTGTAATCCTTGATGCTACACTTCATGTTTATATCCGATATCTGTAAAATTTCATTTGAGCAAGTTCCTCGCTCTGGAGATTCGAGTTGTTAGTAAACAACATCAAGCTGTTAATTAACACCTCTGTCTTTTGTCCTAATTGAAGCATTAAATGAACATGTTGCAGCTCTCCACAAATTTGATGAAAAACATTTTCTAATAACTTACCAAGCAATGCTGACAAATAAAGGAAGGAATGACTTTTTATACCTGTTGCTGATGCTTCCTCACTATGATGTTTATTATTGTAGAATCATGTAGCTGTTCAGAACTGAAATCAAAATCAGATTGAGACAGGATCCTTCACACGGTTTAAGAGCTTTATCTTGAGAGAGCTGGGCGTAGGAGAGCAAGACATTTAGATCAACATGTGTATTTTCTGAGCAGCCTTGAGCCCCCAAACTAGGTTTTTTTTAAAAAAATAATTAACCACTACTACCCTCCTCTACTTACAACTTGTTTTGGGATTCGTCAGGCAGGGCAACAAAGATACTAAGCTCAATCTGCATGCAAAGTTTACTTGTTTGAAGTTCTTAAATGTAACTTCTACTGTGAGCAAGATATGGGTGGATATAATTTCTGTTGGTCAAAGTCTCATAGCAAATGTAGAGGAGGCCACACCAATAACAGGAAAGGCTGATAAAAGGGCACATGTGGTTTCATAGAAAACAACTTTTGACTGTTTTCTTTGAGGGAGCCTACAGGACACAAACGTAAAGCATAAAAATCAATAAACTTTTTAACCCTATTAAAAATTGGGAATTTTGTCTGTGAAATGTCATCATAGAAGGCGCCTTGAACATAAAGAATGACCATGGGACTGTGGATCTGTATCTGGTCCATGTGAGCTTTGCACAGGTTCAGTCATAAGTTGATTCTGTCACTTTCCTCATCTGTTTGAAATTCTTTTTAAAAATAAACTACCTGAAAGGATGCGTTTATTTTCATACACAACTTTCTTTCATATACACATTTTTGTACATAATTTTTGACTCGAGAACTGCATTTCAAAATTTGGAGTAGTGCGCAGTCCAAAGGACAATTGTATTCGGAACCACATATTAGCCATGGAAGTGTGAATGTGGGCTGAGCAAAATCCCCTATCCCTAATACATCTTTGCATATCACTAGCTGAGATGGTTTTGGAGAATCACTTTTTCTCATTTATTGAGAATTAGTAGAATGAAAGTATGGGGATGGGATCATTCATGGCTCCAGAGGTAGTTAACTATTTATTAATGCATTTGAAAAGAAATTCGTTTATTTACCTGACCATCCATTTGTGTGTGATCATGCACAGATGCTTTCTGCTTTTGGAAGGGGTCATATTTCTATCTGGTTGCTTTCTTTATTTCATACAATGATATTTTTTAGTTTTTTAGTTTGTCGTCTGATAACAGCTACACATCTATTTTTTGGATGCTTACATTTTTAAAGTAGAAAGCCCCCAATGACTTCAGAACCAGAGCTTCCTGGCTTGTTGCTTCCAAATAAGCTAGGGATTGTAAATCAAGAACAAACCCTAGTTTGTGATCATGGCTTGAAAGGAGTGCAACAATCCAGAGCTCCCAGTTTCAGATGACGTGCTGAGCCAGACGTTCCTTACCATGCTGTGATCAATCATTAAGTTTTGGATTATAAGGGAGGGCATGCTGAGTTTCTCTAATTACCAGAAGTGTTGAATTAATCATTACAATGTTGTTATCATTGCTCACAAATGTAATGATATGTCTCTTTGGGGTGTTTTTATGGCTCTCTTGACCAGAATGCCGTGCCAGCTACATTCTCGTCAAGAGAGTTGAGAAACTAAAAGGGCGAAAGGATCGATACAGTACATGTGTTGTATTGCTCTGCACCTCTGATGTGAAGTGGGGGGGGTGAGAGTGAAAATGACTTCACAGTGTGCCAAATCATCCAAGATCCATGCTGCACCACCACCTGCATTGACAAGAGTGAGAATTCTGCTAGAGCCTCATGCAGCAGATGTTGGCAGTGAATGTTGCCTGTGCTTCAGGAAGTCTGGAAAATTGTGTGGGAGCTTCGGCTATGGGACAGTATATAAACGTAATAAATAATAATAATGAAATCTTTAAATAAGCTGACTCTATTTTTCTTTGGTTTTTCCTCAGACTTATTCTATGGCAGTCTACCTTGTCAAACAGCTGTCTTCTACCGTGTTGTTGCAGAGGTTACGAGCAAAAGGCATAAGGAATCCTGACCATTCTAGAGCACTAAGTATGTCTGCTCTGTGCAAATTTCTAGTGTAAAACAATTGGGAGAGAAAGACACGATGACTGGCTGAGCGGCCGGTATTAGCAGCACTAGGTACCCTCTACCGGTGGCTTTCTGCAGCTGGGAACTTAGCCGTTGCGCCCTCATGTGGTGGTGAGGGCTTGTAATTTCCAAGGGACCTGGAATGAAGGGCAGGAGGCACAGGTTTTCCACTCTCGGATAGCTGTACCAAAGCCAGGGACCCCAATTTCTGTGAAGCCCAACTCCAGTTTCCTTAGCTGAGTAAGAAACCATCTTACCCAGAAGGTTTCTGAATTGGGGAGGGCTGAGCTCCACACTCTTTTGGGGACTACTGTAACTTGTCAGCAACTGGGTGAGACTACATGCTGAGTCTGGGAACAAGAATATGAGACACCAAACAGCCTCAGGCCACTGGGCCAAGACTGGGCCCTACCACGCCTTCAGTTCCTTTTCTAGTCATAGACTGGGAAGCTTGTGCCCTCCTTGGCGACTTCCTCATGCCTTCGGCAACCCATGGGGAAGAGCCAGTTGTACATGGCCTGTTATCTTATTGGTCTTCCATTGGGCAGCTCAGCTAGAGACTTCCAACCACGCTGCTGGCTCCCTCTGAATAAATGAAGGCTTCGGCAGTTAAGACTCCCCTGCTGCTCTTCTTGCCAGTCCTGTTTTTCATTCTGCCTTAGTTTGTAACATGTTCTAATGTCCTTCTGGTTTTCTTTTCTTTTTGTCTTTCTTCCCTTGGCAGTCAAAGAGAAACTAACTGCGGATCCTGACAGTGAAATAGCAACAACCAGTTTAAGAGTTTCTCTTTTATGTCCAGTAAGTGCAACTTCCCTAAAATGGCTTCCTTGTAATGTGAGTTATTATAGCAATGCCAAGTTGTGGTGGTCACAAGTGGGTTAATTTGGCTGGCTACAGAGCTGTGCAGCAAGAGCAGTCAAAATAGCTGCCACTCTGCTGTTTGCTGGCTTACTGATTAGGGACACGTTAAAGGGACCAAGACAGCAGTTTAGAGGAGGCAGGTAGGCTATGGGGTTTGGTCCCAATCCTGCAAATCCCCACGGTGTTACAGGCATCTCCCACTTTTTGATGTATTCCGGCAAGAAGACTTCGCTGGGGAGATGAGACTTATCTGTCTGTTGGGGAGCTGAAATGACTATATTCATGCAGACTGCCTTCCGCTGTCCCATGCACTTTCTTTCTTTCTCTAGGTAAATGTTTTAGAAATGACACTCTCTTAAGCAGAGGGTTTTGTTCTTCCTGTAAAACAGTATTCTTCTGCATTTCAGGCATAAAAATGTTTTCGCTCACAGTTGGTTGTTTTTCTTTTTCAAAAAAGCTTGGTAAAATGCGGCTGGCGATACCCTGTCGGTCCTTGACCTGTTCACACCTGCAGTGTTTTGATGCCACTTTGTATATTCAAATGAATGAGAAGAAACCCACCTGGGTTTGCCCTGTCTGTGACAAGAAAGCACCCTACGAACACTTAATAATCGATGGGTGAGTAACTTTTGGAAGCCAAATAAAAACTTTATTTGATGAGGCAAGTACTGATTTGAAGAGATGTTTGTCCTTTGTTGTAAAGGGGAAACCACTGAGGTTGTACCTGGTTGTGCCACCTTTCCATGGTAGGTTTCAGATGCCAGACATTCCTTATTATGTGCAAGTTCCTTTGCATTCCTGGATGATTTCTAAGGAGGCTTTTCCCCCATAGGTTGTTTATGGAAATCTTGAAGTATTGCACAGATTGTGATGAAATTCAGTTTAAGGAAGATGGGTCCTGGGCTCCTATGAGATCAAAAAAAGAGGCACAAGAGGTGACTGCATCTTTTAATGGAGTAGAAGGTGAGTTTCAAATTGATATGCTGAACTGTTGTTCCTGCCTTCTCACTTCCCTGTTGTGGCTGATGGTTTTCCTGCTTGGTAAGTGCATGATTCATAATTGTGCAACTTGTAACACTTTCTTCCATCTTAATGTATGCTGGATATGTGATTTGGGGCTTCAACATTTGACTGGTATCTTTCTAGGCTGTTTAAGTTCTTCTGTGGATCATCAGGTATCTTCTCATCAGTCAAACAAAAATAAGAAAGTTGAGGTGATTGACTTAACCATTGACAGTTCATCAGATGAAGAGGAGGAGGAGCCGTCTGTCAAGAGGACCTGTCAGTCCCTGTCTCCTGCATCACCCATTAACAATAAGAGGTGAGGAAATAAGATGTGCTGCGAGCCCCATTTGTAAACCGCCCAGAGAGCTTCGGCTGTGGGGCGGTGTATAAATGTAATAAAATAAATTAAAAACAAATAAATAAATAATAAATTTGTGATGTGCATATATCCATACGGAGCTCACAGTTTCATTTTAGGAAATGTTTAGGTCACAAAACGCTTTTGGTTTAAAAGCATGGCATTTGGATGGCAAGTTAATATCGAGGCCCTGCTGCTGCTGCTGCTTTTTCATAATTAAAGGAAGAAGTTGCTGTTACGACAAAAGTAGGGAGTTTCCTTGAGTAAGTGTAGCTGATGGACCCACAAGTATTAGGAGCTATTGTGAAAACTAGAAGAAATTGGCCCAAGGTGATTAGCTCACCAAAGTACAGTAGGGTGTTGGTGTGTGTGATGTAATTGTGTGCATGTTTTGCAAATCTTGTGTGCTTAATCATAGAATCATGGAATAGCAGAGTTGGAAGGGGCCTACAAGGCCATCGAGTCCAACCCCCTGCTCAATGCAGGAATCCACCCTAAAGCATCCCTAAAGCATAAATGAAATACATTACTTCAGAAATCAGCTTTAAGGATGTAATAATTATTTCGAAAATCTTTTCTGGATAGACTGCATGTGGGAGTGTTGTGAGTTATTGATATATATGTTTTTGTCTAACAGGCAGCCTGAACTAGTCACACGCACCCCTGCTCAATTTATTACTCCCATGTACTGTGGTGAGAATGGAGACAGTAGACTGAGTGTGTGAAAACAAGGGAGATTTGAACCCACAGCTTTCAGGAGTAGACTCAAATATCCTAATTAGTTGACCATTCCATGTCTTAACTACACAGAAAGGCTTGCAATTGGCCATTTACCTGATAAATTCTGGTGATTAAAAATTGTCTCTAGGTTACCTAAACCCTCACCATCCCCTGTTCTGGAAACAGAGCCACAATGGTGCTCTCCCATTCTCCCTTCTAACCTTAAACAGACAGTTTTAAGTTTTGACACAGGGCTGTACCACAGAAATTATACATGGGAGTTGCACTCTCCTTTTACAGTCTAATCCGAGGCCGGAAGGGAGACGTGCTGGTAGCTTTTAAGTTACTAGCTTTGGGGCTCTAAAGAAGGAATTACCCGCTATCAATTCTGTTTATGGCTTCTATGTTTGGAGAAACTGCAGGAGGAGCTTGTAACCCTCCTCGAACTATCTGGGGGTTTCCAATCTCAGACTTCTTCTTCTTTTTCTTAGCCTTTTAAATCTGCCGCACCAAGTCTCTCCTGTTTCAAGAACCCCAAGCCTTCCAGCTGTGGACACAAACTACATCAACACGTCACTTATACAAGAGTACAGACACCCGTTTCACATGACACCCATGCCTTATGACCTGCAAGGTAGGTTCCCTCTGAGTGACTCAGTTCAGACAACACGGTTCTCTACGCAGTGGGAAAACTCCACTCAACGGTTAAGTTTTTAGGAGGTACTCACCACACAGCATGTTATAGCTCCACTGTTGTGTGGCTGGGCTCCCGTGGGGTTGAGTAAAAGGCAACGCAATGTTTGATTGACAGTTCCTCCGCCCTCTCTCCTCCCCAAATTTTTTATTTACCTACAATCTGTCTAATCTAAAATGATTTCTAGGCTACCTTTAAGGGTGGCATCTTTATGTGGTAACTCCCCCAGCTGATGGTCTGCTATATGCTGAGAAATCTCCAAACTCTGGTTTGGTCAAGCCGTGAATGCAACAATTCTCTGCGATTAAAGTTGTTTGCTTGTGGGTGTTTCTTTTGAGAAAATGAAGAACTTTTCATTTTGCTTTCCACAGGTTTGGACTTCTTTTCTTTCTTACCAGGAGACAATCAGGTAAGTGTTAGTGGGAAGGGGGTAAGTAATGCAAGAGTACTTTGAAACAGTGTGAATATATTATTATTATTTATTTATTTATATAGCACCAACAATGTACTTGGTGCTGTACAAAATATACAAATAAAACAGCGATACCCTGCCTAGGGGCTTACAACCTAAAATCACATTAAAACATATGAAGGGGGAAAGGGGTTCACAAAACAGAAATAAGAGAATAATCATAGTAATAAGAACAGTAAATCAAGCTAAAATACCAAAAGCTATTGAAAACAAATGAGTTTTCAAGCACGTTTTAAAATCTACGATGGAACTCTTGGTACGTAGTTGCTCTGGAAGAGCATTCCAAGCAAACGGGGCAGCCAGAGAGAACGGGCGAAGCCGGGCATATAGTGGGGAAATCCAGGTTTTCAAAAATTCAATATATTTTTTTAACATTTGGATTTTAAAAAAATCATAAATAAAATTCTAAATTCTTCTGCACTTAAAAATAACATAGGTACACTTAAGTCTCATCATACTAAACCTGGTTAAAATAAACTGTTCTAGTTTCCACAATAACTATCCAGCCTTGCTTCAGCCTGCCTTCAACCTATTTCATTTTTGTTTCCTGCTTAGTTTTTGTGAGGTCAAGGGTGGGCAGAGTGAAGCAGAAAGCAGCAACACCAGAAAAGAAAGACAAATTTTTTCTGTGTTCAACTGCATCCCCGCACTATCCACATTTAGTCAGAAAAAAGTCCTACAATTTCCAGCAAGCTCCAGCCAGCATGTTGGAAATGGTAAGACAGGAAGAATGCTCCAAGCTGTAGGACTTTTTTCCTGCCTAAACATGCATCCGTAGGCTGCAGGCCTGTTATTACTTGCCTAAACACAGTGGAGCTTTTTAATGAGTAGACATTTATAGGATTACACTGTTAACCTTAAACTGTCATGGGTTCTGCTCATAAGATCCTATATGGATATATTTTAAAGAAATTTCCTTCACAGGTTAAAAAGGAAAACATGCGAAATATATGCAGTGAGTCAAAGAGATGCTTGTATGAATGAGACAATGTAACCAATCTCTTTGGTTGTAAATTAGCATGTTTAGTAATCAGATCTGCCCCATTCAAGAAATATATGGAAATGTTTCAACGGGGAAACTTAATTAAAAACAGCTTTTTGCTTGCTGTTTAAATCAAATTGAGTTTTGAACTGAATTGTTTTTCATGGCTAGTAGTCGTGAAGGCGATTGATTACTTCCTCCGGTATTTATTTATTTATTTTATTTTATTTTATTACATTTATATACCGCCTCACAGCTGAAGCTCTCTGGGCGGTTTACAACAATTAAAAATAGTAAACATTAAAAGTATACAAAAATTTAAAAAACATAAAAACAGTATAAAACAACAGTATCCATTTAAAAACAACAATTCTGGAGTCCATTAAAAACAAACTTAACTTTGTTGAATGCTATTAAATGCCTGGGAGAAGAGAAAAGTCTTGACCTGGCGCCGAAAAGATAACCATGTTGGCGCCAGGCGAGCCTCATCAGGAAGATCATTCCACAGTCGGGGGGCCACCACTGAGAAGGCCCTCTCCCTTGTTGCCATCCTCTGAGGTAGTATGTCTCTGAGATTGGATAGGAGGGCACTCATGCCCTGCTTGTAGACTTGCCATGGGCCTGTGGCTGGCCACTGTGGAAACCGAAAACTTGACTAGATAGGCCTGGGGTTGTATCCCGCAGGGCCTTTATGAAAATGTCAGATTTGGCGGTCGATCCCCTGATTGGCATGCAGAAGGTCCCGGGTTCGATCCTTGGCACCTCCAGGTAGGGCTAGAAAAATGCTTGCCTGGAACCCTGGAAAGCCGCTGCTGCCAGCCAGTGTTCGCAACGCTAGATGGCCGAAGGGTCTGACTCCGTATAAGGCAGCTTTCGATGTTCCTAATAAATATGATTATAAAATATTCTCTATATATCAGAATAACACCTGTGCTAGAATATATTACTCAAACTTTAATATCCCATCAGTGAGGCGATCTAGAATTGAGCACAGCAAATGTTGCATTGCAAAAAGTTGTCTAAAATGTTTTTTCCAGAGGAAATGCTGAAGGACTAGGTTTGTTCCTTGCCAGTGAAGGCCAGGAAGCAGGGCTTCCCCACTCTGCCCAGGTTCCATCTCCTCCCCACTACATCCCCCCCTTTCAGATTCAACAATTCTCTCAATGAGACCTTGAATCTCAACCCTCTTTTCCCAGTCTATGACCACAGAAAACTGATACTCTCGTGTACCCAGGTCTGGGTTTGGGTAGCGCACCACACAAATACATCGCTTTATCTTTCCTGGTGGTGCAGATGCTTCAAAGTGGCCCGGCTGCAAACCTAGTAAATCACTTCCTCTGTACACCTGGGTCTTCCCCCTGTGCTACTTCCGAAGTTTTTTTCGGCTGGAGTTCTGCTGAACCCGATGGGAGGGGAACTCCCACAAGATGTGGTGACGGCCATCAATTTGGATAGTTTTCAAAGGGGGGTTGGATAAATTCCTGGAGGAGAGAAGGCTATCCATGGCTACTAGCCCTGATGGTTATGTGCTGCCTCCAGTATCTGAGGCAGTAAGCCTGTGTGCACCAGTTGCTGAGGAACATGGGAGGGAGGGTGCTATTGCACCATGTCCTGCTTTGTTGGCCCCTGTGTGTATTTGCTGGACTAGATGGACCCTCGGTCTGATCCAGCACCAGGGCGCTTCCTATGTTCTTATGAACTGAACTGCCCATAAGCACACTTCATTCCCTCCTGGATTGGGCCTCGTAGCAACGCCACGCCTTGGTGCCACTCGTAAACACCTGTTTGCCAGCGCCTTGCAGTTACCTAGGGAGGTTGTGGGCTCTCCCACACTAGAGGCCTTCAAGAGGCAGCTGGACAACCATCTGTCAGGGATGCTTTAAGGTGGAGTCCTGCATTGAGCAGGGGGTTGGACTCGATGGCCTTGTAGGCCCCTTCCAACTCTGCTATTCTATGATTCTATGCTTTGTTCCCTTCCTCCAGCATTATAGCACTTCCCTTCTGGCCGCTGCGGCCGCTGCAGTGTCTGCTTCAGATGACCAGGAACTCTTGCACTCCCGTTTCTTCCCCTACACTTCATCCCAGATGTTCCTGGACCAGCTAAACGCGGGAGGGAGCACCCCCCTCCCGGTCACAAATGGCAGCAACAGCGGCAGCAACAGCAGCCTTGTGTCCTCCAACAGCCTGCGAGAGACTCACAGCCACCCCGTTGCTAACAGAAGTACAGACCCAGCGTCTCTCTTTGGCGGGATCCCGGACATTATTTCCTTGGACTGAATTCTGTTGAGATGTCGCTGGACTTGCTGGAGGAGAGATTTGGTTTTTGTTCTATCTTATTTTGTTTAGAATTGCAGGCGAGCTTTTCCTTTTTGTAGGGAAAAATATTAAGACATGTACAGAGAACAAAACTATATTTTCAGTTGTACTTTTGTATATAAATAGAAGATGGTTTGACTGGTAAAATGGGGTGGGGGGAATAAAAAACTCCCAACCTAGTTTTTTGGAAATGGAAGATTTTACACCTCCCTTTTTGTCTTTAGTGTCTGTTTTTTTTTTTAAAAGCTTTGACTCTTAACTGCATAACTTCGTTTGCTCACAGTGATACTAATGGAAAAGAGACTAAATGTTTGAAGTTTGGGAAGTCATGGGAGGACTTCTGGTTCAGGAGAAGACAGCACCCGAAATAATGGAAGGGAACTGTTTCTCCCTTAGGCACAAGTCCCCACTGGGAATATTTTCCTGCACAAGCCTCATGGAAAAGAATGTGTCTTGTGCCCGTGGGTTGGGCCTTCACCCTTTCCTGCTCTTCCTTGTTTAAGCTGAAAACCTATTAATTGATTTGCATAAATTCAACTGCACTCTCAGCTGGACGTGGCTTTTTGGAATGTTATTTCTGGTTCTACAAGTCCTTTCAGAACCTTACAAGTTTCTTCATTGGACCCAATGCCCTTTTATTCGCTTGTATCAGATGAAATTGCACAGTCCTCTTGCATGTCAATGGCTTGCCATGGGAAGGTCTCTCTAACTCTTTTGCATGAGACACAATGGGTTCTTAGAATCTAGCTGCCAGTAAAGACCCTTCTCTTATTGAGGTGGTTCAACACTGGCCCAATACTTAAACCATGTTTTTAAGTACTATTTGTTTTCTAGGATATTTGAAAATTGCTTACTTAGTCAAATTGCTACTTCTTACTGTGCTAATCAGTACAAGCCGATCAAAACTTAGGAAATGTGATTTGAAATCAGTATATTTTGCAGCTGACAATGAAAAAAAGCGTATCGTGTTCTTTTCTGCACGTGTATTTGAACCGTATGATCTAATCCTGTGCACTTCTGCTTGGGAGTAAGCTTCACTGAATTCAATGGGACCGATTTTTGAGTAAACATGCCATAGGACTAAGCTACGTATGTTGGCCAGCTCTAGGCAGCTCTTTTAAATGATGGTTTTTAGAAGTCCTTCCTTTCCTTGCTTCAGCTGTAGGGGAAATACTTTAGATGAGCCAATATTCCCCTCCATACCACACTATTACTGGCTTCAAAGGTTATTGAATAACTTTGCCTGCAGCCTGCACCCCCACCCCCAAACCAAGCTTCTGAAGTTGTATTTGATCCCCGTTTGTAATTTGCGGGTTTTTCCCTGCCTTGAAATATGCACACCTAGTTAGAAAGGCCCTTCTGTAAAACTGGCTGGTTATTTAAACTGTTCCTTTCATACCAAATAATAAAGCATCTTAAATAGAAAGGAGAATCGGTTAAAAATTAATAGGGGCAGAAATGGGAGAGCCAGACAGAGAATTCGATGTATCCAAAAACCCTCATTGGGCTGCGTATTTGCTCTCTGGTGTGAAAATGTTTTATAGCTAATTCTTCAAATCTAGATTTGCAAAAGGATCAGAATGGATTGGACAGAGGGAGACCAAACCAAACAGGCTTTTGTTTGAACCATGTCTGCAGAAGTTAGTACCTTTTTCCAAAGCTTTGTTTTCGAATGTGTCATTCAGTGAAAGTTCACACTGATAACAAACCACCACCATTTAATCATAAATTATATATTTTTTCAACCAATTGAGAGACCACATAAATGTTCTAGTGGATTTTTATAAATTTGTCCCCCTTTGCCACTTAAAGGCTGACTTGAATTTTGAAAATGTTTGTTCATATGTATATGTGTGTGTATATATATATATATATAAAAATATATATGTATTTATAGGTGTGCGTGTGTGCGTGCGTGTCTGTTCCATGCATGTGTATTCCATTAATGCCTGGCTGATAGTTTATAAATTATTGTCAGTAAAATTTAAATAAAAGGACAGAAAACAGGAATCCTTTCAAAGTTCAATCTAGCTTGGAGGCATCAAAGCTGATTACTGTTATTATTTTTAAAAAGGAGAATGAAACTGATCCAAAAGATTTATATAATTAAATGTGGCCTCACTGGATTCTAAATGCAAGGACTGTTCCAAACACTGAAAAGCAAATTGAGTCTAACCTTTCAGAAGTCGGTAATACGGCTGTTGGAGTGAAAATTAGTAGTATTCTGATGAAAACTGGTGGCCTTGCAAACCTGCTGTTTTTTGCTCAGTTTAAGCTAAACGCTTTTATTAGAAATTTATACTCCTGTCTGGGTAATTTCTTGACACACTAAATATACTAAAATGCAGGTCTTGTAGTTTCTGTACTGGCAGAATGTGGCAAACGGAGTATATAAAGACAATGGACTGAAATTGAGTATTTAAGACCCATTTCTGGGGAGTGGATGGAAACGTGTGTCCCTGTGCATTGGGCTGCAGCAGTTGAGTGAGATGCTTTCCCTTAAGCTGCTCTTGCAACTGGGGGGAAATAGTTCAAATAGATTGTGTTCTGCATATTTATCAAGATTATTCCACACCCGATTAAGAAATCTTTCCAACAATTTACCAGGAAGATCTACACTGGTTTGAATGCTGTTTGGCAGAAAATTGCTGGAAATAATTATCTGACTTGGAATAAACGAGGACTTCACAAAAGCGCAATTAGGTTCAGTTGGGGCGGGGGCGATATTCTGCCTATCCTCTTTCTTAGTCTGTGGATGCTTGAGAAATATCTTTATCTACCCCTCTGTCTGAAGAACTGTGTGTGTGTGTGTGTCTGGCTCAGTTTTAAAATAATCCATTGCATAATGGAATTAAAGTTAGCCCCCAGCTGTTTCTCCAGTTTTCTTTGACACTTCTCACCAATTCTGGATGGGATTGGCTGCATCAAAAATGAAAGTTTAATTTTGAGGTTTCTGAAAGTGTAAGATAGCTATTGTTCATGTGCCTTTTCTTTCTCCCATTAAGTCCTTCATAATAAACCAGAACAAGGAACCTTCTTCATTCAAGGTAAATAGAACTTCCCTGTCCTCCCTTACCTTGTGCTTTTGGAGAGCTGAGGTATGTAACTCCAGGGGCTTCTTGTGAAAAGGTATTTCCTGACCAGGGTATGTATGCCACCCCCACCCCTATCCCATCAGTAGTTAAATTTACTTGGCAACTTTGGCTTCACCCAGACATCACAGTTTCTTTAAAAGCAAACTAGTGTTTGAGAATTGCAGAGTTTCTTATAACATGGAGTTATCCTGTTTTGGCTACTTGGACACCTTGTTAAATTTGGCTAAGTAAGACATTATGTATATCATAATTTGTTGGCTCATGTTTTTGCTCTTGATTTTTTTCAACAGAGAAGGACGGATGGGTGTGTGTGTGTGTGTGTACATGTACTGCTTGCATGTGTGTGTCTTTTGTACAGCTAGTGTGTGTCAGTGTATACACACAGATGAAAGATACCTATACAATAGCAAGGGTTTTAAATCACTTCTGTGGGCATTATTAGATGCATAGTTTGTGTTTTTTAAAAAATTAAATGCGAAACCAAAATTAAACCTTAGTAAAACTTAATTGATTGCTGGTTACAAAGTGTTGCAGTATTTTCACAACAGCATTCCCAAATTTCTTATTCATCCTGTCAAAATATAGAGACTGTAACTCTGTGTTACAGAGGGTAACACAGGGTGATATTGCTGATAAATCTTCCATTGAACTAGCTAGCCATTATCTCTTAATGTGGTTAACCTCTTTCACTACATTAAGCATTTCAGGGTTTTTCATAATACATTTTTAAAAGATTATTTCTTATCGTTTTTATTTTCCTTCCAATGGGAGCTTAGATTTCTATTGAGAGAGAACTGCCAGAGGCCCCGGCATGTGCTGCTGTTAATTGCTCTAATTAACAAAAGGGAAAACATGTATATAAACATAGAGCTTAAAAAAAAACCCTATTAATTCCATAAACTCAAACCTGTGATTCATTGCCTTAAAACTTTCTCTTAGTTTTCCATACAGCATGCCAAACAAGTTTTTAAAAGTGGCTTTTAAAAAAAATGTATAGTAGACCAATGTCAGTTTGTATAAAAGTAACAAGTGAAAATATTTATTACATGCATTGGGAAAAATGGTTTACCCTATTGAATGTTACCTGTTTATGTAAAGCATCTTTAGATGTAATAAAAAGCATTATTATGTTGTCTCTTCTGGATTAAGTATTGCTGAATATGTGCTATGTAAGAAAAGCACTGTGCCTAGGATTCTCCATTTCTGCTAGTGGTGACTGGATGCCCAACTTGTGGGGTTAGTTTTTTTTGTCTTGGGCAGGATCTACACTACTGCTTTATAACGTGTTGACAACTGTTGGGGCTCAGAACACATTCCATATACCGCTTTCAAACCATTATATCCTGCTTGGTGTAAATCTGTCCCAGGTAAGTCACCAGCCGTACATAGGATCTACACTAGGATCTACACTACTGCTTTATAACGTGTTGACAACTGTTGGGGCTCAGAACACATTCCATATACCGCTTTCAAACCGTTATATCCTGCTTGGTGTAGATCTGTTCCAGGTAAGTCACCAGCCGTACATAGTGACACACGTACATGAGTGTGTGTGTGTGTAAGGGTGGAGAGATTGCTGAGCAGCTGTTGTGCCCGCCTGTTTGTAAAGCCTATGTCTAAATCCATGGTTTTGAATAGCTGCCTCAGACACTATGAAAAAGTGTGTATATATAACACTAGTTGAGTTAACACAACACTGCTGTATAGAACATAAATACCGATGTGCTAACTGACACTAGCCCACATAGGACTGAAGAAATATTTCAAACTTCTAAGCACCCTTTTCTTGAAAACATTAAAATCAAAGTGAAATATGTGGCTCATTTTACACACACAGTTGCATTGGTTTGAGTCAACATTTCTGCCAGTTGGAATAGTGCAGTTTAATTGCTTAACACATTTCACCTTATCCTTTGTGAAGAATATTGGCTGTACATTTTTAAATAACTCAGGTTTCATAAGGCAAAACATTTATTTTATTTTTTTAAGACAAGTAAGCAGTAGAGATCCTACGTCAAAAGCACGTACAGTAACACGGCAAGCCACCATCACTGCCACCAGCCTGGCTCTTATCTTCAGTAATCAGCAACAGGAAGTGTGATTGACTGGACTAAGTCTTCATACTTTACTATTCCATTGTGTCCCACTTCAGCGTCCTTCAAAAGGTTGTCCACTGTAAACAATTGCACAATAACTGTCTTTGTTTTAGATTTTTAACATGTATGTCGGGCGGGGTGGCAGGAAGAGTAACAATGTTACTGCAACTGAAACGAATATTGCCCCTTAATGGAATAGGTGGGCCCTATAGCATGGGCCAAAGGTACTTGATGCACCATCTTTTTCTTGAAGCTAAGCAGATCTAGGTCTTTGGGAACTGGTGTTTAGCTCAAGATGGAGCACATCCTGGGCATTCAAAAGGCCCACAGTTCAAACTCTAGCTACTCTCGGTAGGGCTGGGAACCATCCCTGTCTGAAATGATGGAAAAGGCTTGCAAGTGACTTTTGAGTTAGTGGGCCAACTAGAGCAACGTTGTAAAATAAACACATGATTGGCTGTTAAGCAGGAGGGAGACGTTTGGCTAAAGAAGACCCTGTTTGTGTGTTCCCGGCCATGAAGTCTGTGTTCTTCCTCCTCCCCAATCCCACTGGAACCCAGAACTGATTCTGCCTGTTCCAGACATCTTCTGCATGCCTCTGGTGTACCACAGACCGCTAGTGGTGCTGCCCTTGCTCAAGAAAAGCTGCAGAGATCATGCTATCTTGTTTTTAAAACCAACAAGTTGCCATGAGCATTTCATAGCCTTCCTGGTGATTTTCAAGAAAAGGTACAGGAATCCTCTACCTCAAAAGCCACATTAACTGTCTAGAGATTAGGGCTGGCCAATAGGTTTGAGAGACTGCGTACCCACATTTCTCCCTCTATTGCCTCCGTTCAATATAACATTGTTTTTAAAACCATACAGCCTTCCTCAATCTGCCCAAGCTGAGAGTTGCAGTCCTAGCAGCTGGAGGGCAGCAGTACAGACACCTGCTTACCAGAGGCAATCTTAGGACAAGGGGGCACTCGACAAACTCCCGCCCCTTTTTCCCAATTGAAGAAAACGCTCATTTAAGGTTCCAGTGGAAGAGTCGCTGGCAAAAGATTCTTACCCTCTTCCCTGGACAACTTTTCTCCTAAGTTCATCAGCTTGGCCCTCAGTTCTGCCACTGTGATGAATCCAGTCTTCTGCTTGTCTGCCATTGACATGGCCAAGAGGATTTCATTTCTAGGATCTTCTTGCCGCATTTGCCTGTATATTATTGTCAGGAAAACTGAAAAATCCAGCTCAGCACTGACATCTGGAAACAAAGAGGAGGAAAGGGCGGGTGCCCGGCGTTGTGTCAGCAAGGTGCTGCTGTTCAATCTCATCCGCTTGGCTCCAGGAAGCCTGTGAGCAAGACATGGAGCAACTGCCCTCCTCTGGTGCTTTGCCCCCAGGAGGCAGCATTCAAGGCTACAAAGCCTCTGAGCATGAATTGACCTGTATTATCCAAAAGCTGTTGATAGACCTCACCGCCATATTCCTGCATTGAGCAGTGGATTGGACTCGATAGCCTTATAGGCCCCTTCCAGCTCTATGATTCTTTGATTCTAGAGCAGTACGACAATGGAACCAGTGACTTAGGGAGGTCATGGGCAATCCCACACTTGGGACATTCAAGAGGCTGCTGGACAGCCATCTGTCAGGTATGCTTTAAGGTGGATTCCTGCCTTGAGCAGGGGTTTTGACTCGATGGCCTTACAGGCTCCTTTCAACTTTACTATTCTATGAAAGAGTTCTTCACACAGCACATAGTTAAAACTATGGAATTCGCTAGCTGTTGCCATGACCACCAATTGGATGGCTTTAAAAGGGGGCAAGTCATAGACCTGATGGATACATGCCTCCTCCAGGATCAGAGGCAGTAAGCCTATATGCATCAGTTGCTGGGGAACATAGGTGGGAAGGTGCTGTTGCACTGTGTCCTGCATGTGGTTTTCCTGTTGATAGCTGGTTGGCCACTGTGTGAACACAATGCAGGACTGGATGGACCCTTGGTCTGATCCAGCAGGGCTCTTCTTGTGTTCAATTGGGTTTCATGTGCAAACTTTGACTACTCTAGAAACTTTGTGAATAATGTAGATTTGTAACTTATTGGAAGACCCTGCTCCTTACTTTCTTTCATTTTGAAAAAATGTCTGTTCCTATCTTTTGCTTCCTGTTCCTTAACTTGTTAAACATCTACAAGAGGACCCACGTTATGCCATGATGGTATGTTTACTCAAGGACCAGTGGGAAGGGCCTTAGTTTGCCAAAAGGTTTTTTGAAAGACCATACCTATGTATAGACCCTAGAACTTCATCTGTTCTCATCAATTCCATCTTAGCACTTCAGGTTCTGTGTAGCCCCAAATCTGTGTGTGTATCTGTTAATCCTCTGGGAAGAGCAATGCAAAGCATTTATTCTGCTTCTCTTCAACTTTCTCTCTGCAGTCTAAGAGTTTCTTGTTTTTGATGAATTTAAAAGGAATTTGTATTATTTCATTTACTCATTCTCCACCTTCCCCCCACCCACCCACTTTCTTTCTCAATTGCTTGCATTTCTCTTGGAAGCAACTGTTCTTTGGGACAGCTTCCACTGGTTAACTATGCTGGCTATTTGAATCTTTCCAATTTTGTAATATACCTTCTAACCAGGTCCTTGAGAGATTTGAGATTTCGTCAAGAACGAAAAACTTACTAGCAGCTCCTTTTTCAAAAAAATCAAATCAAATCAAAATTTAAAGACGAGCACAAAGGCCCTTGTACCGATTTGTCTAAAATTTGGCAGGTTTCAGCCCCTTGCAAGGGCCTACTATGCCTGCAAATGCCATGGAATGCTACCAAGCAGAAAAAAGCTAATAGACATTTATTGATAATTTCCAGTTTATGATCAATGGGAGATTCAGATTCAGTCCCTGAGTTGAACTGGGGTGGGTGGGTTTCCAAACTGACGTGCACCCCTCCTACATTTATATTCCACCTTTCTTCCAATGAGATGAAAACAGCACACATGGTTGCTCCCCCTCCATATTATCCAAACAACCAATCTATAAAGCAGGTGAGAGAGGTTGACATCGAGTGAGCCAAGATCACCCAGTGAGCTTACTGGGAGTTTGAACCTGGGTCTGCCCCAACCCCCATCCAACCTTCTAAACACCACATATCACACTGGCTCTTCAACCCCTTGAAGCAAGCACATCACCATGTATTTTGGGGTGGGATCAGAGTCTCATCTGCACAGGGGCACTTTGTTAAAAGGAATTATGAAGCCAAAGACCACATCTACCTTATACTTACCCACTTTGTGTAGCTGAAGATGTCTGGTCACCTCTCCTGGGGTGGGGCTGGTCCCCAGGCAGCGCATAACCGTGATCAGGTCGCTGGCCTTTATCTTGCCTTTTTGTTTCTTATCGTAGAGGGAAAAACATTCCTTGAACTCTAGTCAGGAAGGAGGAAGAAGCCCCAATTTCATTAGTGCATCTAATTAAGTAACGTAACTTTAGGAGGACATAACTGGCCCAAGCAGCTGATCATTGATATAACCGCTGCACAGCAACACTTTCAAAACAGTTGGCAACAGCAAGAAAATTGCTTTATAATGCTAACATGACATTAAAATTAAAGGCAAGATTCTGAACAGCAATTAGCAGGTTAAAAACAAAACAGCTGCTTCTGAAACCAGGTGAACTGTTTATATGGGGAAATAACGTTTATGTCTGAGGATGGGCTGAAGTTCTCTGTGGCTGAAGTTGTACAAAATATTTTACATCTGAGTTATTTACTTCGATGCATCGAAGTGGCAGACAATCTGAAAGAATGGCAAAAACGTTAAACACTGAAGCAATCCAAGAAGAAGTGTCTCCCCTACACCCCCCTTCACCCACCCACACCCAGGAAGAGCAGGTGAGAAACAACAAGAAATAAATGCAGTTAGTTGCAAGTTTGCTTTTAACATATAAGATACATACCATTGATTTGATCCTGGGACAGAAATTTTGCCTGCAACACCCAAAAGGATGGAGAAGGGATGTTAAATTAAGCTATAATCTGCAGAGAGAGACACTGCACCCCCCTCATCCCCCCCTCCAGTACACATGGGACCCTGGAGACTTTCCCTTCATTCACCATTGCTGTTTTTATGCTCTCCTCCTCCTCCTCGGTGCGGCCCAAGGTCCTCCTGGGTGGCCCACTCTGTGCGACGTCTTCCGGCTCTGGCTTTCTGTTTGATCAAGGTCTAAAGTCCATCAGTCCCAAAGAGTGGTGAGTGGCCGCAAATGTAATAAATACTCTTTGTTGCCATGGACACAGGGCAGGATCCATGTTGTGTGTTAGATTTCAGCACAAGCAGCAGCTGGTAGCCAGGCACCAAGTCGTGGGCCGTGGAAATTTCGCGTTAGCAGAAATGGTGTTGTCTTTCCACTTGGTGATTCTCCCCCCACCCCCCCAGCAAGTAGTGTAACAGCGTAGAAACCCCAAGACACAAAAAGCAGCAACTGCCGTCCTGGAATCCCCCAAATGCTCGGAGTCCCCAACGCTTGGTCATCCCCAATAGATTGCAAGGCACCCCATGCTGCGTTTAAATACTGGCAAGTGGCAGCCCTTCGCTAATGTGTAATGCGGTTGTTTCAAGGACGACATGCAAGGGTCACTCACCCCACGACAAGCTCACGTTTATGCACCTACTAGTGGCAGGGTGGGCAGGACATGGCTGACATGTGAAGGGTTCGCTATTCTCACCCGTGGCCCTGGAAGCATTGCTAGAATTCAAGCGTGTTTTCTCCAGCGTGAGTGGGGAGCTTTGCCGTGGGGTCAGGAAAGACATTCGTTGTTGGGGTGGGTGGGTGGGTAGAAGACCTGACCATTGTGGCACTCTGAGTGGATGGGAACTGGGGAGGGGCTACCCACTCAATCTTCCCCTTCAGGCACCAGGAATGGCTTCGGCTAGTCCTGCTTCTCTCAGCATACAAACTCGTTTCGACTGACAAGTGCAATCAACACACACACACACACACACACACACACACACGGATTTGGCAGTCAGTAAATAACATAGATTCAAGCAATATTGCAGCCCTACTAGCTGAAAAGGAAGTCACCTACCACAACTATCTAAAGTGATTTTTAGCAACTGCAGAAACCTTTAGAACGGCTGCCTCCGGCCCAAGCAAGCCTTAGAGACAAAGCAGTGTAGTGGTTAGACTGCAGGACGAGGACCCTAAAGAGCGAAGTTCAAATTCCTACACAGCCAAGAAGGCTCAGTGAGTGATCCTTGGCCGCGCTTAGCTTGATCTACTCCACAGGGTTGTTGTAAGGATAAAGCAGGTACCTTGTGTGCTACCTTGAGTTTCTTTCGAGGAAAAGTGGGATGAGTGTAATCATAAAAAATAATAATATGGAGACTAATCTTCATTCCCAAAGTTGTTTTTAAACAACAACAACACTCAGCCCAGAAAGACTTTAGCAAACTTTTATTTTATGTACTAACGAACATGTCACAATGTCACATACACATGGTTTGGAACACACTTGGGGCATGTACACAATGTAAAGTCATGGAAGGTAAGAAATTAGAAGTTCTGATCCAGAAATTCCAGGATACCCCTCCCAAAACAAAAAAGAAGGGAAAAAAAAGGTTCTACTCAACAATTTCTTCAGTTTAACAAATGACCCTGCACATCCCTTAGAATTAAAGTTTTCTACCTGAGTATTCAAAGGAAGAGAGGGGAAAAGCACAGAACGAAAGAACCCCAGGATGAAGACCGCATGCTGCAAACAGGAAGCTCCGTTCACTCACAGTCACTGGTCGCTGAGTGGGGAGAAGCTGTAAGAAACTCCTGAATGGCAGTTGTTCAGATTCTGTTTCTGGATAAGCTTCTGAGCACAGTGCCGCCGCCTCTACTTCCCGTACGCGAATCTGCCAACTTCCTCTGAGAATTGTGGGCTGTACTTTGGGCTAACTCCTTTGTTTTTAAAGGGTTAGGTTAAGGCAGAGACCATCGGTGTACCTGCTACAGCCTCAGATCAGGTAAATAAACCCAAAGCTTAATAAAGTTCTGGGACTGTTGTCCCAAGATACGGGGCCCACGTAAACGTTCTTTAAACCTGCCCGGAGACAGGTTTAAAGAATGTGCTACGCAGTCTGGGGTCAATGGTCAGACCCATTGGATTGGGGGGAGTTGCCACTTCCCCCTTTCCTTCCTCCTGAATCATCTCTGGGGTACACATCTCACCCCCAACCCTAATCCTTCTGTGATACTTACTATAAATTGTTAAGGACAATTTCCCTCTTTTCACCTTATGTGCCCCCCACCCCAACTGACAGTTCAACATGCTCCAGAAGCTCAGAAATCCTTGTCAGTCTGGGGTGGGTGAGTTTGGCTCTTAAACACTTCTTTTTCTTTTAATTTACAAAGCCCTGCAGTTCTGAGTATCTAGCGGAATTCCCCCAAGTATGTAGAAACCACTATCTTTGCTCTGGCCGGGGGAAGGGGGGGCATTTTGCCAGTTCAGTTTGCTGTTAGAAGGGAAGGTGTTAGAGATGGCCTTCCTTTCCAACAAAGAATTGCTTATTACATTACCTTGTATTTTGTTCAAGATCTCAGGATGGCGATCTCAAAGCTTTGATAATGTCCAGCTTTTAAAAGATTAATGATCAGGTAAGAGGCAGATGATTAATTGATGAAAATTCATTAATCGGTTGACAGCCCTGATTTGGTCCTGCTGAAGTCAGCTTAATTGTTTTGGGGCTATAACTTTTAGAGCTTGCTGGTAGTAAATCAAGTCGGGTTGTGGGAGCTTCCAAAATAAGAAGTTGGTGCAGCCACCTTCAAAGTCGGGAGTCTCCCCTTATGTTTCTAAAGTCTGCAGAATTCAGGAATAAACAGCATTCTGTAAAAGCAGACTTTCCCAATTTGGTGGCTTCCAGATGCGTTGGACTATGCCTCCCATCCCCCCGGCCAGCACGATTGGAGTTGTAGTCCAACACATCTGGTCGGGGAAGTCTGCCTTAAAATCAAAGGAGACAGAGCAGCCCTATGCAATGCAGACTCAGGAGCCACAAGCTCGCCCTTCCCACTGGTGGTGCAGGGCCAATCCCAACCGTGGACGGCCCTTCCCAGCGTCAGGCCAAGGCTCCGTCTCGTGCAGCACTCTGGTCGCACAGTGGCCAACCAGCTGTTGACCAGGAACCCACAAGCAGGACATGGTGCAGCAGCACTCTCCCACCCATGTTCCCCAGCAACTGGTGCACACATTTCCAGTCTCAATGCCACTTGTTCATGCCAGAAAGCACACAGGGCCAGGAGGAAGAGGAGGAGGAGGAGGGAATTCATCTACTCGCAGTGATACCGCAGCAAGTTCTCCACGCTCGCTCCTCTCTCTTGCAAAAGGTTCAGAGCACATATAAAGCTATTAGGCTAAAAGAGAAACTCCCAGGGATGTTTTCTGCAGCAGCAGATCAGAAAGCCCTCAGCGGACTCGCTGAAAGCCGAACGCGGCAGGCGCCTCCCCAGGCTCCGCTAGACGGAGTTGTCCTGCGCCAGCACGCCCCCGTTGCTTTGCATAGTTTATTCTGCCAGCTACAAGGAGGAAAATGGGAAACAAGGAGATAGGCAGAGCCTTGGACCTCTGCTGGACACCAGAGGGCTGCTGAGATTGTAAGAGACATTGAAGAAACCTTGACAGGCTTACCTCTGCCGCCACGGGGGGCTTGAAGCATGAGGAACACTCAGGCGCTTGGAGCTCCAGCAGACTAGCTTTTTGCCTTCAGCGGTGGGCCTGTCAACGCCTGAATGTTTCTCCTACAACTCGAGCACTCCCTTTTTACAGACCGAGACTGTGATCCCAATGAAGACTTATTTGGGAGAAGGTACCAATGAACCCAGTGGGACGTCTTCCAAGTAAACCTGCATAGGGTCGGGCTGCTGTCCTCATGTTAAGGTAAACCATCGATTCCGGGAAGGAAACGCCGCCTCTTCCTCTCTACTGTGGGCACAATCCAGTGCGCAAACCCCGCCCCCCTCCATGGGGCTTTGCACAGGGGACATTGCCAGCAGGCGGAGCCCGAGGCCCCGCGTTCCCAAATTGCCCCCCCCCTCCACTACCTACCCTGCGAAAGGTCCCAATGTTAAATGCTCTCTCCCTTTGCAGAGTGCAGATTACTCATGTGTAGGGTGTAAAACGCCCACGGCTCTGGAATGTAGATGATGCCTGGGTATTTCTTCCTGAGGGTCTTGTCGTTCCAGAGCCAGCCGACCCACAGGGCAATCAGCACCAGCGTGATAATGAACGAGTAGAAGAGGAACTGTCCGTTGCTGTCCATGAGCAGCCCTTTGCGCTTCTGGTGCATCACCAAGGCCATCAGGGCAAAGAACGTGAAAATGAAGAGGATGAAGATCTGTCCTTCCGTGACGAGATACCTGCAAGGGAATCAGGGCGCCGCTCAGAGCCGCTCTCCACCTTCAGCAGGGGGCAGTAGAGGGTGCGTAACTTTGCAACCACGCAGCACAGGAGTGACTTCACGTACTTCACCCACCCCAAAAGCAGCTTGGCTCACTTACCAGTAATAGAGACTACTGGGCCCAATGAGGAGCAAAGCAGCCACAGGTATTCTCTGCTGTTCTTCTTTACGGGGTATGAAGCAGCCAGAAAAATAGATGCACAGGACAAGAAAGAAGGGGATGTACCTATGGAACAAAATTACAACAGGACTTAAACTCTTGGGTAGGGCAGGACGGATTGCTCCTCCACCCCCGAGTTTCTAACTGCGGTGTCACGGCAGTAAAGACCTCTGGTGAATTCTCTGCTCTGGCCCTCATGGTGTGACAACTGGGTGCAGTCACTGCGCAAAGGCAGCACAGGAGCAGAGGGTGGCCCCCTGCTGCACTTTGACCTTTTCCTCAGGGATTTTAATAGGTACAACTTCCCAGACATTTCCAAGCTTGCTAAAGCTTTGATTGGCAGCTCCATCAATTAAAGCTGCAAACTGGAGGCCAATTTGAATCTACAAAGGACATTCAAAATCCCAGGAGCTGCCGCATGTAAGGGAACCCTTTCTCAACTCTCATGCACCGTAATAAATAGGAAGAATGGAGAACGTTACAGATGGCCTCTCCTTCTAAGAAGGAACAGCAGACTGTGTTTATTAAACTGCAAATCACCATGTGCTTCTTGCAATAGCTAAAAAGATGTAGCTTTGCTAGTATGCAAGTGTATTCAGTTAGTTAATACTGATAGCCCTGCTTTTAAAGAAACGGACAACAAGGTCCTCAAGAACTTAAAGCGTTCCCAGGAATATCAAACTGTCTTGCAGCATTTTGCAAAACTGCACAGCCTCCTCCGCCTCCATGGCACTTTGGAAAGAGCACCTCCCACCCTCTGGCTTCTGAAATCTCCCACAAAGCCAGCCTAGAGTGAAAGTGGCACAGGAAGTAAGCCCACCCATGAACACCAGTTGCTGGGGAACATGGGCGGGAGGGTGCTGCTTTGGGGGTCCCTGGTCAACAGCTGGCGGGCCACTGTGTGAACAGAGTGCTGGACTAGGCGGACCCTCGGTCCAATCCAGCAGGGTTCTTCTGATGTTCTTATGACATTTCAGAAGTGGTGCTGATTCTGTTCAGCCCCTGCCCAGGACAGGTTTGCAGTGGTTTTCTGGACACACAGCGCACACACGCAACGCACAAGAAAGCAGGCGTTGGATCACGGCGCCAATCCCACTGCAGTTCCTTCCGATGGAAGATGGGTGGTAAGCAGCGCAAACGACCCTCCGAGGACGGAGTGAAGTCACAAGGCAGCCCCAGCGCTCCAAAATGAACACTCTGCATATGGCAGATCACCCACCCACCCAAACTCACCACCCCAAAGGAATCCTGGAACTCTTAAGATCAGGGTTTCAAGCCCACTGCTAAAAGGTAGCCCTCTTTCCCCATCGCAAATGAAACACACACACACACACACACACACACACACACAGAGTTGGCTTAGATGCTCTACCTGTTATCTACTGACAGCTGGCAGCTAACCCCAACCAAGTGAACCAGAGCACAATTGATTTGAAAGTTAAGCCTCTGAGCCTGACCTGAGAGATTCTGGGGAAATCCACATGGAATCGGAGAAGGAAAAACAGCTTAAGGGGAAAAGGACTCTGGCAAGCTGCCATCTTAAGGGTCTTGTGGAGGCGTAAGACACATTACGTGGGGGGGGGCACTTATTAATGTGAGTCATTTAAGAAGTAGAATGTATAACTAAGAAATAAGAAGAATGTTGTGTTATGTATGTATATGATTTATTATGTGCTGTTGTAAAATAAAAATATTTTTTGAAAAAAGAAGAAAAAAGAAGAAGAAAAAGACACATTCAGGTGCTTTCACTGCCCCTTCTGCGGCCCAGAGGAGCCGCCAACCTCACAAGACCGTGCCGACAGCCAAAGCCAGCCTCTCTCTCTAGGCCCAGCTCTTCCTGAGTCATGAAGACCAGAAAGCAGAAAAGCAGCTGAGCAAACTAAGCAAGTCAGCGGAATACTTCAAGAGGTCCTGGGCAAATATGTGGGCAGAAATGACAGCAGAGCCGGGGCCAGTCAGTTTTCAGTGGGGAGGGCGTTAGAGATGAGGAATGAGAACGTGCGACTATGACAGAGGAATGGCCATGGGATACAGAGTCAAAGTAGCCTGAAGAACAGCAACGTGGAAAGAACCAAAGGCAGAATAGCCCAACCAGAACTAACTCAGTGACCCCTGCAATAGAATTCCCCCCCCACACACACACACACTATAGGAGACAAATACTTTAAAAAAAAGTAGGCTCCAGGGGAAGAGCCTTCAGTGTGGTGGCCCCGCTCCTATGGAACGCCCTGCCTCTGGAGGTCAGGCAGGCACCAACTTTGTATTCCTTTCGGCGCCTCCTGAAAATGTCATTGTTCCAGGAAGCCTTTCCTTAATGACCAGCCACGGTTCACAGTTCACTTTTCATTTTGCTTTTAAAAATGTATTTTAAGGCGTTTTATTCTGTTTTTTTAAAAAATTATCTTGTACACTGCTCTGAAATTTTGAATGGAGGACACTATATAAATATTGTAAATAAATAAATACATAATACAAAAAAAAAGATGAATGCCTGTAGAAGGGGAGAGATCCCTCTCTTGGCACACGTGTCTTTCCAAATGGCCGCCTGTCTTCCTCACCTGCACTTTATTTTTATCTGTACATGCTAAAAGCATATCATGCGCAGCTGCCCTAAACCTGGTGGGTCAGGCCATGCTTCTGGTTAAAAACAAAATACACACCCAAACTTAAGCAGTGACAAGAAAAAGAGCCACAATGTACTTACCACATTGAATGGCCCAGATATTCATCATAGTAGTACAGCAATTCGAAGGAATCAATCTGGAAAGGAACGAAATGGGAAAGTGAGGGAAGGAAAAAGGCCACCTGGTGGGCAAGCAGGTGGGGTGGGGTCAAAGGTCGGTCTTTACCAGCGTCTCCGGCTTGAGGTTTTTAATGATGGGGTTCTCTCGGACGGACAGGTGCAGCTGGTAACCGCTGAAGATCAGCCGGTGATTGACGGAATCGCCCACCAAGTGGATGCTGGCTCCCATGACGAACGTGATGATGCAGATGTACACCATGGACCGGGGGAGGGTCTTGGGCGACCGCTCTATAAGCTGCAACAGAAAAGCTGTGCTTAAGAGACAGAGAGAGAAGCAGGCCTCCCCGGCCCCCGCCAGCCCCATTCCTTCAGTAGGCTGAGGCTGGGAAAGTTCCGCCCCGTCCCCACGCAAAACTGAACTGGAAGAAAGCAGCGATGACGTGTTCCCGGAATAAACAGCGGCAACGCATTTCAATGGCATAATCGGCCTTCCTCACACCAGGGTTGGCCAATTGCAAATCCTACCTGTTTGGGCGGGGCACAGACAATCCACAGTGATCAGAGCATCCTGCCCGGCTGAGACATTTTCAGACAGCCCTCCACCCCCCCCGGCTCCTCACCCCACTGTGCAAAACAGAGGGTGTCCTCTGGGGCATCTGCCCCTCTCACACCAGGAGAGGCACCCGCTGGCTCACCGGCTGCTGTTGGCCTGGTGGGGTCACTTACTGAAGAGGCAGCACCAGCCGTGACAAGAGCGGCGTGGGAGGCAGGGCTGCCGAGACGACAGAGGCGCTCAGGCCTCCCATGTTCAGCTCACCGGCCGCCACTTGCCCACCCTGTGCTTTACACGGTTGGCAACTGCAGGCCCCAGGGGCAAGTCTGGATGAGTGAAGGATGGCAGGTGGCCCTCTAGCCACCAGCCTTGAGCCAAAGACGCGGGGGGGGGGGGGAGTAGCAAAAGATGTGCTGATGGACCAAGCTCTTTAAGGGATGGGGATGGATGGACTGTTCTCCCTGCCGTTCCCCAAAGGGGCCCTCCGGGAACCCCCACTGCTAACCAGGCTTCACGCAGTCCTAGCTTCTGCATCACTGCTTCCCCCTGGGGTGGGGTGCAGGGATTTCCCCTTCTTTGCAATGGCTGGGATGATAGAGGAGGAGGAGGAGGGGCAAGGCAGGACACACACACGCACACACACGCACCTCATTTGTATCTACTGCCAGGAATTTAGCTGCTTAGCCTAAATCAATATGTTCTGAACGATTAGTTTTGTTTGTTTATTTTTCCGAAGGGAGAGGTCTAAGACCTCTCTCCCTTTTTTCAAACAGCAGCTTCCCCTGACCTGGATGTATGCTGCAACTAATTCAACCACTCTTTGCACGTCAGAGCAATTGATTTTTATTCATTAGCCAGGAAGATCGTTACAGGCCAGCCCTGCAGCTGCCTCCGCCCAGCCTGCGGCCTTTCAAAGCAACCCCGTGGCCCCCCCAGCGGCTGATCTCAGCTCCAGCAATGGTCTCGAAACACAGGACAAAGCAAATCCCCGTCTAAATCAAAAGGCGAGGCCAGCCCCCAAGTTATACCAGGAAGCTCAAGGTACCAGAGCACAGGCCCTGTTAACTTAGGCTTAAGTTCAAGCTGGCTGGGGGCGGGGAAGGAAAGGAGTTCCTATAATATGGAAGCCTAACAGTTTGGAACTGCCTCTTTAGAATAACCTTGGCAGCAAAACATTCTCACGTGTTTCCAAAGACTTGAAAGGCTTATGAAGAAAATTATGACAACTCTTCACCTTGCAAGCTGTTGTCACTCACTGGTCCATCTTGTTGTAAAGGCAGAACCTGGAGCCTGAACTGTTACACACACACTTGGCAGCCCTATTGATCCGGGATCCCTTTTAAGGACTGATTAATGCAGCCACAGAAGTGGAAGGCCCCCACAGGGAGGGAGAGAAGTGTCTTAACCCTTGTCAGGCAAAGCAAGGCGCGTGGAAACAAGAGCGGCGGATCGAGGCAAGCAGCTGGGCCAGGGCTGTTGTTCCTAAGCATGGAGGACTCTCTGGGCCGGCTTGCCTGATTGAACAGCCCACCATGGCTTGTTTAAGCCACATATTCATGCTGCAGCTGTGGCTTCTTATGCTATCCGAACCCAGGGATGGCGGGTTATGTGAGGGTTAAACAACCTTCGCAGAAGCCAACAACAAACCATGGGTCGTTTGAGGGTTTAGCCTGGGTTCAGATGACATGTTAGGCCACAGCTTGACTATTCAAAATGGCCACTGGCACATGCCGCAGCTCACTGTGGTTTAAACAAGCCATGGAGGACAGTGATGAGCAGAGTGAGAAGAGTCAAGAAATGGGAAATGCAAGTCAGTCTTGCAAGCATCTGGGTGGACGTTGGCTGAGATCCCCTGGCCCAGCGACACGTGGCCTCATGGGGGTTTGCTTCTGCTTAGTTTAGACAGTCCACGCTTCCTTCCAGGAGCAACGTCCACCACAGGGAACTTCCCAGTCGCGCCAGGGGGCCCACGTACCCAGGTCAACACAACTTGGTGTGTCCATCCAGCCCAATGTAGGCTGCTCTGACTGGCAGCAGGGAGAGAACTTTCCCAGCCCCGATACCTGATCCTTTCACCTGGAGATGCCAGGACCTGAACTGAGAAGTCCCTCGTGCAAAGGAACTGGCTTTCCTGCTCAGCTGCGTGAGATTTGTGGATGCTTGTCATGACATGGAGTTAACTAAAGCTTGCATCTCTGAAAACAGATACTCTGAGCGCTTTTGCTCCAATAGCTATTTCTGCTGGATCATTTGGCCTCTCTTTTATAGTTGCTGCGTAAGGATTACACGAAGATCATGCATGGGCTAACTCAAAAACTCTTATTAAAATGCTAAATACTATTCACTACAAGGACCCAGTTTTCTGCCAGGGAAAAGCTACTGAAATTACAGCACGCTTTTTCCTGTTATGACATTTTGGCATTTCATAGATTGGTCTTCCTCAACCTGGTGCCCTCTGGATGTGTTGGACTACAAGCCCATAATCCCCAGTCAATGTGGCCAATGGTGGGAGTTGTCACCTACACATCTGGAGGGCAGCAGGTTGGGGAGAAGGAGCAATACCTTGTTGTCTGCGAGAGTCCAACGCATCAGTCATTGTTCAGGGTGCGATTGTCCGAGAGAGAGAATTGGGGCTCAATCCTAGGCATATTTAGACAGAAAAGAAGTCCTACGGCTCCCAGCATCCCTCAGCCAACATGTCTGCCTGGGCATGCTGGAAATTGTAGGACTCTTTCTCAGCCTAGACATGCCTAGGATTGCACCTGTATCCTCAAATTAATTCTCCAGTCTTTTAACCGCTCCCACCGTCTGGCAGCCATTCCTGCCATCTCACTTTCGCCAAATCTCGCTCAGAATAGGACAGAAACAAAAAACACGCACCCTGGGGTGAATTTACTGAAAAGGGAAATGGTTTACCTTCAGAAGAATAAAGGGTGTGATGACATTGTAAGCCATGTGAAAATAATCTCCAGCACTCGGTTTATTCAGTGGAAACCACTCCAGTGGAAACACAATCTGAAGGGGGAGGAGATCAAAATGGGAAAAAGCGACAAGTTTCATCATCAGTCCACAATAAGCAAGGAAGGGTGGGGGGGGTGGGGGTTTGGTGGCCTTTTTTCAGTAGAGATTGGCCGCAGGAGCCAATTTGTCCCTGCTTTCATTTGCCAAAAGCCAAAGATCAGAGGAAACTGAAAGCAGAAGTATATGCTTCCAGAGAAACACAAGGTTCCCAACTCCGGGTTTTTCTTGTAACGCAAATGAGGGGTGGGGAGTGGGCTTTGTTAGGGGAGAATCAGCAGGCGCCGTAAGATCACCCCCCCATCCCTTACAATTTGCCCCCCACCCCGGTCAGGTATATCAAGTAGCAGACGGGTTTACAAACATTCATGCTAGTATAACATGTAGTTCCAACCTCAGACCAATCTGGAGTGTGTTCAGAGGAGGGCAACCAGGATGATCAGGGGTCTGGAAACAAAGCCCTATGAAGAGAGACTGAAAGAACTGGGCATGTTTAGCCTGGAGAAGAGAAGATTGAGGGGAGACATGAGAGCACTCTTCAAATACTTAAAAGGTTGTCACACAGAGGAGGGCCAGGATCTCTTCTCGATCCTCCCAGAGTGCAGGACACGGAATAACGGGCTCAAGTTAAAGGAAGCCAGATTCCAGCTGGACATCAGGAAAAACTTCCTGACTGTTAGAGCAGTACAAGAATGGAATCAGTTACCTAGGGAGGTTGTGGGCTCTCCCACACTAGAGACCTTCAAGAGGCAGCTGGACAACCATCTGTCAGGGATGCTTTATGGTGGATTCCTGCATTGAGCAGGGGGTTGGACTCGATGGCCTTGTAGGCCCCTTCCAGCTCTGCTATTCTGTGATTCTATGATAATCAGGGTTTATAATGGAGTATGCTAACCGAGGAGAGAAGGGCCGGGTGTCTGAAGGCACATCATTCAGCCACCTTGCTGGAGCTGAACAGTTTATTTTATTTATTATTGCATTTATATCCCACCTTTTTTCCTCCAAGGAACTCAAGGCAACGTGCGTAATCCTCCTCCTCTCCATTTTATCCTCACAACAACAACCCTGTGAGGTGGGTTGGGCTGAGAGTCTGTGACTGGCCCAAAGTCACCCAGTGGGTTTCCATGGCTGAGTGGGGACTAGAACCCAGATCTCCCGACTCCCAGTCCGACACTCTAGCCACTACACCACACTGGCTCTGGGTTTGGTCAGGGTCTGGATTGGAAGCTGCTGTCCCCCACTCCCAATAGGGCGCCTTGAGTTCCACAATGGAAGAACGGTGGGCTAGAAATGAAACAAATGAATATCAAACTATGAGACTCCAAAGTAAACTGCCAAACTGCAACTTCGCTAGAAGTTCAATTCTATCACTGGTGGCCTGAACTGAGATAACAGGTTTTTATCCCACTATGGATGTTAATTAACATAACAATGCTGGGATGTTTGATCTATCATCAACACTACTTTGTGAATGGCCACTGTCCTTATTTTAACATGTATTTATTCTTTAACACATGGTCACAGTCTGCATTTTTTGCATTTCATCCCCCCCACCCCCGATCTCAGTGATTATATCTGTATCTTATACAGTATACCCACATGTGTATGTACCTACCAACAGAGGATAGTGGTTCATGCATCTAATGAAGCGGATTCTACTCCACAAGACCTTATGCCATAATAGCTTTGTGCCACAAGACTCTTTGTTCTTTTTGCTGCAAGGGACTGTGTAAGTCCACATGCTTCCTCCCTCTTTCCAAAGTTGTGATACTACAACTTATTGTAAGTTTGGGAGAAATGAAATCTACGGTAAGTATAACGTTCTACAAAGTATTGTCGTGGGTTTGCTTCGAGAAAAGAACCTTCATGTTCTTAACAGGTCAGCCGATACCCCTTCATGTGACCTAATTGTTAGGAAATCGTTTCTTGATCTCTCTGGAATGGAAAAGTCATCAGAGCGTGTGGAAGGTGATGCATCCTATGCCCTCCACCCAAGGGAGTTTGGAGGAGAGAGAGAACAGGTGCTGAAGGCAAGCATTCTCTCTCTCTCTCAGGGGATCTGATGCGGAGTAACAGATCTGTGGTTACCTGGGAAGCATTGCTGCTCACCTCCATGTGCTTGTAAATAAAGCAAGTATTACAAGAATGCCACAGGGTCTCCTGTGCACGGCCTCTCTCCTCTAAAAAAAAAGCATATGCAAATCGTGCTGCCTCCTACAACTTCTCTCGATACCAGAAAATCCAAACACTGCAGCCAGAATTTAGAATTTTGATTCATTTAGTCACACAGTGTTACCAACCTTCTGTCTCTGCCTCACCTTAAAATTTTTAACATAAACCAGATGGCAACAAAATCTTTGGGGTGGACGAATCTGTTTTGCTTTTCTATAACTTGCATTTTTCGAAGTTCATTTTGTCCTGTTTCCACATTTATCTACGGTATGTTTTGAGAAGTCTGCATAAAAAATTCCTATGCATTTTATACACAATATTTACCAAATGTATTTTTTTTTGCATTTTTGCAATATATGCATTTTTTATTGGATCCGAGAATTTTACCCTTTCCAAAAAAACAAAGGACAATTGCATTCCAGTCCACACATTAGTGCAGGAACCACGAACTAGGTCAGTTTGTACTAAAGTCTGAATCAAATGCACTTCAGCCCCATCAGGACAAAAGGGCCAGAGTGCTACTCACCATGGCGATGGGGCGGCCAAAGTCCAGCACCCAGTTCTGCAGAGTGAAATAAAACCACAGGTCAAAATGGAAACGGGAATTCTTGCAGGCGTCATCTTCTTGGGCTGCTCCGTGATGTCTGCAAATGAGAACAGAACCGCAAACTGAGCAATCCATAGTAAATCTGTTGTGAAGTTTAGAACACGCGCACCCTCAAACAAAAGCAAACTCCGTTCTCATAACTTCCACGTCTGTTGGGGAAAATGAGCCATTTGGGCTGGCTTTGATGCACCTGACTAACTGGGCTCTCCATAAAAGCTGCAGAGACACTTGCTTTGATCTCACAGGAGATACTTAATGGTATCTCCTTCCTGATATTAGAGATCTCATTTGCCCATAATTAGCCTTGTACCGGTCATTTAGACACAAACATGTCTAAAATAAGACAGGTGAGAGAGAAAGGTGACAAACTAACCAACCGTTTGGCAGTCAGGAATCCCAGAACCTGGTTTTCGTTCTGTTCTCCATTAGGATGCAACAGAGAAGGATCCAGGACTGTTGTAGTCCTCAGCAGAACTTCAGTAATATTCATGAATATGATGGAGTTTCCCTCAAAATCAGAAATCAGGATAAGATGTTGTTTTTGAAAAGGCTTTTAAAAAATCACAAAGATAAAACCAGGCAAAATGTGGCAAATCAACATTTATTCCACATCGTTCTAGAATTCTGCTACAGTTTTGCACATGAGCTGCACAAGTGTAATTAAGGAAAGCATGATTCGCCATGACCCTCTCAGAACATGGATTAACTGCAGGGTTTATTTATTTATTTTGATCCAACAGGGAAAGTATTTGATCCTCAGGGCTTATGCAAGGTCTTTCCTTAAATCCTGCTACAGCCATGCATTGCACAATGCATACAGGCCGGAGAAGAAGGCGCACGTCTGCACACAGAGATGCTTTTTCAAAAGTATGGATTTAACCAGAGATAATAACCAACCTCTAGAATCATCCTTGCATGAGAGAAAAAGGCAATTAATGGATTCCTACCACAACTAAAGGATTTGGTACAGTGAACTAGCGTTACAAAGCATTCTCCAAACTACAAGTGAGCCAGCAAGAATAGTAATATGCAAAAGGATGAAAAGAGTGGGATTGGGGGGTGGATACAGCTCCAAAGCCCCAATCCTGGAAGCAGGTTGGCACTTGCACGGTCAGCTCTACCGGGGAGCAAGCGGACTTCCTGCGCCCAGATCCACCTGGTGCCCACACGACCCCCCCCCACCCTTTCCGTGCCAAGTTAAGGGTTTCCTCTACCGGCTGGCATTTCTAACAGAGGAGACACTCTTCACCGGTCCTCCTTTGTTTGGTTTAAAATAGTTTTGTAGATGGTTTTTATATAGTTTTATGTTGCATTTGAAAGGTTTTAATCTCTGGTAAGCCACCCGGAGTGCTTGGGCTATTTGACGATGACCTCCCACCCCCCCCGCAGCTCCGTCTCTCGCCTCCTCTCCCACCGCATGCACGGGAGATGAGGCAGGATTGCAGCGCCCTCGGGGCAGAGACCGCTGCCCTGGCTGCTTAGAAAGCCGGAGCGCGCCGTAGAGGGAGGCGGCGCCTTGCTGGTCGCCAAAGCCGGCCGAGCCCTGCTGCTGCTGGTGGTGGTGGGGAGGCTGGGACCGGAGGGTCAGTGGGGGGTGGGGGGGGGAGTAGGGGCTCCCCGTCTTCTCTACCTTCCGCGGCCGCCCGGCCAGCCAGCCAGCCAGCCACTCACCTGCCCGGCGGCGAGGACCCCGCGGCCGCCTGCCGCCTCCGCACCGACGAGCCGTGCATGAGCGCAGCGGGATCGGCCTCGCCTGCACCGGACTGGCCTAGCGTGGCTCCTGCGGGCGCCCCGGGGCTCGGGCGCCTCGTCCGCTTCCGCGCCTCTCCATGCTCCGGCTCGGCTCCGCCCTGCTCCGGCGCGCGTCCCGGGAGGGGTCCGCCCCGGGCTGCGCTGGGCTGCGCTGGGCTGGGCTGGGCTGCGCGGCGCTCGCTTGGGGGCTGCCGGCGGAGGGACGGAGGGAGGGACGGAGGGAGGCCCTGCTCCTCGTCATGGAGAGGGGGCGGCGCTGGCGACTCCGCCGGCCCTGGAAGCCCCGCGAGGTGCAGACGCGGCCGAGGAACTCTGCACATGCTCGGGGGCGAGACGCGACGCCGCCGCACCCCCCCCCCCCCCACACACACCGAAGGGCCGGCCCAGGGCCAGACTGTTTTGCGCCCTAGGCAAGGTGAGCTACTTTCACACACACACACACCAAAAATGCCAACTTTGATTTTTAAGAACAGATGTTTCCTGGAAAAAATAAGAAGCACAAAACTTGAAACTGCTAAATTTATTTTAAAAGTGCAAGAAATACGTCATGCCAATTAGGAAACAAATTGGTAAAGGAAAGTCTATGGGTCTAAAATGCGTTATTTAATAGGAATATCACCTCCAAATCATCCCCCCCAACTCACACGCCTGCGCACACACACACTCAGCATCACTCACTCCAAACAAACACACGCATGAACAAATGCATTCACTCAAAGACCCCCTGCACCCCATTCACCCATACATTCTCTCTCTCTCTCTTCCAGGCACATTCCGAAGTCCAAACATGGAGCCGCCCCACCCCCACCCCAGCGTCCCTGGCTTCGCTTTGGCTGGGCGGGTGCAGGGTGCCATCTCGCCCGCCCAGGCCCAGCTGAATCCTCGGGCGGGCCTGCTCACAGCCAACGTGCGCGTGAGTGCTGTGCTGTGCCCGGCGCCCCTCTTAGCTTGGCGCTCTAGGTGGACGCCTGAGTGGCCTCTATGGTAGCACCGGCCATGAGCGCACCTCGCAGGGGCGGGTGCTGAACGAGGCTCCCACGATCTTTCGGAAACAGAATCAAAGCCACCACCAGCAGCAGCTCCACTCTGAATCAAGAAGGCGGCGGCGCAATGCACGTTTACGCGGTAGTTAACAGTGCCTGTTTGAGGCAGCTGCTCCAGCCGATTTCATAGCGGGGCTGGCCCTGGGAGGTGGCATGACAAGGGGCTGCACCGCTGGGAGGTGCTTGGAAGGCACACTGCGCGTGGCTCAAGCAAGTGAGTCAAGCCACACAACCCAGGGTTAAGCCTCCTCTCTCCTGCAAAATGAGCATTTCTGGCAAACTGACCTGGGGGAGAGTTAAAATGTTTGATCTGGGTGAGCAAAACCCACTCCCCTCTACAAGTCTCCCTTAAAGGAAGTGTCATCCCAGTTGGTGATGCACAGGCTGAATCCCAGCCTCAGGTCACAAGTTCAAGACCTGGTGCTACTCAAAGAATGGATGGGTGGATCTTAGATGACTTTTGGGGAAGGGCTGTAGTTCCCTGGCTGAGCTCACGCCTTTCGTGCCCAGAGTCCCAGGGTCAGTGCCTGGCGTCTCTGGGGAAAGACTCCTGTCTGCTGCCAGTCAGTGTAAACAGTACAGAGCTAAATGGACCAATGACCTGACTCAGTGGCTTCGTTCAGAAGACACCTTAAACCACGGCTTTAACCATGGTTCAAAAGGCAAAGAGCCTTATTCGCCATGGTTAAAGCCATGGTTTAAGGTGTCTTCTGACTTTAAGGCCAGTATAAAGCAGCTTCCTATGACCACAGGCTGATTTGGGGGCTTGCTGTGCGTTCAGGCTGTGAATTGTGGACATGGGGTTCCCTGCTTGCAAGAACTGCCGTCACCCATTTTGTGCAGACGGAGCTGCTTTTCCATTGCTCCGAATGAGGCAGCTCAGATGTGCAGAAGGGGGTTCAGCGCTCCGCATTGGGCTGCCTGCCTAGCAAGGGGAGTCCCCGTGGTTCTGGAGCAGGATCTGAAAACAGTGTGAGAACATTTGTGGAAGCTCGTGAGAACGTCAGTCATGGCAGACAAGATTGCAACCATCCGCCTTCCCCTGTCACAAGCCTCAGAAGAGGAGGAGCGCGTGTCTGAGGTTGCACTCCCGGTGACGCAGTACAGCAGTAAGGCTCAACAGGGCTGGCCAATGCCGTGGGGCTGCATGAGCCCAGCATGAGCCCCACATGCCCCCAGAATCCTCTGCGACATGAAGACAGTGCCAGCTCCTGGTCACCAGCTGTGCTACCACTTGCTCGTTTGACGGACAGGGAGCCGGGAGGCCGTGGCGTCTCCCACTCCTCCTCCTCACCACCCCCGTCGTCTGGGCCAGAGCGAGAGGCAGGTGGACGAGCAGGTTGCAAGGGTGAAGCGGAGGAGCAGGTCCAGAGGGCTCTTGCCAGTGGGTGTGGGCCCCCGGCAGATGTCCAGCTATGCCTACCCCTGCCCTGCCCTGCCTATAGAGGTTTCGTGGGAAGTACCCAGAGGTTCTCCAGGGGCAGAATGGCCTAGAAAGAGTTCCCTGGCAGTAGAAAATAGAAAAAAGCCCTTGTCCTCAAGGAAGGGAATCTCTTTCCCAAAACGTGAGGCCCAGCAGTGTTAGGGCTAAAACCTAGAACTTGGGTTTAGGGCTATAATTTTGGGTTTAGCCTGTAATTTTAGAAAGAATGCATGTAATAGCTGAATGTGAAATAATATTACTGGCTGAAATAGTATTACTGCTCTTCTGTCCCCCACAACTCACGTGCTTTGGAATTGGCCCTTCTAAGTTGCCTGGATGCAAGTACAAAAGTGACTATCTACAGTGGCTTAGGGAATTAAAATTGTGTAAAGTTCTCTCAATAAAAGTTACTTTTAAATGCACTTGTTGGTAACTCATTCTCCCTAATAAGGTACATGCAATTGAGTGATATTTAAATCAGCTGAAAGTAAGAGCAGCAGAAGTAAAACTATCTTTTATATAAATGCTTTGAAATGAGTGGACAAACCAATGTAGCCTTGGTGAGAAATCCATGAAGACTTCATGAGATTTCACTGGTGACCAGGAGCAGTTTTGGGGCTCAAGAGGAAGAAAGATGAAATTCATTGGGTGTGTGATTCCTTTGGCTCTGCCACATGCAGGGGGTTAGAGCGGCTATTGCCCCCCCCCACCCCCACACCAAATGTTCAGAGAAGGATCATAATAAATACTTTCACTGTGACATAGCGCTGCTGGGCTTTTCACGGCTGAAATCCTTGGCTGGCTTTAATTAATTAATCCTCTAATGGGAGGGAACACTTATTCTGCAGTCTATTATTATTTTATAATTATTATTTATTGCATTTGTATACCGCCCCATAGCCGAAGCTTTCTGGGTGGTTCACATACGATAACAACACTTAAAACAATATACAAAAATTAAAAACCACAAAACATGCAAAATGCACATACATTTAAAACCACTATAACAACTTTACAAATGATGAGCCAAAAAACAGACCCAGGGTCATTACATATTGGTAAATGCCTGGGAAAAGAGAAAAGTCTTGACCTGGTGCCAAAAAGATGACAATGTCAGGGCCAGGAGGACCTCGTCAGAGAGATTGTTCCACAGTTGGGGGGCCACCACAGAGAAGGCCCTTCAACACATGCATACAGAAAAATGTTTTGAAATGTATGCTCTGTTCTTGGGCTTCCCAGAAGCATCTATCTGCACATCGTTGGAAACAGGAGACTGGTCCAGGTGGACTCTTAGTCTGATTCAAGGAGGAATGTTACATTTTCTTAGATTCAATTTTCAACACAGACATGATTTTATTTTATTTTTTTAACCAGGGTTGCTCAATTTTTTCTGCTCTGGCTTCTGACACAGAAGGTTAGCCAGTAAAGAGATTTCTGATGTGGAGATCAGTGGTGTGAGAAGCTGCACTGTTTATGTTTCTTTGGGTCAGGTGACTATTAATGACACAAGAGCTCTGCTAGAATAATAAGGTAGGCAACTTCTCAGTCCAGACCCACCAAGACTCTTCAACCAGTTTCTACCTACTTTTATCCATTGCTATGACCATCCTCAGTGGCTTCAAGTGTCCCCCACCCCACCCCTTCCAGCCCCAGGCTTCTGGTGATGGTACTGTGCGTACAATCAGCGTAGTGCCAATCAGGGCCAGGATAATGGCCTAGGGTAGCAGTTACACCCCACATGCTAATGGAGGAGCTTTGCTTACGCCCTAGAATCATGGAGTTGGAAGGGACCACAAGGATCATCTAGTTCAACCCTCTGCAATGTGCCAGAAAACCAATAAAACCATCCATGCGGTGGGGGTGTGTGTGTCTGCCCAGCCTCTTCTTTAAAACCTCCGTATATGGAGAACCCACAACCTCTGTGGGTAGACTGTTCCACAGTTGTACATTGCTTACCACCAGGAAGTTTTTCCTTATATTTAATCGAAATCTAGGTAGCTGTAACTTATACGCATTATTTCGGGGTCTAATTTCTGTGGCCATGGAAAATAGTTCTTGACCATCTTCTCTGTGGCACCCTTTTATGCACCTGAACACTGCCATCATGTCTCCCCTCGGACTTCTTTTCTCCAGACTGAACATCCCAAGTTCTTTCAGCCTGTCCTCAAGTCCCCGCATCCTCTTTGTTGCCCTCCTCTGAGCCTGTTCTAACCTGTCAATGTCCTTCTGGAAATGGGGTGCCCAGAATTGTATACAATAATCCAGGCATGGTCTCACTAGTTCCGCATAGAGAGGAATAAGGACTTCACACATATTTGATACAATGCTTCTTCTAATGCAACCGAGAACTGCATTAGCTCTTCTAGTGGCTATTTCGCACTGCTGACTCATGTTCAGCCTGTTGTTGACGACCACACCCAAATCCTTCTCTGATGTAGTGCTTCCAAGCCATGAATCCCCCATCTTGTATGTGTACCCTATATTTTTCCTCCCTAAGTGTAATACCTTACATTTCTCCCTATTAAAGGACATCTTGTTCCTCTCTGCCCAGAATCTCAACCTGTCCAAATCAAATCGCAGTCTCATTCTGTCCTCATGGGTGTTGGACCGACCTCCCAGTTTTGTGACATCAACAAATTTGAGAAGAAGCCCATCCATCCCATCATCCAGGTCATTAATAAAAATGTTGAATAATATTGGCCTGAAGACAAAACCCTGTGGTACCCCGCTGGTTACTGCTCTCCAACTTGATGCAGAGCCATTAATGCTGACTCACTCTCTGAGACCTGGCATTGAACAAATTGGCTGGTCCTGGGCCCAATGAGCCCTCTCTTAGGCTTGGCCTACATATAGAGCAGACTGAGGTAGAAGAAAGAAGAGGTGTTAGAAGAAATAGAAGGTACTACTTTAGGTGAGGGATCCACCGCATACTCCTAAGAGGGAGGTTCACAAAACACAGAGAGCCTTGTACACAGTCTTAGTGAAGAACGGAAGCAGTCTGATATGTGATCAAAAATAGTATTTTAGGCAAAGAGAAACTATAATCCCCATTTATCAGAAGTCGGGGTAGTAAATCCTCCCTGCTCTGCTCCTGTGGCCTAACGTCACTGCATGCCAGGCTGAACATTTGCAGGGCTGATTTGATGCTTGTGTTTTACTCATGGGTAATCTCCGTCAGATAATCCATCCTGGGAGATTAGAGGGAGAGAAGGGAGGGTGGAAAGACAGAGCCACATGCCATGGGGGAGGAATATGCACAAATCCAGTTAGCTTGAGGGGGGAATCGTGATCACAACCCTTTTCTGCTGTCTTTTCCATCTATGCCTTGGCAGGAGCCACATGGCAGAATCAGGCCAATGCATAATGGATGGAATTGCCCTTGTATAGTTTCCACAGGTGGCAGCAGCTCGAGTTGCACGACTTTAAATTAACTATTCATTTTGTTGCTACTGAAACCACCGCAAAACAATTGCACCAAACAGGCCTTGGGTCCTATTAGCAAGATCACATTACTGACCGTGTCAGCTGGCTCTCGCAAATGACTAGTCAGGACAATAGGTGGGTCTCCCTGAAGGCCTGCAGCAAGAGTCAAGAAGGGAGGAGAAGGAGGGGGCAACGTCACTGCCTGGTGTTTTCTGCAGGAAGAACACTGCCTGTTGAAGGGAGATCAAACTTGCCCAGCCCCTGCACATTTGGCAGGTGAAAACAGGTGCAGGTATCGAAAATGGTTTACATTGCAGCGTCACAAAGTGGGAAATGCCAGCAAACTCTTTCTAGGATTCACCAGCCAGGAACTTTCACTTAATTCTAATTTACAAAGTTTCTGTGAGATCTCTAAACATTTAGATGTTTTCCATATGCTTGGTTGCAGTAGTGCAGGGTGTTCTGAAGTCACTTGTCTGCTTGCAGAGGAGCCCACCCCTCTTCATGCTGTGTTTTTGTGTGAGTCACTGGTTCAGGTGTGCCTCCTGATAGAAACAGAACTGGCACACTCCTTAGAAGGAGCGGAATTCTGTTGCTGCATCTCTGCACAGGGAGCATTCACATGATCTACCCACACCTATTACCTGGCTTCCATGGAGGCTGATTGGAAAGAGGAAAGGCCGGATCAGCAAATCCTGCATAGAGGTAGTGGGCAGCTTTGTCTTCTCTGGATGGAGATTTGGGCTTATAAGGGCTTTATTGGTAGGAGCCTTTTTCCCTCACAGCACATTAACCATTATCTTATTTATTGCATATCTATACCACCCAGTAACCAAAGCACTCTGGACAGTTTGCAAAAATTATCTTCTGGGAGGCAGTTTGGGAAATGCTGCTTTATGTGCTACAAATCCTCTACACTGGGATGGGTCTCCTTGTACTAAATGCTTAGAAAGGACAGCTTGTCCAGTCGTAGTCGCAGCAATTGGGGTTGACAGTGGGGGCACAACTGCCATTGCAGAGTTCAGCCCAACAGGATCTCCCCAAATGGTTCAGAAGTGGGTTTGAGGGGAAGGGACATTGCAGCCTACGTGACTGTCAAAACAAGAATGAGGTTTGTGCTCCTGCAGTTTGCCTCTGGGCTTCCTGGCTCTAACCCAGCGAGATCCAATTTGTCAGATGGACATTCCAGACTGTCAAGACTTGAGGCGCGAAAGCTTTCAGGTGCAATTGCCGTGTGAGTCTTATGCAGCAAAAGCCACAAGCAAGAGTCTTGTGGCACCGACAGATTGATTGTAGCAGAAGCCCTGCTCAGATGGAGGTGGTTGTGGGCTCTGGCCCATGGTGGCCCCTATCAAAATGTATGGCTGAGGTTGCTATGCCTCCAGCCTTCCACAACCTGCTGCCCTCCAGATGTGCTGGAATACAGGAGTTTGGATTCAACTTGGAGATGGTTATCTTTTTCAGAGATCTCTGCAGACGTTTATATATGTTAAAACTGACCCTTGGAGGAGGCCCATACGCAGGGATGAAACACATAGGGCTAAAACCCATATATATATTCAACAGCCTGAGACTTCACGTCTTTATTCCATTGGTCTAAGTAGGATTCACCAGCCGGAGTATATTTCACCAATTTCCTGGGTGCAAGAACTGTGTTAACTTAGAAGCACAAAGCTCTAAATTGTTTTGAAGGGGCAAGAAAAAGGCTATTCGAGGGCCTGCCTTCTCCCATATAGGCGTCCCCATTTCCAGAGGTCTTCTTCAGGCCCTGCTCCAGGGTCCGCTGCCTTCAGAGGTTAGGTGGGCAGGCAGGCACCGGCCGCAGGATTCTCTCCCTCCTCCTTTTCATGCACATGTAAAACATTTCATACATTTTATACAACACAGGCGCCCTTATAAAATCGCAACAATAAAACAAGCACACGGAAAACGCAGAATTTATTCCACACCAATATAACGTCCTTGTCTCAGCCAAGAAAAACGAAAAGAGAAGATGCAGCTTCCTTGCAAATAACGCCGCCCTGTGTGTAACACAGAGCTGCTATGATGTAAGAAATATATGCTACTATGTGCGGAATATCCACCCAGGCAGGCTCAGCTATGGGTGCAAAGCAAGCCAGGCCCTAAACAGAGACCCGCTGAGAAGCATCGCTGGGGCGGAGGGAGGGAGGGAGGGAGGCCGGCGGGAGCCCCGGAGCCGCCTTCAGCGAGCCCTCCTGAAGAGAGGCCCCGCGCGGCTGCCTGCGGGAGAAGCCGGCCTCGCCGCCACCCGCCGAGCGGGTAGGAGGGGCCCTCCTTGGCCCCGGAACGTTCTTTCTCCGGGGAGCAGTTCCCCAGTACGACGTCCATCCGCGGAGGACACGCGAGGCAACTTCCGCTTCCGGGAGCCGGAGTTCAGGGAAGGCGGGAGCTGGAGAGCGACGCGAAAGCTGACCGGGCGGCTGCGAAGGGCACCTCCGGCGGCCCGTAGCCTGCAGCCGCTCGCCGTCCGCTGCCCTGCGCCGCAGCAGCAGCGAAGCGCGGCGCGCCGTGAGCCTTCCGGGGACCCGTCGCGACGCCCAGAGGCCTCCGGTCCTCCTCCCGGGGCGCTCCGTGAAGGCCTTCCGGGCAGCGGGGGGCTGCCGCCCGGCGGCGCCTTCCTCTCCGCCGCCCCCGCCTCCCCCCGCGCCGCCCCGGGTACCCGTGACTGGGGAAGGCGCCGGGAGCTCCGGCCTGCCTCGCGGGGCCGGTGGCCTAGGCAGGCCCCTGCGCCCCCACCCCACCCCCGGCCGAGCCCCCCTGCTGGGCAGGGGCGCAGAGGGGTCGCCGAGCCCGCCCGGCGAGCATGGGGCCGGGGGCTTCCGGAGGCTGGCCCGTGGGTCAGGCCCAGCCTGCCTGAACCGTGCGTGGTGGTGGCGGGGAACGGCAGGACGACGAGAAGCCCCGGCGCCCCCCGCGACCCCAAGGGGGTCGGCCCGCATGCCCCTTCCCACTGCGGAGCCACGGCGGGGGGCGAGGAGGAGGAGGAGGACGAGCCCGGCTCGGCCCTGGCGCCGGCTGGGCAGGGGGGCGGGGGGCGTTGGAGGTCCCGGGAGGAGCAGGCAGCCATGGAGAGCCTGGCCGGCTACGTGTACAAGGCGGCCAGCGAGGGACGGGTGCTGACCTTGGCCGCCCTGCTCCTGAACCGCTCCGAGAGCGACATCCGCTACTTGCTGGGCTACGTCACCCACCAGGGCGGGCAGCGATCGACCCCGCTCATCATTGCCGCCCGGAACGGGCACACCAAAGTCGTGCGCCTGCTCTTGGAGCATTACCGGGTGCAGACCCAGCAGACAGGCACCGTCCGCTTCGACGGGTACGTACGCTTGCATGCATGCATGCGCGCCAGTGAGCGGGGGCCGGGGGCTTCTCCGTTTGGGAAGGAGAGAGATTTGAAGTGGGATGGAGCCTTGGAGTGACACCATCCAGGTTGGCGTTGGGGTCGTCTCATTCAGCGAGAGGAAGGAGGTAGGTAGGTTACATCTCACGCCTTGCCTCAATTGCCCAATGCTGATTCTATAGCTGGTTGTCCAAGAATCCTGCAACTGGAAGGAGCCGAAAGGCCAGCCAAGCAGCCTGTTGTGAGGCCAGACTCTTCATCCCGTGGATCACTTCAACGATCCAGGACCATAATTAAAGAACAGGCACATTGCAGAAAAAGTACCTGTAGACCAAAACTGTTAGAATAACTTGACCAACTGATTCCAGGTACACAGAAGTACCCCTTCTCCTAATCTCTACCTAATTTCTGGTCCTTCACATTTAGCCATCGTTTCCCCCCGAAGTGCATTGCAATTATGAGAGCGAAGGACCAGTGGTTTGCAGGAGAATGTATGGGCAAATAGGTTTTCCACATGGAAAAACAAGAGTCCCATGACTCCTTAAAAGATGAACTGATTGTGGAATGAGATCTCTGAGTTTTAATTTACTCAATGGAGTTTGCAGGGTTGTTCAAGGCCACGACCAAGACAAATGCCAGATGCAGTATGAAGCTGTTGCTTAGACACGCTGGCCCCCTTCCTGTGTTACTTGCATGAAGGGAGCGGCGCTCATTAAGGAGCAGGGGCATCTCACAGCCCCTGTCATCCATCCACATGCTGGGCATGAATGACTGCAAAAGGGATCTTTATGGGATTCGGACTCCGATCATACACAGTTCCCAATTGGGTAGAGATCTTTGCACATAGGTTTTCCTTTTTCAGGACCCCACTGACTTTTGGTGTGTAGAGCTGTCGTTTTAAATAATTATAGTGTAATGTATGCGGGGGTGCTATTGACATTCCTAAGCCTAATCTACCAAGCAGGATATTGCAGTATGAAAGCAGTATATAAAAGGCAGGAGCCACACTTCTGCTTTATTGCGGTATTGAAGTGCACTGACAACCGTTGGGGCCCATTGACACAGGCCATATACCGCTTTCATAGCGCTACATCCTGCTTGGTGTGGCTCCTGCCTTTTATATACTACTTTTATACCGCTTTCATAGTGTAATAATATCCTGCTTGGTGTAGATTAGGCCTTAGTTTCAGCGTGCCAAGGTAAAAGTTGGAACATATCTGAAAAATGTCTCAAAAGCCTCACCTGAAAGTTTCCAAGATACGTATCTGCTCCTTCTGTCTCTTCTTCCAAGTCAGTTGGCAGTATTGCTAATTGGGGTGGGGGTGGGGTGGTCTTATTCCACTCCAGTGCTCAGGAAGTCTTAAGAGCAAAATTGGAGCTCTACCAAACCAAAGGGCAAAACACAGACTGCTGAAACATATAAAACCCAGCATTTCACAGATGCATTATCCTCTCTGTAACAGGCATTGTTTTCTTCTGCTTTGCCAAATACACTAGATAATTTCTTTCTGTGACATCGCTGAGGAGTTGGGTTGCTGAGAGCTGTGGGGCATACCATTAAGGAGGGGAGCATAGACTGCCCAACACTGTGCAGTCAGACCTCCCAGCTGCCCTCTGCTCCTGTTGAAATGGACTAGGTATAGTGATAGCATTTCATGTTCTAGGTAACTTAGACAGGAAGGTCTAATTGGGTTATGGTGGGAAATCATTTTAATTTAATCCCAAAGTAGTTCTAGAAACTATACAAGAACCATTTCTTTTAGAGAAGACTAAACGGTTGGACTGCCCAGAGAGCTTCGGCTATTGGGCGGTATAAAAATGAAATAAATAAATAAATAAATAAATAAATCTCAGTTGGAGACAAGAAGTCAACTGCCTATTTGCATAAAAACTACCAGGGAACATTAAATAGGACTGTCAAAATTGAACTTCAGTGCAGATTGGAGGGGCGGTGGGGGGAAGAGGTAATGACTGTCCGGAGCTCACTTATTCTGCTTCTATCCCATTCACCTTAATAAGATTTATATGGATAAATGACAGAGAGTCTTGTAGCGCTTTGTAGACTAACCAAATTATTGTAGCATAAGCTTTTGTGCCCCCAGCCACTTCATCAGTTGCATAAATGAATGGATAATTGAGTTTTGCGAGAGTACTTCATTAGGTGCCCTGATGTGACCCTAAAACATTGGCCTGCTGAGGCCTGCTATTGGTTACTTGCCGATTCTTGAGAAGCTAAGCACTAGCAGTGAGTCGTGGCCCAGTGTTTGTGTCACTGGGGACAACTCCAGAGCCTCCCTTTTAGAACAACTGCAGCACTTTTACATAGTTGGGACAGGTCAAGAGGAAAATAAACGGGCTGTAAAAAAAACCCTGATTGTAGTCAAAGCAAAAACTTTCCAAGGCAACTGTGCCCTAGCTGTTTTAAAAGTATCCTCTTCCCAGCCTCATAATAAGCACATTGCATGCTCCTGAATGAAGTTTCTACTTCTTTCTTTCCTTCCTTTGTTCTCCACCAGGTTGTTCTTTAAATCTTTAAAATCGAATGCTGCATTGTTCCAACAGGAAGCTCTCTCTAGATGTGACTTATAAATTGTCCTAGCCTCACTTGCCTGGAGAGCTTTTCGGACTGGGTTTGGTTATTCTAGCCTGATGAGACGAAATTGACAAGTTAAAATAGTTTGAAAAGCTGCTGAATACTTCCTCCTGATAGGCAGCACAGTGAGCCACTTCTCCACATTGAGAAACCCTTGACTGTTTGATGGCCTTATTTCAGAGCACCAATTCTAACATTTAATCTCTCTGTCTAGTTACGTCATCGATGGTGCCACAGCGCTGTGGTGTGCTGCTGGGGCCGGGCACTTTGAGGTAGTGAAGCTCCTGGTCAGCCACGGGGCCAATGTCAATCACACGACTGTCACCAACTCTACTCCGCTACGCGCCGCGTGCTTTGATGGCAGGCTTGACATCGTGAAGTACCTGGTGGAGAACAACGCCAACATCAGCATCGCCAACAAGTATGACAACACTTGCCTTATGATTGCTGCTTACAAGGGTCATGTGGACGTGGTGCGCTATCTTCTGGAGCAGCATGCTGATCCCAATGCCAAAGCACACTGTGGCGCGACAGCATTGCATTTTGCGGCCGAGGCCGGCCACTTGGAAATCGTCCGGGAGCTGGTGAGGTGGAAGTCTGCCATGATGGTGAACGGCCATGGAATGACGCCTTTAAAAGTTGCGGCCGAGAGCTGTAAAGCTGACGTGGTTGAACTGTTGCTGGCGCACGCTGACTGCGACCGCAAGAGCAGGATAGAAGCGTTGGAACTTCTGGGTGCCTCATTTGCCAACGACCGAGAAAATTACGATATAATGAAGACCTATCATTATTTATATTTAGCCATGCTAGAGCGGTACAAAGATAGCGAGAATCTGATAGAAAAGGAAGTCCTGCCTCGGATAGATGCCTACGGCAACCGAGCAGAATGCCGGACTCCTCGGGAACTTGAATCCATTCGGCAGGACCGAGACGCCCTGCACATGGAGGGCCTCATTGTCCGAGAGCGCATTCTAGGTTCCGACAACATCGACGTCTCGCACCCCATTATTTACCGCGGTGCTGTTTATGCAGATAACATGCAATTTGAACAGTGTATCAAACTCTGGCTTCACGCCTTGCATTTACGGCAGAAAGGCAATAGGAATACCCATAAGGACCTCCTCCGATTCGCTCAAGTCTTCTCTCAGATGATACACCTGAATGAACCGGTGAAAGCCAAGGACATTGAGAGCGTCTTGAGGTGTAGCGTCTCGGAGATAGAGCAAGGGATGGCCAGGGTCAAGAGCTCTCAGGATGCTGAGCTCCATACAGCCATGGACAACTATGAATGCAATATCTTCACCTTCTTGTACTTGGTGTGCATCTCCACCAAGACCCAGTGTAGGGATGAGGAGCAGTCACGGATCAACAAGCAGATTTATAACTTGATCCACCTTGATCCCAGGACACGAGATGGGTCTAGCTTGCTGCACCACGCTGTCAACTCCAGTACGCCAGTAGATGACTTCCATACCAATGATGTCTGCAGCTTCCCCAATGCACTGGTCACCAAACTCCTCTTGGACTGTGGTGCCGACGTTAACGTTGTGGACAGTGAAGGGAACACCCCACTGCACGTCATAGTCCAGTACAACAGGCCCATCAGTGACTTTTTGACCTTGCACTCTATCATCATCAGCTTGGTTGAGGCCGGCGCTCATACGGATATGACTAACAAACAGAAGAAGACTCCTCTTGACAAAAGCACCACTGGTGTGTCCGAAATACTCCTGAAAACTCAAATGAAGCTGAGTCTAAAGTGCCTGGCTGCTCGAGCTGTGCGTGTTTATCACATCAGCTATCACAACCAGATCCCCAAAACACTGGAAGAATTTGTAGAATTCCACTAGAGGCCTCACCTAGGTGGTGGAGCCCCTCTCCTCCATGCAGGGTCAAACTCGAAGTCAATAAAAAACCGGGCGGAGTTTCTGAATTTCCTTTTCTTCTCCCTTCTCTCAGTAGCCAGTGCACACCACCCAACTCCTCATGAACTGGCTGTCTTGCTTTGATTTGTAAACTTCTCCTCTGGTGTCTGAAATTCCAGTTGGCAGAATGAATGGGGTTCTGTTTCTCTCTGAATGAAACGGTGTGTATGTGTGGGAAATCAAACTCTAAGTTAGAATTGGTGTAAAATATTTTGATACTATGATGCACACGGGTTTTACCATTGACAGCTGAGAATGCTTTAAGCAGCTACCTGCAAAGAGGTTTGCATTTAACCGGTTGAGCCAGCATGTTACCTATGCAGCAGTTTGGAAAGTCGTCTTAATGGGTGTAAGAGAGGAAGAGAGAATTCAGAAGGTTCGTTATTGCTGGGATATTACGAAAAACATGCAAAGCAATCCAGGGAAATTTATTCTTCACCAGCCTGTTTTAATGCCTTTCACTTCTTACTGAAGTCATCAGTAACATTTTTTTAAAATTTCTTCTTGCAAAGAAACAAAAACAACTCATCATTTTCCTTGCAAACAAAGGAAAATACAGGTTAAAATTCAGGTGTGAATGGGATCGCCAACACTACTTAAGTTATTAGTATCACTCTGGCTGATATTGCGAAGGAAAAAACAGGTGTGATACCTCTCTAAAACAATTCTCCTTTATAAATTAGTTGCATGTAAAAATACCTTGGATATTTGTGTGTGTGGATTTCCCAGATCAGGCAAAGCAGTTTTCACTAATCAGGCACACCCCAGTTGTGTTGGACTACAACTCCCATCATCCCCATGGGTGTTGCAGTCCAATACATCTGGAGGACACCAGGTTGGGGAAGGCTGAGGTGAAGCAAAGTGCTTAAGGCCAGATCTTAATCTCACACCTGAACTGTTAACCTGAAATACATTTTCCTGATAATTTCCAACTACCTGATAAACAAGGATGCTTTCAATTATGAGCTCATATTATTTTAGAAATGAATTGTCTTAGCAGGGAAGGATCAGGGAAGAATAATGAATTGTGCTGGCAGCACCCTGCCCTGAGAAGAAGTATCTGTTTTTCAATCCATTCATGATGGCATTCTTCTTATTCTTCAGGAAAATAGATTCCTCCTCACCAAAACAACCTATACAAAGGCCATTTTTTAAAAAATCATTAGCAGTATCTTGATTGTATGAAAAATATTTGACTTGTGAAAAGTATCTATCCTTGACAGAAACTTCAGCAGCCAAATGTCATTTTTTTGGACGGGTTACTGAAAATACTTGCCATTATTTTAAATGCCATTTTCTAACTGTCAGATGGTGAAAGAATGTTCTGCAATCATTTTTAAAAAATGGATAAAGAGCTCTAATAAAAAGGGGCGTTCCAGGCACAGGTGTGTGTGTGTGTGTGTGTGTGTTTGTATTACAAATAAAACCTTGAATGTGTAATTAGCTCTTAATTCTGATTTGTTGTGCTGCAAAATGACTTATTCTTGCTCTCACTAGGTATCAGTGAGGAACAGCCTTGAGTAGTTTTCAACAAGAAATGGTTTCACACCACTAGAATCAGCATGTTAGAAACACATTTGTAATGTGTCTAATGGGCTTTGAACTGTAGTGTGAAGAACTCACAAGATGCTCAACCAAAGTATTCCGTACTGTGCCTTAAATGAACAAGCCTGGTTGCCCACCTCTGTGGCATCCCTGTCCGGTCTTCTTTCCAGCTTGTCAGTGGAGTTAAGTCATTCTGTGTTTCTGCAGCTTCTGTTTGGCAGGTTGTTCATGGGGCATTTAGGGATGGCCAAAGTGTGTTTCCACTACCCCCTGCAGGATTTGGGAGAGGAGGGTTTGAAAGTGGCCGGGGGTCCCTTTTTATCATGTAAACTTGGATAGCTGTTTCAGAGGGCTCACCTACACCAAGCAGGATATTCCACTATGAAAGCGGTATATAAAAGGCAGGACCCTACTTCATAGCAGTATTGAAGTGCACTGACAACTGTTGGGGCCCATTGACACATACCATATATTGCTTTCATACCACTTTCATAGCGTTACATCCTGCTTGGTGTAGCTGTGTCATGGGCCCCGACAGTTGTCCGTGCACGTCAGTACCACTATAAAACAGTAGTGTAGATCCTACAGTGCTCTTCAATGCCTCTATAAAGCAGTAGTGTGGCTCCTGTCTTTTATATACCACTTTCATGATGGAATATCCTGCTTGGTGTAGATGAGCCCTAAGACTCAGAAGGTTGGGTCCAGCATTACGTGCATACAACTAGTCTGGTGGAATTGGGTTTCCCCACTCCCTCTCCCCCGTGGCAGCCCCTCCAGCCCCTTGAAAGTGCTACACAGAGGGTTGGAGGACTCTGTAGAGGGAGGGTGGCACTGTGGACATCCCCAAAGGTAGGGCAGAGGCACTTTCTGTCCATGGATCTAACCCAGTATGCTTTTTTTTTAGAAGATAAAAGGAAGGTGTGATAGTCATCACCAAAGTTAACACTCTGTTTCTTACTATTGCCCAGTTATAACTCAGATTGTATAAAAAAAGTCCATGGGAAAGTATAAGTCAGGGCTGGGAAATCTTTTATGGGCCAAGGGGCAAATTCTCTCCAACTCCACCCACAGGGCAGGTGATATCAGGGACTGGCCCCCAACCCTTGATGGCATCAGGCCCCCAGCTGAAGCTCCAGCATCGCTCAGTGCAAATTTTTCTTCGCTTGGGTGCAGAGAAGGTGGCTTGGAGGAGCATGCCGTAGCCGGGCAGCCAGCTCCACCCCGCCCAGGCTTGCCCAGGCTAGGGAAAGGCCTAGCAGAGCAAAGCTCACAGAGTCAGTGCTTGGCTCCTTTGTATTCCCCATGTGGGGAATGCGGGAAAGAAGCAAAGTGGACTCGCGTGGTGTCTTGCCCAGCTAAGTGTGCAGCAGCAGCAGAAGGGCCCTGATGCTGGATCAGACCAAGGGTCCATCTGGTCCAGCACTCTGTTCACACAGTGGCCAACCAGCCATCGGCCAAATAAGAAAACACTGTCTGGGTCCCCCCACCCCTCAAAAGCTGGGTATTTTGACTTGCAACCATGTACTGGCTGCTGTGGACTTTAAAGGCAGGTCCTTGTTCCAAGGCTGAGCAGATTCCAAGGAGCAAGTGAAGGAGGAAATGGTGGCACATGAGACACAGGAAGAGCATAGTAAGATCACGGGAACATTTTCAAACCAGATGCCATGTAGATTTATTTATTGTATTATTTATTTGAAGTGTTTTAATGCCGCTCTTCAGCCTAAACAGCTCCCAGAGCAGCTTACAGATAATCAATTAAAACAACACAGTCCCTGTCCCACAGGCTTACAATCTACGTAGCTGTTCCATTGGGGTTGACTTCTCTAAAGCACAGCCCTCTGGGAGGTTTCTAGAGCCAGTGGCGTTCTTCACCTGTCTTTACATACCTTTCTGTGAGGGCAATTTCACAGGGCCAACACTTCACTAAAGTGTCCTTTTTGTGAGCACTAAAATATGTATGATGGGACTACTTGTTGGCAGGTAGTCTTGCCTGTTTGTGACAAGATCCTTCCAATGAATGTCAGAAGTATGGGTAATTTTTAGTCCCTTAAAAAAAGCCTCTTTTTTTTAAAGGGGAAAATCATGTTTGCTTACCATTGCTTCTCCGACCGTTTGTTTGTCCCTCATTACTTCCTCTTTTGAAAGAGGAAGTAAACAATGAGCATGTGGTCCATTCAGTGGGCCCTTTTGATCCCACTGCTTCTCCTGCAATGGAGAGGGAGCAGTGGAGAGGGAGCGGCAACTTCCGTCTTTAAAAATAATATGGACTGGAGTGGTTTTTTATGGTGCGAAGGCTAGAAGGGGTAGGAGGCAGACGATATCATGAGAGGGAACCGTGAAAATCTCTGAGTAACGAGCGTGCAATAAAATGCGCATCTGATGGAGCTCTTAGACAAATGAAAACATCTAAACCCTTTAACTTAGAAAAAGTTTAATTTTCTAAAAACACCCTATTGCTACAACATTTTACATATGTTACTGCACTCAGCTGAACAGATCTGATTTTCAGTCATTAATATTAACAATTGTATAAATAATTCTATTATGCAAAAAATAAAAAAGGTCAAATTAAAACCCTTCCATCACACAAAAGTATATACATATAATACATTTTTCCTGTCTTTGTTGGTTTTGGAAATTGCATAACTTGGGGGAGAACACTTCAAACTGGTTTTTTAAAAATCACCTTTAAAAATAAGAAAGGTAAACATTTTCAGAATAAGTATATACAGCTGAGGATTTCAGGCTTGCGTTAAGGTGCTTACAATTGTCGGTAGCTGTGTTCAGTGCATTAAAAAAAGACAATTAAGATCTCTTCAATTGTTCCATTTAAAAGAGGCATGGTGTGTGTGTGTGCGCGCGCGTCTACCTGGCACGTCTTCTGCACTAAACCCTTTGAAATTAATGGGAGTTCTGTGTGCAGAAGAAGGGGCCGGTACATTGCATCTTTTGCTTGGGCCCGTCGTAAAGGTTTGCTGAACAGCATCAGAGTAGTGATATTGTAACTTTACCGGTTCAGAGGTAAACAAGTCTGGCACCACAGAGCCGGTGTGGTGTAGTGGCTAGAGTGCTGGACTGGGAGTTGGGAGATCTGGGTTCTAGTCCCCACTCGGCCATAGAAACCCACTGGGTGACTTCGGGCCAGTCACAGACTCTCAACCCAACCTACTCAAAGGGTTGTTGTAAGGATAAAATGGAGAGGAGGAGGAGGATTATGTATGCCACCTTGGGTTCCTTAAGAGGGAAAGAAAAAAGCGGGATATAAATGCAATATTAAATAAACAAACATTACCATTGCAACATTTCCTCTCTTCTGACAACTGTTCGCTAGAGAACATGCTGACGTCTCCTCAACTGCAAGCGAACCTCCATGTCGATCTAGTCATCCAAGTTGCATTATGAGGTGTTGCACAGATTTCACTTTAAAGCAAGTTTCTGCAGAGTCAGGCCCTTTTTTCCAGAATGAGCCTCAGTCGCTCAAATGATTTTGAATGCGGTCTCGTTTTGTCAAAGCAACTCTATTTGTTTTGAAGAGAAGCTCCTTGAAGGCCGCCTTTGCAGGATGCGTCAACCTGACTCATACTCCCTTGGCACCTTGGATAAGCGGCTGCCATAAAAAGAATCGTTGAAGACTCGTTCCAGATTTGTTGTTGTCATCAGTATCTGATCGGATCCAGGGATTCCAAACCCTTCCCCACGGATAATGCAGAATGAGAAGTGGATGTCCCCAAAGTAGGAGGGGTGTACTTCTGCCGTAGGCAGGAAAAGGAGTGGAGCTATGAGTTTCCGTGTTCTTTCTGGCATGATATTTCTGCCTTGGGGCACACGCAGATATCTTGTGAAAGAAAGAGATGACCAGCAAAGGATCTCCTGTCCCTGTTAACTTACCCTCCCAGCCCTCGCTGCGTGCTTCCAGTGTCTTAGGTGGAGGGAAACAAAACCAGTTTGAAACACCTTTAGCTGGCTACATTTTGCCCCTTGCAGTTCGGTTGCTTTCAACGAAGGGAAGCCCGAACAACGCAAATGAAGCCCTCTGTGCTAAACAGAACTTGGGTAAATGAGTTGCTTGGGGGAACGGAAACCTTAGTCCAAGTCCTTGGAGTTCTGGTCCTGGGCTGTGTCTCTTCTGCGGCTGGCGCTTTTAAAGAAGCCAAGCTGCAGGGACAGGAAAAGAAAAAGAAAAGGTCGTTGTTATATCAATGGCTCACATTAATAGTACTTCTGATGACTTGCATTAATAGTTATACTACTTTTGGAATGGCTGGGAAACATCACTGCATATCCATGCCAGAGAGTTTTGGATTTATGAAAACTTCTATCCCACCTTAGCTTCACACTGACTTGCAATAAAATAAGGAAACATTCAATATAGAAAGCAGCAACCAATGAACTAGGAGATAATAAAAAGGCAAAAACCGGCAAAAGCTTCACCAGTGGATTGTCTGCCTGTTGCACAGATCTCATAGTACGGAACCAGGCACACCAGGCACACCCCTTGCGCATGCCTGTGGTTGGGGTGTGTGTCTTCACTTGAGAAAAGTGAACCAAACAATTCCGCACACATGAACCGCCCAGAGAGCTCCGGCTATTGGGCGGTATAGAAATGTAATAAATAAATAAATAAATAAATAAATAAATAAATAAATTCATTAACACAACCCTTGTGGCAGGTATCACTTTATGAGCTTGTTTTTACCACTGAAATGTTTCTGGCTATAATGAAAGAGAAGTTTAGGACTATGACATCATCATGCTAAAATGTTAATTTAAAAAGCAAAACGAAAATTTCTGGTTGCTCCTCAAATGATGGGGACAAGAACATTTTAAAAACCATTCTTAAAAAATAAGATTGTTGTAATATGCCTCCCCTTTTTCATGAGAGAGAGGTATAGTACTATAACACCATTATGTTGTTATAACACTGTAACACAATAATGCTAACAATAATAGTTTTTTGTTTTTGTTTTTAAAAAACCACTTTCTAGTCACCACCATTTTGGCAGTGATCTGAAAGGTTTATTTTTCATTTTCTTTTACGTCCAAGTAAATGTGTTCAAGATTTTATGCATTTAAAAAAGGAAAGAAAAATGAAATACAGCCTGCACTTTTTTGATGTTTAGAAACTCATGTGAAAAGGACATTATCTGTAAGCGAACATTTTGCATCGAATCCCCCATGCCCACCTTAAACTCCGCCGCCTCACCCGCTGTGCCCTTGCGTGCTTGTTCTGGGGAGCCGCTGCGTGAAATGCCTGCCTGGCGATGAATGCACTTAGTGCCAAAGCCGCCGGGCAGGATCAGTTCCGTGTTCCAAAATGCAAGGCACACATCACACGTTGCCCTTGGCTGCCCTGCGGCTGTGAGGCTGCCCTCTGCACATTGTTAGCACTCTTTTATGCTCAAGTGAACTAAGAGGACCGTGAGCCGGCCGTTAAGCTTAAACTTGTGAAAGTTGCTATGGGATTCCCTCACCCTGAAGTGGCAATTCTTGCTCAGGAGTCAAGTGAGCCTCACCTCTAGGGCAAACGGAGTGGAGGCCAGGTGGGGGCTTACCTTCCACAATGCTAGCACCAGGAGCGCCAGCAGCAGAAGGCCACCTAAGGTGCTCCCAAGTATGATCCAGATAGGGACGTGGGACTCTTCTATCTTGGAGATTTCAAATATGATCTGCAAGAGGAATACAATAAGGGTAGCATTGGCAGGCAGCTTTTCAAGTAGAACTCTCCTTAATATTTAATCCCTTTTGTAGCAAGAAGGCTGCAGGTGTGTTCTTCAGGGGATGCAAGAAGAAAAACATCTGCTTATAGTTCATCTTGGCCTGAATCCACCGAAGTGCATTCAGGACAGGCGCTCCTGTCAGTTACTGGCTGCTGCCAGGAGAGGGCGTCAGCGTCCCACTCTTTCTTGGTTTGATGAGTGTCCTGAATGTAAAGGTGTTGCATAGAAATGCGCAAGGCACAGGTTGTGTTATGCATGTTATTATTTCTGCATTCTCTTTGTCCAGGGTCAAAAATGCAAGTCTATTCAAAACCATCTCTGCCCCTCATTAGTAGGGTGACCATAGGGAAAGGTGGACAGGGCTCCTGTATCTTTAACAGGGGTATTGAAAAGGGAATTTCAGCAGGTGTCATTGTTATGCATGCAGCACCTGGTGAAATGCCCTCTTCATCACGACAGTTAAAGCTGCAGGAGCCCTGCCCTCTATTGTATCTGGTCACTCTAGGCAAGGCTCCTGCAGCTTTAACTGTTATGATGAAGAGGGGATTTCACCAGGAGCTGCATGCACTCCCTCCCTCTCCTGGAATCCTTGCCACAGGGCAGTTGACAGTAGATGGCCCTGTGAATTTGGGCAGGGGGGCAGGGGGAGTCTAACTGCACAAGTTGCCCTGCTGTTATAGTGGAGAAGGAAGAAGGTAGAGGTTTTTTTTGGTGCCATTGACTGATTTGAGCTGACCTCAGAGAAGGGTCAGGTGGGTATAAGGGTCTAGAGAAGGAGGAGTGGATGGAGCATGGGTTTAGGGAGGCGGGAACACATGAACTTTGCTGAATCTAAGTGTGTTTTTACATGAGGCATTTATCGTGTGCTTGTGCTTGTTCACTCATGGAAGTTTGTGGGTCCTTTTCACGATGTCGTAAAACTCCAGTATCTCTCTCATAGTTTTTTAGGTTATTCCACCATTTTAAGGGCTTCTCTACATTAAGGAGAAATCCCGCAACCTTACCAGGGCTTCTAGGCACAATACATGCACTCCAACCCCCTTATTTTTCCCAGTTCTTTGTGGGCACATTCCATGTTTCATTTATAGAGACAGTAGGTGGTGCTGCAAAGTTTCTAAAATATCGCACAATTCTTGAATTACACCAAAAATGACAAAAGAGGCATTGAAGGTTGATGCTGTCATGCAAAGGACCTGTGAACATTTGTGAGTGAACAATCATGAGCGTACAATAAATGCCTTGTGTAAAAGTGCCCTAAAAATCACTGCAGATGCAATAACAAAATAAACTTGCTCTCAAAGAGGTGAATCGCAAGATAGTTTATCAATTTTGCAGCGCTTCTACTGGCTGTATAAACGAAATCTATGGAATGTGCCCACAAAGGAACTGGGGGAAACAGGGGGGAGGGGGCCCCTTCTACATTGTGCCCATTCTACACCCACAAAGACTCATCAAGAAGACAAAACCCCGGTAAGGCTGCACGATTTTTCCTTAACGTAGAGAAACTTTGCAGAGCCAGGGCAACACCTTGCCTGTGGTTCCTGAGGGACACATTGGGCCATGACTGTTATGCCGGGCTGAGCTCAAAACGCGTATTATTCTTGCCATTGTGCCATCAGTTTAGATTTGAAGATGGAGTGAAAACAGCAACAGCAACAGCAACAAGAAGTAATAACTGAAACCATGGGGTGTCTTAGGAGCTATTCTTACATGACATTGGAGCTGTCAGATCATTTGGGTTTTTTTGGAAAAATATCAAGCAAAGGATCAACCTTACGCAAGGCTCAGTCTGTGGGTTCTCAGGCGTTGACTTGGCGGTTGGTTACCTCTGGGCCCTGAATCCGGGATTGGCTTTCCTGGCTTCCAAATCATAGAATCATAGAATAGCAGAGTTGGAAGGGGCCTACAAGGCCATCGAGTCCAACCCCCTGCTCAATGCAGGAATCCACCCTAAAGCATCCCTGACAGATGGTTGTCCAGCTGCCTCTTGAAGGCCTCTAGTGTGGGAGAGCCCACAACCTCCCTAGGTAGCTGATTCCACCGTCGCACTGCTCTAACAGTCAGGAAGTTTTTCCTGATGTCCAGCCGGAATCTGGCTTCCTTTAACTTGAGCCCGTTATTCCGTGTCCTGCACTCTGGGAGGATCGAGAAGAGATCCTGGCCCTCCTTTGTGTGACAACCTTTTAAGTATTTGAAGAGTGCTATCATGTCTCCCCTCAATCTTCTCTTCTCCAGGCTAAACATGCCCAGTTCTTTCAGTCTCTCTTCATAGGGCTTTGTTTCTAGACCTCTGATCATCCTGGTTGCTCTCTTCTGAACACGCTCCAGCTTGTCTGCGTCCTTCTTGAATTGTGGAGCCCAGAACTGGACGCAATACTCTAGATGAGGCCTAACCAGGGCCGAATAGAGAGGAACCAGTACCTCACGTGATTTGGAAGCTATACTTCTATTAATGCAGCCCCAAATAGCATTTGCCTTTCTTGCAGCCATATCGCACTGTTGGCTCATATTCAGCTTGTGATCTACAACAATTCCAAGATCTTTCTCGTTTGTAGTATTGCTGAGCCAAGTGTCCCCCATCTTGTAACTGTGCCTTTGGTTTCTATTCCCTAAATGTAGAATCCTCCTTCTACACCTGATGCTGAAGGCTGGGTGGCAGAAACCCTGCAATCAGCATCTCAAGAGGGAGTGACAGATTATTTGCAAAGGGGATTGTGTGTTTATTGGAATAAGGGGGGTTCTTTTCTGGAGTGTTTTGATGAAAATAACATAACCCAAGTTGCCATCAAACTGGGAGGGAGAATGGGAGACGGAAGAGAGGGGAGGGGCGTGGGGGGGGGGCAGGAACTGCAGTTTGCAACTGGATGGGAATGGGCAGGTCAGATCTTTGGCAGCATCTGAATATCTTTGAACCCAATTAGCAGCAATTCAGCGGCAAGTATTTCTTCTCCCCCAAAACGCACCAGACAGATAAGATCAAAACAAACCCCGTGATGTACAACATGTTTTTGCAAATACGTCTCTCAGGAAGGAATATGAAAGGTGGCCAAGTGGCAGACCTTCCGGCTGGGATCCTCTTCTCTGAAGACAAAGGCACTGCGGAACCCTCTCTGCAAGGCGGCGTTGATCACGAATCTCAGAGACTTGTATTTCAGCTGCACAGGACAAGACAGGACAAGTCACAATGGCAGGATAGGACCCAGCACAGCTTTGCCACTATTGGTAGATACGTGTTAATAATAACAACGTGAAGGGCTCTGCAAACTCTGTATTCCTTTCCAGCTACTTCACGGAACACTGGGGGGGGGGGGAGGGTGTGACCAGATGCGGAGGCGTTTCTCAGGGACCCCTAATAAATGGGCACTCGCACAACTGTTCTTGAAATAAGTGGCTTAACTTCAAAATATGACAAAGTATCACGTTGATCACATGGGGATACCTTTACTGGGATCATGGATGAATAACTGAAAAGTCAACCCTTTCTTGAAGGTGCGAAAGACCTTCTATTGGCTTTTGCAGTGCAAGGCCTGCACAGGTCATGTAGTACAGCCTGACCTCTGGGAAAACGTCCAGGTCAGGCCAGCCACCAGTCAGATTCAAACGTGCTAGGTGTGACACACACTCCGGGGGGGGGGGGGCTTGGAGCCCTCGCTTTGGTGCAAAAGACGATGCAGCTGTTGCTGATTTGGCTCAATTCTCTCACGGGTTGCATCATTAAGCCATTTGTGTTGATGTGGCACTCAGATGATTGAGTCTTTCGGTATGGACTGGGTGGGGAATTACTAGCAGCTGAGTAAACCGGAGGGGAAAGCGGGAGTCAGAAACCACCTCTCGTTTGCACACCCTGGAGTCTGAGGCCAGCTCAGGACGCCAGCGGCGTAAGCGGGGTACTCTGCCTGCCTGCATAAGATGCTAGTGAAGCCTGCGGGGTTGGCTGGCTTGCCCTTACAGCTCTCAGTGACTTCATCCACAGATTTCCATGCAAGAGAAAGCTGACTTCTTCATTGGCCGCCAGATACACATTGCAGTCGATGGATATCACATCGGAATTACTGTGGTTCTGAAAAGAAAAGACGAGTGAGAAGGCAGTGGGACACAACCATGCAATGCCAACTCCTCTCCCCCTCACCCCACCCCACCCCACCCCTTGCAAAACTCCTTGGAAGCAGAACTCTGGGTTCATTGACGCCATTGGGCGTCACTTGAAATGGCTGCATGCAATCGCCTCCCCAGGGAACTCGCCTGCCAGGCCTCGCACTCGCCACCCCGGAGGTCCAATGCCCTCAGTCACAGGCAGCAACAGCCTCTTGCTGCTCAGACCAGTGGGCTAGCTGCAGCCCAGAGGCACGTGAGAGGTCTCAGGGGAGCTCCCCCATCACACCACTTGCCCTGGCCTCCCGAGTCTTCCCTCTTGGCCTGGCGCATCTCTCTGCCATCCTTTCCTTTGGCCAGGGATGGACAGCAGAGCGCAGTCTGAACCTCCGCCTTCCACAGACGCAAGGCAGAATGCAGGGCTGGGCTTATATCTTCTCAAACCTGGTAAACGGGGTCTAGCAAGACACGTGAAAAACCACTGTCCCATCTTCCTGACAGATAGAGTAATTTCAGGCAGGTGCCACATGTAGGGTGACCGACTGTCAGGATTTTCCCGGATTTGTCCTGGTTTTTGTTCTATCCTGGGTGTCGGGGTAGGGGTGGTTCTGTAATTTTCTATAAGGTCCTGGAATGACACACTTTCCCCTTTAAGACCTCCATGGAAAGCTTGTCGTTCAGAACCTCCATGCTAATGGCAGTTGCCAACTGTGATGTTCTTTCTGGAGGCCCTGGAAGGTGCACTTTCCCACCCCACCCCCCAACTGGGTGTCCTCTTTTTTGGTTTCCCAAATATGGTCACCTGTGCCACATGCCCAGATGATCAAGTGAATTGACTGAAAGCCGCTTTGCCATCTGACCTTGTTCTCTGCTTTTTGCATGTTGTTGCAAGAAAACCACAGGGTGGCAATATTTGTTGCCACTCACATTATATGGAAAGTGTCACGGGGAGCACCTTGCAGCGATCATTCATGCTTTAAAAAAAAAAATGCACCAGAACGGAGCCTGAGTTCAGGCCATGTCCTAAAACACAGAACTGCAAACTTGACTGTGTTGGCATGGCTCAGAAGGTGGGTGCTGCGTACCAGCTGAGGGTGGCGGCCCAAGTCCTCATCTGAGGGGGTCCTTCGGTAGTCTGTATTATTGCCCCCAACGTTACACATCATATTTTCCTGTAATAAAAAGAGAAGGACTGGGATAACTCTTTGGGAATGTGGATCCAAAGACACCAAATAAAGAATGATACACCTATGTTCAGAGGAGGGCAACCAGGATGATCAGGGGTCTGGAAACAAAGCCGTATGAGGAGAGACTGAAAGAACTGGGCATGTTTAGCCTGGAGAAGAGAAGATTGAGGGGAGACATGAGAGCACTCTTCAAATACTTAAAAGGTTGTCACACAGAGGAGGGCCAGGATCTCTTCTCGATCCTCCCGGAGTACAGGACATGGAATAACGGGCTCAAGTTAAAGGAAGCCAGATTCCAGCTGGACATCAGGAAAAACTTCCTGACTGTTAGAGCAGTACGACAATGGAATCAGTTGCCTGATGAATGTGGCCTCTCCCACACTCGAGGCCTTCAAGAGGCAGCTGGACAAGCATCTGTCAGGGATGCTTTAGGGTGGATTCCTGCATTGAGCAGGGGGTTGGACTCGATGGCCTTATAAGCCCCTTCCAACTCTGCTATTCTATGATTCTATGACTACTTGGGGATTTGCATCCACTTTTCCCTCTGGAAAAAAGCCACGCTGCCAGGGCCTTGGAGCACTTCCCTGATGGTGCACGTGGCTTTGCTCCTAGCCCTAAACACTGCTGCTTAGCTTGCTTGCGCAATCCCAGCAACTCTGGCCCATCCATCACAAGGTGACATGCAAAATACATTGTGTGCCATTATGGGCTCTCTGATTCCAGCAATTATCCCTCTAGAAGGAAAATGATTTTATGATCTTAGAAGCCATCATTAAACGCTAGTGGGAGGTTTGGTTGTGAACACTCTTCTTGGATCTCTTCTGCTGGTTCTAATGTTTTCCACCTTCCCAGCCAGCTGTGTGTGGAAGGGGAATGGACTTCTGGGGGCATTGCAGAGCCAAAAAGTGCAATAATTGGGTCCACATAAACATGAGGATGGCTATTGGCAGAGAAGACTTTGCAGATGGAAGGAAATCAAGAGATGACCCAACATCTGGATAGGAGAGCACCAGAGCCTGTCACATAGGCCCCTTTGGGCCAAAGTTTATAAACAGAATTAAAGCTGGACTAGAAATTACCATCTGTTCAGATAAAACATAAAGCTTTGAAGATGGTTAAGGGCCCTCTACCCTGCTTTCTCCCCATGAAGGAGTCTAATTCTATTCATGTATTTATTCTAAAATTCGCAACCTGCCTAGTTTTAGAAATTTCATAATTATGCTCCCTTATTCTAGATCTGCTGGCAGCTGAGGACCAAACGTGACATTATGAGGAATGCGTGGTTGGTGGCTGCCGCTGCGGCTGAGACTAGCAGCCTCATGAGGCCTCCCTGCTAATATCTAGCAAAAGACATGGGCTGCTGTGACATCTTCATGCTCAGAATGTTGTTCTTGCATGTTCTTAGCCTGAATGGTTAAGTCAAACGGCATCCCAGCATTCTAAAGCCTGAATGCTCTAAATGTTCATACCATGGAGATGGTTCATTAAAGCCTTCTGTAATTTCACATGGAGCATTGATGCATGCGGAGTGCCAGACCCTGCCTTGACGGTGGTGTGTTGCCGCTGTGTTGCGGGAAACCCCGTGCTTTCTCTGCTGTGGGGCGGTGGCAATTCCCCATGCAGAGGGAGGGTGACAGCTTTCCGGCAGCCATTCAGTTTGCTGGGCCTGTCTCCTGCCCTCTGCCTGGGTGGATGGCGATCAATCAGGGGTTGCCATCTGTCTGGAAACGCCTCTGCCACAATGCAGAGGGTAGATGGAGGAGGCGCCGTACTCACCTCACTCCAGTCTATTTTTTAATTCGCAGCTTCGCGGGAAAGCCCCGCGATGGCTGCGAAGTGGCTGCTGCGTCATATAACCGACGCCACGCCGCGGCGCAACTACCGTGGCGCTTTCAAAGCGTATAAGCCCCCTGAAGTAGATGTGTTGAGAAATGGCCACGATACAACAGTTTAAAGATTCTTCTTCTTCTTGAGCGAGTTTCTTCTGTTTATGACTATTTCCCCCACCCTTGTAAAGTACCACCCCTTTTTTTGACCCATTAAATGCATTCCAAAATTTGAGAACATTACAGGGGTCTTGAACTTCCTCTTTTTCTGATTATGACTGGATCATTGTGAAGTCATTAGCTTCTTTTTTAAAAAAACACACACATTGTTTTAAAGACAAGTCTGGCAACCCATGCTCAGTGCTTGATTTGTCTCTGCCCTGAGGAAATCTCTTCCCACAACAAAGATGGCTGCATCAAAAAGATGGTGGCTTTAGCTGAAGTTGTAAGTACAAATGAATAGACTGGGAATGAGCAGGACAGTGGGCTCTCGTGGTGGGAGAAAATGAACCCTATAAAAAAGGAAGTTGGGGGGGGAGAGAAAGAACCTTGTCAAAACTGGGAGGGGGAAGACTCCTGTAGAAACTATTGCAGGGCTTCATAGAGTTCAGTGGATTTCCTTTTCAAAACGTTTACTCATGTACCCAAAAGCATGTAAATGGTTTACATGCCTGAGCTACCTTGCCATGTAAGCAGTAAACATGCTCTACAGATTCACATGTAGGCAGGACTCCCCTCCCACTGTCTCCTGCTGGCTTGTGTCAGCTCATGAGGACAGAGACACTTTGCCCCATGGCCATCTGCTCCCCAGTCTTGCGTCCCTTCTCTGTATCCACTGTCAACCTCCCTGCAGTTTGTCATTATTAATAGGGTCCTGAGCTGCCGTGTTCCTCCAATCTGCAAAGGGAGAGGATTGGTGCTGAACGACCCTGGGAATGTGCATTCAGGGGGGTTAAGTTGCAAGTGAGCACAATATACCAGACTGCAGAACGTGTTTATTGCTTACATGACACAGAAATTAGGACCAGATTTCCATGTCTTTCGGTGCATTGAGTAAATTTGTAAGCAACTCTTCTCTTAAATAGAAAGGTTTTGATCCAGGATCTGGCAGTTGCTTGCAAAGGGCAGGGAAAGTTTGAGTGTGGTGATGGCATGTTGCTTTGAGCGCTTCTCTACACCATGCTTTTACTCTACACCTTTACCGGGGCTTCTGCTTCCAGATTCCCTAAGATCGGCAGCTCCTTTACACATGCTTTTTCCCTCTGGGTGTTTTTTTTTCCTTTGCAAGTTCTGAATACAGCCACTAGATGGCACTGTGGCATACTGCAATATAGCAGGATTCCAGAAATCCATCAGCTGTTGGAGCACTTCCAAGCGTGATAAAAAAATATTATCGCATTTTCCCTGTTAAGAATAAAACCGCTATAATGGCCAGAAAGCATGGGAGAGGCCCTCGAGGATGACAACATCATTGTAAAGGACCCTCAAAAAGCCATGAGTGCCAATAAAAGCCTTGTCTAGAGAAGGCCTGACTACACAATCAAATTTGAGAGGAAAGTCTCCCCACCTTGTGATTTTCTTCAGTCATTCTTCTGTGGCTAGGCTTTTTTTTATGGGGGCATCCTGATTTATAATGCACATTTTAAGGCTGCTTTGAGTTTTTAAAAGAATATCCTTAAAAGGAAAAGGTACCTCATGCACATTGAAATTTGTGAGTTGCAGAAGGCGATTCCCTCCTCGTGTGGCCACTGGGACGGTGATTTTGATAGCCACCCCATCAACAGGAAAGAGACCCAGATTCTGTAGCTGAAAGAGTTACCAGACAAAACATCATCACTACCATTCTGCATGGGGCCATTCTCCCCTGTCCCCAAATCTTTAGAACCTTTAGCTCCATTTACCTTGAAGGTGCAATTAAAAGGAGGGCCAATGCTGTCATATCTCTCCAGGGAACTGTTTGATTTGACCTCATAGTAGTCCTGGCTGGAACTCCTGAATAACAGCAAGAAGGAGAAACTAGCTTTGGAGGAAATTGACCCACCAGAGATTCTTCCAAGGAACCAGGCTTCTGGCTGTTGATGGCATGTAACATTTAAATACACACCCAGTCACACCCAGTGGAAACACAGTAGAAATGTCGGTATAACAAATTGTAGCGCTACGAAACCTCCCTCCATGCCCATCCAAAATACCTGGTGAAAAGGAGGTCGGTCTCATATTTCAGCGGAAACTTTAGAAGAGCAGAATTGTCCTCTTTCGTGCTTTCTTGTTCCTCGCTGTCGCTAGAACACAGTAGAGCAGAAGCCCATTTAGGTGACTCGATGTGATGCACATTAACACAATCACAACAAGCTACTGTTGAAGTGAAGAAAACATGATGGCTGAGCCTCAACAGCGTGTTCGAAGAAGTGTGGGCCCTGCTCTTGCTGAACGAGCTGGTGGGCTGCTAGCAGCGGTAAGTATACCCAACGCTCAGTTTTGCCTGTGTGGAATTAAAGCTAGGTTGGCACAGATATCTCCTTTGCACGGGCAGCAATTTCTCTCCGTTATACCCCTGGCGACTTTGGCAGAAGACAAAACTTTCCCCTCGCGGCTTGCCAATGCTACATTGGCCTGGTGAGATATATAGACCTATAAAAGGGGATTTTCTGGCTGACAGTGCACAATTCATGAGCTGCGTGAAGAGTTAATCCACTCTGAGTTGAAGCAAAGAGAAAAACGGATTGTTTTCCAATGGCTGGTATTACCAAGGTTGACACAGCCCTCCGCTCTCTAAGCTCGTGGGTGCCCCGTTTGGAGAACCTTCCCTCACATGTCAAGCGTTGCCTTTGTGAATGCAGTTTAGCACTCATATATTAGACACACCTACTTGAAAGTAAATCATTTTCTCCCCCCCCGTGCCACCCCCAGTGTAGCGAAAGTGCACAAAACAAGAGCTAAAAGCACAGTTATTATAACTAAAATAAAAATAAAAATGTAATTAACTCCACCAAGAAAGAAATTGTATCAAAGTCATAAATTGATCAGCGACTTTATTTGTTGTACTAAAAAGATAATTGCTAACTGGTCTCATATTAGGCAAATTGCTTATATTTGCTAACAGGTTTTTTTTTTAATTATAAGCAGTCAGTTTGAGTAGTTTGAATAAGTCCCGTATTTTGTTTAACTTTTAGGTTTCATTGTCTTTTGAAGCTGCCTTCCAAATTGTGATGTATTATTCTGGCTGCTGTCAACATACCCCAAAGGGGATTATGCACATTTATTGGTTGAATATTTTTAATGTCGTTCAATAGGCCTCACAGTGGGCCGGAGGTCCACCGAGCCAGTGGGAAAACCTCACTGTGGTGCTGACTACCATTTCCCAATATTTTACTGCTCTCTCACAACTGCAGTGAGCACATCTGCTGAAGGTGCCTTTAACTGATGAGGGCTCTTCCACACATCTTACTGAGGGTGCTTCTATGCGCCCCCAGTGCGACCCCAAAGCGATCGTGTAGCTTGCCTGGAGAAGAGACGAGGAAGAGGCGTCCTTGCCGCTGCCACCCACCTACCTCCTCGCCGGCGAGGAGGTAGGTGGGTGGCAGCGGCAAGGACGCCTCTTCCTCGTCTCTTCGAACAGGCAAGTACACGATCGCTTTGGGGTCGCACTGGGGGCGCATAGAAGCGCCCTCATTGACAAAGCCAACGTTTAGCTTCAGGGGACTTGGAGATTTAATGCTTTTTTAAAATAATAATAATTAGGGAACCAAGTTCCTTCATTTTCATAGCAATTCCTTTCCAGACAATGGATTTAGGATTGGGGTATAATTTGCTGACATACATTTGTAAAGGGGGAGTGGTTTTTTTTTTAAAAAAAGGTTATTATTCCTCCAGAGAGGTTGGCATATCATTGATGTTGACTGGCAGGACTTGTCATTTACAAATGCGCCTTGATGGATTTTCTACCAGCCAGAGTTAGTTTCATTTTCATAATGCCTGGGGCTTCCAGGAGCGTGCTGAGTAGCAAACACACACACACCCCTTACATATGGCCCTAATATTATGAGAAAGGGAAAAAAGCATTTTGAAATGTTTTATGGAATCTCCCCTCTTTCCACTATGAAACCTCTGGCTGAACTTCACTTTCGGCACTGCCGAAAGTAGTCCCTTTAGCAGAATCCTCTGAGCAATCACTTCCACGCACCCAGGAAGGGTTGTGTTGAGGTCTGTTGGTCTGGCTGCTCCCCAGCCGCGGAGCCTTCTCCGCACTAGAGCTGGTGGGTCGTTAGGATTTCAGCTTCTGCATTTTTTAAAAAAAATACTGTGCATTTCCTCCCTTTTAATACATCATGCAATGCTCCTTTTTAATACCCCCCTGAGTTTTGGGAATACATGCTCAGGCTGCACGCTTAGATAATTATATATGTTTTGGCAGCCTCCATGTGCTGACTTGAGGGAGGCATTAGGGAAGCACACGGTGGCCCCAGGAGCCTTGCATCTGGGGAATAAGCGGCGCTGAGAGATCTATTTAGGTGAATGGACGAAAAGAGGAAGGAGAAAAAACAATGTTATTGCCAACCTGTTGGCGGTCAAAAAGATCTCCAGGTTTTGGAGGAAAATAGACTTCCTGATCTCAAAATCCAGGCGAAAAGCCACCTGCAGGGATTAAAGAGAAATCGGAGAGTTTCAAAAGATGCAGCCCATCACATTTCCCGCAGCCACCTGGAGTGAAGGATGGAACTTCCCCTCTGTCCCAGAACTTTCTCAATTCACCTTATCCTAGTCAGTCTCCCAAAGTCCCAGCCTGGTTGCCATATGCGGCAATGGAGCCCTTTCTTTAGGCTACAGGTTACAGCTGCCCAGGTCCATCCTATCTGTCTGGCAAACAACTTTGCTACAAAGAAGAAAGTGCACACAGTTTTGTTCGAGGGTCAATCTACACTAAAGAGGTATATCACTTATACAACACATTGCCACGGTTTCTCTCAAGAATTCCTGGGAATTGTAGTTTGGTGAGTATATGCAGGGAAAGATTTCTTGGTTAGACATCTCTAGCCCTCTTTTCATCAAACCACAATTCCCAGGGTTCCTGGCAAGAGGAAATGGCTGTTCCCAGATGAGGTATTTATTCTGCAATTACCACGGATTGTTCACTCAGATTTTATGGAGGATCTAGAACACACTGGCATCTGTTTGCAATCCTCCTGTGTTTTCCCAGTGCAGGTGATATCTTTTTCCCCCCTTACTGCAAAAAGTCTGACTTTTTTCTTTTAGAAGGATGGAAAAATAACACAAACTCCACAGGTGTAGATGTCTTTCATGTCATTCTTCCATCTTTTTTAATAGATGTACTTTTGATGTCAGCTGGTGAACCTATCATAGCTCAGCACACATCTAGTATAACTTTTCCAAAGCACCCCTTTGGTGTGTGTTTTTTTATTAGTAGTACTACTAATATGCTTTTCTATCTATATTTTTTTGAGAAGCAAAATACAAGTGAACCCAGTGGGGGTGGGTGGCAGGGTGGTTAACAAACCACCCAGAACCCATGCTCTGTTGTAGGCTTGCCGCATGGTTTGTTAATCCACTCTTGCTGGCTTCACACATCACAACAACCCATTCCCAGGAAGGATAATTAGGGAAATAACCCAGCATGTGACGGGCACACATGGGGTTTTCTAACAAGCCACTGAGGCTTATTAACCATCCTCATGTCATGTGAACCAGGCCATTGACTCTTAAAATAATTTGGGCTACTTCAGACTGAGTTAGCTTTAAAAAAAATGGCATGTGGTAACTCACTGTGAGAAGCATCTGCTACACCAATAAGGCGTATCAGAGACAGGCTTATGGTGGATGTAGAGATTCAAGCTTCCGTCACCCAACTTGAAATAAGATCCCAACCAAAGGTTCTGTCGATCACCCTTGAAAAACGATGTGAAAGCCCTTGGGGGAGGGTTCCCCCTCCCCCGGTGTTTGATTGCAACAGAGATTGGAGAAGATGCTTCGCGTGTCTGATCAGTTGTAGGGTGCTGCCCGATTGACCTACCTGGGAGACGTCGTCTTTTGAAAAGGGGTGAGGCGGAGTGGCTGCCAAACAATATGTTTTAACCACAATGCAATGTGATGGTCTTTAGGTAGGAGGATTCGTGAAGTGCCCAAGGCTTGTGCACAGCTGATTATCGTATTAAAACTCTCCTTGGGCTCCCTGGGCTGGATTTTCCATTTTCGGCTTCTCTACATTTTGGCAAAGCAGTAACTATTCAATGCCATACAGATGCATTACGATAGTATTTTATGGCCCCAAAACACACAGAGTTGCTTTATTGCAGGGACTAAATCCCAGCACATTGATGGGATCAAATCCATCATTGTCAATTCCTTGCCAAGCAAAGTTTCAATCTAATATTCTGTTCTGAATGTGGGAAGTCTCCCCCTGCCTTCTACTTCGCTTGAACAAAGTCTGCTTGTATATCTTCCAATACTTTCCCCTCCAGCCTATTGTACATGGAAGATAATACATTTCCCAGGTATATCATATACGACAGCTTGGTGAAATGTTTTCTGTTTAAAGATTCAAGTAAGTGAAATGCAAAGATTGGGAAAGGTCCTGCTGCCAAATGTGGTTCCTAGTCTTGAACATCTCAATGTCCGGTGAAGAATGCTGGCTGAGGTGACTGTGGAAATAAAACTCCTCCAGAGTCCAGCCCAGTACTGCCTATCCAGCTTCCCCCACCCTGGTGGCCTTCAGATGTTTTGGACTACAACCCCCTTCATCCCTGATCATTGGCCATGCTGGCTGGGGCTGATGGGAAATGTAGTCTAAAACATTTGGCGCTTACCAGGTTGGGAGAGGCTGGTCTACCCTGACTGGGAGCAATGCTCCACCGATGACTATATGCCAGTAGTGGGCAACGGCTGGAGCTCCGGGGGCCGCTTTTGCCTGCCAGATCCCGCCCGGGGGGAGGGAGGGGGGAATATAAATAAAAAATAATTTTTAAAAATGTTTAAATTGCATCCATAGTGGCTATGGAGCACCAAGCTAGTTTTGACCCTTTTGGTGCTCCGTAGTTGCTACGGACACCATTCCCCACCCATATATATATATATCTGAATTTGGAGGGCAGATGGGTTTGCCTACGGCCCATGGGGGTCATCAATGGCTCTTAATCATGTTGGTTATATGATGGCTCTATACTACCACTGAGCTCAGAGGCAGCATTGCCTCTGGATACCACTGGTGGCTGAGAAAAACAGCAGCAGAAGGTGGCTCCCCACATTGTCTCGTTTGTGGGCTTCCCAGAGGCATCTGGTGGGCCACTGTGGGAATCAGGATGCTGAAGGAAGTGGACCTTTGATCTTATCCAGCAGGACCCTTCTTCTGTCCTTAGGGTGCTAAGCAGCGAGAGAGAGAGAGAGGCCGTGCCCGGCCTTCCTACCTGAGGTGGTTTCACTGGGGATGACAGGCAAGGGTCTTCTTCATGCACAGCATGTGCTGCTCCGAGACCATTTGTGTCTGTGGGGTATGGACTTGGGCTTGTGTACCGAAGAGGACGACATTCAGGGATGCTCTCAAAGGAGGGGCCAGGGTTGGCACTGGAAGAGTCACAGTTGTCAAATGACAACTCTTTGGGCCTACGTTGGACTGCCTAGTAAGGGTGGATGTGGGAGAGGTGAGCTCATACATCAGCTCAGCTATGTCCCTGGATGGCCACAGGCAAGTCCACGCCAGTTTGGTCTGCTCTGAAGCTGCTGCTGAGGAATAGATGTGGAACTGCAGCAGGAATTGCAAGGAACGGCAAGAGCCCGGCCCACCTCGCCCCCTGCAAAACCTCTTTTTAACGTCTGTTTTGAGTAAAATGGCTTGAGGTCTGTATGCGGCCCCTCGTTCTGTTGGATCAGGGAAGGCAACAAAAGGAAAAGAGTCAGCAGAGGATGCTGTTGCACTTTAAGGACTGGCACATGTGTTGCGGTAGGCGTATTTGTGGGCCAGAGCTTACTTCATCAGATGCATGGCATGGCAACCTCAGTGTGTGGGTCTCCCCAGCAAGACTGAAAGAAGTGTCAGTGAAATGCGCCATGCTAACCCCGATTCCCAAAGGGCAGTCCCAAAACAATGCTTCCTAACAGTGGTCAGGCTCAGATTTTGGAGGGTCTGCAGTGAGCGGGAGTTTGCCCACAGACGAGTTTGCTCCTATAGCTGGTAGAACAGGAAGAGTCCCTGGAGCCAGGCACCAGAGGACGCCCCTCAAGCGCAGCACCTCCTGAGCTTCTTCAACAGCGCATTCTGTAAATATTTGGACTGGCAAGGGCAGAAAGCGCCTTGAACGTTTAGCCTTCCGGCACTGGAACATTACATTTAGCTGATCCCCAGAATTTGAACTGTCTGCTCTGAACATGTTCTTATTTTTCAACTTCAGTTCCTCACAAGTATACCTGACCTTACAGGGTTGTTATTAGATGGAATGAAGTCTTTGCATACCAAAAAATGACAAGGAACAATAAAACCTACTTTTCATTACGCCATCTTAGGGATGGGTTATGACATTCGGTATTGCAGTCACATCTGGTTTGGAGCATTTGGAATGCCAGTATCTTTAACTGAAATGAACTAACTCTGGCAAAAACAAGCCATAAAAGGTAAGGAGGAATTTATCTGACAAGGCTATCAACAGCCCTAAAGCTCAACAACCACTGAAGTCTCTCATCTCCGCAAAGTTCCTTCCCATGACAAAGTTAAGAGGACGGTCTGACAGCTCCAAGAATCTAATGTGGGTCTAAAATGTCCTAGATGAGAACAAAAGAGAATGAGTCTAATACCACCCCCACACAACCCAAGTGCTGCAAAACAGGAATAACATGACTCATGAAGGAGCAGAGGAAATTGGGGCCACATCACCCAAGTTAAACTGCTCTGGAGGATTAAAACGACAGTTTGGGAGCTCAGTCATCCTGGGTTTAGTTTGACTGCCCACAGGCTCTTAGGTTTCTGAGCTACCTTACTGAAGTTGAAATCCCTTAGCTGATCAATTAATTCCGAAGTTGACTTTCCAGCACTGCTATACAGACTTGAAAAATGTAAAATGTTAATGTTCCAATAATTCACGTGTGTGGAATGAATCCCTAATAAACTGCACTGAGAAAGCAACTGGGATTAGGTGGGATTAGGTGCAAGACACCTACTTAATTAAATTCTGGGCAGAGCCAACCCACGCCCTAAACTTCAAGCTCCCGAGTGATCATCTCACACACACACACACACACACACACACACACACACACACACACACACACACAGTGTGGTGCTTGCTGGCACCCCTGTCCTGGTGGCCATCACGCTTCCTGACAAAGCAGATGGGATGGGTGCAAGGAGCCATGGCCATGAGGTGTCTGGACTTGGGTTGCCAGCAGATCAAGTCAGTGGTGATAGGATGGAGAAGAAGAGACGCCCTGGGCCAGTTGGGGCAGTTCTGTGGGCCTGACACACACCTTACAGGCCACCTCTGGAGGAACAGATGTAAAACCCAGCAACATCTAGAATGCCAATGTCCCTCAATGAGTGAGGAAGAGGTATGAATGGTTGCTAAGCGTCTCACAGCTTCCAGCCCTCCAATCAGTCAGGTGCAAGTGGGAGAGTTCAAAAGTGATTTTTTGAAACTGGTGGTTGGCAGCAGGGTTGTTCTCAATCTTTTTGTTTCCTCTTTGGGATCATTCTCCCAGAGTCATGAATCACTCCTCAGTCCTAACCCCGCTTGGCATGCAAGCTCAGACCAGTGGAGGCTGGTGGCTCTGTGGATCCATTCTGGTTTTCAATCAAAACCAACTAGACCTCTAAAGGAGCTCTCCAAGGTGCTGAAACGTGCCCCCCCCAAGACCCACCGAAACCGGAGCCACCAACCTCCAGCCTCCCAGCAGCTCCGCCAACAGGAAGCGGCTGCTGATAGGCTGGTCTGTTTAGAGCTCCGTGGCTTTGCCTTACCATGAAGGTGTGCCTTGGGGCGATTCCACACGTCGTACTGAGGGCGCTTCAATGCGCCCCCAGTGAGCCCCAAAGCGATCGTGTAGCTTGCCTGGAAGAGACGAGGAAGAGGCGTCCTTGCCGCCGCCGCCGCCACCCACCTACCTCCTCGCCGGCCAGGTCAGAGAGCTCAGCTTCCGCTGAGCTCTCCGACCCGGCTGGCGAGGAGGTAGGTGGGTGGCGGTGGCGGTGGCGGCAAGGACGCCTCTTCCTCGTCTCTTCCAGGCAAGCTACACGATCGCTTTGGGGCTCACTGGGGGCGCATGGAAGCGCCCTCAGTACGACGTGTGGAATCCCCCTTGGATTTTGCTTGTTCCTTCCTCCATGTGCCCTGCCCCAATGCTCTTTGAATCTGTCCTGAATCTTGCATGGTTTCTGCATCTGTTCCCTACCATTTACCCTTAGGTTCCTGATTGTGCCAGAACACAGGATCAGAGGCAGTTGCCTTATTCGGAGTTAGAGCTCCATCCGACAAGCGTTTTATTGCACACTTGTGACTGGGCACTCACGGATTCCTCGGAGGTAGCTCACATGACGTCATCTGCCTCCCACATGCCTTCCGCCCCTTCTGGCCTTCCTTATGCCACAAGAAAATCCAGAAAAAAGCTGAAATATTTTTTAAACTGAAGTTGCTGCTCTCTCCTGCTGTGCGTGAGAGTAGGGTGACCCTATGAAAAGGAGGACAGGACTCCTGTATCTTTAACAGTTGCATAGAAAAGGGAATTTCAGCAGGTGTCATTGGTATGCATGCTACGCCTGATGAAATTTCCTCTTCATCACCATAGTTAAAGCTGCAGGAGCTATACTGCAGCTATACTGTGACCAGATTTAAAAGAGGGCAGGGCACCTGCAGCTTTAACTGTTGTGATGAAGGGGAAATTTCACCAGGTTCTCCATATATACAAATGACACCTGCTGAAATTTGCTTTTCAATACAACTGTTAAAGATACAGGAGCCTTGTCCTCATTTTCATATGGTCACCCTATGTGGGAGAAGCAGCATGATTAGAGCGCCCAACTGAATGGGCCTCGTGGTCCTTGTTTACTTCCTGTTTTCAAACAGGAGGTAACTGTGCGATGACGGAGAAGCGACAGTAGCCAGCGTTTCTTCCTAGGTGTAATGGAGCTCTTAGTCTATCCCAGTACTGTCGACACTGACTGGCAGCAGTGGCTCTCCAGGGTTTCAGGCTGGATCCTTTCCTTGCCCTACCTGGAGAAGCAGGGGCTAGCGTCATCACGCCACACACATGCTTCTACATGCCACGCATGTGCTCAGCTCCACCCCCTCCCAGAACCTATTTCTTCATTATGTCCCAGCTTACTCTCTGCCACTTAATGACCTAAAGCATGCTGTGACCTCGGATTACCCTGGTCTCTCCCTCTTCTGCCTTGACTGATGCTTGTTCTGTTTCATGGGTTCTTTTATGTGCCTCCATCCCTACCTTTGCTTTGGCCCGGAAGAACGGGTAGCTGACATTGCAAACTCTCCTGTTTGGATGCTTCTCTTCAGACATGCATTCTATGTTAATGTCCAGGTCGTCCTGAAATGAAAGTGAAAGAATGTTGTAGGTTGCAAATTACAGCTAGCTTTGTATGAGATGTAGGTTGCAAAAAGGTCTCCTGAAAAGGCAACTTAAAATGGTGTGTCATTGCCTGGTATATGTCACTCCTTCCTGTATTGCATGAAACTACATTGCTTTTTTCAGACACAATTCCACACCATGGAAGGACTGGACCACAAAATCACTCTAGAGACAGATTGGCACGAGAAACAGCACCTTGCAGGGGATGCTGTCGTTGTTTTTATTTGCAGACGAATCAGCCATTTTAGTCATGTCCCAAAAGATGACTCCAATCAACTCAAATGACAAAGCTCTGATGCGGAATCTGAAAATTCTGGATTTTAATTGTTTAGTGAGGACTATGGATGTTTGCGACAAGCCACTTAAGCTGCTGTATTTTTCCTTAAATAAAAGGTGATTTGCAAAAGCATTTTGACATGGGAAATCTGATCCCAGATCTGATCCTACAAATTTGCACAGGGAAACACAACAGCAAAGAAGCCGCTGGTTGAGAGCTGCCATCTTCCCAAAGCAACAGAGCAAGTGAGGACTCCTGCCTCCTGCCCTGCTCAGGCAACTCAGGCCTCCATTCCGGCTATCCAAGCCCTGGCTGGTGCAGGAAGAACACCCACGTTCCGCTTCAGGGTTCTATCCCTCTCTGGGAGTTTGTGCCCCTCCCCCTGCTTGATATTCCACTGCCCTTAGGAGATTCCTTTCTGCATCTGGAATAGGTAGGTGCCTCCAAGCTGCTTTTTACACACGGACAGAATCTTCCTTTTAGTCCCTTGCTCCTGTGTTTACTCTGGTTCCATCTCCTAATGTTTTTCTTTGGTTAGTTTGGAGTAATCCATCAGGAGAGAGAGAGAGAGAGAGGCTTTTGCGCTTTTCTTTCCTGCAATTTTCCACTGGCAAGCTTTTTAAACCAACAGAAGGGGGACACTTGATGCTCAGCGGATCAGCAAGGCCTCAGCAGCAAGCTCAGCATATTTACTAATAGAGAGGGATGGAGAGTACAGCCTGTCCAAAACACACGGGAAAGCGCTTCCATACATTTTCAACACTTCGCTATTTACTACAGTTCAGGTTTGAACAATGGGAGGAGGATATTTCCAAGGTCCAAACAGGAGTCATCCCAACTGAGATTTAATCCTGTGAATGGCTGCATGTAACAATGCCATAAAGAACCACCGCGATGGATCAGGCCAAACACGTCTGCCTTGTCCAGCCGTCACTTTTCAACAGCATCTAAGCAGGTGCCTTTGGGAAGCTCACAAGCAGGAAGTGTAGGGGCACATCCACACGTTGTACTCAGGGCGCTTCCATCTGCCCCCAGTGCACCCCGAAAATGATCGTGTAGCTTGCCTGTAAAAGAGACGACGAAGAGGCGTCCTTGCCGCCGCCGCCACCCACCTCCCTCCTCGCCAGCCAGCTCGGAGAGCTCGGCAGAAGAAGGCTCTCCACCCCGCCTTCTTCCGCCGAGCTCTCCTCGCCGGCCGGTGAGGAGTTCGGTGGGTGGAGGCGGCGGTGGCAAGGACGCCTCTTCCTCGTCTCTTCCAAAGGTAAGCTAGACGATCGGTTTGGGGTCGCACTGGGGTCGCTTAGAAGCGGCCTCGGTACGACGTGTGGAAAGGCCATAGGTGACGCCCCCTCACCCCTGTTCCTCCTCCCGGCATCTGCTCTGCGCCTTGGGGTTCCATCATAGGCTCTCATGGCTATATAACTGATGAGGGATCAATTAAAAATGGCAAGATAGGAGAAGGACGGTAACCAAACCGTCTGTCAGTTAATCCATGCTTAGGCTTGGCTGCCCCCCCCCCCTGCTCCCGCCGTGCAGCCTGCGCCATTGCATTGGCATCGCAAGCCACGCCGGAAAAGGGGCTGCGGTGGCAGCAGCCAGCCTCCTATGTGGAGGCACAGCAGTGTCATTCAGAGCCGTTGTCAAGCTGGACGCAGAAAGAGGGTGTGGTGGACCCCAGACCGGGGTTGTCGTCATTGTGGCGTTTCCGAAAGGGACTGCAGCTGGAGAAAACGGGCAGAAGGGGAACCGAGCGGCCTGCCGTTATGCTCTTTGCGTTCCGAGTCCGGCAGCAGAGGCATTCCTCAGGGGCAACAGCCTTTTCAGGTCTCCTGCAGGAGAGGTTTTCAGAGGTGGGTCTGCCCCAGAGAACACATGCAGCAGCCAAGGAGATGGGGCAGCATTCAGTAACATTGCCCCGAATCTGGCTGTAAGCTAACATGACTGCCTCTAAGCACTCTGGGACAGGGCCTGATGCTTGTGTGTCCTGTGCAGGGCCTGGCACATGGTTCGCATAAAGAGTAGCAGTGAAAAGAAACAGCACAGCACAGAAGGTTGCTAGACCTGTGGCTTCAACATCAAAGCCTGATACGTGGTGGGTGCCCCCCTCCTCACAAAACGTGTCCTCCTCCCTTGAAGCAAGATGAGCTGTTTAAGGTCTACCCCTCACTGCTCTCACCACCCTGTTGGAGACACCAGGGGTGGGTTTCGCAGCACCGTAAGAATGACAAACACGTCGGGCTGATGCCGGGGTAGGAGGCTGCCTTGATCGAGGCCCAGACAGGCAAGACTCAGGATGACAAAGGAGCTGACGTGGATGGTGCCATATGAACATTATAAATGAGAGACATGCTTTAATAAAGCATTCCCAGACGTTGGCTGGCTTCGAGGGCTGGCTGTCAGCAGAGCCCTAGCTGTCCCTCAAGTGCTGAACAGATGCTTGGCAAACCCACGCCTTCTTCCATCGTCCGTATGGAGCGTTCGCCGTGGCATCAGCTGGCCCAGCTCAACGCTGGAGCTCACTCTCTGGTCTAAGCCTCTTATTTCCAGAGGAACAATAACTCAGCAGGAAAAATTCACCTCTGACTGAAACTTGGCCATGGTAGCACAGGCAGCTTGCAGGGGCGAGGGGAGGGGAGGGGGGGCTTTTGGAAGCCGCAAGCAAAATGGACAAAGTTGTAAATCATCTGAATATATTGGAGTTAAACCCTCTCCTGGGACAAGTAGCTCTTGCTTCTAGGCAAGTAGATTACCAGGCACCGTGCTCAAGCCACCCCGTGCCATTGCAAGTGGGAAGGCTGGTGGAGTTTGAGGATGGCAGAGGGCAGAAATGTGCCTTCCGTCAAGCATAGCAGAGGAGGTCTTTGCACTTGGGCATCTGGAAAATGTAGCACGATGCAGGTGAAGCCATGTGGCGACCCATTTAGATGGGCAACCACTGAAAATGTGCTTGGAGTGGCTGGTGCTTCCCATGGTGCATGTGAGCCTATGCTGATAATGCTAAGGGGCCATTGCGTGCACCCACAAGCTGTGTTTCTTCCATGGAAGTCATCGAACAGGCAAGGCGATGTATTTTATGGTTCTTGGGGACAATCCAATACCGACAGAAAGTATAAGGCCTTCCTGTATCCTGATGGGCACTGGTCCGGTGCAGTATTTTATTTGTTTGAATTCTGTTGGGCTACGGAATTCATTCTCAGTCAGAATTCTCAGCTATAGAAAAAGTAACCAAAAACAGATTCAGATGCACCCATCCTTAACCCCCTCAGCTTCCTGGAAGGTGTGAGGTGGGGAATCCTCCTACTGTGGAGGGCAGCATTCCCTCGGGACTGTTGGCAGCATATGGGGCAGAGGCAGAGGGGTGGGGCACCCCTTTTTTGCATGTGTCCCAGGCTGCTGGGAAGGAACCATCCCTCTCACCACCAGAGCTCTGAGCTGATCCCTTTCAGGGTGCTTTTGAAGTTAGGCCGGGGGCATCGTGTGGCCCCAGGTGACAGGCTGCCCATCCCTACTATAGGGTGCCTCATGGACTTCAACTCCCAGAAGCCCCTGGCAGCACGGCCAATGGTCAGAAAACATCTAGCTTACAATGCGTTCTCTATTGTGTTTGCGGTCACAATAAACCAGTGAGGAAAATCACTGTTCTTCCCATTTTATAGATGGAAAATATTTAGAGATCATGTCTTGCCTGAGGCCAGGGGCGAGGGACCACGTGGGGATGATCCATACTACTACTACTACTACTACTAATAATAATAATAAACAGATAAAATAAAGAAGGTGTCATTATCTCAATTCCCGTGTACAGTGCGGTTCAAGCATTGTGGTTCAAGCAGTACCACAATGGAACCCATGACCTAGGGAGGTGGTGGGCTCTCCCACACTAGAGGCCTTCAAGAGGCAGCTGGACAACCATCTGTCAGGGATGCTTTAGGGTGGATTCCTGCTTTAAGGGACTTAAGGGGTTGGACTCGATGGCCTTATAGTCCCCTTCCAACTCTACGATTCTAAAAGCAGGAAAATAGGGGCAAACTGCTTCCCAGTTTACCAAAAACATCAGCCTAGATCTGCTTTGGGGTTTAGGGCGCCAATTGCATGGTTTGTCTAGGGTGCCAGCCAGTTGCCCTACCTAAGGCCACTGACAGAGTCTGAATTTGAGCCTCAACCTTCCTGGCAAGCTCAGCTCTCTCCCCTTTGAACACGCTCTGGATGCTCCCAACTAAGCCCTGCATTTAAGGAACAAACAGCAGGACTCTGGGGGAGCACCGTGCCTTAACTCATGAGAGTAGAACCAGGAATTGGAGACTGCTGTGCTTTTTATTTGTCCCACATTGTTCAATTAATGCATCTGCAAGCAAGGCTCTACTGGCTCTGGGAATTCAGAAGATACAGGAAATACTTCTGCAGTCTCTTCAACTTTTTTTTTTTAAAGAACAAAACAACAGAGGGGGAAGAAAATGTAAAGCTTCAAGAGGATGCCGTGGATCTGGAAGTGCTATGATTAGCTCAGCCATAAATTCAGTTATGCTCAAGAGTGCTCCGCATCCCCAGTGAAGTGCAACTTCACCCCTGGACACTGGGAACAAATGGGAGGAAAAGAAACACCTTCGTGTTCCACTTGTGCCTCCTGAAAAACATCTAGTTAGCCAACGTGAGAACTGATGGACCCTACGCCCAATCCAGGATAGGCAGTTGGGTCCTTAACATGTTGAAGAGAACGGATTCTGCCGAGGAAAAATCGCTCTGTGAACAAGCATTCAGACGGGTTCTCCGTGAAGCTCCTCTGCTCCAGGACTGATCACGGGGCAATGGGAGAAACCCACTGACTTGACTCATAAGGGAAGTTGCACTCTCCAGGGGAAATATGTCTATGATGTCGCGTGAAGTTGTCCAAAGCTTTGAAACAACCATCACTGCATTTCATGGCAGTGAATTCTGTCAGGTCATAGGGAAAATTTATTATATTTGTCCAAAGCTGAGCAAGGCCAGTTGCCAGGAGATCTGTCTATTCATTGGAACTGGATAATTGAGGCAGAGCTTATATTCAAAGGAGGGAAAAGGAGGGGTGCAGTTGAGTAACCCCGAGGGTGACCAGAAACCGTGGAAAGTCAGGGCAGCAACACACACACAGACACCAGTGGGCAAGACACCCTCTGGCCTTGCTGGGCCTGTTTACACCACACCAGAGACAGCACCCTTCTTCCAGAATAAGACCAGACAAACGGTTCTGGAAGGAGAGCAGTGCGGAAGGGCTGGCTTATGCATTACAGATGCTGTAGATTCTGAGGGTGGGACTACATTTTACAGATGAATTCATCTAATGAAAACCTGATGGCTGCTTCTTTTGGACTAGCCTTTCCCAACCTGGTGCCCTCCAGATAAGGTGGACTATAACTGTCATCAACCTCAACCAGCATGGCCAATGTCATGCTGCCTGCCAGCAACACCAGGCTGGGGAAGGCTGTTGCAGACACAGTAGCTCTGGAGGAGGCTGATTTGCACATGAGCACCAGTGGAGGTGCTTAACTTTTTTCTGTCATCCACTACCTTTCCCCTGCAACCGTTTCCAACCCATGGAAAGACGTGGCCTTCAGGTTTGAATTTCATGCACTGATGTGTAATGTGTAGTGCACTATTCTACCGGATGTGATATTAAATGCATCTTTGCATTTAACGTGCATGTCGTTAAAAAGCAAATATCAGGATTGGAGCAGGTGGGGAAGAGGAATTTCACCCTGAGGAAAAGGGCTTATTTGAAGCTATTGATTGCAGCACTCTTGGGTTAAACGTCCCTCCTCACCTAATGTAATTATCCGCCCCCACGCTGGTCATTAGTTGCATTTTTTTTAAAAAAAACATACACAATGGGGCTGTTCACATGACACGACAGCCCACCCTACACTGTGGCACATGCAGGGCACATGGTGCCACCATTTTGAGTATGCAGTCCCCACTCAGGGGTTGTTGTGTCATACAAACCTGGCAAATGCAGGATATGTGAGGGTTAAACAACACTTGCATAACCCAAGGCCTCTTGTTTAATCTTTGAATAACCACCCTTGCCATGTTTGCATGACACAACAGCCCCCAAGCAGTGGTTCCATATTTAGCTTGACGCCCACGGGCGCTGTGATTCATCGTCTGAACGCAAAGATGAAGTTAACACGACTTTTCGTTCAGCCCTTAGTCCAGCGAATGCAAAATTCTCCTACCCTGAGAGAGAGAATGTAAGGGTTTCCATACCTTCTGGATCAAGCTTGCAAACTGTAGGTTTCTTGAGAAGGAAATGTTTAGAACGGTGTTATATGCATTTTCTCCTCTGTTCTCCAGCGTAGCTTCTACCGCCACCCTCCTCCTGGTGCTCTCTATGACAAAAATGGAGGTATCAAAAGACAGCGTGTAGGCGGAGCAATCCGAATACGACCTTCTCAGGACACGTCTGCAATACTCCCTATGAAAAGAGCAAACGTTAAAGCAGCAGCCAAAGCAGCAGTGCGCACCCTTCCTACAAGTGTGTGCAAAGGAGATTCCCATTGTCACCCAGGGCTGGCCTATCAATGGCCAAAGGGCCGTGGTCACACACAGCATGACCAAGGGATGGGCAGGCCCAGGACCTGGACAGGGGTGGCAGCAGCAGCAGCTCAGGTGAAGGGCTGTGGGGAGGAAGGCATGAGCCTTCAGATTCTACTGGAAGCTCTTCTGATGTGATGCTGGGGGCAGCGGGGAGGGTCTTTTAACTAGAAGGGTGTTCCTAATGAATTTCCTCAAGCTGGATATAGAGATGAACCTAACGTACATTAGGTTCTATGTACATTAGGTTCTATGTTCTACCTAAGGCAACTGGACAACCACCTGTCAGGGATGCTTTAGGGTGGATTCCTGCATTGAGCAGGGGGTTGGACTCGATGGCCTTGTAGGCCCCTTCCAACTCTGCTATTCTATGAATCTATGAATCTACATATTACGCGAATCACACTTCTTCCTGTTTTAACCACTGTGCGTAACACTGCCACTTTTATTTCAAAAGAAAAGCAGCCATGGGGCCCTGATCCAGTGTTGTGCTCTCAGTCCAGTTTCCCATCCCAAATCCCCACCCATGTTGCTCTTTGCAACTGGATGTGCTGTTTACTGCAAACAGATCCTGCCAGCTCAGGGGCAAAGAGAAAAGAAAGAGACCCCCAAATTCAGGGTGACCTCTTCCAATAATCTCTTATGGCTAGCCCTGCAATCTGATTTCCCAAATCCCCCACATTCATTGGCATGATTTCCTGGATCCTCTCTCCAGATCATCTACTCACATGGCACTGGGAATATCGGTTTTAGCATCAAGAACCAAATTGGGAATGCAGTGCTCATCCTCGTTACATCCGTTCCAGAAAGGTACCTATAGGATAGAGGGAAAACGTTTGGATTCTTGTTTTGTACAGGGGACAACGAAGAGGAACACACACACACAAACAAACACACACACACAAACACACACACACACCAGGCATCATCAGCATCCTGAAGTGCAGCACAATATTCTTTAAAACACTGAAATGATTAGAAAGATTTGGGATTGCCATCTGCCCGCAAAGACGGTGCGAAGCGTGTTGGTTGTTTTGGGGTTCTTCAATCTGATCTGTGAAAACCACCGGCAATTTAGTGAGAACCAGGAGGCATCTAAACAGGCATACCCCTTTTTTATATATATGTTCAGGCAGCCTGTCAAATTGTTATTGATTGATTTATACAAATGTTCAGCCACTTTTTGCCATAAGTACACATAATGCTATACAAAAACACCCCTTAGCCCCTGTTTTGCTGCCCCATGTTCCTCTGTCTACAACACATCTCTGACCACCACCGCTGCACCGCCTCCATCCTTGCTGTCAAGCTCTTGGCTCTTGAAGGCCAAACTCTTCTGTTGAAAGAGCCCCTGGACCTTAACAATGGGAAATGCTGCTCAAAGAACACGATTCACTGCAATGTTTTCAAGGCTCCACCTTCACTCCAATGTAATGAACTTTTACGCACAGCCACTTTCAGCGAGGTTGGCCAGCCGTCATCCATTACTGGACCATTATCAGGACTATCCAGGGCATAATCAATGGAGAAAGTCACTGGCTTCACATAATCGGCTGTATCCTAGGAAAGGAACAAGGAATTCCCATTAGCCTCACTTTGGACGAAGAGCCAAACCCACTAATAATAATAAAAAAGGTGTATTGAAAACAGCTGGCTTGTAAACAGTCAGGACACGCATGGCTCAAAGCAAGCACTTACCAAGACATGAAAATTGAGCCTCTCACAGTGCTGTCGCCCTGCAAACAACGTGGCCGCCTTGTGAGTGAGCCTGTCTCCATTTTCATCTAGGTGGGCTCGTGGGATATACCGTCGCTCATCAATGGTGATGTTGTAGTTCAATGCTGAAATAATAAATAATTTTGTTTATTTATTTAATTTATACGCCACCTTTCTACCAGGAACTAGTGCTCAAGGTGGTTAACAACAATAAAAGTCAAAAATTAAGATAAACATCTTTAAAAAATCTTAACATCCAACCCAATGGACCAGCTTACAAGTCAAAAACCTGTCAAAAGTTTATAGTCACACAGAGTAAATTACAGAACCATCTTGAGTCCAGAGTCCACATTTTAAACTATATTCTTTAATACTCATTGGGCACCATGTGGTTTTAGGAAGCATAGGTGCTTGGAATCCAAAAAAAGAGGATTATCCATTCTCTCTCCACCTCTAATTGTCTTTTGCTGTACATCTGGAACTATGCAGCAAATTGTGCAGCAAATTCTTACAGCACATAAGCAGTGGGAAAATAGTATTTCTGGTGCTGTTACAACTGCCTTTCATAAGCATTTACATGCTTATGTAATAAAAACATGTCTGTACTCACAGCAAGTAATGATTAAATGTCATCTTCCCTTGGGTGTATGGGGGAATAAATAGTCACTGTTCATCCATACAGCTTATGAGTGTGAGCTGTGATGGCTCCGATTCAAATAAACGCAAACAGTATTATTAACCCTATCTTGCCGACGTGTGTATGGGGAGGGGAGTGGGAAGGCTGAGAGATGGTGGCTACCTAAAACCACCTGGTGGAGGCAAGAATTAAACAAGGGATTTCCCAACTCATGTTCTTAGTTATACCAATTCTTATAGATGTATAAATGAGCTTTAACTAACTATACATGTTTTGTCTCTTGCTACCTGCCTGCTCTGAGAGCTTCTCTGCATGAGTGATTTATTGCATACTCATGATTGGCCACTCACAGAAGTTTGCGGGTCCTTTACACAATGCAGTCAACCTCCAGGACATCTCCCACACCTTCCCCCAGTAATCTTACTTTTAAAAAGATCAGAAATAATGCACTATTTAAAATTATCGTGGGATATCACGGGCCACTAGATGGCGCTGTTTTGTTTAACTTTATGGAGCATTGCCGAGAGGGGAAGTTTTCAATTACCAATCACGTGGTCGCCCCGGAAGAAGAAAAACTGGTAAGGGTGTGTTTTTTCCCCTTAATGAAGATATGCTCTGAGTCTCAGGGCAGGGGCGCAATGCAAATTAAAACTTCAGTCTCTTCAGAGGCCAGCAGCATTGTCACTTTGTGGTGAGAACAAATCCAGATGGTTGAGCAGGGATTGTCACTTACCCAAACTTGCCATTTGAAAATGAGCTGAGAGGAAAACGGCAGTGAAGCAAACAAATGCAGATAGACAAGTGGCATCCTTCCCGTTCCGTATGCAATCCTTGTTGAAGATGTTGATTTTGAATGGCTCAAACCGGATGCTGGCATTGATTTGGACAACACTGCGGGACCTAACAGGAAAGAAGCAAAGTCTGAGCTATCCCAGAAATTCATTACCAGTACAGTACAGATATGTGGCTCAGAGCTGGAAGTTCAATTAGAGTCACCGCAGCAAGATTTAAAGCATTGTGTAAAGCTCTTGTTGTGTAGGACAGAATTGGGCATAGAAAAAGTCACGTAGGCTACATGTGGGTGTAACACTTAACCATGGTATGTGTTCCTTTACCATAGTTAAGTGTTTCTTAAGCATAGCTAAACCATGGCTTAAAACTAGTATGTGAAATCATGGTTTGGACAACAAAGAGTCCTCTAGCAGGACTAACATTGATTATGGCATATGCTTTCATAGTCTTCCTCAAGAATGCAAGCTTTGAAATACTTCATGGTTTGAAGTGGCTTTGTATTAACCATGATGAAGTTTTACCTTTGTAATGAGTAAACCATGGTTAAGGCAATTTCCCTGGCTCTCCAAGCTTTCTGATTGCAGGGGGAAAAGTAGATCTCAGTGTGGTCTTCTTACATATGTACTCTGAAAGCACAGCTTAACTCAGCCATCTAAACCATGGTACCTTTGTGATTTTAACCACAGTTAAGGCAACAAACCATAAAAAAAATTTATTCCAGCATTTTTAAAGGTATTGGGTCACCAAACAGCCAGTTCCACCTTTGCTACACACCAAATATTTCTCAGTAACCTTACGAAGGTGATTATATATGGCACACTGGATGAATAATATTGTGTCTGGATTAGAGCTGAAAGGAAAGTGCAAACCAATTCATAATTTGGCTAATTTCCAATTAGCTTGCAAAAGTTAGTATAAGTTTGCAAAAAATTAGTATTAATTTGCAAAAGTCTGTATTCTTCACCCTGATTTTCAAAATATCTAAAATCCAGCATCATCTACTGCTAGGAATGTTGTAATGACATTTTAATTAGAATATAAATCAAATCTTTGCAAGCAGACATAACATTAACAAAACCTGCTGAATAATTTCCCCTCCAATTTAATTTCAACTCTGGTTTAGATGAGGGAAATCTATGTTTAAATCCCCACTTTGCTATGAGGCTCGCTGGGTGACCTTGAGCAAAGCATTGTCTTTAAGACTAATCTATTTCTCAGGGATACGCTGGGGATGACTGAGAAGGTTCAATGAGAGCTAGGGTTGAAACACTAAGTTAATTATCAGTTTGATTAATCTAAACCTTTCGATTGATTAAAAAGATTCCCCAATAGATTGATAAATACTCTCTCTCTGTGTGTGGCCAGAGGGGATCCGCACGTCGCTCCCAGAGCGCTTCTATGCGACCCCAGTGCACCCCGAAAATGATAGTCTGACTTCCCTGTAAAAGAAACGACGAAGAGCCGTCCATGACGCCGACGCCGACGAGGAGAGCTCTCTGCCGGCGAGGAGAGCTCGGCAAAAGAAGGCGGCCTTCTTTTGCCGAGCTCTCCTCACCGGCAGAGAGCTCTCCTCGTCGGCGTCATGGACGGCTCTTCGTCGTTTCTTTTACAGGGAAGTCAGACTATCATTTTCGGGGTGCACTGGGGTCGCATAGAAGCGCTCTGGAAGCGACGTGCGGATCCCCCCCCAGATCTATACCAAGCAAGATAAGGCACTTTGAAAACATTTTGAAAACTGTCTATGGAGTGTGTCCTGGGCCCCAATAGTTGTTGAAACTGTTATAAACCGAAACCCGTGCTTTTGGTGCATCGGGGTGGCAGCAGCTAATCCCTTCGCACAATGAAAGCGTGACGGCTGGGCCTGAGTATAGGATTGTAGTATAAGGCTGCAATGCTATGCCCACTTACTTACCTAGAAGTAAGTGGGCATTGAGCTCAGTGGGGATTACATCTGAGGAGACATATATAAGATTGTACTGCAACAGAGTTATTATGGACTAATAAGTCCATTTCATCTGAAGTGCTATCCTCAGGCTATTTAAGGAGGCTTATAGACCACCGACAGGACAAAAATCCCCCTCAAGGCGTATGCTCTATGAATTTACAAAATTCAAAAAATCTTAATAACACACAAATAACATCCTGTTAACAAATTACTTACTAATAAAAGCCGAAGAGCAGAAGAAAAACCTACAAAACGCAAATACTAAAAAATTACAACAGCAGCCCCATCAAAACTTTAGGAGAAGGCTACTGAGTTGCACTGTACCATAGGCTTGGCCCTCATCTATAAGACAGCGGGATTGCTTCTCTTTTAATTTTAACCTGATTTTTTGTTGATTCGAATGTGAAAAAGAACGTCACACTGCAGCAGCAACAGCGATTTATGTCCTGAATCTTTTTTCAGTGCAATTATAAATGGGGGGTGGGGGGTGGGGAGGAACAAGGCAGCCGAGGGGGTTGCAAGAGGGGGGGACGTCTCCTTCCTTGCCTGCCTGTTCCCCCCCACGGTTTTAAGCTCTCTCGCAGGGCGCACTTGCCACAGGGGAGAGTGTGAGAGAGCAGAGTGCACTCACACACGTGTGCGCACACACACACACACACAGGAGAAGGAGCAAGGCGCCCACTGGAGCGCCCACACATACATCCCTGTTCTTTCTCCCACACACGTGTACACACACGCACAGAGACGCGCATGCACGTACACACACTCACTCTTCCCACGCTCACTCATTGTTTTAAGCTGCAACTTAAACAGGCAGCAGAGGAGGTGGTGAGAGGGGATGGAAGACGTTTCCTTCCTCTGCCTGCCTGTTTTCCCTCATTGTTTTAAGCTGTCTCAGAGCTAAAAAAAGGGTGCAAAGGAACGAGGCAGCAGATAGGTGCGAAAGTGGGAAATTGGCCAATCACGTTGTCTTAGCCCCACAGGTCCGCCCACATGTCAAAATGCAACTTTACTCCTTCCTGGACACATACACATAATGGGGTGCAAAGTCGGACATGATCCAAAAGTCGTATTATATTGCAAATTCAAATATGCGCATTATCTCATGTGAAACCCGGCGCTGCAGCGAATATGCGGCTTTGTCGTGTGACGTAAAACGGGAAAATGAGCGTTAAAGACGGGTTAAAGATGCCATATAGACAAGCCCTTGGTTTGCACAGCTACAAATGGGAAATGAGCCACACAGAGGCTTATTTCCCCTCTCCCAAGAGTGCCAGTTGCATGCCAGAGGGATTAGCCTAGCTCCCCGCCACAGCAGGGGCTTGTCATGTCTTGCAAACCTGGCCAGGGTAGCTCGTTGCCATGGGTAAAAAATCACCCAGAACGCTACAACAGGCCATAGGTTCTGGATGGTTTGTTACCCATGGCAACAAGCCAACCTGGCCAGGTTCATACAACATGTCTTGCTGAGCTGCTGCGGTGATTATGCTAATCTGCCCAGCAGGCATTGGGGGCGGGGCGGAATAAGGCACGATGGTTTCTGTCATCTCCAGGACTGGAGATGTCCTGGCTGTAGAGAGGGAAAAGGGGGGAAAGTAAACGGTAAAAGTGAGATGCAAGAAGAAAGAAAGGGCTCTTCTAAGATGATGCCTGTGGTGACACATGTGCATCACCAAAAAGAGAAAATGCCATTTTATTCCAAACTATTGTTTTATTCATAGGAAAATATATGCAGACTTAATTGATTAAACTCATATGATTAATCAACTAAGATTTCTTTAACTGGGAGACTGCCCTAATAGGAACAGCTAAGTCACTGCAGACAGCCTAGCCGGGCAGAGGATGTCGCTCTGGCTATATTGCCTCTTGGAGCTGTATATTCTCAGCTACGCACACTTGTAAGACTGGAGTGGGAGTGGAATTCAGCACACAAGCGTTATTTCGAAAATTGCTGTAAACAGCCGTAAATTCAACACGACCAACCATAATATGATGGCGCTTCCAAGTGAGCCAACAGCAAGGTCTATGAGCCCATCTTCATTCAGATCCAAATTCCCATGGATGCTGCACCCAAAATACATTAAGCCTGGAGAAAGGTCAGCGGCCGCTATTCTCTGAAAAATTACAGAAGGAAAAACTGTTCAATATTCTGACACAAAAAACTTGTACAAAAGTGATGGCATGTTTTCACAAGTGGGTATATCCAAAATACATCTGCATGTATATCTATGTGCTGTTGCAGTCTCATGGTTTAAACTTTTTCAACATTCCTCCTCCACGCCCCCCACCCCACCCTCAGCATATAATAGGATGTCACAGGTGTGTGCCTAATAGGTTAATAAATTAATTCAAAATGTGTCAGCATTTCATTGCCATGTATCACTGGTCCTTCCAACCCAGTGCTGACTACCCCAATGGTCAGCAGTGCTCCTGCATCTCCTGCAGTCAACCTCTCCAAGCCTGGTGCATGAGCTCCTTTGATGGGCAATGCTTGATACTGGGTGCGCACGCATGATCATGGAAGGAAAATAAGCCAGGGTAGGTTATTTTTCCTCCCTGCACATGCTGGTTGTGAGCCACTTAACGGGTATCATCAACACTTTGGGGGAAATCGCTTTTCCTTACCGTCCCTGGTTTTGTCCCTCATTACTTCCTTTTTCTTCCCAGTTGGGGAAAGAGGAAGTAAACAAAGACCATGTGGCCCGTTCAGAGGCCATTTTAATTGCACCACATTTCCTGCATACAGCAGGAGATTGCAGCACGTTCTGTTGTTGTTTTTTAAAAGGGTGAATTAAAAGGAGTCTATTTTGTGATGGAAAAACAAGTGGCAGGAACGGGAGGTGCATGGGAGGCTGACGTCGTCTAAAGGACGCGCACACCTTTGGAAGTGGGCAGTAGCGAGCGTGCGTCTGATGAAACTCTATAATTGCCCTCGCTGGGAGTAGGTTGTCCTGACGTCTGAACCTGGCAAGGGTAGGTGGCTGGGATGGTTTACAAAGCACCCAGCAACCTGAGAAGGAGCCATGGGTTTCAGGGAGGTTTGTATACCACCCCAGAATGTCAGGACAACCCATGCCCGGTGAGGATCATTGTGGTAATTAGGCGTCTCGCATGAGTGGAGTGGGAAAATAAGCCACCGTGGCTTACTTCCCCTCCATAATCATGTGAACCTAGCCCCCGTCTTTACGGTGGCGCTTTGGCGCTGCGAGGTGCCTTGCGCCCGCGTTTGCTTTCCTTCCCGACATCTGCACGGGAAGGAAGGCAAGTGTGAATTTTCTGGCTACGTGCTTTTGGAAAAGTAAAATAAAAATGGTGCGGGGGGAGAGGAACGGGGCCATTCCTTCCCCCCACTTTTTAATAATCTGTAACTGCGGAGTTCTGCAGATACAATTAATCAAAACAAAAGTGGGGTGGGGGGAAGGAACGAGGCAGCCAGAGGAGGACGCGAGAGGGACTGGGCGAACCACATCTCCTCCCTCTGGCTGCTCGTTCCTCCCCACCCAGCCCCATTTCTATTTATTTTTCTTATCTGTATCTGTGGAGCTCCGCAGTTATAGATAATAAAAACCACAGTCTCTTTCACACACATACCTATATTAGCTGCAAGTCGGAGGAGTTCTGCCACCTTCTCTGATTAGTTTTCCTGATTCAGAACATCCCCTAAATGCTCCTGTATCAAGACACAATGGGCTTAACTCTTGCATCCCCTTAGCAAGTGGCAACCTATTGCCTATAGTTGATCCAGCCATACATGGTCCATCTCCCAATTTCATCACAATATTATTATTTTCTCCTTTCAGCCTACAAATGAACTCTACCTGCTTATATTTCCGTAGGAGGTTTTCCTTGTAGCCATGGAAGATGTATATTGCTCCCTGATGCTCCTCCTCAAGAGGTGCGCCCACAACAACATCATTGTAAGAATCCTGGTTCAAGTCAGAGACGGACGCAATGCAGGAACCAAACCTGGAGTTTTGGTAACTTTGCAGATCTTTCAGAGTCCCGTTGGAAATAAATTGGTCCTTTAAAGACAGGACAAAATGAAGAAATGAAAAGAAAAAGTTATCAGCAAACACTGGAAAAACACACACATCACCCTTGACAGTTAGCCTATTTCCTAACCAAAACGTACAAAATGAAATTTGCAGTTAGGTTTTCGCTCAGAAAAAAACAGACACGAGATGAAGAAAGGGATATAAGTTCCTTGCATTCCTGATTATACCTCTGAAGTTTTTTCAGCCACAGAAGGAATAAACACGAGGCCTAAAGAATGATGGAGTGAATGTTACTGCTTCCCTACCAATGGTCAGTCTGCTTTACCACCTTTGCCAGAGTCTTAAACCTCATGCAAGATGAGATGGTTTTCCTCCTTCTTCCAACATTTTATTTTTAGTTCTTACCTCATAGTCTGAATTCCTGGAGAAAAAGGATACCCAGGCCAGTAAATGAGTTCCTAGTTAGGGAAAACAGTTCGCCTCTCTTTCCTTATTCTGGGAGCCTTTTCCTTCATGAGTCAAGAAAGAATTAGCCAATACCACAGCAAAGGCTTACGCTGAGGTCTATTTTTCCTTTCCCATTCAATTATGTCCTTGAATAACCGGATCCAAACTTTTGCTAAAGAACACTGCTAACAGCAGGCTTCTTCTGTCCCGCTGAGGCAGAAGATGGCTGCAGAAGGTGCTCTCCTACGAGACACCTACCGATGGCCCTTGAGTGGAGCGGCCCCTGGATCTGTTTATGAGCCATGTGTAAATGTTTCTTTCTTCATCCCAGCAACCCCAGATGTAGCCTGAAACCACGATGTTCCCCTGGTGTAACCTTATTTGAAAGTCTGCAACCTCTTACCACATTTCATCTTAAGACTCTCACCACACAGACTTCATGACTTCAGCATTGTCAGCCTTCCCCCCTCTCATTACTGAACCTGCCCTTTATTTTTATTTGTTTCATTTATTTTATTACGTTTATGTCCCACTTTTTTCCTCTTGCAAGGAACCCAAGGTGGCTCACATGGGCCTGCTCCCTCTCTCCATTTCATTTTTTGTAACACTTTGCCTGATGGAGCTTGTACATTTTGGGTGGCCTTTGAGATGGCCAAATAAAGGTATTGCTCTAATATGGAGTTTGGATTTATTTATTTTTATGGCCAATGCATCTAACTTTGCTTTTTGTGTGATTTGGAAAAATACAGAATTTAGTTGTTTCTCTAGTGGGATCTGTCAGTGGAGGGAGAGGCTTCAATACGACCTAAAGATGGTTCTTTATTCTCTGAGCTTTCATCCCCTGCAGCTACTAGGTAAACCTACCCAATTTGGCTTCTATTGACATTTTAGCTAGTCTATCATCTAAAATTAGTTTCTTGTTTCTCTCTTCATCTGTTTTCCACCTACTAAGGAACCAATGTGTTTTTCTTAAGGATGGAGACAGTTCTGACTGACAGCTAGATGCTATAATTTCAAAAATGAGGCATCAACCATTATTTGTTTGTTCTTCTTCATCTCAGCAGTCCTTAGGACAGTCCCACATGCATCCTGAACCACCAAAGCACCCGATAAAGTCTAATTTGAATGCCTGCAACCTCCTCCCACATTTCATCTTAAGGCTCTCAGCCTGCAGACTGCAGGACTTCAGCGTGAAATCAGACTGCCCCCCCCCCAGCCTTTTTCCACCACCTTTCCCCTGTTTTTTGTAACATCTTATCTGATGAAGAGATCTGGAAATGCCTAAAGCTGCATCATTTTGATGTCCCGAGAGTCAGGTATTGTCTTAATATGGAATATGAAAGCTGTTGGACACACTTTTAAAAATAGATACTCATTCTACTCATACTCATATGCCTAGGTTTTACATTCTGGGCTAAACTAGACATGTTAATTGGGTGAATGCAATTCATGTGCATATTTTTTGTTAAGTAAGTAGAATCATAGAATCATAGAATAGCAGAGTTGGAAGGGGCCTACAAGGCCATCGAGTCCAACCCCCTGCTCAATGCAGGAATCCACCCTAAAGCATCCCTGACAGAGGGTTGTCCAGCTGCATTGTGGGGAAGCTTGAGCAATGTTGGGATCAAGGGGGTGGGGATGGTGAGTTTAACACGTTCTTTTTGCCGTGGAGGTTTCCCTCGAGATGCAGATAGCACCTTTGGAGAGGCAGGGGAGAGAGAGGATTAAAACTCCCCTTTCCCCACTTCCCGTGGTCCTAAGACTGCTTACTAAATTCAAAAATGTGAATGTAAATTTGCTTTTATGCAATTAACTTCATGTCTCATTTGGCCCACACATTACACAGGTGGTAATAATAATAATAATAATAATAATAATAATTCATTAGAAAGCACTGTACATTAAATAAATTAGGTCAGTACTTTACAAAAAAAACAATGAATACAGCAATCCTAAGAAAAAATCTTAACTGAATCAAAGAATATAACAATAAAAACTTAAAATAAAAACCCATACAAAATATGTAGTGGCCACCAGAATGTGAGGAAGGAAGAAGGCTTTTATTGTTATGAGTGAAATGCCAGTTTGTGGGCACAAGACCAAGTAAATTACCTCTTTTAGAGTGTAGACATACACTTTTCCTCTCTCTCTTCCTTCACTGAAATACATCGGGGCTCCGACCAACAAAACATCAGTGACCCCATCACCATCGACGTCTACAGAATTGATTTCACTTCCATAATAGGCGCCAATCTGAAAAAGATAGAAAAGTATGTGTGGAATGAGGGCTACTACAGTGCTGTTTCTTTTGATATTTACACATGTTTCCAAGAAATTAATGGTATCTGGAATGATACTGTTGGAACGAGAGGTATTTCTAAACGGAAACAATCCATCATCTCCTTGTCTAGACATCTCTCCTGGAAAAAAAAATACAGATTTAAAAAATTGATCCTGGAAGATTAAGGGTCATATTCATTGCTTCTGTCTATGATATTACTTTATGCTTATTGGATCCTTTTTGCCCAGAATCTATGGCAAGAATGATTAATTTATTTACAATGGGATTCAAGCCTATTTGCATCAAGTAAAGGATAACCAGAAGTCTACAGTTTCTTGACTGACTTCCAGGGCGGCATTCCTTTTCAGACAAAATTATGCCTCTATTCAACTATGTGGAAGATTTGGCATTGCTTTCTAACCCCATTTCACTTTTTCAAACTTTTCAAAATACAAAAACTCAAGGTCACCCTTCGAAACCTAGAAGTAACAAGCAAAAGGAAGTCTCCATCCAACCCATCACCTACCAGTTCAACTCATTGCTGCAGGAAATTGTGATGCCCACAACATTAAGGGCTTTATTTACAACCATGAAATCAATACTTGGAGGATAGGCCCTGTTGGTGGCAAACACTACACATCTACCTATGGAACTCATTGCCCCAGGATATTAAGGAATTGGCCCACAGGTTTTCAAGCTTATCTCTGCATCTATAAAGGCAAGACATCTGCTTACTTAAAAATTGTACTACTGGAGATTCTCTAGCTGCATTTTAATTGCTAAGGTGGACACATGACTACAAACTCTTGAATAGGCTCCTTGTGAAGTGACCCATCTTTTACTGGATTAATGGAACTGTTTTGATATTCTGCGACATTTAGAACCTCTGTCTCATTCAGCAGCCCCGCCCACTCTTAAAGCAATGGACCCCAACAACACCCATTACCTGTTCTCCTTTCAGTGAGTGGTGGATGGTAAGGTTCCGGTTGGTGTGCATTGTGAAAATGATAACTTTCCCTGTGTGGTTGAATCGGGGTGCTCCTGCTACGTACATCCTGTCAAGTCTTGTTGACACTACTGAAGTGACGGTGTAACCTACAACACACACACAACAGTACAGCATGTTATGCACAGGGAGCCACCGACAGACAGTGCAAGTATCAAAATAACAACAATTTTTAAAGATACCATCTCTGATCTATATTCTACCGTCAAGATCAAGGGAAACCTCTATGGTGCCCTTGCCAGGCTTCCACCAAGCTCCTGTCAGGCCTCCCGGTCCCTCCGGCAATCACAAACTGGCTCAGTTCAGACAACATGTTAGTCAACGCAGTGTGAAAACTCCACTCAACAGCTGAGTTTTTAGGAGGCCCTCCCCACACAACATGTTCTAACTCCACCATTGTATGACTGTGGGCTACCGTGCAGTTGAGTAAAATACATCACAATGTTTGATTGGCAGTTCCTCCACCCTCTTTCTTCCCCCAGTCCTCCCAATGGTATCCCATCAGCCATTCCTGCAAAAAAAACCCAATCCCGGCAGCTCTCCTAGAGCGGTACTCGCTCCTTTTACAGCTCTTGCCAGGGAACTCTGTAGCCAGTGGGAAAAGTCAGCTCAATACAACAGAAAAGTCCACAGAGCCTGCCACACAACAGTTGTGCAGGAACTCACCTCTGCACAGCATGGATATTCTGCATGGAGTGTTTTCCCAAAAACTCCACCGTTGTGTGGAGTTTCCCCTCCAGACAACACATTTCTCAACAGTGGTGTAAAAACTGCTCCGTGGAGGTCTAAAACCACTGTTGCGAAATGTGTTGTCTGAACTGAGCCATTCTGGCAAACTGACACTGGACACCCAAATCAGTGAGACTTCTTTTTTTTCAGGAAATCACACAGCAAACCATAATGGTTACACACTTCAGAAATCATATAGTTGATGGTCAGTAGCTGTAGGCTTCAAGACATTCCAGAACAGTCAAAAGTTAAGCACTACTACCGTGATGAAATCTCCTTCAATGTGGTCTCCATATTGCCATCCCCACAGTTCTGAACACAAGGGGAGCTCAATCCACACATGGGTTCCAAACCCAGACAAGCAGGGGGTGGGTGGGGGAGATTACTGGCATGATCCCTCAGGCAATCAAAGGAGCAACAAACCGCCCAGAGAGAGCTAGTCCAACCTTGGATCATACGTTGGTGACAAAGGGAACATGGTTAAGGCTTATTAGAATGTAAGCCTATGCGGCAGAGTTTTGCTATTTTATTGTTTTACTCTGTACAGCACCATGTACACGGATGGTGCTATATAAATAAATAAATAAATAATAATAAAAAAGATCACGGGGAAAGGTACACCCTCAAACGCAAAGAGTTCCATGCCACAGCTTTTGCATGGCCAACTCTTCCTCGCTGCGTGAGTCCAGGCAGAGGAGAGAAGATCCAATAATCAAGATCCAGTGACCAAGCCCAGTCTGCTGGTGCACTGAGCTGACGACAAACAAATAACACAATCCACAGCAAACAAGAGTTCAAGTCTATGAAAAGCTTCACAGTACTTTTCATGGCAAGTTCCTAGTAATCCAAAGTTCACTTAGGAGGGAGCATGTTCAGAGTACCCCCAGAGTCTCAGATGATGATGGATCCAAACAGGGAGGTTTTCCAGGAATGCAGAGCAGATGTTCCTAGCAAAGGCTCCTCACTTTTGCACCACCTTAAAAAGGGAGGCGTAGGCCTCTTCCAGACCACTTGATAGACAGGGGCTTTGGCCTTTCAGCAATGCCCCTGTCCAAACAGGTGGCACTGATTGAAGATGATGCTTCATTCTGGGAGATTGAAGCATCATCTTCAAACTCCCATCTTTTCTCTATCAATTTCTCACAGACAGCTTCTCTACCACAGCTGAAGCAAGCAGGAAGCTTGCGGGGAGAAGAAGCACTCCTACAACTCTGCTCTGAGAAGACTGGCAGACATTGACTCACACAGATTGTAACATACCAGAGGCCAACCAGGCCCAAAGCCTTCCAGACTACTTCTAATTACATTTTTGCTAAAAGGTTCAAGTCCCCATGGCTGTGCCTTAACTATTCCTGACAGCTGCAAAGAGCGTTCTGTTTGGCTGGCCTTTGTTTTAGTCTGAGTCATCTATTTGTATACTGTTTATTCGCTTTTAGTTTTGACTGGCTGCTGTTATTTTTTATCTGTTCTTACATATTTACGATATGTCATTACATTGTGTTTTTATGGTTGTTAGCCGGCTTGGGTAACAGTATGGAAAAAGATGGGATATAAATTCCTGTAACAAATAAAGAAACAGTCCTACAATACCTAGAAGCTCCATCTCTCAGACACTGCAGATGTTTGGATACATTTTGCAGATGCAGACGCTAGCCACAATCCAGAGTCTTGTGCCCTCTGGACAATAAATGGCTGGTATTTCAGCCCCTGCCTAAGCCATTGTGTAGCATGAGGTACAAAGAGGAGTACTTCTTCTCTTGCCTGGCAGTTTTTAGCCACACTTCTTACCTAGATATGCTCCATGATTTTTCAGTTCCTCCGGAAACTCTTGGAGGTAGGATTCTCGGTGAGGAACAACTTTGCCACTACTGGTCTCCTTGAGCACTGCTCCATTCCAGTCATATGCACCCACAGCTCCAAGCAGAATCCCATCCTAGTCATGGGGAAAAAGTTGATAGTTGGACAAGGAGTCATCCTTCCATTGGCAGTGCCTAAGATATTTGTATGGGTGTTTCTTCGTGATAAAAATTTAAAGTTCTGCTGCATCATGGTGGCTTTACATTGTAATATTTCCAATTCAACATCTAACTAGAGGTGCTGCCCACAATTCTCCAGCATGGATCATAATCTGAACCAGAGAAGAACTCCCCGTCCCTGCCCTGCGTCATCTTTCATTTACCCAATCTAATGATGGTTGTAACCACAGTGGCAGGATGGCTAAAGTTCTGGAGATGCCCCTGTTATTTCTGAAGACTGGCATGTTAGAGTCTAGAAAACTATTTTCCCCTGGATGCCTGGGACACAAAGGTTCCAGGTGCCAGAAAGGAGGAAGAGGCAGGGAAGAGCAGGCAGGAGGTCCTTCTATCTGCTGCAATTGTTGCTACAACTAGCATCGCTACAAGGCCAGAGTGAAGGGAGAAGGTGGTGGCAAACCCATTCAGGGTTTGAGCAGTGGGCTCACACACTTTCCGGAGAGCACCTGGAAATCCCATTGTGCTCCTGATGACATCACTAGGAGTGCAAGATCATTGGGTTGGGATAATCTCAGTTTCCCAAGCCCAAGCCTAAATCAAGCCCTGTGTGTGTGTGTGTGTGTATCAGTCCATCTAACACAGTGATTTTGCATTTATTAGAATCATAGAATCATAGAATAGTAGAGTTGGAAGGAGCCTACAAGGCCATCGAGTCCAACCCCCTGCTCAATGCAGGAATCCACTCTAAAGCATCCCTGACAGATGGTTGTCCAGCTGCCTCTTGAAGGCCTCGAGTGTGGGACAGCCCACAACCTCCCTAGGTAACTGGTTCCATTGTCATACTGTTCTAACAGTCAGGAAGTACCGTATTCCTTCGATTCTAAGACACCATCGACTGTAAGACGCACACTAATTTCAGTACCACCAATAGAAAAAAAGCTTTGATTCTAAGAAATAATAAATGCACCCGTGATTCTAAGACGCACCCCGTTTTTAGAGATGTTTATATGGGGAAAAAGTGCATCTTAGAATCAAAGAAATATGGTAGTATTACTATAACAGATAGATAGATAGGATCAGATGAAGACAAGCATTTTACTAGTTGCTAGTTTTAGTTAACAACGTAAGAAAAATCCTGCTCAATCAGACAAAAGGCCCATCTGTTCCAGTGCACTGTTCCCACAGTGGCCAACTAGCTGCCCAAATAGGAAGCCCACAAGTAGGACATGAGTTAGGGTGACCATGTGGAAAGGAGGACCGGGCTCCTGTATCTTTAACAGTTGTATAGAAAACAGAATTTCAGCAGGAGTCATTTGTATGCATGCAGTACCTGGTGAAATTCCCTCTTCATCACAACAGTTAAAGCTGAAGGAGCCCTGCCCTCTTTAACTAGAGTGACCAGATGCAAAAGAGGTCAGGGCTTCTGTAGGTTTAACTGTTGTGATGAAGAGGGAATTTCACCAGGTGCTGCATGTGTACAAATAACACCTGCTGAAGTTCCCTTTTCAATACAACTGTTAAAGATACAGGAGCCCGGTCCTCCTTTCCATATGGTCACCCTACATGTGTGCAAGAGCACACCCCCCCGCTCATGTTCGCCAGCAACTGGTATCCAGAAGTCATCATCACTAGTCGCCACTCTTTGTGGGATTGTCTTTGCTTCTGCTTTCAACTGTTGTAAAAGTGTTTTAATTATTAGCTGTTGTTTTTATAATTTCAATATCTTGTAAGATGCTTTGAGAGATTTCTTTTTTTGGAGAGGAAAAGTGGGGTATAGATTTCTTAGATAAATAAATGCCACATACTCATTGTGCTACCTTTGAAAGGTCTGACCCAGTTCAGACAATCGCTGCAGCCCACCCTGGCTTAATGTTGGGCTGTGGCACGTGCTATTTTGAATATTCAATCCGCGCCAGGCAGTTGCAGGAAGGGTGTGGTGTTGGTATCTTTAACAAACCACTCACAACCCTAAAACAGGGCCCACTGTCTCCCTCAGCCCTCAAGCTGCTCACCCCTCTCCCCTGAGGGAACCAGCTAAGCCTACTCTCTCCTGTTGCTAGGCAACACCTCACAAAATTTTTGTGAACCGCCCAGAGAGCTTCGGCTATTGGGCGGTATAAAAATGCAATAAATAAATAAAATAAATAAATAAATAAAGGTTTTCCACGCAAGAACTTTCTCTTCTCACCCCCTAAGATTCTTGTAATATTAGATTTGTCATTTCTTGAAATCCTACACACAATCAATTCTGTAATTCTGGGAGTCGAGCAGTTTTCTTTTGATCGTCTTGAACGTTTCATATCCTAGTCTCTGACCGTCACTCTGTCACCCGCATAGATTAGCTTCCTTGGGCATCTAACCACTGGCGTTGCTCTCGGTATTGTTACCTAGAACTGTCCAGCACATTTTGCTATAATCTCTATTTTAGCTACAGTTCGAAAAGCATCCAGTATTTAAAAGGGCTTTGGGAATGTGCAAGGAAGGTCTTGCCAAGTCAGCAAGTGAAATATTCGAAGACCTGCCAATTCCTCTAGACTCCTCAATTTTGGCAGCACAACTAAAAAAACAAAACAAAACACCCAGCAGCCTTGTCCTTGTGAAAACAGCAAAGAAAATCAATTTCAATTCAAAGCTACTCTTGTGGCCAAAAAGTACCATGGGCTGAAAGTAGGGCTATGACCTTTCCTGTCAATATGGCCAGGGAGGATTCCACACGTCGTACTGACGCCGCTTCCATGCGCCCCCAGTGCGCACCCAAAGCGATTGTGTAGCTTGCCTGTTCGAAGAGACGAGGAAGAGGCGTCCTTGCCGCCGCTGCCACCACCTACCTCCTCGCCGGCCGGGTCAGAGAGCTCGGCAGAAGAAGGCGGGGTGGAGAGCTCTCCGACCCGGCCGGCGAGGAGGTAGGAAGCTCTCCACCCCGCCTTCTTCGGCCAAGCTCTCCGACCCGGCCGGCGAGGAGGTAGGAAGCTCTCCACCCCGCCTTCTTTGGCCGAGCTCTCCGACCCGGCCGGCGAGGAGGTAGGAAGCTCTCCACCCCGCCTTCTTCGGCCGAGCTCTCCGACCTGGCCGGCGAGGAGGTAGGAAGCTCTCCACCCCGCCTTCTTCCGCTGAACTCTCCGACCCGGCCGGTGAGGAGGTAGGTGGGTGGCGGCGGCGGCAAGGACGCCTCTTCCTCGTCTCTTCCAGGCAAGCTACACGATCGCTTTGGGGGTGCACTGGGGGCGCATGGAAGCGGCGTCAGTACGACGTGTGGAATCCCCCTCAGGACTCCAGTATCTTTAACAGCACTACACCAGGCAAAAATGCCACCAGAGTGGCTTTAGTCTAGGAAGGCGATGCAGTCATGGGGAAAAGATACACTGGATGAATTTCTGCATGTCCTACAGCTACACGGGCTGATACAAAAATTGTTCCCCGGCACTCTGGCCTGCATGCGGGGTCCAACTGTCTTGGAAATTTCCAGAAGTATTCAGACTTCCTCTGGAAGGCACTTTGTATTAAAGCATTGATTAATCACTTAATCAATTAACTTTATTTATATATTGCCTTATATCTTGTGGACGGAGGGGTCCAACTGTCTTGGAAACCTTCAGAAGAATTCAGACTTTCCCTGGGAGGCACTTTGTATTAATTACTTGATTAATTAACTATGTTTATGTCTTGCCTTTCTGCTAATAGGCAAGGAAGGAATAGACTTACAGCCAACATGTTTACCAAGAGAAGCTTGTAGCTGAAAATCCTAATGGCGATTCCCCACCCCTAATAAACAACAATAAAAAACCCAATAAATTAAACAGCCAAGCATTTTCTCTTAATACGCTGCTTCATAGTAGAATTGGCCCTAGCAAGGTTTGCCTGCGCTGCAGTTCTGCCGGGAACAAATTCAGCTCAGAGATGCCAAAGAATGGGTTCATCTCAATTTTCAGTCAACACATTGTCAAAAACAAATGAAGGAGCCATTTCTTGGTATCACTTTCCATAAAGAGCGAAATACAAACATATTTGAGAGTTTCTGGATACTTGCTCATAGCTTTTCTTTCAAATTGCATCAGGAAATTAGCTCTCTCTGCCCACAGAGGAGTTAGGAATCTTGAACTGCCTCCCGTTTTCGATACGCAGATAATCCAGGTATCTTCTGCTGCCATATATAGGCCCTTCTGATGGACCCATACATCACAAACCAAAAGCTTTCTAGGCTCACTAACATCAACTACATGCCAAAGGCACATGAATCATGGATGGAAACGACAAAAACAAGAGTCTTATTCACTCACTTCAACAATATGTGATGAAAATCCAGTCTGGGACATTTCAAGGCCAAAGGATATTTCATTCTTGTTGGTGCCTAAAGACAAAATGGAGGCATTTAAAGACACTCTCTAAGGAAAAATAGCTAGATGCCGAATCAGAAAGAAAGAGAACATAAAGAAACACTGCTTCCCATTGTAATTTTGTGCCATTAAGTTCTTGGTACAAACATTATGCAGTCTAGTATGGAGAATTGTGGATCCAATGTGGCCCCAGCAAATGAGATGCAGGGACTGAGCAAACTCCCATTAATCAAATTTTAAAAATATACACTTAAAAGCTGGAACAAATTTGCACATAAATTTGCACACCTCAGTTCATTTATCAGTTTCAGGTATTAGAATTCTGTGCATGAATTTATTTATTTATTTATTTATTACATTTCTATACTGCCCAATAGCTGAAGCTCTCTGGGCGGTTCACAAAAATTAAAACCATAGTAAGACAACCAACAGGTTAAAAGCACAAATACAAAATACAATATAAAAAGCCCATTTCCCTACCTCTTGTAGTCACTTAGGGAAATTTCCCTACCTCTTGTAGTGACTTCCTCGTCCATTTACACATGACAGGTGAACTACTGCAGCTGAAATAATGAGGGCCCTAACATATGTAAAGGATTTGCAAGCACCTCTGAGTGCATGTGGATCTCTGGTTTAGCCTACACATTTGGATCTGAAAGCCACAAATTTGAGCACCGTAGTTAGAAACTTACTATTTAAGAACACTATCTAACCAAAGTTAAGCGTTTTAAACTTCCACTGAATTAAGTTGAAGAGAATTAATCATGTGGTTAACTCCCACTGAAATCAGTGGGGCCTAAAAATGCTGAACTTTGGTTGGACTGAGGTGTGACCTGCCCTTCAAAATGGGATGGGCACTTTAGAGAAGCGTGCTGGGCTGGGGATATTGCACAGCAAAACGGCTCACCTTCCAAGCTGAAAATCCTTTCTCCAAGAGCATCTACAATATCTTTCAGAGCAGCTTCGTCACTGACATTAAAGAAATGCTTTTCGTCTGGGTCACTTGCTATATACTTGATTTCTTTCAGAAAGGCTTCAGGATTGATTCCTCTTCTGTTGTAATAACCGAGAACCTGGATGGGAAAGCAGAAAGATTTGCCCAAAACATAAAAGGGTGAGGTGTTCACATGCAAAATGATGAAGGAGCACATGTGCATCCACCCTTCTTCAAGGTAGGACAGGCTGTGAGTTGCTCTTTGTGTTATCTATTCCTGGGAAGCAACCACAGGTTTCTCATTAAAAAACAAGCTAAAGTCTGGGCAGGAAAGACTTGCGGTGTTTATAGTGATCTCAGAGTCTGGTTTGCAGGCAACCAGAGTTCAATCTGTAATTCCCTGGACTTCTCCTTCAAAGCTTTAGAGCATGTGCAAAATGGCTAAGGCAGCATGAATAAAACCAGGTCCAACTGCTATGCAAAATATACATTTTTCAAAAATCAACTTTGGAATTCAAATTAAAATAGCAGATTTATTTAAATCAGTATAAGAGAATGGAGGAAATATAAAGCTTCATTAAAAGAAACAAAACACATATTCATTGTTTGAAGTATATGATATGCAAGGCAGATAGTAACTTCATGCAGAACTGCCTGGGTTCTCCAAGCACTCATGGAAAGCATTCCACGGAGACACAAAGAACATTGGGCAACTTATAGCTTCATCATACCAGGGTTATACTGTGCAATCACTGTGAATTGCATGCAAAGAACTCTGAAGTTTTCCAGCTTATAATCTGGAGGGAATCTACATGTCGTTGTGAGGGTGCTTACATGCGCCCCCAGTGCGCCTCCACAACAACTGTGTAGACCGAGAAAGAAGAGACGGAGGAAGAGGCGGCGAAGGAGGAGGCTGGGGAACCGGCCGCATCCTTGCCGCCGCCGCTGCCTCCCCGCCGGCCTCCTGTTGCCGGGCTAAGAGCCACCCAGGTTGGAGAGCTCGGCGGAAGTGGAAGCCGAGCTCTCCGACCCGGGTGTCTCTTACCCCTCCTTCTCCTCCGCCACTTCCTCCGTCTCTTCTTTCTCGGTCTACACAGTTGTTGTGGAGGCGCACTGGGGGCCCATGTAAGCACCCTCACAACGACGTGTAGATTCCCTCCAGATTATAAACTGGAAAACTTCAGAGTTCTTTGCATGCAATTCACAGTGATTGCACAGTATAACCCTGGTATGATGAAGCTATAAGTTGCCCAATCTTACCCACCAGGACTGCCCCCCAGATCAGCCCCAGGGTGAGGTCAGATGGCAGAAGAGCCATACTGACCTCGCTCCCACTGAAAAACTGGGGTAAGTCCCTGAGTTTTCCAATGCACAGCTTTGCAGTGGTTGCAAATCTGCGGCTGCGTTATATAACTGACTTTGTGCAGATTCGCAGCCACCGTGGGGCTTTTCCCACTTATAGACAGCCCCCAGGCGAACTGAGTGTGCACTTTAGCATATGCTCCATTCCTTTGCAAGATGTAGGGTTTCTATGGCAGATAAATGATGCAGAAAGCATTTCATAACATCATAGAATAGTAGAGTTGGAAAGGGCCTCTAAGCCCATCAAGTCCAACCCGCTGCTCAATGCAGGAATCCACATTAAAGCATCCCTGACAGATGGTTGTCCAGCTGCCTCTTGAAGGCCTCTAGTGTGGGAGAGCCCACAACCTCCCCAGGTAACTGGTTCCATTGTCGTACTGCTCTAACAGTCAGGAAGTTTTTCCTGATGTCCAGCTGGAATCTGGCTTCCTGTAACTTGAGCCCGTTATTCCGTGTCCTGCACTCTGGGAGGATCGAGAAGAGATCCTGGCCCTCCTCTGTGTGACAACCTTTTAAGTATTTGAAGAGTGCTCTCATGTCTCCCCTCAATCTTCTCTTCTCCAGGCGAAACATGCCCAGTTCTTTCAGTCTCTCTTCATAGGGCTTTGTTTCCAGACCCCTGATCATCCTGGTTGCCCTCCTCTGAACACGCTCCAGCTTGTCTGCATCCTTCTTGAAGTGTGGTGCCCAGAACTGGACGCAATGCTCAAGATGATAGCAATTTTTTTAAAAAAACACCCTTGCTGCCCTAGATCAGATCATGTCACCAGTGACTTAACATTAATTTCAATGCAATTTTGGCAAAAGTTCATGGTGCTTCGCAACCAAATGTAACTTACCGCAACAGCGTATCTGGTGACGTTATCTCTCTCGCTGCTTTCAATCACCTTCTCAAGGTCTGGGCTATCATGAGACTCTCCATCTGTGATTACAATCATCACTTTCTTGGTGCCTTTCCGCCCACCCTTCTGAAATGCTTCTGAGCTGAAATTCAAGAGATGCAGAGGTGGAGTGAACAACACATTTCCCCTTACAGATAAAACGAGACAGTCATTTGATGAGGCGCTTCATACCGTTGCTTTCAATGGCCAGTCTTGTTCCTATGGAGATTTTTTAAAAATCAGCAGGGTCTTCAACTTGGGAATAGATGGGGGTGGGGTGGGGGAGTGAGAGCCAAAAAAGAGATAATCTAAAACCTAGAAACCATTTCTACAACACTGAAAAAAATATTTTAGAATGAAAATGTTTTAAAGCTGCCTTATCACTTCTTTGGGGAAAAGGACTCCTTGAGACAAAAATGTTTCATCTCTTGTAAAAAAGGCCTTACTTTCTTTACCTTGGAGGGGTGGGGGATGTTCACCAAAAGAAAAGAAAAGAAAAGAAGATCCTTAAGGCGGCTAACAATAATGTCCAAAATTAAAATCAAAACATAATTAAAACTATAATAAAAAACAAATAAATTAGAAACACATCAATAAAAGAAACCCCCCACAGCACCAATCCAATAGAACCCCTTTCAGCAAGTGACCAGCTTACATACCAAAGGCCTGCCTGAATAAGAACTTTCAATGCATGCATAAAGCCCCTTCCAGTGCTTTTAACAGGTGTGGATCATTGGCAGTGGGAGTGGGGTTAGCCCATACAGCCTCCCTCATGAATTATTTCAATGCCTGGGGGGTTATCCCCCACCCCACAATCTTGTTGAAAAGCAGTTGTGTTTGATGGGACGAATGAGATACGTTTGGTTATCTAAACAACATTCATTGCCCACAGAAGATGCCTGCTAGGGGGCGGATCCGCACGTCGGCCCCAGAGCGCATTTATGCGACCCCAGGGCACCCCGAAAATGATAGTCTGTACTTGCCTGTAAAAAGAAACGAGGAAGAGACGACGACGACGATGACGCCGCCGCCGATGCCACCCAGCTTCCTGCTCCCCGGCCGGGACGGAGAGCTGGGTGGGGAGCGGAAAAAGCTCTCTACCCCGCCTTCTTCAAAAAGAGCTCTCCGAGCCGGCCGGGGAGCAGGAAGCTGGGTGGCGGCGTCGGCGTCATCGTCATCGTCTCTTCCTCGTTTCTTTTTACAGGCAAGTACAGACTATCATTTTCGGGGTGCCCTGGGGTTGCATAAATGCGCTCTGGGGCCGACGTGCGGATCCGCCCCCTTGCCGCCCCGCCTTCTTCCGCCGAGCTCTCCGACCCGGGTGGCTCTTTCCCCGGCAGCAGGAGGCCAGCGGGGAGGTGGGCGGCGGCGGAGGCGGCGGCAAGGACGCGGCCGGATTCCCCAGCCGCCTCCTCCTCTGCCTCTTCCTCCATCTCTTACCAGGCAGGATCTACACGATTGTTCCCGGGGCGCACTGGAGGCGCATGCAAGCACCTTCAGTACGACGTGTTGATCCCCTCCAGGAAAGTTCTCCTAAAAATGAGTAGCGAAACTGGCGGATTGGACATTATCTAAAGAACCCATAAACAACCCTGAGTGCACAATAAATGCTCCATGTAGAAAAGCTCTATAGCACATTTGAGTCTTCATTGCATTGGCCCACCATTGCCCATGCCACAGTATATTAACCCACCACTGCCCACCCCGGCCTGATCCACTCATGTTTACGAGTGGCCGCTTTTCATCTGTGCAGTGCTGGAGAGTATGCTCACCGAGCAAATTCTATTCCATATGCTGTTCGGGTTTCTGTACCCCCTCTTTGCTCGATGTGTTTAGCTGCTTCTACTACATCCTTCACAGACCTGTAGTCATTCAAATGAAACTCATGCACAGCATCCTCTCCATACTGGATGACTCCAACCTAGGGTGAAAAAGGAGGGTTGTTGTTGTTGTTTTGAAGAGACAACACTTAAAAAATATATTTTACATGTTATATTTAACAATTACTTTAACTCTACCTGATATACCTGGCATTGCTCGGGCCCCTGAATAATGCGTATTTTTAAAAAATACGATATATGTCTCTGAGGTAATTTTATTGATTCCAATTTACACTGGGGAGAGAGAGAGAGAGAGAGACCCGCACACAAGAGACCGTTTTATACATATGGAGGAAGGTGGGAAGAAGGTGGGCAGAGGTTCCGCTGCACACCCCAAACAACACTCCGGCCTGACCATGAGCTCTTCTTCAGGGCCGCCCTTACCTGCTCGGTGCTGCCATCCAAAGACCAGCACTGTGTTACAGAAAGCCTGAGCGAGGTAGGTTGTACGACCTGGTGTGGCTCCTGCAGGTCATAATCGGTGAATGGGAGTGTTGGAGGCTGCTCACTGGAGCCCCTGCTAACTGCTACAGGGCGGCCAACAGCAGAGCTGCGTCCCATGCAGGAGCGGAGGGAAGCGGATCTCAGTAGACATCCAAGATATGCTGGGATGTGCAGCCATTAAACAGATCGCATGAAATCACCAACATGGCCATGCGTGATCCCCGAGATCTGTGAAACGCCTTTAGAGTTGCTGGGAGTTTTAGGCATCAGCCTAGGATTTGTTTTTTAATCATTTAAAAATAGTTAAACTGCAGAAATTCTGATTTTTGGATTTTTGTTGTTGTTACATTGCACACGAAAACCTATCAGTGACCCAAATTTCAAGGTTGTAGCTCATCTGGAAGTGGGTAAACATTTCCAGACATATAAACCCACACACATACTTTCAGCTTTATAACATTCATCCAATACATATTCAGTAAAATTAAGTGCATAGTACAGATTATTAATAATATGTATGAATCAGCATATAGAATACATTGAATAAACAGATTCCACATCTGAACAAATCAGTCAAATGACCATTTCTCTCTCTTGCCAGAAGATAAACACTATTTAGTGGTTTTCTGATAAAGAATCATGTTCACCATGAAGCAAGCTCACCAAGCCCAGCAAATGCTGGCGATCTCTAGCCCCAAGATGTGATTTTGACCATATGCCATAGGCCATGCCCCCCTCAAAAATGGTCCAACGTATTTGCATCCCTTCTGCCAGTGTTGCTATGCCCACAGCCACCAATGCATCCTGGACACCTTTTTTGGCCCCACCCCTAAGGAGCCATACCCCCAGGCCGGCCCAAGTCATTTTGCTGCCTGAGGTGAAAGACAAGATGGTGCCCTGCCCTTATACCATGTACAGAAACCAGCTGGACTGGCAGTTGAATCTTACTTCAACACTGGCCCTGGGATAGCGCTCTCTACCACACTAGAGGCAGCAGGCTCATTTAGTGGCCCTAGATCAGGTAGTGTGGCAGACACAGCTCTGTCCTGCAACAGAGGGGAACAGCTGGAAGGCTGCTACTGCTGCCCCCTTAGCATCTGCCGCCTGTGGCGACTGCTCACTCTGCCTAATGATAGGGCCAGCCCTACCTACCCCTCCCACTTTTTTCTTATCAGCAGCTGGGGTTGTTGTGAAACAGATTTCTGGTGGTGCTGAAATCTATGGGTTCAAAGGAATTGTTTAGTATTTTGGGGCTCAGACCCCACCTCTGCATTGTACTCAATTTTGGGGGCAGGTTACTTGTCTTTTGCCACACCTCCCATGGACGCCATTTTGTCATGGTGCTCAAGACAATTCCTCAAATTCCAAATGTGCCGGTGACTCAAAAGAATTGCCTGCCCATGGTCTAAATGACCTTCCAGGGGTCCCTCACAGCCCAGTGCTCTGACTGCAAAGAGGTTCAGGATCCCTCCCAACTCTTTATTCTAAGATTTCACCACTCTGGAATCTGTGTTAGATAATTAAGCAGTATATAAATATTGTAAATAATATATAATAATTTCAGTAAGTAGAGTTATCGGTGTAGATGCAAGGCAACGTCTCTGAAAGACCTGAAAACTGACAGCTGGTAATATTCTGTTTATGTGTTGTAATGGGAGCTGAGGTGGCCCAAGACAAAATAGGTGATTTGGGAAGTGGGGAGGGGGATGTTTCATTCTTTTGTCCTTCTAGAGCAGCGGTTCTCAACCTGTGGGTCGCGACCCCTTTGGGGGTCGAACGACCCTTTCACAGGGGTTGCCTAAGACCATTGGAAAACACATATGTAATTAGAAATAAATATTTCACAATATATAATTACATATTGTTTTTGTGATTAATCACTATGCTTTAATTATGTTCAATTTGTAACAATGAGACTACATCCTGCATATCAGATATTTACATTACGATTCATAACAGTAGCAAAATTACAGTTATGAAGTAGCAATGAAAATAATTTTATGGTTGGGGGTCACCACAACATGAGGAACTGTATTAAAGGGTCGTGGCATTAGGAAGGTTGAGAACCACTGTTCTAGAGCAACGGGAGAGGGTGAGTGAGGTCTGTGTGAAGAGCAGGAAGTCAGTCTGTGCTGCAACAGGATCTGAAAAGGAGGCGGAAAGCTGACATTGCTCTCTGCAGGGAATTCTGTGGGACTATGGATTCCCCATAACATGCAAGCAGAAACCTGATGGAGTCTTAATCCTGTGGACCCTCATCTTATGCTCAGTATGTATATATATGTAAATAAATGTTGTATCACAAAAACGGCACAAATCTCCAGTGTCCTCCTTCTACAGAAACTGAGTAAGTGCTGAAACCCTTGAAATGCACAACAGTACAAACAATGCCGATTTATTATTGAAGAAAAGCACAGCGCGTTGGCAAGGGAGAATCGTCTTGGCAAACCAGCAAGGGAAAGCTGTAAAATGAAACAGAGGACATGTGCTGATATGAGAGAAATCTCCCACATGTGTTTTCTCACCTGTATTTGGCCCGGTCCGATGTAAAACTTCTTCAAGATTTTTATCAGGAAATCCTGAACTTCCACCCAGGGGTAGATGCTGTTGGATCCATCCAGTACAATAATTATATCCATGTACGTCTGGCATCCTATGACAGAACCGGTAAGAGATCATTAAGAGATCTTGGCTCCCGATAGGAAGGGGAGAGCGCCTGCCAATTTCTCCTCACGGAGCAAGGAAGTCCTGAGTCTTAGGCCAATCTTTCTCTCCCTCTACTTTCAAATCCTCCCCCTCCCATTTTTTTCTGGGTTCTGGTGTCTTTATTCTTTATTCAGGTCCTCTAGGGATATATCTATAATACTCATTTAACTGGACTAAAAGTAGGTATCCCGCTCTTGCAGAAACTCTGGTTCTGTGAGGGGCTAGGGGCTGGGGATCCAGATTTTCCCGCACCTCCCAACGCCCATGATTCTTCACAAGAAGCCATGACAGTTAAACAATTAGAAAACCGGTAGAAGCTTGCAGTGCGGCTACACTACGCAACTCTGCTTGCAGTTCAGGCGTGCTCATGGCTACGGAGACCTAAGGACCCCGTGGCAGCCTGCCTATGAGCTATAGCTAACGTAGGCCAGTGCAGGGTCAGCCTCTCTACTCGCCTTCCCTCAGCCATGGCAGTCTCAGGAGGCAGAGCTGCTACAACCACAGAGGCAGGGGGGGGGAATGGGGCGCTTGCTTCCAGGGCCAGCCTTATCAGAGATGGAGTGGCTGCTGGGGTCACTGTTGCGTTGATGAACAGAGAGAGAGAGAGAGGGGAGGTTTGCGTGTCTTGCTCTGGCTGGGTCCGTGCGCCTGACTGGCTTGGCAAAGGAACCTCTGGCTTCTAGCAAATTCTGTGAGGGGCGATATCAGGGCTCTGCATGGGGCCTTTGTGATATGCATGAGCCCATCGAGTAGCAAGGGGGAGAGGGGGAGAAGCTGTTGAGGTTGGAGGAGAAGGCTGTCAATGGCTACTAGCCCTGATGGCTATGTGCTACCTCCAGTATCCGACGCAGTAAGCCTGTGCACCAGTTGCTGGGGAACATGGGCAGGAGAGTGCTGTTGCACCATGTCCTGCTTGTTGGTCCCTGGTCGACCTCTGGTTGTCCACTGTGTGAACAGAGTGCTGGACTAGATGGACCCTTGGTCTGATCCAGCATCAGGGCACTTCTTATATTCTTATGTTCTCTCCCCATACCCACCCCCTGGGGTTATAAAGGGGGGGGAAGCTGGTGCAGTTCCCCCCAAACTGAAGAGCACTGAGAAACCTGAGTAGCTTTGGGACGCTCTGGGCGACGACACCTTAGAACATTAGTTGAACTTCACTCTGCTTCTCACATTAACAGGAAGGCGCAGATCAAACACACGTCTTGTTGTCTGGGAAGGAAAACGTGTTTTTGCCTTGCCACTGCCCTCATTCAAGAAGGAAGCCTTTTAACTGCTGTCTGCATGTAATACCCACTGGACCCATCAAGCCTGCTTTCAAGCACAGATTTCTAGTTTGTTTTCCCTAAGTGGGACTGAAGTGATCCAGAGACCCCAGATCCTCTCTGGCTCCCATATCATGCTAGGAGAGAGAGAGAAGGGGCTACATATCCGGCTGTTTCTCGTACTCTGGAGAGCTGGAGCCACCGTCTTGGAGAATCTGAAGTTGGAGTTCACCCTGGAGCACATTCCTGTGGTATAGTAAGAACTTCCGCACTCATGAGACCAAAGAGGGCTGCAGGCCTGTGTGGAGGGGGAAAAGGGTGGAATATCAGGAGAGGTTTCTGGAGTGCTACCGCAACGGTAGCCTAGGCAAGTCTTTCAGAAGCTAGGGCATTTATCTGCTGTGCACGCTGGAAGCCTCTTTCCGATGCTTCATCCAGATCCAGAAGAAAGAAATGGCTCAAAGTGGTACCGAAGAGAATCTTTGCGTAGGAAGGTGGCTGCCACTGCCACAGCATCTTTCCATGCAATTGTGGCACAACCACATGACAAACTGTGCCAGGTTACACGGAGGCAATGAGGGACACCATGTGGGCATGAGGCAACTCGTTTAAATATGTGTTTTAAAACAGCCCTTCATCCTCATGGAGACCAAGGCGGTGTACGATGAGTAAACCTAATCTTCAGCTGGTGGGTCAGGCCCATATGGGGGCTGCCTTCACACTTAAAGTGGTTTGCATCGTCACTCCCATATGTATTTTCTTTTACTTTAAAGTTTGTTTGTAAGAGAATGCGAAAGTTGGAGTGAGAAGAGTGGGAGAAAGGAAACGAAAGACCGGCACAGACGGCAAAACCTCAGGTCCCATGTTACAGGTTTGGGTTAATTAGGGTCCCAAGCCTGAAACGAATGAAGACAACACCAGCCAAAACAGCATCTGTAAGCGTGCATGGAAAGGGCCTGCCAAGAACGTCTTACCAGAAAGCTGTTATCTTTGGGGTTTGTGGTCAAGCTCAGCCCCAGACGCATATTATCCTTGCGTTCCGACACATTGGAAAGAGTTACTCTTCCTTGGGAAAAGAATGTCAAAGTTAAGCATGATATAGAACGAGGCAACGGCTGTGGCACAGATTGCTTCATATAGCATTTACTCAGCCTCTCGACTTTTAGCACAATCACTCCCCGCTAGCAGTTAATGCTTAGTTTTCCGGGGGGGGGGGGGGACAACGACAAGCAGGGCTGTGCATGTGCAAAGGTGGAAATCACCTTCACTCACTCTCCCCAGGGACCTTGTGATCTTGATTAACTGTAACACGTCAGGTTTTGGAACCTAACATAAACATTAAAAGCTGGTTCCACTGTCCCATTAGGGCCACCCACGTGTTGGCATATCACCATTTCATGCAGGCCAGTGGGTTTCACTTTCCACTTAGAAATGCTTCAGTGCCCCAGGGCTATAAGGAGAGACTTGAAAGACAAACAAGAGCTGGCCTTTTCTTTTGAATTGAAAATGATTATAGGGAGCAGCCTTTTACTGCAGGGGTTGGGAACCTGTATTCAACCCAAGGGCCAAATTCGATTTTGGAGAAACTCTCAGGACCCACATGTCACTAGTGGGTGGGGCCAAAATACAATTATTGATATTTTTCCAGCATAACTGTATCTTAAAATCCATACTGCCATTAACTAAGCCGCAGGAGAGGCATTTTGACATTTAAGAATATGGAAAACTGCAAAAAAGCTGGGAAGCTACCAAATGACAAGAAATTTGAGGGAAGTAGGTGGGGGGTCAGGGGACAGGGGTGTGCCCATTTGGGGAACTCTGGAGGGCCAGATTGGGACCCCAGGACTGAGGTTCCCCATCCCTGTATTTCTGTAACGGCTGCTTGACATAAGTGACGCTATGTTTGATCAAACTAATTAATCTAGATAGAAAAGTCAGACGTTGGGCATCGCTAAATAGTTGAACAGCAGCTTTAAAGAAATTGTCTGCATTTCATAGAACCTCTACCCACACCCACCAGCATCTCGCTTAAGAGTCTGTGGTGAGGCAGATTTCCTCTTTCCTCCCCAGTCGCCTTGGTAACGGTCTGCTGCAGGAAAGTTGTGGTCAGCTAGAAATTTTCGTTTTAGTAAACAGCTTTCTGCACATGCTCTATTTCCTTTGTCAAACTGACTAATAAAACAGCTGGCAGACCCAGAAATCCTCAGAGAAGAATATTCCTTGGCAAATGTAATGTCTTCTCTCCATTGCAATGCGAATGCCTTTCTTTCTATTAAAGATGTGTTGGATCATAAGAAGCATTTTCGTAATGTTTGGGCCGCAACACATCTAAGCCAATGACTGGCTGATCTTGGATTAGCCCTTCTACCTATGAACTTTTAGCTAGAGCTGCCAGGAGCCGAACCTAGGTCTTCTTCATCGGAAGGTGTACCACCAAGCTACGCACCCCCACATACTGTAGCTCTGGAAGAATCAATCAGCATTCTCTTAAGGAGTTTTCATGACTCTTAATCCTCCTCCCGAATACTAACATATCATATTCATGGATATGAATAAGGTTACTGGGAGTTTTGCATGTGAATATGGATATACTTTTGTGCAACTCTTAATCATTTCAGTGGGGCACACAGAGAAGGTGCTCATGATCCCTTTTATCCCAGAACTTTACCTAGATTGAGCTTGGAACAGGTGCTGTTGGTTTCGCCATTCACCGAACACTTGTAAACATCTCCAGTCTTCTGTTGCCCGCTTGTCTCATATGGGGCTCCTACCACCAGCCTAGAAGAAAATATCATTATTTTTTTGGTCCATGTCTTTTATTGTCTTACGTATTTCTTCACAAAATTTGAAATGCTCCACTTTGAATAGAAGCTTAAGAATTCTTTACATCATTCCTTTGTGATCTTCCCCAACCCACAAAGCATGAGCCACAGAATTGAGCAGGAAGGAGGACATGCGTGATAGATCTGTTCAAGGAAACCTATTGGGAGGATTTCAAGGGGAAAAATGAATAAACAGGCCCCTTTTAAAAAGTGGAGGGGTTCTGGTGGGGATAGTGAAGTAGATAGGGCTTCTCCCAGCAAAGGGCAGAATAACAGATTGTAAAATGAAGGTAGAATATAATGCAAAGCTGGAGTTGGGCCTGGTAAAAGTAAAGACAGGAAAAATGGAAGGAACTATAGAAAAAGGTTGAATATGTGGTAAGCAAGAGTTACTAAATTATATAGGAAACATGTGAACGGCGAGAGTAGAGACTGGATCTTGGAAAGCAGTGCCCCCGATGAAGATTTAGTGTTCCCCATGGAGAAAACCACTGAATGCAAGTTCTGAAGGGGCTATTGGGAAGATGAATAGTTGGCTACTTTTTCCTTCAGTTCTGTGCAGAACATAAGACCATCACCTTATAAGGTGCTGTCTTAAACCAAGAGACTATTTGCCTATCTAGTCTAGTCTGACTGGCAGAGACTCACAGGCAGAGCAATACAAAGTGTGGGCCCTACTACCACTACTTAGGCTGACCAACTGTCAGGACTTCCCCAGATATGTCCTGGTTTTTCTTCTAACTGGGGTGCCGGGGGGATTTTCTATAATTTTCTATAGTGTCCTGGAATAACACGTTTTCCCCTTTAAGGCCACCATTAGTATGGTGTGTGTGTGGAAATGACACACTTTCTGGAGGTGCAGCATTCCTCCCCCCCTCCCCACTGCTCCAAAGGGGAAAGTGTGTCATTCCTGGACATTATAGAAAAGGCCCCGATTAGAGCAGTGGGGAGGGGGGCAGGAACGTCATGTTTTCCCCTCCTCCACTCTAATCAGGGCTTTTAAGACCCTGGTTGGAGCAGAGAGGGGGAAGCTGCTTTCAGGGGCCTCAGGGAAATGCATCATGGGAAATGCCATGTCGTGGTGGGGGGAAATGATGCACTACCCAGAGGCCCTGGAAAGCATGTCGTCCCCGTCCCACCCAGTATCCTTTTTTTTTGGTTTCCCAAATATGATCACCCTACCACTACTGAATTATGTCTCCTCCCCCTACAAATTGCTAAATTTTGTGAACTGCCCAGAGAGCTTCGGCTATTGGGTGGTATAAAAATGAAATAAATAAATAAAAATGAAATAAATAAATAAATATATGCACTCCAATAGGCTCTTCGGGTGGGGAGCTGCTGGTTGGGAAACTCACTGAAATATGAACAGGGAATGCACACTCTGGAGATAATTTCCCCCACAGCAGATCTAGCACCAAACTACTCTTTAAACTGATGGAAATTTAAATTCATTGTGAGCTTTTATTAGGAAAACTGCTGGTAGGGGCAGCAGCAAGTGTTCTGCACTGGCCCATCTGGATCTTGCCCATGCACTAAGCATTCAACCCAGGTAAACGTGCAATTTCCATAACGGGGAAAAAAAGTTTAACATTTGGACATGTTCTTACTGCGTATTCATTTGTTATCTCACATCACGCTGTAGAGGCTGTTTGCAGCGCGGAGAGGAGATTGGTTCTCCGCAACCAACCGCACTTGTGGAGCAGGACAGAATTCATTTGACTCCGGCAGCTCCCCACAACAGCCGGGAATCATAAGGAAATCTAAACAATGACTAATTCCTGTTTGGAACAGAGATCCTCTTCAAATCACCCGAATCAAAAACTGGCAGGAGTCAAAAAGTCTGGGCTCTTAATATGTCAGCTGATATTGCAATGGAGGACAGGAATCAACGTCACTCACTGTAATTTCCTAGAAGCAGAACTGGTCTTTAGTTATGACATGGTAGGTCAGATTGGAAGGTTCCCGCCTATCTTTGAGGAGAGCTTTGAATCAAGGATTGGAGTCAAGCTTCTCCTTCTCTTCCTGCCCCAGAACAACTTGCCCGCGAGTGAGGTAGCACTCGTTAGTACCATGGGCCCAGGTGGCCCAGTGGGGACAGGACTTCCTTGTTCAATTGCAGCCCGTGCAGCGTGCCTCCAGTTGTTTAGGGCCTGCTATTGCTGTGACGAGAACGCACATATTAAACACGCATAATATGTGTTTTTTCCACTCAGTGGTGATGGGGAGAAGCAAAGAGACAGTGTCAAGCAGGCTTCCTTTTGGAATAATGCCTCTATGTCCTGGATCGTTGAGGCACCACCTCCAGATAGTCCTTCTGTTGAATTTGGTCCTGCTGGAGCTCGGGGGCCCTTCCCCAGGCACTTATAGAATCTATTCTGAAAATGTCCCAACGTGCTGCTTGCAACACTCTGTGGTTGGCAGGGGATTTGAAGACAGAACAGTATTTTGGTTTCTTTCAGTCCTGTGATTGAGGCTGCCCCATTTTTTAAATGTCTCATAGTCATCTGGTAATAGGGTGACCAACTGTCAGGATTTCCCCGGATTTGTCCTGGTTTTTGTTCTTTCCATGGTGTCAGGGGGGATTTTCTATAATTTTCAATAATGTCCTGGAATGACACACCTTCCCCTTTAAGGCTGCCATTAGCATGGCAGGAGGGAGTGACATGCTTTCTTGAGGCACATCATTCCCCCACCCCGAGCTCCAATTGAGGTCTTAAAGGGGAAAGTGGGTCATTCGTGGACATTATAGAAAAGGCCCCAATTGGAGTGGATGGTGGTGGTGCAGAATGAAATCCTTTCCCCTCCTCCACTCCAATCGGGTTCTTTAAGATGGCGGGGGAATAACGTACTTTCTGCAGGACTCAGAAAGCTGCTTCCCCACACACACACTAGGTGTCCTCTTTTTGGGTTTCCCAAATATGGTCACCCTATCTGGTAAGATACATTTCATGGCTGCATCCCTCATGTACCTTTGCATTATGAATTCTTTTGTATTCAGAAGCAAAAAGCAGAACGTTCATTCTTTTTAAATGAGAATGTACTTGCTTTCTATGCTATCTTAGGCCCCATTCAAATCCACCACTCTACAAAGTTAATAATGGAAACAGGCATCTTATTTTTGAATTGCAAATAGCATATCTAGCTGTCTATATGCGGAGAAACCGGCGCAGTGGCTGCGGATCTGTGCTGCATCAGTTATATGACGCAGACGCGGCTATGCAGGTTCCGCAGGCCTTTTCCATGAAGTTGCACAGTGAAAAAAGTCAGGGTCTTACCCCAACTTCTTCAATGGGAGCAACAACAGTATGGCTCTTTGCCATCTGACGTCGCTCCAGGGCTAATCCGGGGGCAGTCCTTGGTGGAAGATGACCGGTGATTGGTCACCTTCCACCAGGAAGAGGGTGAGGGGTGGCTCTGGTACCTGGATGGCTGCCAGAAACCCTGCGCTCCCTCCTCAGCATCAGGACTACCCAACACCACCCAGGAAGAGGAATACCATGGGATTTTGGTGGGAGGGGGCACCATGAATAGCCCCCAGGAAGCCAAAGAAGGTGAGAAGAGACACCAGTTGTTGCCTGTCGTGAGCAGTAGCCAGTGTTCAGACATCTGTAATAACTAATCCTTATATCCACCTTGAAAGTAACTGGGAAAATATTTCCAGAACTGCCAAGTTTCCTTCCGTCTCAACTGCTGCAGCTCATTAACAATCTAAAGTTCAACCCCAATGGAAAACAATGTGTCATTATCCAAGAAAGACAAAAGACAGTAGCTTCCTTTCTTTTCAAGATTTTGCCACATTCCATTGAATTGTCTGTTATGATTTTGGTTTCCTCCATAGCTTTGAGCTTGGATTACTCATTGTTTAATGCTTTATATAGCTTTGGAATCATGATACCATTGGAATTGGGTGGGAAATGTTTAGGTTTACTTGGAAAAGATAATTAAAATTCCTGAAAAAAAAACTAAGTGGGGTATCCATCCCACTGTGCCTTGAAATGAAGGTGGAGGGAATTAAATTGGCATATATTTGCATATAGTAATCCTTGTTAATAATATATTATCACATATATTTATACACATAGGTTAAAGATTATAATAGCCTACTCCAGTCTCATAGAGTAACTTTATTCTACCAGGCATTTTAAAGTATTTAAAACTCTCTGGCTATTAATTCTGCTTGCATCTTCTATTTCTGTTTGGTTGTATTGTTTAGTTTTTTTGTAAACTGCCTTGAAATCCTAGATTAAAATGCAGTATATATATTTTTAAATGCATACATAGATATTGCTATTCTGCTTCCAACCATGGGGCCGTCTATAGGTGGGGAAAGCCCCATAGTGGCTGTGGATCTGCACTGCGGCAGCTAGATGATGCAGGTGCAGCTTCGCAGCCACTGTGGAGCTTCCCTGCAATGCTGCAGTTTGAAAAAAAATGGGGATTTACCCCAACTTTTTCAAATGGAGTTATGTCAATACAGCACTTCCACTGTCTGATGCCACTCCAGGGCCACTCCAGGGTCAACCTGGGGCAGTGCCTGGGGCAAGGCAACTGACAATGCTCACCTTCCACCAGGAAGAAGGTGGGGGGCGGCTCTAGTACCTGGCATGCTGCCCAGAAACCCCACACGCCATCCTTGGTGTTGGGATTACCTTACTCTGTCCTTGGAGAGGGAGAGCGTGAGGACTGAGGCCTCAGCTAGACGAGCGGGTGAAAGGGCAATGATCTGCTATTTTATGATCGCAAGATCGTCGCCCTCATTTACACGTGGCATGCAACATCGCTGCTGCCATTTTGTTTTAGTTTTTAAAGGAGAAGGAGCGTACGAGCGCTTGTACACAAAACAGTAAGTTGTTGTTTTTTAAAAAATCCCTGCTCCCCCCACCCCACTGCCGATGGGCACAGAGCTACTGAGGAGCTCTGTGCCCTGTGCCTGGCTCCCGGCTCCTCACGGTTACTTGTGAGGAGCCGGGACAAACCATGACACTCAGCCACACGTTTCGTGGTCTTGGGATCAGCCCAGGACCTCGGAAAAACTGGGCTAGAAGGGTAGGGCAAAATCCTGGGGAAATGGAGGGATCATCCTTCCCTTCCCCCGGGATCCCCTGTGTGTGATCTGGACGCACAGGGATGATCCCAGGGCGGTCCCCAGGATAAGCCCTCGTCTAGCCATGGCCTGAGAGGTAGGTGGCACCAGCCTGGCGCCGTGAAGACAGCCCCCCTGACTAGAAACTATCATAATACTACTCATGAACAATAAAATAAAATTGGGTGAATGTTGAGAACTAGATCAAAGTCTGAGATTGCTAGACATGTTATCCATATTTTGCTGAATTTGTCTTGGGTTTGAGTTGTGGACTGGTGATGAAAAAGACTAGTTGGGTGTTATATACGCCAAGAAGCCTTGCAGAAAATACGTTCATTTAGAAAACTCACTTGATAATTAGACACGATAGTGTCTGATATACAAAACCGTCTTCTTTTGCTCTAAAGGAATTAAAGCATTACTATTTGAAGCTTTTTCAGAGCAAGCATAGTTGTGTGGGGTTTTTTTTAAAAAAGAATTAAATACCTAGCATAAAACCAAACCAGCTGTGTTGGGTCTATTTTTCCAGCTGCAATGTGGAATGGGGCAGAACAAAAACCATTCCTTCATTTTGCCTTTCTGGACTTTGAAGCAACAGGGCTGCATGCAATTCTAGCACAACATTTCCATGTTAAGGCTGTAGGCAATATTTTATTTTTACTTGAGGCTTATAACTCGAGACAAAAATTGATCCAACCCACAAGGGCCAGGGTATAATTGTACTAACATGCAGGTGCCGGTTACTTTTCCACCTCCTGGTTTGGTTCTCAAATTAGACACATTTAAACAGAGAGCAAAATCAGAGTCGGGCATCTGTCGTGTCGTGGATGGAGTGACAGACAGCGGCAGAAAGGGGCAATGGGCAGCTCAGAGAGTCAAGATGTAGCTCCTTGGGCCAATGAGCAAGTGAAATCTGTTTTTATAGGAACCCAGGAGTCAACGGTCTTCTCAGATCTGCATTTGCAGACTCACTTCTTCATGTTTTACCCTATATCTGCATGGCAGTATTGCTGCTGTTGCGACAACTGAGTCATCTTGAGTCTTGATCCATCTTCTTGACCCATCAGTTGAAGACTGTCTGGCCTACTGGTGAAATGGAGCTTTCTTGGCTGAACTCTGCAGTTCCCTTCTTTGGCTAGAGCTGGCTGGCAGTGGGCTGGCTGCACCCCTGGCTGAGACCCTTCAGGTCAGGACTTCTGGGTCGATAGTGACCCACCCAGAACCCTGCCTGTGCTCCAATACGTACACACCAGCATCAACAACAGACTCCCGTTCACTTCCACCGAGAGCTCTCCTCTGCCTAAAACCGCTGTCAGCACGCTGCAAGGACTGGGTTATGACAGTGACGGTGACTGACAGCCCATGCCTGGCTGACATGTGTTCATGTTCATACCTACCCTTTGGAGAGTGAAGGTGGAAGAGGGCTTGTGGGAGAGGAAGCCCCAGGCTGCAGAGGGCATATCTGATTGATGCTAGCTTGCTGCTGCATTGCAATGGGTGTTCTTCCTACAGATTCTTTTTATTTGCGTGTGAAAGGAGGGAGACAAATCCAGACACCTGGTTGCCACAGAGGAGGTGAAAAGTAAAACCAGCCAAAACACAAGAATCCTGAATTTCATCAGCACATTTTTTACATCTAGCACTCTTATTGGCTTTTCAGTTCTACATCTAATCAGCTGCCCGTTGAAATAATAAAGTTACCAGGGAAGCAGCTATTCAGTTACACTTTCTAAAAAAGATCATATTTCCCCCAAAATATTTTTGTGAATAATGTAAAAGACATCAGGGGGGAAAGGGGGTGTTTTTGGAAAAAGGAGGCAAGGGAAGCAGCGAAGGAAAAGGCTGTTCTTCGCAATCAATGGAACACTTAATCTCCAACACAAACTCAAAGCAGCTAATTTATTCAAGATGGGCCTGGGCGACGACAGAGTGTTTAGAACTGAGTTTAATGGGCTTGGTTGGAAAGCAAGAGCATGTAGCGGGCAGTTTGGGTCGAAAGCGATTTGATAAAGCGAAGTGACACCCCAGCATATGGAGGATACTTCACTGCCAAAGACCAAGCTTGTAGGAATTATGTTTACAGCACAATCCGATGCTGTTTTGTCCTTCGTAGCGTTTCAGATCTTTAGTGTTTTTATTATTTTTATTGTACACTGCCCTGAATGTTTTCATTGAAGGGCAGCATAAATAAATGAATATATGTTTACTTTCTGCACAATCCGTTTTGGGTGGGGGTGGGGGTGGGGGAAACGACAAGTAGGCTGGGTGCTGTTGCCAGAGGTACAAGGCAGTCAGGTGAGGGGGAAGCGAGGAGCAGGGAGAGGGGCAAAGAAGCCTGCTGGGTCATTTCAGGACACATGACGCAGCCGTCCATTCACTGTAGCACTGGGTTTTTAATGCGATAATGCGCATCTTCGCATTTGCAATTTTCTGCAACTTTTAGATCATGTCCAAGTTTGCACCACATTGTGATTATGTGACTTTGGGGGAGTTAAATCACATTTTGACATGTGGGTGGAGCTTTGAGGGTAGGACAATGTGCTTGGCCTATTTCCCGATTTCCCACCTATCAGCTGCCTCATTCCTTCGCACCGTTTTTAGTTTTGACTTCTCTGATTCTGCTACCTCGTTCCTTCCCCCCTCCTGGTTTGTCTGTTATATGAATGTGCAGAGCTCCGCATATAAAATTTATAGCTTCCATCGTCTCTCCTCCGTAGCATCGCACCATCGTATATGCGCATGTGCACATTTATAACTGCACTATAAAAAAAATTCAGAAAATAAATCGCTGTTGCTGCTACAGTGTGACACTCATTACCTAGATTCGAAACAACAAAAGTTTGGGGTTTTATTTAATGAGGATCAATCCCGTTGTCGTATAGAGGGGGCACAGAGTTTCAGTGTTTCTTTTTAAAAACTTCTCTACTGTAGCTTTCACAACAACCAGCCCTGGCAATAGGCAGCCCTGGCAAATAGCCTCACCACACTCCGAAATTGGCTCTGCTGGCAAGATGTGCCAACTCCAGATGTAAAGACAACTCACACATTTGGCGGCAGGGTGGATCAACAACTTTCCCTTTTAGTTGCTATTCTGGAAACATAAAAAAGTAAGCAGAGCGCACTGGTGATTCCTTGTAACTGTAATGAAACTTCTGCATTCCTACGTATGTGTGTGTGTGTGTGTGTGTGTATAGACCTACAATTCCAGAAATACAACATATGTACCATCTCATATTGCATCAAATCCAATGTTTTGCAACATTGGATTCCCACATGTTTGTGTTTAAAAACCATGAAGGGCTTTTTGCATTTGTAGACCAGCCTTTGTTGACTAGCAGCTGAATGCTGTTGGGCTGACTCCGAGCTCCATCACACCGGGGGGGGAAACACACTCCCCACTGTCGCTTCTCCACCCGTGTTTTCGTTCCTCAGTTACTCCTCTTTCAAAAGAGGAAGTACACAACGAGCACAAGGCTCATTCAGTCTGCTGTTCTAATGGCGCTGCTTCACCTGTACACAGCAGGAGAGAGCAGCAATTCCGAGTTGGAATTCGGACTTAACCAGGGTTTTTCTTGTGGTGCTAGAAAGGCCGGAAGGGGTATGGGAGGCAGACGACATCATGTGAGGGACTCCGTGAGTGCCCAGGAATGAGCGTGCAATAAAATGCTCATCAGATGGAGCTTTCCATTGGACTTGAAGTGATGGAGAGTTCTGTCTGTGCCTGTGACAATCGAATGCTAGCTCACCAGCTCTGAGACTCATAGGTGGGGTGTTCCCGACATGAACCTACTCCGTACACTATGCTCAACATTTAAGGTCCTCCTCCGGGTACCTACTCCAAGGGAAGCTCAGAGGATGGCAACAAGGGAGAGGGCCTTTTCAGTGGTGGCTCCCCAATTATGGAACAATCTCTTCGACGAGGCTCGTCTGGCGCCAACATTATTATATTTTCAGAGCCACGTCAAGACTTTTATCTTCTCCCAGGCATTTAACAGCATATGTTGAGTTTTTAACTGATCCAGAATAGATGGATATTGTATGTAATGCATTTTTATGCTTTTAATGGTTTTAAATTTTGTATATTTGTTCTTAATGTTACATGTTTTAATCTTTGTAAACCGCCCAGAGAACTTCGGCTATGGGGCGGTATATAAATGTAATAAATAATAATAATAATAATAATAGATTATGTCACAAGGCTGCCAACTTTCAAAAAGCAAAATACCTGGTTCCAGGGTAAAACCTAGCAGGATAGCTGTGTGATGCTCCAGGGGAAAAGGGCTGGGGAAGGACTGGGCGGAATTAGGGAGGAAATGGGGCGGGGGGAGAGAAACCCTCTGAGTTTCCATTTCTTTTCAGAATAATTTCTTTTTCGGAATTGTAATAGTGTGTTAGTCAATTACACTGCTGCAAAGATTGAACAGTAATAATTTTAGTGATACTGAATTTCTAATCTGTACCCTCTAACATTTCACAAATAGAGGGACATTTTTGTAGGACTCCAATTTGAATACCAATGGTCACTGGTATTAATGGTTGGTATTGAGCTTCCCACCACCACCGCTGCACACTTTTACACATTGGTGAAGACTCTGCTCCACCTGCACATTTTTTTTACCCTGCAATCTAGAGCTGGAAGGGGCCTATAAGGCCATCAAGTCCAACCCCCTGCTTAATGCTGGAATCAATTCTAAAGCATCCCTGACACCATCAAGTCGTATTTGCCTTCCTGTATTAAGAGTTCAAGTTTGTTCTGTTTGTTTCCCGTACTCTGGGCATTAGTAAACAGACATCGAAGACCATGTGCTTTATAGTCTGGCTTCCTTCCTACATTATTGTGACTATTATTGGGTGCTATTAGAGCTGTTCCCTCTGTTATGGTGCATGAGCCTTCGTCCATTGTTGCCTTCAGGTTTATGTCTCCCTCCCCTGTAGGATTCAGTTTAAAGCCCTCTTGATGAAGTTCTTCATGCTGTGGCCAAATGCATTCTTCCTGGTCCTTACGAAGGGTAATCCGTCCCTTGCCAGCGGTTCATCTTCCAAGAAGCATAGCCCATGGCTCCAGAATCCAGATATTTCAAGTGAGCACCACCTTCATAGCCAGTCCCTTACTGAATTAGAATTTCATCGTGCTTTGTCCTATAACAGGTTATCAAGCATTCAAAATGAGCCCCATCAGCACATTAAAAGACAGGCTGTGTGCTGCTTGGTGCCTTAGCACTCATGCACACACATTTACAGCTGTGTGTACTAGAAACAAGTCATCCACCACTTCACTTAGAGATTGAAGAGACCCTGGCAAAGAAGGTAAATCTGAAAGACTGATAACTGTAGCAACCTACAATCAGAAATACTTAACGCAAAGCCAAAATAGGGACAGCAAGCATAGGTAAACAAGCAACACTCTTAGGCCTTGATATCAAAAAGAACTTGCATAATACGTAGATTCTAAAAATCTACAGACTGGGGCAGAAAATTTAATTCTTCTAATGGGTGTTGCAAAGAGAATTCCAGAGCAGGGTATCACGCTCTGCTGCGTTTAGAGGATGGATTTTAAAAGTGCATTAGGGACTTATCACTTTCCCCAAAAGTTTTTCCCTAAGAAAATGTACATCACTGTGATTTAGGGTCTTGAACTTGGAAGTTCCACAAATGCTTGTTTCATTCAAATCTGTCCGTAGCAGAAGGTGCTAATATTCTATAACGTATTATTATACCAAATATTACTTTCAGGATAATATATCAAACTGAAACGTTTTCTTAAACAGATGATTCATTTTAGAAGGAGGCCCTACAGCTTCCTCTCTGGCAATTGCATTAGGATTAGGTATTCATGCTACTACCTGTCTCCAGGGGAGCTTTTTAATATACAGAAAATGGACAGTGTATTGGGCATCCTTCACAGCCCTTCTTTGCAACAGCTTCTTGTTGTCTTCCTTTCTTTCCCCTTTCTAATAAGCCCGAAGTAGCTTAGTTTTCCATCATATCGGCTTTTTGCTCCAGTTTCAAGCCCAGGCTTTTTCTAGTATTTGCGCCCAACTCTTGGAAGTAAGCCCAACTGAGTTTAATGGAGCCGGCTGTCCTTGACACGTTTTTGCAGTGCTATTAGTAAAGGATCTACTTCTGGGTTAGGAGGGGTGGAAAAATGGTTTGGGGTTTTACAAGATGAAAGAGCTGCAGGCCTTGGGGCAGGAGGAACATGTTTGGAAGTGCACCATGCAGGTTGTCTCACTGCTGCCACAGATTCAGCAAACAATGTCTGAGCTGCTCTAACACCTGTGAAACCAGACCAAAGCCATGTGGAAGATACATTAGCCTCCCCCTTGTTCAGGCACGACTAAGTTTAGGCTGATATTGATAGTGAAGGGGGAGCCAAAATTGATGCACGAGGAAGCAGTTATTTCCATTTCAGAATGGGGGAAATCAGTGGATAGTTTCTGAGAAAGAAAAACAGGTTCAGACAGGATCGACACAGCTTTGTCTGAAGAGGACCCTGAAAGGCCTTGACATCTTGCCTTTGAAGCACAGCTATCCATAGGACGAGGACTGCATTTTGCCACAACCTTACATAGGGTGACCAACTGTCAGGATTTCCCCGGATTTGTCCTGGTTTTTGTTCTTTCCATAGTGTCAGGGGGGATTTTCTATAATTTTCAATAATGTCCTGGAATGACACACCTTCCCCTTTAAGGCTGCCATTAGCATGGCAGGAGGGAATGACATGCTTTCTTGAGGCACATCATTCCCCCACCCCGAGCTCCAATTGAGGTCTTAAAGGGGAAAGTGGGTCATTCGTGGACATTATAGAAAAGGCCCCAATTGGAGTGGATGGTGGTGGTGCAAAATGAAATCCTTTCCCCTCCTCCACTCCAATCGGGTTCTTTAAGGTGGCGGGGGAATAACGTACTTTCTGCAGGACTCAGAAAGCGGCTTCCCCACACACACACTAGGTGTCCTCTTTTTTGGTTTCCCAAATATGGTCACCCTACCTTACATTCATCCCCATCCACAGTAGTCAGTCCTAGTATCACCTCACTATAGCTCCGTGCTTGTTTAGCATTGCTACTTTTGAACAGCCTTGGGTTGCTTACATACAAAAGAGACATTTCTACAGAGGATAAGTTCGAGAGCTCTTCCTTCTCATTTCAATGGCAACTCAAGTGGATCTAGATCAGGGGTTTCCAGCCTTTTTGGGCTGGTGGGCACATTTGGAATTTTAAGAACATTAGAAGAGTCCTGCTGGATCAGACCAAGAGTTCCCACAGTGGCTAACCAGCTGTTGACAAGCAGGACATGGGTGCAACAGCACCCTCCCGTCCATGTTCCCCAGCAACCAGTGAATACAGGCTTACTGCCTCTGATACTAGAGATAGCACACAACCATCAGGGCTAGTAGCCATGAATAGCCTTCTCCTCCAGGAATTTATCGAACCCCCTTTTGAAGCCATCCAAATTGATCTTGTGGTAGCAAATTCCAGAGTTTAACTCTGTGCTGTGTGAAGAAGTCCTTCCTTTTATCTGGCCCTAATCTCCCACCAATCAGCTTCATAGGATGACCCCACGGGGGTCCTAGTATTATGGGAGAGGGAGAAAAATGTCTCCCTTTCCACATGCTCCATGCTTGCATAATTTTGAGGGAGTATTTTGGGTAATCTCACAAAAGGCTTGCCCATTCATAAAAATGGCTACCATGGTGGTCATGACAAAACACTTATTTCCCAAAATGCAAACTGGCGACATTGAAAGAAAAGTAAGTTTTGCCCAAAGGCAAGGCAGAGGATGGGTTTGAGCTCCAAACCCCCAAAGCACTCTTTCAAACCCAAATGAAGGGGGCACTGGAGGGCAGCACTTCACTTTGCAGGCTGCCAGGTTCCCCAGTTATCTTTTAAAATTATATAGGTGTGTGTGTGTGTGTGTGTTTGTGTGTGTGTGTGTGTGAAATAAAATCATCACCAGGAGCGATAGGAAGCCGGGGGGGGGCACCAAGAGAGGTGTCCAGGGGCAAACTGGGACTCATGGGCACCATGTTGGAGACCCCAGATCTGGTTGATTGTCTTCCAGAGGCTCATATTTTTCCTTAGAAAATTCTATAGGTTTTTAAAAAATGTGCTTCCCAATGGGACACCTCCACCCCACCCTGCCCCAGGAATAAGTCCTTTTAATCTTTAACAAGCAATGAGGTGATCTTGTTTTGTTTTCCCAAGTCATAATTAGTGTTTTCTTCCTGTTTTATATCAAGCCCTCTCATCCAAATCGGACACAGCTGTAATTTAGACAGATGTTCTCAGGGACTGTGGCTTCGGAGCTGGAAAGGATCGTTCTAATTACATGACATCTTCTGAGCAGCACGTCTCTTAATTCACGGCTTGGCCTAGAAAGGCTTGTTTGAATCATCACACTTCTGCTTTTAAAGAAAAGTATTGATCTATAGGATGGGCAATGTAGATCGACGGCCCCAAAGCCGGTTGCCAGTTCTGCTGGGCTCACTTGATGTGTTGATGACAGGGAGCTCTGCCTAACCCAACAATGGGAACCAATTGGAGGCAATTGTGTCCAGCATGATGGCATCCCTGACACAGAACTAAAAATCCTGCGTAGTCCCAACGTGATGAAAAAAGCCTAGGCAGGCTCTACCCTACGGCTTTAAAACAGTTTATAACAACTGTAGTGGCAACTGTTGGGGGCCCCAGGCCACACGCCGCGTGCAGCTCTCAAACCGTTTTCAAGTGTCACATCCCGCTTGGTGAAGATCTGGCCCTAGTTTGGTTTGGACTTCTGAGGTGAGGCCCAGCAAAGCCCTGGAACACACAGTCGTCCCCTCCATCTGCAGTGGTGCCTTTTTGTTGAACATGCAGCTAAGCTAGAAATTCCACTTGTATTTGAACTCCTGAACATCTCATAGGATTACCAGGGCGTGTGGTGGGTGGGTGAAATTGGTATAGCTAGGGGCTTGTCTTGCGCAGGATCTACACTACCGCTTATAACAGTTTATAATGCTTATGACAACTGTTCAGGCCCAGGACACATTACATATACAGTTTTCACAGCATTTTAAAGTGTTATATCCTGCTTGGTGTAAGGGTTTGCCCTGAGGTGGATTCAGAGTACCGGCAGGTCATCTACATGATGCAGACGCCATTGCAAAGCCATCCGGGGGCAAACCCCAGAAACTCCGCTGAAAAAAAGTCTGGCATTTATATCCTGACTTTTTTGGCTGCGGTGGCGTGTCACAGCCAATGGTGCCCCCTGATTGGTCGCCTCAGCTGGACAGGGAAGGGGGCGGACCTCCGGGAACTTAGCAGAGCCCTGTGCATGCCTGTATATATAAAAAATAAAAATGGTGGGGAGGGGAGGAATGGGGGCCATTCCTCCCCTCTTTTTACATTTTTTATCGGCATCTGTGCAGCTCTGCAGATATAGAAAAAAACGGGGGAGGGGAGAAGGAACAGGCAGCCAGTGGGAGGTCAGAGGGAGGAGAGGTGGTTCAGGCGCTGCGCGTCCCTCTCTTCGTCCCCCTCTGGCTGCCTCGTTCCTCTCCATCCCCCCTGGTGCCCAGCACAATGGCGGCAGCAACTCCACACTTGCGTTCCTTCCCGTGCAGATGCCGGGGAGGAGTGCAAACACGGGAGCTAGAGGTCTCGCGGCGCCAACACGGCACTGTCAAGACAGGGTCCAGGCCCCAGTACCAGCCACCCCCTTCGCATGGATGCCTCTCTCCCCACCAGAACAGTTGCTAGCCGGACCACCAAAGACCCTCAGCCAAGAGAGCTGAGGGAAATGACTAACTGCTTTTCCAGATCAGCACAATCCTTGCTGTAAATCTTCAGCCTAGATTAGACGCTGCCTCCCCTGAGTCTCTTCCCTTCTTTCACATTACAGTAAGACGGAGAACGTCATGTCTGCTCCTGAAGTGTTATTACCCAAAGTATAGAAGCGTTTGCTGCCAGCTTCTCCAAGCTCACGTGGGAACGAAGGACACAGGGCTGGAAGGATCATGCCTCCTTGGCTGGATTAGGCCGCCTTCAGATTCCTGCTCAGCTACAAAGCCTTTTACCAGGTTGTTTTAAGGATGAATGAGACAAGAGACCTATAGAAGTATTTTGCACGCTGAAAAGCGTTAGGGGTGAATGAAAAGCCTTGCAGAGTAATAAAAATAGCAACGTATCACCCATCCACCCATGACGATCTCTAGCTGGTTGTCTTCTCTTGTCTCATCCAACAGCGCGTAGACTGGGGTGGTGGTGGTGGTGTCTATGGCCTTAGCTAGATGAAGGGTTAGCACAGGCTGATACCCGGGATCACCCCTGTGTGTCCTGATGATGCACAGGGGATCCCGGGCTCAGGCAGGGGTCAACCCTCCCTTGCCCCGGGGTAATGGGCACCACTTTTGGCCCGGTATTTCCCATGGCCTTGGGCTGAGCCTGAGACTGCAAGCGTGTAGACCATTCCACCGCTTTCCCCAGCTACTGCAATTACTCATGAGTAGTGGGGAAAAGCGGCGGACAGGGCGCAGCGCTCCTCAGGAGTGCTGCGGCCATCAGGGCTAGGGTGGGAGGAGCAGGGAAAGTCATTATTTTTTTTAAAAAAAAACCCACTTACCTGAGCGCACAAGCGTTCGTGTGCATGGCCCCTTTAAGATGGAAAAAAAGGTGGACGCGACGGGTTCTTGACCTCGTCGCGCCTGAGTTGTAGACTATGTCGAGAGCCTGCGATAGTCGCATCACGGGCTCTCCTCTCCTCACCACCGGATTATCAGGTAGGTCTAGCAAAGGCCTATGTGACGCCACTTTGCCCACTCGTTCCCCCCAAACCCTGCAGCATTGCTTATATGGAAGAAAGGAGCACGGGCTTTCCAGGCAGGGAAAATAGCAGCGCCATTGTTGGAAGGCAGTAATGGGCAGCAAATATCGGGCACCAAAACCTGCCAAAACCTTTTGCTGATGCTGTTTTCTGGCAACTCTGCGCAACTTTGAAAGCCTGTAGCAGTGCAGATGCGCTGGCACAATTCATGGAGTTTATGCGATATTCCCAATATCAGCCCTTACTTTCATTCCCCAGACTTTGATATCTCCATTACTAGGCTTGTCGAGCCCAGCCACCTGCCTGCCCTGCATTCTCACACCTACTTTGCACTGGGATCTGCCCCTAACTACCCCAACTCTCTTAATCTGAACCGAAGCCACCACTGACAGACAACAAACAACCTTGGTGATATTGGAGCAATGTAAAAAGTCACAGTAAAACGACACCTCGAAAAAATGCAGGTTTTTTTTGGGGGGGGGGAAGCTTGATGTGGCTGCGAGTTGGAGGCTGTGTCGTATAAACAATGGGGTGCAACTGCGCAGCTATGACCGGGTATATAGAGCATGTAAACAAGGCCTGGAAATCACAGATATTAGTCGTAGCAACCTCGACGACTGACCGTCTGGAGGCCCAGCAGCAAGTACCGTGTGGTTGGGCAGGCCAGCACCACCAGTCTCTTAGCAGCTTGGCTTCCACCCAGGCATGGAAGGCTCGGACAAAGGAGCCAGGCTGGACTGTTATGTCAGCTGACAGTTGTGGAACAAAGAGCTGAAGGCCTGCGTTCTGGCCTGCCCCACTGGTGTCCCCCAGGCACACCCTCTGGGTAGGGGCCATTGTAGCCCAGAAGATGAAGCTCTTGACTCTGGTTGCCAGAGTCCCCAGTTCAAGAGCCTGCCCAAGGACCCGGAGATCTGATGACTGCAGAAATAGCTGCAGCTGAAGCCTCCGAGACAGTATCTCACATGTTACCTGGCCCAGGGCAATTCATAAAGGCAAAAGGAGTGCTTCAGAGTGACCCCTGAATGCTTCAGTGGCAGGACTCTCTTCCCCCTCATGGCTGCCTCCACCGTTTGGAATGGCCCCAGAACTCATGCAAGCTGCTGCAAAGACTTCGGAACAGTCCCCCTCAGCCCTGCTCGATGGGATTCGATCCTTGTGCGTTCAAATGATCCATTGGCTTCCATGCTTCCTGAATGTTCTTAGCTCAAAACACTTTCAAAATGTGTATTTACGGAGAATGCTTAGACCTGCATATTTTGAGAGAAAATAGACTGATTCATCCATCCATACTTTTCAGGACGAATGAATGTGTTTATGTACAGGGAGGGGCAGTGGCAGAAAGTCATGAATTCCCCCCCCCAACCTACACATGTCCATGTCGGCATCTCTAGGAGCCCCCCAGAGCCTAACATGAGCAGCCCCTACCCCATGTAGGTCCATTATCCACAGATGTTCAGTACCTGAAAAGGCCCATTTTTATTATTTAGGTAATAACCTAAGCTAGTATAAGTAAAACTTCTAAAAAAAGAGGGCAGATGCAATTGAAACCACATGACATGCTCAGGCACAATAATCAGAAAGCCCCACTTCCTGTAGAGTCTACAGAAGGTGCCCAAGCCAGGTTGCTCCCTGTGTAATGCAGGACATGGTGTTGGGGCAGTTGTATTCCTGGGGGTGGGTTGGTGGTAGAAGGGTAGGCCAGTTGCTGTATTGATCTTGGCATTTTTCGAAAAAGAGCATCAAAAATCCAATCGCAGCTAGTTAGCCTTGCCTTAAAACTGCATAGGGACATGTTCCATTGGCCCTCTGGGGGTCAGGGCGGGTTTCTTTTTCACCATCCGCTTGGCTCTGGTGAGGAGATGTCATTTTGGGGGATGAAGAATTGGCTGCTGCTAAATATCTGAGGGTAAAGTCTGCAATTAGGTTGGCTTTTTTTTCTTCTTCTTCTTCTTCTTTTTTTAAAGATGATCTTCCAGAATTAGAAAATGGTTAAGTCAGCATTTAGAAGCACACATGTGAACTGGAGGCTCAGGGACATAAGAACAGAAGAAGAGCCCTGATGCTGGATCAGACCAAGGGTCCACCTAGTCCAGCACTCTGTTCACACAGTGGCCGACCAGCTGTCGACCAGGGACCCACAAGCAAGACATCCTGTGGGGATGGCATAATAGCAGCTCCAGGAGGAGAGATGATTTGAACTGAGAATTATCAGAGTTAAACCAGGCACTATGGCCCCAATCCAAATCAGTGCCCCAACCCCCGGCAAGCATCCCTACCCGGAGAGGCTGCAGGATTGAACCTGGGGCTTCCTGCATGCAAAGCCCTCGCTCTGCCACGGAGCTGCCGTCGCTTCCGCTTTGGCACTGAATAATTAAGATGGAATTTTGTCTATAGGCATTCAGGAAAATGTGGCAATTCCTGACCCCACGAGATGCAAAGGACCCTAATTAAGGCTAATAGTTCCCACAGTTCTGGTTTCATTTTGTTGAATGGACATTCTGGGGCTAAGCCATAGTTAAGCCACTAACCCCTTTGCAGCAAACGGTTAGTGAGCGTAATTATTATTATTATTATTATTATTATTATTATTATTATTATTATTATTATTTGTATCCTGCCTTTTGCCCAATGCTGGGGCCGGGATGGACGGTGGTGGAACCGGCTTGGTGGGCGGGGCGTCAAGTGATACCAGCCGGGGCTGAGGCACGTGTGCCGAGCGGCAGAGTCCCACAGGGGCCAGAGGCACCACGTGTAAGCAAGGACAAGCAAGGGTCAGCGTCTGAAGGCAAACAGAGTCCAGGCAGGGCCGGAGGCAAAAGGCGTAGTCAGTAGAAACAGAAGGCCAGGCAAGGTCCGGGATTTGCAGGTAGTTAGGTACGGGCTGCAGCAGGCACAGGAAACTGTGTTGTTGTGGCAAAACTGCAATGGAATTGCAGCCTTCCCTGGCTGCTCCCACCTGGTCTGCATCAGTCCACCTGGGAGTGCTTACTGGTCTAAGCCTGGATCCTGCAACAACCCTGCGGCTGGCAAGGTGCACTGTGGCCGCCAGGTGGTGCTGCAGGACAGAACCTGACACTCTTAGATACATGCTGGGAACTAGAAAGCCCTCAACCAGGGACGGACGCACTGAGGCGCAGTGGCACCCATCCAGTGGCGCAGCAGAGTGGCGCCTCCCTTGGTTCCTCATTACAACCCCCATGCTTTCTCCTTTGTGTGGGGACAATGCAAAGGAGCGCAAATGTAGGGGGTGGGGTTGAGGGCTCGTGGCATCAATACGCCACCATCCAGAAATGGCCTAGGGAAAGCCCTGTGCAGGCCTGTGTTAAGAACCCTGCCAGAGAGCTGTAAAAAGCTCTTAAGTTACCGGCATCTGTGTAGAGCTCAAATGCAATACCCAAGTTTTGATGGACAACACACACCTGCTAAAGAGTTTCAGAATATTTCAGTAGTTAATCCAGGAAAGGGAAAAGAAAAAAAAAGCTAAGCAACATTGTCTGATGCAACCCTTTTATAGCGAAGGGAGGCAAATCTGTGCTTATTTTAAAGGCAAAGGGAAGCCAAGCTCACTGAATTAGGAAAGAATGATCTTAAATTGCTTATCTGGAAAGACAATGAAGAGAGAAGATGATCTAATGCGTTGGCTGCATTTGAGAGTGTAAATTATCCCCCCTCCCTCTCGCTTGGAATTTGGTAATATGGATTCTTTCCTTTCAGACTTTCCACTACCATGGTCACACTTCAAGCCCCCTCCCTCAAATGTGTAACACTTGGCTGTCTGCCCTGAAAGTTCAGAATGAAGAAAGCAGCCCTGCTCAGATCTTTATCCATGTGCACACACACACTTAGACAGACATGGGTAGTGAATATAAATGAATTTGTCAGTTCTCTTCCCTCCTTCCCCCAGATTTATTTTCTGTGATACTGAAACCCTGTTCTACCATGTACGTTTTGCCCCCCCCGCCCCCAAAAAACCCATTTACAAACAACAATTTCTCTAATTACATGATCAGGGGTCTGGAAACAAAGCCCTATGAGGAGAGACTGAAAGAACTGGGCACGTTTAGCCTGGAGAAGAGAAGGCTGAGGGGGAGACATGATAGCACTCTTCATATACTTGAAAGGTTGTCCCACAGAGGAGGGCCAAGTTCTCGTCTCGATCCTCCCAGAGTGCAGGACATGGAATAATGGGCTCAAGTTAAAGGAAGCCAGATTCCAGCTGGACATCAGGAAAAACTTCCTGACTGTTAGAGCAGTACAACAATGGAATCAGTTACCTGGGGAGGTTGTGGGCTCTCCCACACTGGAGGCCTTCAAGAGGCAGCTGGACAACCATCTGCACTCGATGGCCCTTCCAACTCTTCTATTCTATGATTCTATATTTAGAAAATCCAAATTTGATATCAACACATATTTAGGTACAACAACCTGGCCAGGTTGTATGTGTGTGGATGTGATGTGAAAGCACTTACTGGGACTGCAACAATGTGCAGCCAAACTTCATAGGTCCCCGCCTGGAGGTGCATGAATAATTCCCATGATGTCCTGTTTTATTTTTTTCATGTTTTGGTGGGATTTTAATGGCTAAACGTAGTCCTGTGGGGATGGCATAATAGCAGCTCCAGGAGGAGAGATGATATGAACTGAGAATCAGCAGAGTTAAACCAGGCACTATGGCCCTCAAGGCAGCCTTACAAAGTTTAACACATACATTGGGGGGGAGGGAGAAACAAAACCATAAATGTTTAAAATACACAACAAAATTATAAGACATTAACATAGATGGAGGACCAGATTATTCAGGCCTGATGGAACAAAAAAGTTTTAACCTGCTTCCGAAAGCCCATCAAGGAGGGAGCCAGCCTAGCTTCCCTGGGAAGTGAGTTCCAAAGCATTGGAGCAGCCACCAAGAAGGTCCTCTCCCATGACATGCTAAGTTATGGTTCACATGACACGCTACGACATATTGTTTAGCTCAAAATGCTTAACCACTGGGGCTTAGCGTGTCATCTTAACAGGAGTACTGTGAATTCTAAGGATGCCTACTAAAGAGCCTTTAGCGTGGTGGGCCCTTTTCTTTGGAACTCCCTGGCCCTAGAGGTCAGGCAGGCACTAAGACTGTGTTGTTTCATGTGTCTCCTGAAAACAGTTCTGTTCCAGGAAGTGTTTTAATCATTTTATCATTGTGTTCCTTTTGTTTACCACTCCAGACTCTGATAGATATGGATAAAAATAATTAAAAAAGCATATTTGGGCGTTTCCAGAGGAATGGAGCAGGGAGCTAGAATGCTAATAGTGAGACACCTGGTTGGTCCCCAGCCTGGATCTGATGACAGGGGAAATCTTGAGGGAAGCTTCTGGAGGAAGGCGGGGTGGTAATAGAGGTCATAAGTGGGTGAAAGAACTCTGTCCAGTCTACAAAGAGATGCCCAACTCTGAAACGCAGGTATGGACAAGACTGGAGAGCAGAAAGGAGGCAGATGGGAGAAAGATGGCAGTTCAGCTGGGCAGCCAAAGGCGGGGCTGGCAGTGGACAACATCAGCCTGGCTATGGGTGAAGGGCACGGGAAGCTGAAGGGAAGAGGTCACTCCAGGCCTCAGCACCTTAAACTGGGACCAACCTACAGCATCCTGTACCTGAAGGATGCCCAAGCCTGGTGGAGAGCATTTGCAGGTACACGGATTGGGATTCTTGATGGATTTCACGGCTTGTTATTTGATATAACCCATGGGGTGTCTTCACGGTGCTGGGTGGGCGCCATGACCCTTGAAACCCCCATGCTTTCCCTACCCAGGGGTGGCGTCAGGTAATCCCAATGCCAAGGAGGGAGGGAGGGAGGGGTTTCTGGGTGGCCATCCGGGGACCAGAGCTGCCCCAGCCCTCTTCCTGGTGGAAGGTGACTAATCACAGGTCACCTTTCACCAGGCACCTCCTGACTGTGACTCTGGAGCGAGGCTTTGAGACTGCCTTAACACTGTCCTGAGCGCCCTCGCCTCACTCTGGAGAAAAAAGTGGGGTTAAGTCCCTGACTTTTTTCTCTCCGCAGCTTCAGTGCGTGATCGCAGCATTGTCGTATAATCGACGCCGTGCCACCGTGCACTCATCCTGGGGCTTTCTGAGCATTTAGACAGCCTGGGACAGCAGATATTGATATGATGCACATAAGATATCTGGGAGAATTTCAGGACTTTAAAAAAATATATATTTTTGGGAAAAGACACAGTCCTATAAACAATCCAAGATGCTAAGTGAGCTTAAATTCCTCTTTAAATATTTGGTGGGGTGCCAGGATTTGCAAGAGCTGTTATTATATCAGTTTTTCTGACAGAGCCCGGCACTTCTCAGAGTGCCATTTGGTTTCTCAATGTGCCTTTTCCTTCCCAGTATCTCTTGCTAGACTTCTGGAATCTTTGCAGGTTGTCATTCTGGGATGGTCATCTAGTTTCCCCTTTAACATAAAATTGTGATTTTGCTTTTCCCCCCTCTGAGTCTTCTGTCTGCCAAATTCAGACCTAACATTGCTGGCTGATATTGGGCACCACAAATCGTAATGCGATTGGATTCTTTGGGAGTGCAATTTACGTCTGTTGGTTTTGTAGTATAGATAGCTTGTTTGCTTAGTGATTCATACTTTAACCAGCATGAATCATGGTGGCTTTACAATAGCTTCTTTTTTCGGTTTGGAATAAAAAAAAATTAGCTACTTATTTTATTTTTGTGTATTCATTTTGGACATTTGAAGAGAAGAGTTTCAGGGCTGGCTCACACATGGATGCCCATTACTAGAAGACTGCAACCTCACCACAGACCCAACACCCCAAATAAGCATTGCATTCCAACTCAAAGAAAATGGCACACATACTGGGTTGCCAATGCATGTGTTTACCAGGGGGGATTCTACACGTCATACTGAGGGCGCTTCCATGCGCCCCCAGTGCGCCCCCAAAGCGATCATGTAGCTTGCCTGGAGAAGAGACGAGGAAGAGGCGTCCTTGCCACTGCCGCTGCCACCCACCTACCTCCTCGCCGGCCGGGTCGGAGAGCTCGGCGGAAGAAGGCGGGGCCTCTTCCTCGTCTCTTCGAAAGGACGCCTCTTCCTCGTCTCTTCGAAAGGCAAGCTACACGATCGCTTTGGGGGCGCACGGAAGCGCCCTCAGTACGACATGTGGAATCCTCCCAGGACTAAGCTAAGGTCCCCTCTAGTACTATTTTCTAAGGCTTTTTCTGTGCAATATGGCCCCAAACTTAAGAAGGTTCTGCACTGTTACCCTTTCCCTTAAGAATGTTCTTTCCTTTGCATCTTTGGCTACAGCATACCTGGTGATGTTTGGAAAAATACCAACACCTAGCAGTGACATTTCAAGTGTGAGCTAGCCATTTTCTCAGGATGTAACTAAAAATCCAAATATTAGGTATTGCTACAGAGCAGCATTAGAGGCATCATAAAAGAAGCATGGTTTGCCCCAAACATCAGAAGTGACATCACAATACAAACATTCAGTATAGGAAAAAGATAGCATTCACTCACCATTTCTTCCCGTTGATTTCATGCTGCTGAACTGTATAACCAAAATAAGCGTCTTTAGAGCCCGGTATAATTTGTGGCTTCTTTGTGTCGATGTTGAAAGCATCACAGAATCCTGAGACAAATAAATAAGAACAGAATTCAGTTGTGCAGGGAAAGGGCCATGGAGGCCCTCCTGCACGGGCAAATTGAATGATATGAACATTCGTAAAATAAATAAGTCATTTAAGTTTTGAAATGTCAATGTTGATATTCAAGGGACCCTTTTTAAAACTGCATCTCAGGACTTTGTGGCAGAAAAAAATCGGGCAATAATTAGGACTGCAACATTCAACCAAAATGAAGTGCAAAGACTGACAATTACATTAAAACGTACATGTGTGTAAAGTAAGTACAGCAATGTTGCGTCTCCAAGCCCTCCCGCTGAAGTGTGAGACAATAAAGAGACCTGCCATGTAATCTACAAAGCTTTATTCAGCTAATAAATATCTCTTTGCACTTAAGGAGAATTTAAACTCTAGGTACTTTCCTCTAGGCTAACATTTGGCTGAACTAAGCGAGACAATTGTCCTATCAACAAAAGGGGAAGCTTTTTCTCTAAGACCCCTTTAACTTCAAGGAAGATTCTTCTGAAGAAGCCTTTGGCGAGAAGCTAGCTGAGCTGATCGCCTCTCACCTTCTTTTAGCTCCACCCACTTGAGTCTGTGGTGGACTGTAGGATCAGCCTATCTGAAGTTTCTTCCCCCTCTGAAGATTGCTGATTTCCAACAGACTGTGAGTTGTTAATGTTTTCACTGATAAGATTCGGCAAAAGTTCATTCCCAGCTGGTGAAAAGCCTGGGAGAATCACCTCCCCCACTTCCCGTGTAGACTGGAACGTTTCTGTGCCTGTTTCTTCTGCTTCAAAATCTGATTCCGATTGATAGCCTGAAACTCCTTCCCCCTCCCTAAGGAAACTCCTTCCCCCTCTTTTTTGCAGACACTTCCAGTTTCACTTTTGGGAGGCTGCTTGCTGGATTGTTTGTAGGTGGAGGATTGTCTCAGAGAGAAGAGGAAGTGGGAGGGGAAATTGGCAGAATAGAACAAACAGATTTATTTTCTTAGTGTGGCCAAAAGGAATGCATTCCCATGGAAAGAGAAAAGTAAGTAAATGTTTTAAAAACTGCTACATTTTAAATTGTTCAAAAACAAAACGTCCAATGACTGTAAAAACAACATTTCATATACTAGTGTAGATCCCCTCCAGGTGAGGTTTGAACAAAACAGAATAAAGTGGTATCATTACTTCCGTAGCTAGACCTAAGGTTTATCCCAGGATCATCCCGGGTTCGCCCCTGCCTGAGCGCTGGATGCCCTGTGTGGCACTTAGATGAACAGGTTTGACCCCAGGACAATCCTGGGATAAACTTTAGGTCTAGCTATGGCCTACATTTCTGTTGATCCAGCCTAGAATTGTACTTGCCTTTTTAGCTGCCGCATTGCACTGCTGATTCAGGTTTAACCATTGATCTACTAAAACCCCTAATTATTTTCACATGTACTGCTGTCAAGCCATGTGTCACCAGTTCTATATTGCTGCATCTGTTTTTTCCTTCCTAAATGCAGACCTTTATATTTATCTCTGCCTAAATTCATTTTGTTTGGCCCCGTTCTCCATATCCATCCTGTCAAGATCATCTTGAATTTGAACCCTGTCTTTGTATTCGTTACTGTAACAGAAGAATGAGTGGAGGAATGATTGACAACCAAAGCCAGAATGGAAAGTTGGGTAGAGTTAGTAGCAGTTGTTGGTTAGGAAGAGGATGAAGACAGAGGCGGTCTCAGGGAAAGGGCATTGAGCTAGGATGGAGAAACAGTAAGAGGAATTAGGGGACAAAGTTAGTTAAATTACTCTGTGAGAAGAATCAAAGGCAGGATGTGAAGAAGGAAGAGATAGAAATTAGTGAAAGCAGAGTTGTAGTGTTAGGTTTTATTACTGTTTTCAATTATTGTTTGTTCTGAAAGATGGCCTCTTAAATAAATCAATATATGTGTAGTCTTGTGAGTGCTCCACAACCAACACATCTGGAGCTGGATGCTAGAAGAGGAGGACACAATCTTTTCCCGGTAATCTATACATGTGTTCCTACTGGTAGGACAGAGATGGAGTAGACAATGGTTTGTCCCATGAGTCCTTTGCTTCCTGTAAAAGTGTTGGTAGCTTTGGCCAAGTTTTCATCAAGTCCAGATATACCATCTTCTCATTGCCATCAGGAGTTGCTGGTAAGATGAAATTAGTTGGAAAACTGGATCATTTTTTAATAGATGATGGGGCTTCTTGAAATCTGAGCCTGGAGGGATTGTAGCATCAATAGAAATAGCACCAAAAAGACTCTTCTGATGGGGATTCCAGCTGAGTATTATTGACAATGTGACCTGAGATCTGTGTCATCAGAAGAAGATGCAGAATCATCCTCCAAACCTGAGTCAAAATCACTGGAAGAATGGATGCTGGATTTGGTGCAGAAGAGACCGTGAGTATATCCAACTGCTGGTACCTTGGGGTTGGCAACAAAGTGGGGAGAGGCACCTTCAAGGACATAGCATTGGTGGCTTAGGTTAGGTCAGACTGCAGAGGAATGCTGCTCTGGGGCCAAGGACGATGGGGAAATAGTCCCTATAGAGTCTCAGAACTGGTAAGTATCTCTTGGAGGCAGTTCAATCTTGCTTACGAGTATCTATCCCGGTCTTCTTCATAGTAGTAGCGATCATTCCAGCAAGCTTTGGCAGAAGGCCATCTGTGGTAAGAGGCATGTCTCTGGAGAAAAAGGGCATGACGGCTGCCTTTGTCACATGGTTTCCAACCAAAACCATGTTCACTTGGTCCCAAACATGTGAACCACCCAGAGAGCTTCGGCTATTGTGTGGTATAAAAAATGCAATAAATAAATAAATAAATGGAGACAAGCAGAGTCATCCAGGCAAAGATTCTGAGCCAACTCACAACAGCGAGTCTCTACATGGTTCCCTGGGATTTTCTGAGGGAAGCCATGGTGGTCAAACAAGGTTTAACCTGGTTTACATTTGTAATGTAGATACAGCCTTAGTCTTAAAATCCAGCTCTCTAGACCTTGGGTCTACACTGATTCTCAAAGGTGAGTGTATGCATAGTCATGTAGTTAAATGCCACAGATCATGCAACAGCTGCAGAGGTATGCACAGACGCTCAGCTGGGCTAAACTGGTGGGTCACGAAAGCACTAGGAACGGGATTCTCGAAGTCTGGCAACGCCTGATTACGGAACCACGTTTTCTGCCTACTGAAGTGAGGAAATCACTTCATCCTTGTGTACTGCATCGTTTTCTTCTCAGATGCAGTTCACTGTTGTGAACAAGTCTGAAAGAGGGGTGGAATGTAAACAGAATGGGACTCCAATGGGATGGGGCCGTCCCTCCTTCCTCATTGGCCCGACCCCGAAAGTCCTTCTCTGTGCCAAACCATTTCGCGAGTATAGAAAGGGAAAGAGGGAGAAGCCCTCCAGCTTTGATTATACTCAGTTTCTACCATTTCCCCCTTCTGTGCATATCGTATTTCTCGACACTGGTGATAAATAAAAGGATAATTCTTGCAACTGGAAAAAGAAGGGCTGGTTGTATTTTTGGCTCAGCTAGTGCTATAAATCTAGAATGGAATTTTCAATGAGTAGAAAAAAAGTTCTTTGGGTTTTTTTTTGTTTGTTTGTTTCATCAGAATTTTTCTTTCTTCTGAATCAAATTGTCTTTTGGGACTCTCAAAAAATCTGGGATTTATCTATTTTGTTTTTGTAAAGAGACATTATTACCATTGTTTAATGGTCACGATGCTCGATTTCTGAACAGGAAGAATGCTGATCTGGCAGTGGGGCTTTTTGATCAGAGACAGCTGCTGCATGATTGGAATTTCTTGATCCGCACAGCAACAGCCAGCATCTATTTAACGGGGTTCTTGAATAAGCAGAGAACTTACTTTAGAAGTAGCAAGTTCAGAAGCAAGCCAAAGCACCAATAGTCCACCCTGCAGAGCATGAAAAACAACCCCCAAACCCGTCAGTGGGAGCCACAAGTGCACGCAGCTCGTGTCTGCCATCTGTTTAAGCACATGGAAGTGAAGGGCTTGAACGAACAACACCCACTCACCACGTGGCCTGTTGAGCACCTGCAAGTGGCCCTCCAAGACGCCAGCTCTTGCCTTTCCCCTCCCGCATCACCATACTTTCCTGCTGCTTCTGCTGGCTACCAGGGACCAAATTCTGATATTGTAAAGGAGAAACAACTTTTGGCTGCCACCCACCCCCCCCATTCTCCTATACTCCTCCAATTAACCCCTCCTTAGAATCATAGAATAGCAGAGTTGGAAGGGGCCTACAAGGCCATCGAGTCCAACCCCCTGCTCAATGCAGGAATCCACCCTAAAGCATCCCTGACAGATGGTTGTCCAGCTGCTTCTTGAAGGCCTCTAGTGTGCGGCCTGGACTCCTTTCTGGAGTCCAGGCCACCTGTGCTGGCAAGAAGAAGGGAGAGATTCATTTGGTGAATCTACAGCTTTCTGGGAAAGCCTGGCACACTCCTTTGAGTAGGGCTTACTATCAGGAAAGTGTGCAAGGATTTGCAGCCTAGACGTCTTGCAATATATCATTGTCTTAATTTTTATTTAGCCTTTGAGGGTTTCAAATACGTGTTGCATGCCAAAGTGCCAAAGTTAAGGGCTGATTTGGGAGGGGAAATGAGGGGTGGGCTATTTAACCCTTTCCCAATCAACCGCCTATTTTGCATAATTAGTATATAATTTGAAAAATGTGCAAATTAGGAGTTAGGGAACTAAATTATGACAATCTCATGTAGACCTGATTTGTGGCCAAAACCAAAAGGTAATGAAATGCCAGGCTGCTGTTTATGGTCAGGCAAAGTGGCAGTCAGGCATTTGGGGACTCCTGGGCCTTTGAGTTGAACACTCCTTTGCATGTTCACCCTGTATTACTGCTTCCTGTGGACTCAAATTGGGGGATTAGCGGTCTTGATATGTTCCTTGAATAGGTTCTCTAAAATCTCCTCGATTTCAGCTTTTCTTCCAGTGGTGTTTGTGAGGGGGGAAACTTTATTTACTCATTTCCTCATTGGTCTTTTTCTCTTTCCTTTTTTAATGGTGTAATAGTGCTATTTCACTAGTAAGAAAAGGAAAGAGGGGGAAGAAAATCTGTGATTGCAGCACCCCACAACTAGGGTGACCGGATGCACCGGGAAAACCCAGAGACCTCTGGAAAAATGGAGGTCTACATGGTCACCAGGGAAAAGGGCTGGAAGATGCGTTCCCGGACTTCCAAGAACGGGTGCTCCAGCCCTCCCCCAGCACCGATCTAGCGCAGCAGAAGGACTTCTGGGAATGCATCTCCCAGCCCCCGCCTCCCCCCCAGGGCCAATCTAGCCCTTCTGCTGCGCTGACACAATTGTGTCAGCGCAGCAGAAGGCTGAAATCGGCCCTGGGGGAAGGAGCTGGAGGATGCGTCCCAGGACTTCCAGGACGGCATCTCCCAGCCCCCACCTCCCCCTAGGGTCGATCTAGCCCTTCTGCTATGCTGATGCAATTGTGTCAGCACAGCAGTTCGCTCCCTGCCCCGGCTGGGGCAGTCCCTGCCACCAGGGATGGGGAGCGAACATGGAGCCCTGCCCCTTGGGACTTGTCGCATGCGACGAGAGCCAAGGGGCGGGGGTCAGTTTGCTCCCTGCTTGGCCGGCTGGGCCAGGGCCAGCTGCCACGACGGGGAGCAAACACAGAGCCCCGCCCCTTGCATCTTGTCACATGCGACACGACCCAAGGGGCAGGGGTCAGTTCACTCCCCACCCCGGCAGCGGCGGACCAGACCACCCAGGTGGCGGACACTGGTGGCGGAGGCACTGGGACAGTGGTGGCGGACCAGACCACCCAGCCAGGTGGTGAAAGAGGACAGCGGCAGCAGTACTGGGAGGACAGCGGCGGCAAGAACAGGTAATGATGGTGATGGTGATAATGATAATGTATGATGGTGATATTGATAATACTGCTGCTGCTGCTAATGATGGTGATGCTGACAATGGATGCTGATAATGGAGATCCGAGTTCTAGTCCCCACTCAGCCATGGAAACTCACTGGATGACTTTAGGCCAATCACAGACTCTCAGTCCAGCCTACCTCACAGGGTTGTTTTTGTGAGGATAGAAATGGAAAGGAGGAGGAGGAGTCTGTATGCTGCCTTGGGTTCCTTGGAGGAAAACAGGTGGGATATAAATGCAATCAATCAATAAAAGAAATAATAATAAATAATAGGCCGTTATATCACTAATACCCCAACAAGGATAAGCAGGAAGAAATACAAATGGGGTGAAACTGCAAACAAAAGTTTCAATTGTCTGAAGAAAGGATATTTCCTGAGTGAAACTACTTGTAAGTAGACATAATAGAAGGATCCTGGCCATGGGGAGGGCATTGCTGGGTGGTATAGGGAAATGTTAAGTGCTATGAGAAACCTCTGTTTTCATTCCAGGTCCGGCAAAAAAGCCGTTCCACAGCTGTGCTCTAGCGTGGAAACACCCAGTGTTCCTCTGGGGAATGCCTTCCTAATGTTCACCGTCAACCTCTCGAGTTGTCTTTCTTCCAGTGTTAAGCCCTCTCCCTAGGGTTATTAGTTTAAAAATTATTTTATGTTGTTGGCATCCCGAGGACTCTTTTTCATTATAGGCTGGCCCTATAACACAGCCTTTCCCAGTGCCTGGCGTGGACAATTCTGTCAATTTTGGTTTCTCTGTTTCACATTTTTCCAATCTTAAGTTTGATTTGTTGCAACTTTTTAGTATTTCTCTGGTCTTAGGTCTGGTTCGTCCTGAGCTTTAAACATTTGCATGAAAACACATAAACATTTTGGTGCATATTTCTCCTAAATACATGCATTTTTGCCTAATATACACATGTTTTTGCAAACACGTTTCCTAATATCATGGATTTTTTTTACATTGTTTTCTCTATTATATACATTTTGTGAGTGGAGAACTCCATTGCAAAATTCGGGGAATACGAATTTCAAAGGATTTGCTACATCTTGGTTCGAACATGCAAATTAGGTAAACATTAAAATGCGAACTGAACAAATTCCTCCACCATCCCTACCTGGTACCCTCCAGATGTGTTGGATTACAATTCCCATCACCTCCAGCCAGCGTGGCTATTGTATTTGTATACAAAATTATATTCTGTAATTTGCGCAGGGCCAAATTACAGAATATGTGCAGTACTGAAGGGAGGGGGGGGACTTCTTCACCTCCATGCGCTGTATTTCTGCTGAAAATCGCTCTGCACCCTTTGCCCCCCTCCCCCCCCATATGCCCATTGGGTAAGTGTTGTTCTGCCCTGGGTTTGCACAGTTTTCTTGCTTAAATTTATCTGAACACAACTGCCGTTCTTGGTAGTGCTACCGAATATTCAACGAGCCTCAGACCTATTTATTCATATAAGCATTTATAACCTGCTTTTCTCCTCCAGGAGTTGCTCAAAGGCAGCTTAGAAAATATAAAACCAGCCTAAAACTAATAAAAATCCATCATTAAAATGCAATGATCAGGCTAAAAGCAGCATCAAAAAGAAAGAGCAAAAGGAGTCGAAACCAACAATCAATTAAATTAAACAACAAGAGAATCAAAAGATGGTTTAAAGATAAAAGGCTTTTTCCATTTCCATCAGAACACAGATAGAGAAGGAAAGAACTCTTGAGGAAGGGGGGGGGTCAGCATACCGGGTGCCCCTACCTCACTGGGTCTGGGTTGTGCCTCAGAAAGCAACAGCGCATGTAGGCGGAGCACCAGAGCTGATCTTAAACAACAGGCGGATCCACATGGTAGGAAGGAGGCAGCCCTTCACGTAGCTTGGCTAAACGGGCCTTTGAAAGCAAGCACCATCGCCTGGAATTGCACTTGGAAAGAACCTGGCAACGGGTTCAGCTGGCACAACGAAGAGATCACTTTCCCCACCAGTCAAGATTGTAGTGGCGGCCTTCTGCATCAATTAGCTAGTGGCTTTCTCTAGGGCAGCCCCCACAGAATGTATTATAGTAGTCCAGGCAAGATGTGCATAATGCATGTAGGACCACGGCCAAGCTTAGCTAGGCTGGGAATACACACAGCTGGTGCAGCAGCTGGGTAAAACTACTCCTGGCACCAAGGAGCTGCGTAAGCTTTACAAGACCGTCTAGGCAATTCCCTTGTTATCTCCTCCCCCTTACCTGCTTCCGTCCCAGCCTGCCGCCAGCTTCACTAGAGCCCGCAGCTCAACCAGGAACTGTAGGCCCCGCTTGCGGCCTACACTTCCGGTTTGAACCACGGGCTCTAGTGAAGCCGGCGACGGGCCGCAGATGGATGCAGGTAAGAGCCCCCTCCCCCTTGTCCCCTTACCTGGCTCTGCCGCCATTGCCGCACAGGTGGTGGCGGCGGCAGGGCCAGGTAACCACCCCCTTCTTCCTCCCCCTTACCTGTGTCTGTCCGTGGCCCCGCAGCTGCTTCAACTGAGCCCAAGGACTCAAACAGGAAGACCAGGCCGCAGCCTGGTCTTCCTGTTTGAGTCCTCAGGCTCAGTTGAAGCAGCCACAGGGCTGCGGATGGACGCGGGTAAGACCCCCCTCCCCCTTGCGCCCTTACCTGGCTCTGCCGCTGTCGCCACACAGGCGGCAGCGGCAGAGCCAAGTAAACCCCCCTTACCTTTTTTGCGGAGCTCCGGATCAAGGCGAAGGATCCGCCTTCACCTCGATCTGCTCCGCTGCTCCCCTGATCCTCTTCGCCTCCGCCTTAAGGGGAGGCGAAGCACCCCAATCCACTTCTGCTCCTCCGGTCCGAGGAGAAGCAGAGCACAGCCCCAGTTTGCATTGGCAATGGAGGAAGAGATGCACAAGAATGCTGGATTAGTTGTTTGCTGCCGTTTATAATTGCAGTGTTATAATATAGTGGAAATAAAAGAGACCAAAGCAATGTCTGGTCTTTGTCAAAGCGGAATGGACTTGGCTCAGAGGCGAGAACGGATAAACCTGGAGTTGAGTTGGCAGCCAGCATTTGCAAACAGGGATAAGCATGTGTATATTTTCTTCTGACTTTCTGAAAAGCCTCATTCGTCTAAGCATCTGAGCCTGAACGGCAAGGGCTCGCCTCTTCTTCCCTTCAGGTGGCGAGATCAGGGAGAGCTGCAGAGGGTGGCCGGGGGTCAGCCCCAGGCCTGGGCTTCATCAGAGCGCGTCTGATTGTTTTTATCAGGAGCGTCTCTCCTTCTGGTTCTACACATGGAATGGCTTTGGTTAAAACCAGGATGTCAGCCTGCATGCTGCAACTGATGTCTGCCATAGGCACAAATCTAGTTGGCTTAAAAATGGCACAGAGGCATTGAGCTATGGATGACAATGACTGTGCTTGACCGCAGCCAGGGAGGAACGGTCAAGCCCTGCGGAGAGTCAGGGCTGGCTCCCTGTTTCAGGGGCTCCCTTAGGGGCCCTCCTTCCTCTTCCTCCTCCTCCTCTCACCAGAGTGAGTGAGCAGAAGGGGTGGGTGACGGAGGCAATGGGGATTGTCCTAGTAGAGGGAGAGGCCCGGGGAGTGGATGGCAGAAGAAAGAAGACACCCTTTGCCACCGTCACCCTTTCACTGGCTTGGCTCCAGGCCCTAATGCCAGCCTGGCAGAGTGGACAGGTGAATGAGCCGAGGCACAATTCACTCAGAGAAGCCAGTGCTTAGCTATTCGTATTTTACATTCATGTCAGTCCCCCAGCGGTTGGGGCAGGTGTCACAAGAGAGGTCTGGTTGTCCGGAGGCAAAGTTAGCTCTGAGCTGGCACACGCTAAGAGCAGGTTGGCCTCCCCTCAGGCAACAAGAAACTCGGATGAAGGAGCCAGCCCAACATCTGAGGCTTTATGGGGCTCGGTGGAATCCCATTAGCCGGTTGTATCACCTGATAGCTGTAGAGCTAGTTGCTACAGTATTTATTTATTTATTGCATTTCTATACTGCCCAATAGCCAAAGCTCTCTGGCTCGTAACACTGGTGGCCGCTAAGCACAGCATCTCCCTTTTCAGACTAGCTTTCATGGTGCAGCCACGGATAGCCAGAACCCCCAGTTCAAGGCCCCTAGTGCTCCATTCTCAAGAATAAATTGCATATAAAATCAGCACACCTCTAATCATCCAGACGTTAAATTAAGAACATTCACTGAATTGAAGGAACTAAAATCCACAATTTATATCTTGATCACCAGAATTTCAATCTGATGTGTTGAAATAAGGGACAGGCCGTAGGATCAGTGGTGGAGTACCTGCTTGGTGCACAGAAGGTCCCAGGTTGGATCCCCAACATCTCTGGGTGGAGCTATTAAACCCCCTGCCTGATTGAATCCCTGGAAAGCTGGTGCTGCGACAGTACAGGGCTAGATGGACGCAGGGCCTGTCTCCGTACAGGGCGGCTTCCTAAGTTCCAATTCACCCACAAATTTCCCTGTATGAAACTGAAAATCCTAACGATCCTTCCCCTTTCTAGATTTCTGTTTTGCTTTCCTTCAGAAATTCCAAACATTTCTGTGGGAAACGCCTACAATTTAATAGAGTAAATAACAAGCACATGAAAAGGGACTGTTGCTTGCCTTTCTTAAATAGTATCTACGTAATTGTTGGAACTTAAGTCTTTATTAACCATCACCATAGCAACTCCTCCACAACACAAGATACATGCTGCTACCGAAGAACCGCACAAAGTGTAGGAAGTAACACACAATTACGGACAATGAATTTGTACGTCAGCAGTTCTGAAGTTCATGTAGGGCCAGGCAAGCCCGTGGAAATGCCGCGGGGATGAATGCAAGCTGACATGTTGGAGGAGGAGGGAAGGTGCAATGCAGCATAGCTAGAGGACACCAGGTTGGGGAAGACCGATGGAGATGCTGCAGCAGAGCCCTGCTTCACGCATTTGTTTATAGCGGCGAGTTGCTGCAAAATCATATATTAGGGGTGAGAAACATTTGGGGTCTAAAAGGCACATCGTTATTTTTTTTAACATTTTATTTTAATAGACATAATTTACAACAAATATTGCTCATCAAACATTGAATACAGTACAATATCACTACAAGAAAGAACTTAGAGAACAGCTATTAACACAGAAGTATTGATGTATCTTCATTAATTCAAACGATCAAATTAGCCCACTAAATAACATAACTACATTCAATACCTAAATACCAACTGTTATATATAAAACCTTTTAATGCTTTAAAAGGTACATAATGTATCCAAGATAAACACAGAACTCATCAGTAACTTTTCGCATGGGGCTTCTCTATAGGGCTGGTTTACCCCGACCTAAATGCACATATTCACGTTTCAGGACACATGACGCAGCTGTCCATTCACTGTAGCGTCTTTTTTTAATGCAATAATGCGCATATTCTCATTTGCGATTTACCATAACTTTTGATCAACATTCGAGTTTGCACCACATCATAGTTATGTGTCCTTGGGGGAATTAAACTGCATGTTGACATGTGGGCGTAACTTTGGGGGCAGAACAAAATGATTGGCTGATTTCCCACCTTCCCACCTATCGTGTCCTCTGGCTGCCTTGTTCCTTCCCACCATTTTAATGTCTAATTAAGATGGAGCTTTTCAAATGAAAACAAAGAGCAGCGAGACAGAGGAGACCTGTCAGTCCTCTGCTCGCATTCTCCTCTGCTGTCTTGTTCCTTTCCCCATTCACTTTTCCTCTTCTATGGGGAACAGGCAGATACAGCTTTTCAAATGAAAACAAAGAGGGGGGAACGGGCAGCGAGAGAGAGGAGACCTGTCAGTCCCCCCACTCGCACTCTCCTCTGCTGCCTCGTTCCTTTCCCCACTCGCATTTCCTCTTCTATGAATCTGCAGAGCTCCACAGATAAAATTTATAGCTTGCCTCATCTGTAATCCATAGCCTCGTATGTGTGAATGTGCGTATGTGTGCATATGTGCATTAATAACTGCACTACAATAAATAAATAAATTCAGGAGATAAATCGCTGTTGCTGCTACAGTGTGATGCTCCTTGGCCAGATTCGAATCAACTAAAATTTGGGTTAAAATGAGAAGCAATCCCGCTGTCATATAGATGGGGGCCAGGCAATATTTCCCACCAGATTAAATGCACAGTGTCTATCAATGCCCAGATTATACCTTCTCTTCATAAAAAAGATGAATGGCAGCTAATTCTCACAAAATGTTCCTATCTGTTATTTGTCCCCATTTTGGAGAGGAGAGGGCCTCAGAAGATGATCGCAGAGTGCAGGATGCAGAGTTGCAGGTGCTCCTTCAGGGTTTTACAAATTAATAGGAGCACTTTGAATAGGGCTCAGAAACAGTGGGGCAGCGACTGGAACTCTTTTAATGTTGGCAGGATATGCTCTGAATAAACTGTGGCTGTCAAAAGTCTGGCAGATCTATTTTGTACCAACTGAAGCTTCCGAACCATCTTCAAAGGCAGTGTCACATCAAAAGCATTACAGCAATCCAGTTGTGAGATTAAATGCCAGATTAACTGTAGCCCAACTATCTCGACCCAAGACAGACTGCAGCTGGCAAACCAACGCGTGTTTATTTATTCGTACTAAAGGATTTCTAGGTCATCTGTAAGGGCATAATAGCCCTCACAAGGCATTCTACAAATTCCATGATAAAAAAAAATATGTATAAAGTCACCAATTTTAAACATATTACACCTCTTTAAAAAGAACAGTATAAATTAATCCAAACCACAGTAATTAATAAAATGCCGATTGAGTTAAAAATGTCTTGGGAATTGTTGTTTTTTAAACCCTGATAATGATAGAGTCCCATGAATTTCCAGGGGCAGTGAGTTCCGTAGATACAGAGGCAACACTGATAAAGGGCACTCCATGACACTGAGGCTGGGAGAACCCCCGAGCCATGAACATGCTCCTTCCGGGGGAGTGCAGCCCTGTTCAGAACTGGTTGAACGCCATCCCCCATTGGTTCTGGCTCTCTGTTGAGAGCACCCTCAAGCCCTGTTTAGACGTGTATGTGCATATAGCTGTAGAGGCGGAGCTGATCCACCCCAATTGTTCAACAATCCCATTCATGGGGGATAATTATGCACGTGTATGTCTGTAGTTGTGCAGCAGGCGCCCCATTGCAGATGGGCTGAATGCATTGTGCTTAGGGGGCAGGGCCAGTGGCACAGTCCCATTGCCCCTTCCGTTCACCACAGAGGAGGTCTGGATAGGGCTTCTGTGGTTATGCAGTCTGTGAAAGTCATGGAGCATCATCATACGGGGGGGGGGGGAGATCATGTTTGCTTGCCGTTGCTTCTCTGCCCGCACATTTGTCATAGAATCATAGAATCATAGAATAGCAGAGTCGGAAGGGACCTACAAGGCCATCGAGTCCAACCCTCTGCTCAATGCAGGAATCCTCCCTAAAGCATCCCTGACAGATGGTTGTCCAGCTGCCTCTTGAAGGCCTCTAGTGTGTGAGAGCCCACCACCTCCCCAGGCAACTGATTCCATTGTCGTACTGCTCTAACAGTCAGGAAGTTTTTCCTGATGTCCAGCTGGAATCTGGCTTCCTTTAACTTGAGCCCGTTATTCCGTGTCCTGCACTCTGGGAGGATCGAGAAGAGATCCTGGCCCTCCTCTGTGTGACAACCTTTCAAGTCCTTGAAGAGTGTTATCATGTCTCCCCTCTGTCTTCTCTTCTCCAGGCTAAACATGCCCAGTTCTTTCAGTCTCTCTTCATAGGGCTTTGTTTCCAGACCCCTGATCATCCTGGTTGCCCTCCTCTGAACACGCTCCAGCTTGTCTGCATCCTTCTTGAAGTGTGGTACGCAGAACTGGACGCTTCCTCATTGCTTCCTCTTTCAAAAGAGGAAGAAAACAACCATCCATTCAGGGGGCTGTTTTGATTGTGCTTCTCCTGCACACAGCAGGAGATAACGGCAACTTCCGCCTTTAAAAAGAACTAGGACTTTCTGTGGTGTTTTTTGGTCCAGTGAAGAAGGCTAGAAAGGGAGGGAGGCGTGCAGGAGGCAGTTGACATCATGAGAGGGACCTACGAAAATCCATGCGTGCCCAGCAGTGAGCATGCCATAAAATGCTGGAGGAGTCTGTGCCACTTATTTTTAGGGAACGTAGGAAGCTGCCTCATATTGAGTCAGGCCATTAGTCCATCTTACCCAACATTGTCGGCACTGACTGGCAGCACCTCTCCAGGGTTTCAGATGAAAATGCTGGAAAGATTCCAGGGAGACTAAAATGGGTTTGAATTTCTAAGAATCCAACCTGTGGAATCCACTACAGACCAGCCTCCCTAGGCCACATGGAGCCCACGGACTGCCAGACTCTGTGTGTGTGTGTGTGTGTGTTTGTGTGTGTGTGTGTTCTTGTTGTTTTAACTTTCCTGAAATTTACAAATTCATTCACAGGAAAATATGCAAGTTTCTGCTGAGACATATGCCATGTTGGAAAATATTTGTGGAGAAAAGTTGAATAGAATGGGGGATATTATACTCAATATTATATACTAACATAAATGCTGTGAATTGTTGCAAACTTCCTGACAGAATTATTTGCAAAGGTCTCCCCCTCCCTCGAAAGACCCTACGCTTTCTCTGCTACTGCTCCGGATGCCTGGAGCGGCCTCCCAGAACCCCTGCGTCGTGATGCCGTCTCCCTGCCCCCCTTCTCTGTGAACCCTTGGGCCCAGCCCCTCATTCCAAGGGCCGCCGGTGTCTCCACGTGAGCACGTGCATCTGAAACAACCGCATCCTGTCCCCTTGTTTGCCCCGCCTTCCCTTTCTTCCCTCTGCTTCCCGTAATGAATTTTAGCCCCTCTGGCCTCTCACACATCACCCGGCTTCCTATTTGCTCTCTTCTTGGGTTGTTTTCCCTGTGACTTAAGTTTAAATTGTAAGGTCCCCCATTGTAACAGCTGAAATTGTTACAGTTGAGATGATAAACACAGGCCAATGTAACAAAACCTGCTGTGGTAGGTTACTCCATTCTCCCTCAACGTGGCTTCCTCCAGATGTGTTTTACATTTCCTATCATGCCTAGCCAGCATGGCCATGGGAACTGTAGTCCAACACATCTGGAGATCATGAGGTTAGGGAATGCTGGTTTAGACAGTTGAATGGAATGGGCAGAGAGCTATATGTATTTTACTGACTGCTTTAACTCCAAGATTTATATGGCTGAGATAGATTCTGTTTATGATTTATGCTTGACTGTATGTGCATGCTTTGGAAGAGCAGTGTTTCCTAAGAATATGCCTTTCTTTTTAAAGAATCCCTATTAGAGTTTCTTGCTAGCCGGTCATATCTAATACTCACTTACTAAACAGGTGACAGGAACACATTTGTTCTTTAATATAGGGCTTTACTGGAAGACTTGGGTTTTCTCTACATGAGCAATTTATTGCATGCTTGTGATTGGCCACTCACGTCTCCCACGCCTTCCCCTGGTAAACCCATTCTGAGAAAAAATCCTGGATAGCCTGACTTTTCTGAAATATTGCGAGATTTCCTAACATGTGCAGCTGAAGTTGCACTAAAATGCACCCACTGGAGAGCGCTGTCCCATTTATGTATATGAGCGCTGAGAGGAGGGGACGTTTTCAATTACAGACCACATGGTCAGCAATTCAAAGCACGTGGTTGCCCTTCTCTGCCCATGTAATGCAGCCTATTACAATTGCATAAAAGAAGCCCCGGTAAGGCAGTGAAATTTCTTCCTAATGTAGAAACACCGTTGGTGAAGATGCTGGACTGAGCAAATGGGCGAACTTGATGGCCTAAATGGCCCCTTCCAACTATATGATTCTAGGGTACTATGAAGTTGACTTAGAGGCGTGGCTAAAAGAAGCCTCTGTGATGGAAATGCAACATAGGAGGAGATAGCTGATAAGGCAGGGGGCAGTGGCACACTCTACCTGGATCCACCACCTGGATCCACCACCTGGGCAAGGTGGGCAGCAGTGGAGTGGTAAGCAGTATCATTTTATATCTCACAGTTTGGAGATAATCCAGCTGAAGGTGTCACCCTGACTCTTCTAAAGAATATTACATCTCACTTCTATCTGTAATGGCTCCATTCACTCAGGCAAGACATTTCTAAAGGACTCACTTACCACATCATGATGAAGGCAATTTAAATGCGGTGGGAGGCACTGAATACCCCTTTCTCTAACTGATTGTCATCACTTTATGGCATGGTATATATATCTCAGAGCAGAGGTCCATTTAATGTTGGTAATCGCTATTTATGAAACAGTCCTCAAATCCCCATCAGTTAAATGTTTCCAACCGCAGGATAAGGTCACCAAAAGCATCAGCACCAGGTCTTCTCCTCCCCTCTCTCCCCCTGGGTTTCCCACCTCTGCAAGCGATGCAACGTGGTGACTCCATGTCGGGGGAAAGAGGAGGGAACTGTGAATTGCCTGCACTCACGTGTTTTGCAGATCCAGGAGGCGGTTTCTGCTATTCATTTATTTAAACTGTCTAAGGAGTGAAATTCTGGTATTGCACCCCCCAGATAATTGTGGGAGCAAAAGACCTCCAGACAGGAATATTTGGGCCCAGATTCTCTTGCCTCCTTCATCACAGGAGGTCTGACTGTGATGGGTCTGACAAGGGCCCACTCTTCATCTAGTCTTATTCCCAGCCCATTGCCAAGACGGTGTCTTGTCCTGTCCCGTCCTGTCCTAGGTGATTCTCCCCTATCCATCAGATTCAGTTCTTTACTCGGCCTACAGAATGGCTACAATTTTAACTAATGGGACACAGATTACAGATAGTTAGATACAATGATGCAAATCCACTTACAGTCTGTAACTCGATCCCTTGAAATAATGCTGCAGACTTTTAAGTGCAGGTGAAGAACGAAATAGTTTGAAATATCAATTCAACTTGATCTAGTTACTATTGTTGTATGCTGAAGTGACAACACAATTTCTCCCAACAGCAACAAGGCTACACGGAAATGCCGCCTCCGTAAGGAGAAGGGTCGAGCTATTGCTGTGCTTATCCCGGTTGCAGGCAAAACTCAGCAGTTTTGGCCACGTGTAAAGCACATACCAGAGAGTTCTCTCCCTAAGCCACAATTCGCCTTCCTTTGCCTTCCAATTTTGTTCAGTTTGGGAAAAGGTACACATTACCTTTGAAACACTGCCAGAAATATTCATGGACCAGAAACCCACCCAAAGTGTCAGTGTGATGCTTGCTGACCCTTTAGTTTGTCACAGAAGGAGTGTTCTATTCAAGAGCAAGGAAAGTTTCTCTTTTGTTCTGAAACCTCAGAGAACAGTGTCTTTGCTTCTGAGCTGGAACTGGGCACAGAAAGATGTCAAACATAACTGAAGCAAAACGGTCTCGTTCCAGAAGCCCCCCCCCCACTCCCCATGCTATATAATGGAGTTTAAATGTGCAGGAATGCAGCCAATAATAAGTCGAAATTTCACCCTCTCCCTCCACCCCTGTAACTCAATACGCCGCCTTCAGCCACGCATCAAACCATATGTGGGGGCCAGGGTGCATCTTAGAAAAACAGAATGAGCACCTCCAAATGTTGGCATCGCAAGGTTCTTAGTTCAACTTTAAACCCTTTCTCATTTTTTTTTTTTTTTTTTTTTTTTTGCAAAAACAGATTCTGAAACTACAAAAACTCACGCAAAGCTGTGCGGAGAAAATCTTCAGTTTGCTCCTTGAGCCAAAGAAAGCATAAAAGGAAACAAATTAAACAATTCAAAATCAGCTCCCTGTGCCAAAATCCGAAGGCTGAGAGTCTGTAAGACACACAGAACTTTTTTCCTTCCTCCAAAACTGGGTGAGATTTCATCTCTTCACCTTTTAAGAAAAGAATACATCCCAGCTCAACCCTCATATTTAATGGAGATGCATCTCTAGTTGCATGAATAAAAAATATAGCAGCCACATCTTATTGCTGACATAGTACTTTCTACGTCCCTAATACTTGCTTCCCCCCCCTCCCACACCGCTGCCGCGCCAGCTGCAGGCTGCATGGCTCGCCTTTGCGCGATTCAGCTGATGTTTCAGAAGCACAGCAGGCTTACCTGGTAGGAGGCAGAGAGCCCAGGCTACAACCAGCACTCGGCAGAAGTCCATGTGAGCCCCGGAGGTTTCTGGTGGTCCCCTACCCAAACCATCCGCTAAAGGCACCAAGGCAGTTGGTAGCCCAACTCTCAGGAACCCTTTCTGCTGATCCCACAAGCCTTTCCTAACTCCCTGACAGAAGCAGCTCCTTGAAAGGAAGTGGGCGGGAATAAGTTGTAGGAGGCACAGCAGCAGAGGAGTGGAGAGAGGACCAGGCAAGAAGCAAACCTCCAGCACCCATGAGCCGGAGCTGGGATTCCCCCTCCCTGGTTGTCCAGATCTGCAAACAAACATTTCAGATTTTAAAAAAAGTATCTCAAGTCAGTTCTCATCATATAAATGTGCATGCAGCTTTTTAAAAATCCCTCTTGAGTATACAGCACTAGAGGCCTTAATAGATGCTGTCGAGTGTGTGTGTGAGTGCGCGCGCGCGCGCTCTTGAAAGAAAAACAGCATGTCAAGTTCTAAATTTGGCAAAATCATGTTAAAAAAAATTCAAAAATATTTTTTTTAAAAAAATGTTCTTCAAAGTCAACAATATGAAATTCAAGCCGCCAGATTTTTCTTTTCTTTTCAAAAAATGCATGTCATTTTGGCTTGGCTGGTCAGCCCATTCACTTGCAACGGCCAGCTTCAGGGACCAAGGTGTCTGTCCCCTTTTGTATATTTTGTCCTGTTGTCATCTCTGGTCAAGCAGCTTTACAGGTTTCTGATATGAAACGAAAACCTGTGAAGCCAGCTTGACCAGAGACAATGATGGGAAGAGCGGAGACACAGAAAGCAGCAATTCCTCCTCCAAACCGCCTGCAACCTTCTAGGGAAGGGATGATCCTTTTCTGTCTCCATCTCTTCTTAATGTTGCTGCTTGGGCATCATCCCTAGAAGCCAGCATGAATTTGTCAAGAACAAATCCTGCCAGACTAAACTGATCTCATTTTTTGATCAGGTAACCTCCCTTGTGGACTGTGGGAATGCTGTGGACATAATATATCTTGACTTCAGCAAAGCTTTTGACAAAGTATCACACAACATTCTGATCAGCAAACTAGTTAAAAGTGGGCTAGATGTAACAACTACTAGGTGGATCCACAGTTGGCTACAGAATCAGAATCAATGCTAATCAATGGTACCTTCTCAAACAGGGGAGAGGCAACGAGTGGGGTACCGCAGGGCTCAGTCCTGGGCCCAGTGCTCTTCAACATTTTTATTAATGATTTGGATGAGGAGGTGCAGGGAATGCTTTTCAGATCTGCAGATGACACAAAATTGGGTGGGATATCTAATACCCTGGAAGGCAGAAATAAACTTCAAAGTGATCTTGATAGGCTGGAATGCTGGGCTGAAAACAACAAAATGAAATTTAATAGGGATAAACCTTTTTCCTAGGTTCTATACCTAGGAAAAAGAAACCAAATGAACAGTTATAAGATAGGGGGTACTTGGCTCAGCAATACTACAAGCGAGAAGGATCTTGGAATTGTTGTAGATCACAAGCTGAATATGAGCCAACAGTGTGATGTGGCTGCAGAAAAAGCAAATGCTATTTTGGGCTGCATTAACAGAAGTATTTCTTCCAAATTGTGCGAGGTACTGGTTCCCCTCTTCTCAGCACTGGTTAGGCCTCATCTTGAGTATTGCGTCTAGTTCTGGGTACCACACTTCAGGAAGGGTGCAGACGAGCTGGAGCGTGTTCAGAGGAGGGCAATGAGGATGATCAGGGGTCTGGGGAAAAAGCCCTATGAGGAGAGACTGAAAGAACTGGGCATGTTTAGCCTGGAGAAGAGGAGATTGAGGGGAGACCTGAGAGCACTTCTGCATGCCAGGTCATGTGAGTTAGTGAGGTATAATGGTTAGATTGGGGGATGTGATTCAATCTAGAGCATTTCTACACAAGACATTTATTGCACATTCATGATTGGGCACTCATGGATGGTTGCGGGTCCTTTACATGACATTGTGAACCTCCAGAGTGCCTCCCACACTTTTTGAGCTTTATAACACTTCAAAAAATATTGGAGATAAGCTGAAATAAATGATAATGTGGCATAACAGCAGTGTGTATTGCCAGCAGTGTGCTATAATACAGCTACTAGGTGGCATTGTTTCATACATACATAGAACATACAGAGGATTGCTGAGAAAGGAAGTTTTTGATACAAAACACATGTCCACCATCTAAGGAAGCCCATCATAAACCTGGAAAGAAAATGGAAGAAGAAAGCCCTGGTAAAGATGTGGGATTTTGGTCTCATGTGATGAACCTCCCAGTCACATTCTCTCAGCCTCACCTGCTTCACAGGGTTGTTGTGAGGATAAAACAGACTGGGAGAGTGGGGAAGCCATGAGTGCACCCTTGGCTTCTTGGAGGAGGGGTGTGAGTGAAACATAAATAAAGGAAATAAAGGAACAGTAAAAGAAGATGGCAACCCTATGTCTCAAATGGTCCTGGGTCGACATATTGTAGGGGAAGATGCCCAAGGGCTGCCACGCTGCTTTTCAGCAGGTTCCCTGGTCTCCCCTACTCCCTGATAAGCCTCATGGAAGCCCAGGGTTCTCCAGAAATAACCACTCCAGCTTTCAAACTCCTTTTGGTCCACCAGCCAATACTTTCTCCAGCTGAGACTTTCCTGGTGAGCAATCGCCTTCCATCCCGGTAGTTCCTTCCCAGCCTGTTGCTCTCTGTGACAAAGTGCAGCAACGAGATGGAGTGAGCGCTTTCTCCTGCTGAAGAATTTATCCCGTGTTTCTGAGCTGCCCGCTGCCAACACGAAAATCAAAACTGATCCCTGGCAGCAGACGTATTTCCACGATGTGCTGTTTTGCCAGACCTCCTCAGCCCTGTACGGATTTCACCATGAAATGAATATCTTGCTAACTCTTCATGACAAATAGTAGAAATACCTTTACCAGGCCTATTTTTGAGACACGAGATCCATTTCCCACTTGGCCAAGCCATCTGCAACGGATTCTGCTAGACATTTGTACTTGTGCATTCATAATAAACTTTTTTTGCAGAAGCCTTCAGCTGAAGAGTTGGCTCCCTTTGAAATGTCTGCACTGTGAACCTGTTCCAGTGGAAAGAAGAGAATAATCTATATAATATTGTTTCCGAGTATTAGCATTTGAAACCTGCCAAGATTCCTCAAAAATCCACCCCTGTCTTTTTTGGGAATCTTACAAATGAGTTGGAGAATTCCTATGAGATCAGTAAGCCCAGTCAACTCACAAAGTAGCCCTGGAAGTCTGGCAAGGGCTTCAGAGGGCCAAGGCCATACCTTGAGGGGATAAATGGGACGGGACGCCCCCCTCTCTCACACACACACCTTATTTTGCCAACGTTTTGCCTGACAACGAAGCAGTGCCTGCCAGAGGAGAACAGTTTTTGCTTCCAAGTCAGGGGGAAATCCAGCAAGTGACTGGGAGTCCACATGGTGCTCATTAGTGAGGCTGCAGAGGAAAAATTAACTGCATAGCTACGCGTGGTGCAAATTGCGTCTCAACATCACTGCCTCCATTTCCTGCACAGCCTCCAGCCCCACAGGAATGATGAACTCTGTTTCCTTCTGGAAAGCTTTGCCTGAAAGTTATTCTAGGAAAGTTTTGTTTCCCTTGATGCATTTTAGCATGTGCCAGGAGGATCTGGCCTTGCACAATGGAGTTCCATCCCCCAGAAATCTTGGAGCTGAAAGGGACCCAGGTGATGCAGTCATGCTGGCCCCTTCCTGAGGATTCCTCCCCTGAAAGAATACCTCTTCTGGGATAATGTCGTCTTCTTGGCTCCTCTGCTTGTGCCTCGTTAGCTGCTTTTGCGTGGCTTTGCTGGGCTTGTGGCTTTGCGGGGCTGGGGGTGGGTGGGCTGGCTTCCACTCGCCCTGACTTCATCCATGGAGTTCTCAGAGAAGTAGAGGCAGCGCCACGGCAATATAACCTAGCTGGTTAGAAGGAGTCAGGTACACATTCAGCCTGCCCTTCCTAGACAAAATTTCTGGCTTTGCCCTTCCTTATAGAGCAGGGTGGGGAGCCTGGGCCCCTGCAGATGTTGTTGCACTCCAGCTCCCATCAGCCACAACCCAGCCAGCATGGCCAGTGGCCAGGAAAGATGGGAATTGGCCCGACAACATTGGCAGTGCTACAGGTCCTCTGTCCCAGGTGTATAAGAAGAGTCCTATTGGATCAGACCAAGGTGTTTCCCACAGTAGCCAGCCAGATGCTTCCAGGAAGCCCCCCCCCCAAATAGCAAGAACCTGTTGTTTGCATACAGGGGAATATCGGAGTCGACTTCCTGGTGCTGCTGAATGATCCCAACAGCTTTTTCTCGACTGGGTTGTTCCCCACAGCAGTTGGGGCTGGCATCTTCTGCAAGAGCAAGGCAGCCGTACCAGTCTCCAGGCAAAAACTTTCGGGACCTCCGTGTGGTGTGTACAGGCAATTCAGCATGGGATCTATTAATCCAAGATTCCTTGTCCCTTGTCCCTTTTGGGGATAAGTGCCAGGGACGGCAGCTAAGGGTCGGGACGCCTCATCGCCTGGCTCCCTTTTGGCTCCACGATGTTCTGCGATTGGAATTCCATCCTGAAACCCTTGTCTGCTGGCACATGCAAAGGAAAACAAATGTCCCTGCTTTCTAGAAGCAAAGGAAATAAAAGTGAGATGTTTCTCAGGGATGGGGGGGTGTCTATGGTGGGGAGAAAGCAAATTAAACGGTAGTTTTGGAAAATGCAGTGCTGTTGTCAAAATATTCCACCATGCAGCTGATATAATGACTCGCAGTTCTCTTTGGTTGTATGAACTATGTTTGTTTATATAGTCATGACAAAATAAATAAAATGTATCATAAAAAGAGGAATTTCATTGTGTCCTTTTGATAAATTAAAAAACTTGGGATTTTAATGTGAGCCAA